>NC_134405.1:44101129-44848629 GCF_038048845.1 Mixophyes fleayi
TTACATTCTGGAGCATGTGAATGATATGGTAACATCTACAAAACGACCATATCCGAGATCAGGGCTCGGGGGAGGGGTGATTTGAGCGCAGACAAGGGCTCGGGGGGGGGGGGGGGGGAGATGAGTGTAGAGGTGAGGGCTCCAGGGGGGGGTGAGCGCAGAGGTGAGGGCTCCGGGGGGGGTGAGCGCAGAGGTGGGGGGGGGCGCAGAGGTGAGGGCTCTTGGTGGGGGGGGGGGAGCGCAGAGGTGAGGGCTCTTGGTGGGGGGGGGGGAGAGCGCAGAGGTGAGGGCTCGAGGTGGGGGGGGAGGAGCGCAGAGGTGAGGGCTCCAGGGGGGTGGAGAGGAGCGCAGAGGTGAGGGCTCGAGGGGGGGGGAGGAGCGCAGAGGTGAGGGGGGGGGGGGGGGAGGAGCGATGTTTAGTAAATCTACCCCCTGGTGTACCATTTGCTGCCACCAATGCAAGCTGCCATGGCTTTAAAAGACGGTAGTTCACTTATTGAAACAACATTTGTAATAAGAGGAAACAAGCAAATAGTATATTTTTGTTAAACCAATGTGTATGTTAAATATTTTATCCCAGAGTCCACTTCTATAACATAGCGCAAGATGTTAACCAGTTCCGTACAACGCTGTTAAGCTAATTAGAGAGTGTTTCGGCACATCAGTGTAGCTAATAGAGCTCCTCGGCTGTGGTCGGTATGAATGCCATGCTGGTGCCAACTATCGTTCTCTGCCCACACATTCACCAGCTCCGGTCTCTTCACAATGGTTCTGTTTCGTTACAGGACATGTATTCACTCCAAAGCACCCCCAACGCGTTTGGTCACAAGCTTCATCAGTAACACTTAATAACATAGTAAACTTACATGTAAGGGCTGTAAAGAAACATACTCTGTTACTCCTTCGTTCTATGCAATGTGTCTGCTTTACTCTATCTGTATGGCAATAAGTTCTTAATGCCATTGTATGTATTCCGTTACACGAACAGGACGCAGGCATTGAACGAATGGTAGTATTTGTTGTATAACTCTATAAGAGAATATGAAAATATCTGTAAACAAAGTCTGAAAGCTAATTAGATGACAAAGTAACTCCAATCTGCAGCTAAAACTGATAGACTGCAAAATCTAATTTTCGTTGCAGAGTAATTAAAATGGTAAATTTCCCACACTTACATCAGCCGCACATCTACATAGCACAGAGGAATAGGGTTAATAGCTTAATGCAACCTGAAAAAAATCAAAATAACGTAGTATTGATTAGACAAATTCCTGGGATGACTTACAATTGGTAAAAGGGCAAGCTTTATGATCTAAAAAAAAACAACGTACCTTAGTCACTCCAAGCCACCTTCCTGATGAAGCATGTGGCGAAATGCGTTGTGAAGTAAGCGAGCAGAGCCGGGTTTCCCCTTCTTGGTAAACATATGGAAAGAGAACACTGACTGGAAGCAGCACTGGCTCATACAGACAACAGCTGAGTTACTGAGAATGATGTGTGCAGATGTAATGATATCTCTACCGCTTAACGCTGTACTTAATGTGTCCGAGAGGCATTTTACACTGTTGCGGTCTTTTTCTCTTTATGCATTATGATATTTCAGCTTTCATATGTGTTGTTGGGCTGCAAGACTGAAATTGCCACCATTTCTGGATACAGAAAAAAAAATAGTATACTGCTTTATACCTTATTTCAGTGGTTCCCAACCTTTAGTTCACGGCACCCTTAGAGTCTCCATAATTTTTTCCAGTTACCCCTCCAAAATAATTAGAGCAGTCCCGTTTTTTTTAAGTATTTGAGTCAAAATAACGTAATAAGTATTTAGGTCAGGACAGAAATACTTAGTAAGTTGTTTGCAAAAATAATACACATAAATCCAAGGAAAAGAATATTTTTATATATATTTTTCAATTATATTTCTGTCAAAGAATAATTTACAGCTAATATTAACAGGAATAAGATCAAACAAAATAAAACAACATGTACCAATATCATCACACAGTGCCCCTACACCATTACTCTGTGCCCCCTCCTTCATTCTTTTGCCCCTTTCACCTTCCCCTCCGTTTCTTTACTTGCCATACTTGGCCTTCTTTCTTCTATTTCTTCTGTCTTCTCTTCTATCTTTTTACCAATGTGCCCAAGACCCAGCATTCTCCTCTCTCCTGCCGCTTCTCACTAAATTAGTTGGGCGTGATGACATCATGCCCGACATTCAGTGAGAAGGGAGGAGGATGCTGGCTCCTGGGCGCCACCGGATTAGCAAGTTGTTTTTTTTTGTCCCCTGCACACTTTGGGAACCGCTGCCTTATTTAATAAAATAAATGTAATTTTTAGTTTTATAACTTGCTTTTATTTACAAAAACTATAAGTGAGATAGGAACCAGCTCAGTTCTGTGGTGCTGGAAAGTAGCGACCAGGCCCAATTACTCTCTGGTCCGAATGTATATTCAGTATGTCCAATGTGAGTTTAACGCTCCATTACTGCTTAAAATGGCTGAAGGGGGCGTGAGCGGGAGGACCAATCTGAAGCTGCAATGTCTGTGATTGTGGCTTCTCATTGGTCCAACCAACCCTAACGCAGCGTCTCACCGTTCTGGTCTAACTTTAAGTTGCCCGAAATAAATGGAACCACCGCTTATTAGTTGGAAGGGAGGGTTGACTTAAATACATCCGCTGCTGTTTCCTGTGTATGTCACTGGCAAGTGCTTGAGGTCTATAATATAAAATCGTGTATAATCCTCTACGTCTGTCTTCCACCAGACTGCTGACCAGCAGTACCTGGATGCTTTCACAGACGAGCTGGAATCTTTCAAGGAGAGAGTGAGGGAACGAGCCAAGGTCAGGATAGAAAAGGCCTTGAAAGAATATGAGGAGGAGGAACGGAAGAAAAGACTGGGCCCTGGAGGTCTGGATCCCGTGGAAGTATACGAGTCGCTCCCGCCTGTAAGTTAGACACAACGTGGCACGTCGCTCCTCTATGTCATAACCTTTATGGCTAAATTCTCATTACCATTCCTTTAGCCCAATATGGCTGCCTCCATGTGAAGATTCTCGGTTCATAATTACTAACCCTTGTTGGGTGCTAAATACAGCAAGAGCTAAATTGTCTCTTTGAACACACACTGTTAAAGCAGGTGAATTAAGATTATTAAAAGGGAAACTAACTCTAAAATGATGTTGCCTACTTAAAAGACTATGCAGGGTACTACAACTACCTGAAATTGCCTGCTTAAAACGCAGAAACACACTGGTTACCATTCCACAGACTGCTTCATAATGACTGACACTCCTTGGAAACATCTGTAACCATGGACCCAAACTATGGACTGCCCTGATTGTTTCCATGGTTTCAGAGGTTACTAAGAAGTCGGTCCTTAAGAACCTGTCTGATGGCAGTAACAGTGTGTTTCTGTGTTTTTTTTAAGTATACAATTTTAACCTGATGTTTAATTTCAGGTCTTGGGCATTAATCCACTATGTTTTAGTAACCAGCATGATATTAATAAAGCAAAATTAATTTTTGAAGAGTTGGCCTTTAATTTGTAGCAAATCTCCATAACTCGTTAAATTGTCTCTTTCCATAGGAATTACAAAAATGTTTTGATACAAAGGATATTCAGATGTTGCAGGACACCATCAGTAAAATGGAGCCTAACGTAAGTTGAACTTTCTTTGTGACCAGAACTGGACTATGCTCCTTCACATAAAGAACCACATTTTTTAGTTCCTAATTTTTATAACATGGAAAATGTTCCATTTTAAGATGCATCCTAGTTCAACTATTTTATTGTGATCTACTTTAGAGAGGATATAAGGGGATTATGAGACAGAGACAACAAAACAAAGGTAGCAGCAGGTTAACAAATCATTTATAGACGCTACAGAAAGTCTTGCTACGTGAATATTATTATACATTCATCTCTCTATAGCCATCTACAAACACAATTGTTAGAGGATCCATGTTTCTTTTAATCAAACTGATTTTTATTTCAACATCTGACCATAGTGGACTTTTTTTTTTTTTTTTAAATGTTACATGTACATGAAATAAAATATTGAATAGAGGAAATTGATATATAAACAGTGTCTTACAATAGTCTCATATAACCTTGGAGAGCCAGAAAACTTTTATAGTAGAAATGCTCTTTAATTGAAACAAATATGGTGTACAAACGAGGTATATTAATATAATAATGATCCAAAACTAGATGTTCCCTTCTATCGGGCTAATTCAATTGGGCCACGTTATTCTAGGAATAACGCGGCCTGCGCACTATTACCGTTAGTACCGTAAACGTGCGCAGTGTTACCGTTAGTGCAGTAATTTTAACGCAGATTTTTGCTCGCACCTTTCGGGGCTCGCAAGTAAAATACGGGTTAAAAATTACTGCATTAAAATTAATAGTACTAACGCAGCGTTAATCCTAGACTAACGTGGCTGAATTGAATCGGACCATATGAATTGTCTCTAAGGGGCATATTCAATTCTCGGCGGAAACGCCGACAATCTCGCGGCCCACGCACGATTACCGTTATTACGGTAATCGTGCGCGGAAAGACCGTTAATACGGTAATTTACTCGCTGGATTTCAGCTCTCGGCGAGCTGAAATCCAGCTATCTATTACCGTATTAACGGTAATAGTTTTACCGCGGCACGGAAAAAAAAGAATTGAATATGCCCCTAAATGTTCAGAGTCAATTATTAAACTTCATGTTCTTGCAGATTTGGACTAAACAATGGAACCAAGATTATTATTATTTATGTAACTTGAAAACACTTCATTGAATAGACAAGCACAATACATATGGCTTTATTACTCAGATAAGAAGAATATTTCCTAAGATGATGTATAGCACATTGGGTTCTTTTAGGACTCTCAATATTCCCATTAGTCTCATTCCATTCCCAATTTAACCACTAGAGGGCCTCTCAACACCACCACATCCATACATTTCAATTGTGTGCTCTTTTGACGCCTGTATTGTAATAAATGTGAGTACACGAAAATAAATGTTGATATTTTTTCCTCTTCCATCCCATAGGACGCTAGGTTTTATATGAAGCAGTGCATTGGCTCAGGACTTTGGGTTCCAAATGCCAAAGGTGATGGTCCTGATGTGGAGGGTCCGGATACAGAACCAGTATATGAAGAGGCCCAGAACGCAGCATGTTAAGTCTGAATATGGAGGGAACAAATGGCATCTCTTAGTGCGCTGCAATAAATAAAATTGACAGATTAAGTCCTTATCGTCCCAGGGCTCCATCCCTTTTAACCCAAAAGAGGTGCAGTAAATCCAATTTAATAAGCTGAGGGGGGAAAAAATATGTGCACCAAAAATACATGTTTGTGATACCGGATACACACATTGGGAGCTTTTAACACTGAAATAAAATTCTGATATTGCTTATATTCCCAAACTCCACGATTTATGGAGGAAGATGGATTTTTAAAGCTTTTTAACCCCTCAGGGCTACATGGGTTAAAAATCAAGTGACAGAAAGTGATTAAATCCCTATAGCGCAGAAGTATGCTGTTTAGGGACCGTTCGTTACAAATAAATACTGCTAGTGTATCTCTATACAAAGCACTGAGACGCGTATAGCGACGGTCTTGTGTCTCGCGTTGCTGTTAATCTTTTCACTGTTACGTTTCCATGTTAATACTACAGCAATGGAAAGAACATAAAGTCACTTTTTTTTTTCACTATAACTTGAGTCCATTGTATTTTTTTTTTTTTCCCATCCATAATGTATTATAAAATCCTAGGGCCTGACTCATTAAGGATCTTAAATGAAGAGGATCCTTATTTCAGTCTCCTGGACAAAACCATGTTACAATGCAAGGGGTGCAAAGGAGTGTTCTGTTTTGCACATAAGTTAAATACTGACTGTTTTTCATGTAGCACACAAATACTTGATAGCTTATTTGTACACTGAAATTTAAAGTTGATATGTGTGTGTTACATGAAAAAACAGGCAGTATTTAATTTATGAGCAAAACAGAACACTCATTTGCACCCCTTGCATTGTAACATGGTTTTGTCCAGGAGACTGAAATAAGGATCCTCTTCATTTAAGATCCTTAATGAATCAGGCCCCTAGTCCCTATGTGTTATGAAGAACAAGTCCATAGAATTTGTTTGAAGAATTGTATTGGACTAAAGGAGAACTTCATGGGAAAAAAACCCAGCATTCTCCCACCTTGGTAGAACCATGGGATCCATTCTGCTGGACCCCTGTAGTTTGGGAGATACCTCTGCTGGTGCCCCAGGTGTCTGGAGAAGGTGGGACATGAATGGATTTACATAGGGATGATGGATATGTCCGTTTATCTTCATTCGGATTCCAACTTCCATCCAGACAAACCTGCACAGAGCAGTTTGATCTTCTCCAGGACGGGAGCTGTGGTGCTGGCGACTGGAGGGATCAGGTGTCTGCCAGTTTGCTGTATGGTTGGTTTCTTTTTGGCATCACGGGCAAATGACCTAAAAATAGAGTAACAGCAGCCATTATTGATCTCTATGGCTGCAAATAGTTCAGTGTTCTACATTACAGTGGTAACTTAGGTGGACAACCTTGCAATATATTTCCCAGGTGTGTATAGAATTATGGTATTGCATGTGGTAGGAGGGATAGGCAACATGCAAGCCTGGCAGAGCATGCAGGACTGTCAGAACAGCTGACTAGCCATAGATTGCTTTTGCCTAGTGTAGAGGGATATATTCTTAAGACCCTACAATAGCTGTTTTATTAAGTACACTTGCTCATTAATGCAAATATCTAACCTGCAGCAGCTCGCTCGCTGCAGGCATCGTCAAGAGGTTTCAGAGCAAACCCCAGAATGGGGAAGAAATGTGATGTAAGTGACTGGAAAAATTGTTGGTGCCAGACAGTGTGGTTTGAGTATCTCAGAAACTACAGATCTCCTGGGATTTTTACATACGACAGTGTCTAGTGTTTGCAGAGACCGGTGTGGAAGGCAAAAAACAGTGATTGTCGGTTCTGTGGGTGTAAACGCCTTGTTAATGAGAGGTCAGGGACTGGGCAGAATAGTTCGAGTTGACAGGAAGGTGACTGTAAATGTTAGGAACCCCTCCAGCCGGCACAACACAACCCGGAGTCTACTCTGCCAGTCAGGTGTTCACTGGAGCCCCTGATGGTGGAGACAGACTGGGCTGCAGACTGACAGAGGGTCGTGAAGTGCGTACCGGCTGGGGAGAACCCAGGCAAGCGGAGTCAGGTCCACGCAGAGGTCAAGGGCCGGCAGCAGACAGCGGTATCAGTAAACAAGCTGAAGTCGGGTCACAGGCGGATAGCAGAAACGGTAAACAGCCAGGGATCAGGGTCACAGGATACACAAGCGAGGTCAGTTCAAAGCCAAAGGTCATACACGGTAAATCAGAAGTGGTCTCAGAAGACTAGAGCAGGAACAAGCAGGTCAGCAGACTGGAGCACAGAAGCTATAACCGGCAATGAGGCAGCAGACCTCATTGCCTTAAATACAGATACAGACCAATCAGCAGTTTAACACACTCCTGCAGAGTAATTACAAGTATCCAGCAGGGCCAATCAGGGCTTGTCTCTGACCTACACAGTTGCAGGCTAATGCCTGTTAATCAGCCTCATAGACTGACTGCTATGCGCATGCGCCCGCCTACCAGCACCGCCGGGACGCAGCGCTAGTGAACTAGCGTCCGGCCGTTGCCCTGGTGACTGCCGGACAGGAGGAGGAAATGACGTCCCGGTCGTCAAGGTGACGGCTGGGGCGCATGAGAAGCGAGCCGCGGCGGTGCTCGTGACAGTAACTCAGATAACCATGTGTGGCAACAGTGGCATGCAGAATAGTATTTCTGAATGCACAGCGTGCCGAACCTTGAAGTGGATGGGTTACAGCAGCAGAAGACCTCGCCGGGTTCCATTCATTTCAGCTAAGAACAGGAAACAGGCTACAGTGGGCACGGGCTTACCCCAAAAAAGTCCTGTGGATGAAACGCGTTAGGAGGTCTTTGAAAAATCCTATGGATGAAACGTGTTGGGTGACGACAAAATACTTTTTGACCTGACTAGAACACAGTACGGAACCATCTGCGTTCCATAGCCGCAAACAGGAACATCGGTGGAAGGGCGAATCCTGCTGGTATGCAAGTAACGACGTAACGGTAAGATAAGAACAGGGTGAGTTTGCATTAAGGACGGATTAACTTGTCAACAGACACCTCCATTGCAAAAACTCTGCAGAAGAGCTATAATCGTAAAATGCATTTGTGAATCTTAAACTGTAAGGTGCATGGGATAAAGGAAGGTAAGAAATTACATGTTATGAACCGTGTGTAACATTCTAACGAGAAATACTGAAACATTACTTGTGCCCCAAAGGTTGACATCTATTTATACCAGTGTAAGTCCACTACAATAGAATTTAGATTGTTTTGCGCTCCTTAATAGAATATTAATATATACAAGAAAAACAAATAAGGAGCAGCATACATAAATAAGAGAGCTCACTCAATCACCATTAAGACAGGCTCACCAAAATGGGGTAGTTGAAGAAGTGGTAAACGTCGCCTGGTTTGACGGACCTTGATTATTGCTGCCACATGCAGATGGTACGGTCAGAATTAGGCGTAAACTACATGGATCCGCGCTGCCTTGTGACAACACTGCAGGCTGGTGTGGGGAATTTTTTCTTTGAACACATTAGACCCCTTATTACCATATTACCAACTGAGCAATGTTAAATGCCTTTGCCTACCGGAGTAATGTTGCTGCCCGTGTGCATCCTTTTATGGCCACAGTCTACCCATCTTCTGGCTATTTCCAGCAGGATAACGCACCCTGTCACAGAGCACACGTCATCTCTAGCTGGTTCATGAACATGACAATGAGCTCAGTGTACTCCAATGGCCTCCACCATCACCAGATCTTGGTCCAATAAAACACATTGCGATATGGTGGAACGGGATATCTCCAGCATGAATGTGCAGCAGACAAATCTTCAGTATGAGAAAGATGTACCTAATAAAGTGGCCACTGCGTGTATGTAGGCTGAGTGATGAGAACTAGGGGAACCAGTTCAGCACTGTATCAACCATAAAACAAGGGTTGTGTTTTTGTTTTTAATTAAACTTGTATAAAAATAAATTTTACGTAAATAATTCTTACTGCAATTTCATTGCTATACCAGAACATTGGAGGGGATGGGTGCCCTTATTAACTGACCTTAAATCCCCAAAAAACAGATCTCTTAATATATTGAGGAGGAGGAGGGTAACTTGATATGGTCCGGTCTTCTTTGACACAAACGGAATTTACTGAGGACATGCATCTGTACTTTTGTTTGTGTCCGTCTCTAGTCTATGGTCCTACTAATTGACTTTATTTGACAAATTAGCGCTGTTAGCAGTGTAAACAGCAAGGGAACGCTTGTGAGTGCAAAACTGGATTAAGTTAGAATAAAGTCAAACATTAATTTTTCACTAGCAGAGCTATAGCACATGACTTAATTCTTTTGTGCTTTCACTTTAAGATTTAAAATGATGCCCCTGCTAGCACCCCTGGGGATGAGGGACCCCACTTACATACACAGAGCCAGCTGCATCCAAGTCAGAGGTATTAGTGATCGCAATTAGCAGCGCAGTAGGTAATGTATACAGACAGATTAGAGTCCATACCTTGGGGAACTGACCTGTGACCTCTATAGATAATGGGTCCAGAGACGTACTTACAGATGCTGTAGGGTCACTGGATTTGTGTGGTTATAAAGAAGGAATAAGATGAGTGTTGATAGATAATAGTTAAAATCACACACCAAACCTAAGTACCAAGAGGTCAACTCAGAATGCTTAAAGTCTGCCTGACATTGGCAGTTTTATTAATATGTAACATTAATAGTACGCCTGAGTAAATGCTTAATTGCATCATATCGTTATTAACACGCATACCATCACTGAGTCCCTTGCTTTGTTATTTATATTAGCTATTAGTATGGCCAAATGCTCATGTGATCACTCAGAGCCAATGTCCTGACAGCTGGCTTCTGATGATCATACTTATGCAATGTTTGTTAGTAACACTCTCCGTCTCAATTGCCTGTCATTTTTTCACTATGCAGCAAACAATAGGCAGTTATTAATATTATTACTAATAATAATTATTAAGAGTGGTGTCTTTAGTCTGTGTACCTTACGTGAGTGACTGGAGCCAGTCAGACTGAGCTGTTATCTCTATAATGTAACCACACAAGGCTCACAATGCTGTTGTTCAGCCCTGAGAGGGACAGAGCCCACTGGTGGGGGGCTGAATATAGGGCAAATTGCTCGGTACTGTGATAGAGCAGAATTTGGAACAAAGGTACTACGCACACTGTTATTCTGAATCATTAAAACCGAAAGAAAACAGTCAATTTGATATACGATGGTGGTAATGATAACAGTGCCCTATTAAAGGGCTCTTTTAAAGTATAAAAACTTTTTATTGCTGGTGTCCCCTTTAAATGTCGCCTCATAGGAGCAATGGGATTTTGAATCAACATGCTGTATGTGTGGAAAATCCAGCCCTATTCTCATCAAATTAATGTCATTATATTATAATCTAAAGATGTTTTCTTGTTGAGCGAGCACTTTAAAGGGGACATAAAGGTTAACTTCAAACATTCACTAATTATATCCGTAATAAAATACTGAAAAGACTTAAAAATGTCCACCCACACACAATGCTTCTATGAAATGTCAGCAAAAAATCCTTTCAGAAATGATGGCCTCATTGAACAATTTATACAGGATGCTTTAAATCTGATAAACCTAATATGCTGAGAACGTCATCAAAGCGATTACTGCTGTGTTCTGTATGATTGTTACATCTGTACACACACATTACAATTGTTTTTAAACTTGGGACATTCGTATCTCTGAGTGATCTTTTCCAATGAAATCTTGTGTCTGCCACACACATGGCGAGAATTATAAAACCTCATAGAATAGATCTCTTGTAGTAATAAACGTCAGGGACAAGCTTGAATAATTAATGCCTAGTCCATTATATGCAAAACAACAAATCATTATTTCAGTCTGATGCCAGTTTGCGTTTTGAGCGCCTGAAGCCAGCCATGTTAGTGTTTAATGATAGTGAGTGAACAATTGTGTAGCTTAACGATACCGACAAAGAAACATGTGGGCACGAACATTCCAGACGTGAGGAGAGTTCCGACATTATGATGTCATCACATTTACATTGTATTTTGAGCTGTGAGGAACACAATGGAGGCAGCCACTATGTGTAGGCTCATACAATTCATGAGAATGTAGTCTATCAATTCACTAGGAACCAGTACCTCATGAATATTAGTCATTCAGAGCAGGGCCGTAACTAGGGCTGTGCGACAGGGGCGACTGCCCAGGGCGCAACGCTGAAGGGGGGCGCAATTTAGGAATATTTTAGGTTAATTTGGTTAAAATTGAGGGCTAGGGGGGCGGCATTTGTCTTTCTCGCCCAGGGCACTAGAATTCTAAGTTACGGCTCTGATTCAGAGCTTCAGTGATGTCACTGGCTACTAGCAATCTCATAGGCTGCACACTGGTTCATCCAAGAATATGGCTGCCTCCAGTGTGTGTGTTGGTGACAGATCCATTAGGCCACACCTCCCAACATTTCAGTACCCGCCATCGGGACATGGGGCGTAGCTACATCCTGAAGGGTGTGTGACCGCACCCGCAGAGGGCTACCTACCGCTGTAAAGTCCTAAAATCGGGACAGTTGGAAGGTATGCTAGGCAATAAAATCAAATTGAATTTTGAATGACTAACAGCAAAGTCAGTGAGTGACACTGCTGCTTTAGTGAGTATGGCATTCATACATGTGTCACATCTGTGATAAGTCCTCTTTTGTTAACTACTCAATATTTAAAGCCTGGAAAAACTAAAATCTCCCCATCCACATGAATGAATGAATGGGGGTGATTTTTCCTCAACTGGCTCTAAATATCCGCTAGCTAATAAAAGAGGATCTGTTACAGGGATGACAGATCTTAAATGCACTGTGACAGGGTGGACCACCTATGCCACCCTGTCTGTTGTTGCTGGGAATCGCCTGGGCTTGCTTTGCCACCGTTCCCTTTCGTTATTCCGAATACACCCCTCCTGCTGCAGTAGGAGGAGCCTGCTGCCACCAGTGGACTCCTTTATGGTGTCCAGAATCACGTTCCTTCTGGGTAACTGTGGCTGCTGGCGTACTCCCGTACTGGCAAACTTGGGCTGGTGCCCCTGACCATTTACTATGGATCAGGGTGCTGTGTATGGATCCCCCCTGGCCTATCACACTGGCCAGAGCTGCTGGGTAGCGGCAGAGCGGTGGTACTGGAGAGCTGGCTCCAACCTCAGAAATAGCCGGAAGACGGATTAGATTTTGGGTCTAATCTGTAGGTCACAGGATTACAGCAATATTGAAGAGGTTGTCAAGCAGGGTCTTGAAGCAAAGAGTGATATTTATTTTGCTCAAGTGTCCTGACAAGGACAGTTCCACTGATTAAAGGTATCAGTGGTCAGGTCCAATGGAACATCAGAATGATACATTTCAGTTTACAAGGGATCTCTTTTAATACAGTTTTAGACACAGCCTCACATGCTATTTTTAGAATCAGAATGCAATTTGTTTACCCAAACATGGATTTACATGCAATGCAAAGCTAACAATATTTACACTTATCTGTGATATCCTAAAACCTTGCTGTGATTTCCTGCATCTTACAGTGGACATCTGACAGCAAGTCTAATTACCCCTTCCTTCCCCTTAAGGGGTATTGGACACTCCCATCAAAAGGTCTAATCAACATGAGATTAGCATGGGTGCTTTCTGCCAACAGTTGCAGAATACACATTTCCTCCAAAGAAGAGAAAAGTTGCAAACAAGGCATTTCCTTACACCAAGATATACCAAAAACTTTCTAAACAAAGGCTTACTGTATCAGATATATACATCAGAAATAATGTATTTCCTCTAGCAAGGTTAAAACAGAAAAAACTAATCGTCTCCGCTTGTCTTAGAAACTAAGATTTCCTATATCAAAATATACACAATTTAAAAAATAAGCGCATTGGCAAATATATAAATAAGCCGCCTGCGCTATTTCCTTTAAATATATTTATACCATAAGTTACTTGTAAGTGATCCAGTCACATGCACCTTTTGTGCTAAGGTTGTACATGGTGAAAAGCCAGAGCGGCATTGTAACCGGGTGGAAATAAATAGGGAGTACTGTGGAATAAATTATATCACTAGACTGGACATATATTGGGTCTCAGACACATATAAATAAACTACAAAGAGTCTGTCTGGCTCTGAAATTGACAGTGGTGTCCATCTTGTATTTTATTAGGCAGGTTATTACCCCTTTTTAGCCATTTGTAATTTGTTGAGGTATTATCAATCCTAGATTTTTTTTTCTAAGAATAATTCTGCAGTTACGCAACCTAGCAGCATGACCCATGTCCGCAAAGTGACAATACTCTGCTCCTTCCTTTGCAGCTGCACTAACCTACTGTGAATTAGCCATTATCATTAGCTCTATTTATAAAGCACTGACCTATTACACAGCGCTGTACACTGAGGGATCATGTCATGACAACAAAACATTACATACAATGACTTGAAACGGAAGGTAAAGATGGCCCTGCCCATATGAGCTTACAATCTAAGAGGTGTGAGGGACACATGATCCAGAAGGTAACAATTTTAAAAAAGGAATTTAGCACCAAGCAATAAATTGAAGTCAGGATATTAAAGTGGGAAGAGAGGAGCAGAACAAATGGGTTTGTTTGTTGATACAGGATTGTATGATAAAGTTCTCAGAGTAAATAAGACAATGACTGGGCCGTGCACCCAGCTCTATGTACAGACGCTCCCACTAACCTCCACAAAGATATATACTGACACAGACAATGCACATAGCTGGGCTGTGTACTTCTCCACCTCTATGTACACAGACACTACATGGGTGGTCTGTGTACTTCTCCACCTCTATGTACAGACACTACATGGTCGGGCTGTGTACTTCTGCACCTCTACGTACACAGACACTACATGGCCGGGCTGTGTACTTCTCCACCTCTACGTACACAGACAATACATGGCCGGGCTGTGTACTTCTGCACCTCTACGTACACAGACAATACATGGCCGGGCTGTGAACTTCTGCACCTCTACGTACACGGACAATACATGGCCGGGCTGTGTACTTCTGCACCTCTACCTACACGGACACTACATGGCCGGGCTGTGTACTTCTGCACCTCACGTACACGGACACTACATGGCCGGGCTGTGTACTTCTGCACCTCTATGTACACAGACACTACATAGCCGGGCTGTGTACTTCTGCACCTCTACGTACACAGACACTACATGGCCGGGCTGTGTACTTCTGCACCTCACGTACACGGACACTACATGGCCGGGCTGTGTACTTCTCCACCTCTACGTACACGGACAATACATGGCCGGGCTGTGTACTTCTGCACCTCTACCTACACGGACACTACATGGCCGGGCTGTGTACTTCTGCACCTCACGTACACGGACACTACATGGCCGGGCTGTGTACTTCTGCACCTCTATGTACACAGACACTACATAGCCGGGCTGTGTACTTCTGCACCTCTACGTACACAGACACTACATGGCCGGGCTCTGTACTTCTGTACCTCTACGTACACAGACAATACATGGCCGTGCTGCGTACTTCTGCACCTCTATGTACACAGACACTACATAGCCGGGCTGTGTACTTCTGCACCTCTACGTACACAGACACTACATGGCCGGGCTGTGT
This sequence comes from Mixophyes fleayi, assembly GCF_038048845.1. NCBI lineage: Eukaryota > Metazoa > Chordata > Amphibia > Anura > Limnodynastidae > Mixophyes > Mixophyes fleayi. The sequence goes on from NC_134405.1 coordinate 44,115,956, forward strand.
ACAGCTGTAACTCTATGTACACAGACAATACATGGCCGTGCTGTGTACTTTTGCATTTCTATGTACACAGACACTACATAGCCGGGCTGTGTACTTCTGCACCTCTATGTACACAGACACTACATGGCCGGGCTGTGTACTTCTGCACCTCTACCTACACGGACACTACATGGCCGGGCTGTGTACTTCTGCACCTCACGTACACGGACACTACATGGCCGGGCTGTGTACTTCTGCACCTCTATGTACACAGACACTACATAGCCGGGCTGTGTACTTCTGCACCTCTACGTACACAGACACTACATGGCCGGGCTGTGTACTTCTGTACCTCTACGTACACAGACAATACATGGCCGTGCTGCGTACTTCTGCACCTCTATGTACACAGACACTACATAGCCGGGCTGTGTACTTCTGCACCTCTACGTACACAGACACTACATGGCCGGGCTGTGTACAGCTGTAACTCTATGTACACAGACAATACATGACTGGGCTGTGTACTTCTGCACCTCTATGTACACAGACAATACATGGCCGGGCTGTGTACTTCTGCACCTCTATGTACACAGACACTATATGGCCGGCCTGTGTACTTCTGTACCTCTACGTACACAGACAATACATGGCCGTGCTGCGTACTTCTGCACCTCTATGTACACAGACACTACATGGCCGTGCTGCGTACTTTTGCACCTCTATGTACACAGACAATACATGGCCGTGCTGTGTACTTTTGCATTTCTATGTACACAGACACTACATAGCCGGGCTGTGTACTTTTCCACCTCTACATACACAGACAATACATGGCCGTGCTGCGTACTTCTGCACCTCTATGTACACAGACAATACATGTCCGTGCTGTGTACTTTTGCATTTCTATGTACACAGACACTACATAGCCGGGCTGTTTACTTCTGCACCTCTATGTACACAGACACTACATGACCGGGCTGTGTACTTCTGCACCTCTATGTACACAGACAATACATGGCCGGGCTGTGTACTACTGCATTTCTATGTACACAGACACTACATGGCCGTGCTGCGTACTTCTGCACCTCTATGTACAGACAATACATGGCCGTGCTGTGTACTTCTGCACCTCTGTGTACACAGACAATACATGGCCGTGCTGTGTACTTTTGCATTTCTATGTACACAGACACTACATAGCCGGGCTGTGTACTTCTGCACCTCTATGTACACAGACACTACATGACTGGGCTGTGTACTTCTGCACCTCTATGTACACAGACACTACATGGCCGTGTTGTGTACTTCTGCATTTCTATGTACACAGACACTACATGGCCGGGCTGTGTACTTCTGCTTTTCCATGTACACAGAAAATACATGACTGGGCTGTGTACTTCTGCACCTCTATGTACACAGACACTGCATGGCTGGGCTGTTTACTTCTGCTTTTCCATGTACACAGAGAATACATGACTGGGCTGTGTACTTCTGCACCTCTATGTACACAGACACTGCATGGCTGGGCTGTTTACTTCTGCACCTCTATGTACACAGACACTACATGGCTGGGCTGTGTACTTCTGCACCTCTATGTACACAGACAATACATGGCTGGTTTGTGTACTTCTCCACCTCTACGTACACAGACACTACATGGCTGGGCTACGTACTTCTGTACCTCTATGTACACAGACACTGCATGGCTGGGCTGTGTACTTCAACATACTACAGCATTATGCACACACACACACACACACAATGTACATACTTGCGGCATTATGCACTCACACTGTACACTCTTGTAGCATTATGCACACACACACTGTACATGGCTGTGCAATCTTGCAGCATTATGCACACACACTGTACATGGCTGTGCAATCTTGCAGCATTATGCACACACACTGTACATGGCTGTGCACACTTGCAGCATTGTGCACAGACATACACACTGTACATGGCTGTGCAATCTTGCAGCATTATGCACACACACCATTATGCACACACACTGTACATGGCTGTGCACACTTGCAGTAATATGCACACACACACTGTACACTGCTGAGCACACTTGCAGTATTATGCACACACTGTATATGGCTGTTCACACTTGCAGTATTATGCACACAGATACACATTGTACATAGCTGTGCACACTTGCAGTATTATGCACACAGATACACATTGTACATAGCTGTGCACACTTGCAGTATTATGCACACAGATACACATTGTACATAGCTGTGCACACTTGCAGTATTATGCACACAGATACACATTGTACATAGCTGTGCACACTTGCAGTATTATGCACACACGCAGTGTGCACCCAGAACACATAACACTATAGGGACAGATGGAGTCACAGCACTTCCTACCCAGACATCACAACAACACCCAGCTGACTGATACCCAGAGCCCGGACTCTGGCGCTGCGACCAATCACCGTGGAGAGATGGGCGGAAGTGGGCGGGGCCTCTTAGCCGGGCTCCGCCCAGGTGACGGTGGGTGACGTCACATCTCCTGTGCTGATCTGACAGTGGGCAGACTCCGGGCACCGGGCAGGGGTCATGTGACCTGGGACATGGTAAGAGGAGATGTGTGGTTGTGTGTTAGCCCTCTGTGTACCCCTCCCTGCTCCCCACCATCACCCCTCTGTGTACTCCTCTGTGTACTCCACCATCACCCCTCTGTGCACCCCTCCCTGCTCCCCACCATCACCCCTCTGTGCACCCCACCATCACCCCTCTGTGTACTCCTCTGTGTACCCCACCATCACCCCTCTGTGCACCCCTCCCTGCTCCCCACCATCACCCCTCTGTGCACCCCTCCCTGCTCCCCACCATCACCCCTCTGTGCTTCCTAGTAGTACCCTGTGCAGTGCATGCCTCTTCCCTATTTACATGGAGTATTACCTTATATATATTATTATATCATTTACTTATGTGAGGTTAATCTCCTTCATTATAAGTATCTCCTCCTTTACATATGTCATATTGTCCACTTATGATTATTATTACATCTATCATTTGCATATGTTCTGTTTTCCATATACATTTAAATGTATTATCGTCTTCATTTTTATGTTGTTCTAGCCATAATTATTTATGTGGTGTTATAAAATGTAATGTACACACGTTTTAGTTATTATTCCCATTTATATGCGTTATTAATAGTTCCATTGCTCCATTTGGTACATTATTTCTGTATACAGCACTTTTATTTATTTATTCATCACTGCTCTTTATAGATTATGTATCTCACTATATCACAGCACAGCCCTCTTTACTGTATGTTTATACATTACTCCTCTCATCTCTCTTGTATATCTTCTTGTATCATAACTCTATAATGTCTTTCTCTATACGTCTCGGGCTGTATCTGCCGATTTTGAGTATATTTTGAGTATATTGTACGCAGAACACTCTGCACATAACCGGGAGATACATCAGTAAACGCAGCCCTATCTGCTCCATCTTCGAACGCTAACGACACTAACTACAGCCTGCAATTTTGGAGAGTGTCCGGGGCAGTGAAGTGGCGTTTTACCGTAGTCACTGACCAGTAATGGAGTGCCAAACTGAAGCGCACTCAGCTACGTCCGAGTAAAGCTGTGAGCGTCTCACAGTTACTTGTATTTTTGCTGAATCTCTTGCTCCAGTTACAGGGCTAGTCTAAGTCTTGAGTACTTGTGATGAGTCTTGTATGCATGCTAGAACATGTTTTTAATCAGGAGTATGTAAAATGTATTTTATGCTCTAGGCATTAACAACATTCTAATAAATGTATTTCATGGGGGGGGGGGCACTTTTAAAAAACAAAAACAAAACTGTTTTATCACTAATGCCTGTTTTATTACCAGGTGACATTAATTCAATAATTTATTTATTTTTCTGTGCGTTCTTTTGCGAATTTATAATCCACATCGGTATTGGACGTATCCTACAGCGTCTTGTGTAGTAGAGCACAGCAGACCTGCCCCCGATTTTAACAGCGCATGTATCTTGAGATCTGTACCTTAATGATTTTGGGACTGTGCAAGGCTGAAATACGTGCTTTTAATACAAAACGCAGATTGCGCTCAGAATTAGTTCCTTGATAAATTGGGCCCCTCATGTCTATAATGTGTGCTCCTCTCTGTGATGCAGCTCTCTGTACAGCACTCCTCTCTGTGATGCAGCTCTCTGCACAGCACTCCTCTCTCTCTGTGATGCAGCTCTCTGCACAGCACTCCTCTCTCTCTGTGATGCAGCTCTCTGCACAGCACTCCTCTCTCTCTGTGATGCAGCTCTCTGCACAGCACTCCTCTCTCTCTGTGATGCAGCTCTCTGCACAGCACTCCTCTCTCTCTGTGATGCAGCTCTCTGCACAGCACTCCTCTCTCTCTGTGATGCAGCTCTCTGCACAGCACTCCTCTCTCTCTGTGATGCAGCTCTCTGCACAGCACTCCTCTCTCTCTGTGATGCAGCTCTCTGCGCAGCACTCCTCTCTCTCTGTGATGCAGCTCTCTGCGCAGCACTCCTCTATCTCTGTGATGCAGCTCTCTGCGCAGCACTCCTCTATCTCTGTGATGCAGCTCTCTGCGCAGCACTCCTCTATCTCTGTGATGCAGCTCTCTGCGCAGCACTCCTCTCTCTCTGTGATGCAGCTCTCTGCGCAGCACTCCTCTATCTCTGTGATGCAGCTCTCTGCGCAGCACTCCTCTCTCTCTGTGATGCAGCTCTCTGCGCAGCACTCCTCTCTCTCTGTGATGCAGCTCTCTGCACAGCGACCTCCTCTCTCTCTGTGATGCAGCTCTCTGCGCAGCACTCCTCTCTCTCTGTGATGCAGCTCTCTGCGCAGCACTCCTCTCTCTGTAATGGCGCTCTCTGCGCAGCACTCCTCTCTCTGTAATGGCGCTCTCTGCGCAGCACCCCTCTCTCTGTAATGGCGCTCTCTGCGCAGCACTCCTCTCTCTGTAATGGCGCTCTCTGTACAGCGACCTCCTCTCTCTGTAATGGCGCTCTCTGTACAGCGACCTCCTCTCTCTGTAATGGCGCTCTCTGCGCAGCACTCCTCTCTCTGTAATGGCGCTCTCTGTACAGCGACCTCCTCTCTCTGTAATGGCGCTCTCTGTACAGCGACCTCCTCTCTCTGTAATGGCGCTCTCTGCACAGCGACCTTCTCTCTCTGTAATGGCGCTCTCTGCGCAGCACTCCTCTCTCTGTGATGCAGCTCTCTGCGCAGCACTCCTCTCTCTGTAATGGCGCTCTCTGCGCAGCACCCCTCTCTCTGTAATGGCGCTCTCTGCGCAGCACTCCTCTCTCTGTAATGGCGCTCTCTGTACAGCGACCTCCTCTCTCTGTAATGGCGCTCTCTGTACAGCGACCTCCTCTCTCTGTAATGGCGCTCTCTGCGCAGCACTCCTCTCTCTGTAATGGCGCTCTCTGTACAGCGACCTCCTCTCTCTGTAATGGCGCTCTCTGTACAGCGACCTCCTCTCTCTGTAATGGCGCTCTCTGCACAGCGACCTCCTCTCTCTGTAATGGCGCTCTCTGCGCAGCACTCCTCTCTCTGTGATGCAGCTCTCTGCGCAGCACTCCTCTCTCTGTGATGCAGCTCTCTGCGCAGCACTCCTCTCTCTGTAATGGCGCTCTCTGCGCAGCACCCCTCTCTCTGTAATGGCGCTCTCTGCGCAGCACTCCTCTCTCTGTAATGGCGCTCTCTGTACAGCGACCTCCTCTCTCTGTAATGGCGCTCTCTGTACAGCGACCTCCTCTCTCTGTAATGGCGCTCTCTGCGCAGCACTCCTCTCTCTGTAATGGCGCTCTCTGTACAGCGACCTCCTCTCTCTGTAATGGCGCTCTCTGTACAGCGACCTCCTCTCTCTGTAATGGCGCTCTCTGCACAGCGACCTCCTCTCTCTGTAATGGCGCTCTCTGCGCAGCACTCCTCTCTCTGTGATGCAGCTCTCTGCGCAGCACTCCTCTCTCTGTGATGCAGCTCTCTGTACAGCACTCCTCTCTCTGTGATGCAGCTCTCTGCGCAGCACTCCTCTCTCTGTAATGGCGCTCTCTGCGCAGCACTCCTCTCTCTGTAATGGCGCTCTCTGTACAGCGACCTCCTCTCTCTGTAATGGCGCTCTCTGTACAGCGACCTCCTCTCTCTGTAATGGCGCTCTCTGCGCAGCACTCCTCTCTCTGTAATGGCGCTCTCTGTACAGCGACCTCCTCTCTCTGTAATGGCGCTCTCTGTACAGCGACCTCCTCTCTCTGTAATGGCGCTCTCTGCACAGCGACCTTCTCTCTCTGTAATGGCGCTCTCTGCGCAGCACTCCTCTCTCTGTGATGCAGCTCTCTGCGCAGCACTCCTCTCTCTGTAATGGCGCTCTCTGCGCAGCACCCCTCTCTCTGTAATGGCGCTCTCTGCGCAGCACTCCTCTCTCTGTAATGGCGCTCTCTGTACAGCGACCTCCTCTCTCTGTAATGGCGCTCTCTGTACAGCGACCTCCTCTCTCTGTAATGGCGCTCTCTGCGCAGCACTCCTCTCTCTGTAATGGCGCTCTCTGTACAGCGACCTCCTCTCTCTGTAATGGCGCTCTCTGTACAGCGACCTCCTCTCTCTGTAATGGCGCTCTCTGCACAGCGACCTCCTCTCTCTGTAATGGCGCTCTCTGCGCAGCACTCCTCTCTCTGTGATGCAGCTCTCTGCGCAGCACTCCTCTCTCTGTGATGCAGCTCTCTGCGCAGCACTCCTCTCTCTGTAATGGCGCTCTCTGCGCAGCACCCCTCTCTCTGTAATGGCGCTCTCTGCGCAGCACTCCTCTCTCTGTAATGGCGCTCTCTGTACAGCGACCTCCTCTCTCTGTAATGGCGCTCTCTGTACAGCGACCTCCTCTCTCTGTAATGGCGCTCTCTGCGCAGCACTCCTCTCTCTGTAATGGCGCTCTCTGTACAGCGACCTCCTCTCTCTGTAATGGCGCTCTCTGTACAGCGACCTCCTCTCTCTGTAATGGCGCTCTCTGCACAGCGACCTCCTCTCTCTGTAATGGCGCTCTCTGCGCAGCACTCCTCTCTCTGTGATGCAGCTCTCTGCGCAGCACTCCTCTCTCTGTGATGCAGCTCTCTGTACAGCACTCCTCTCTCTGTGATGCAGCTCTCTGCGCAGCACTCCTCTCTCTGTAATGGCGCTCTCTGCGCAGCACTCCTCTCTCTGTGATGCAGCTCTCTGTACAGCACTCCTCTCTCTGTGATGCAGCTCTCTGTACAGCACCACTCCTCTCTCTGTGATGCAGCTCTCTGTGCAGCACTCCTCTCTCTCTGTGATGCAGCTCTCTGTGCAGCGCTCCTCTCTCTGTGATGCAGCTCTCTGTGCAGCGCTCCTCTCTCTGTGATGCAGCTCTCTGCGCAGCACTCCTCTCTCTGTGATGCAGCTCTCTGTGCAGCACTCCTCTCTCTCTGTGATGCAGCTCTCTGTGCAGCACTCCTCTCTCTGTGATGCAGCTCTCTGTGCAGCACTCCTCTCTCTCTGTGATGCAGCTCTCTGTGCAGCACTCCTCTCTCTGTGATGCAGCACTCCTCTCTGTGATGGCGCTCTCTGCGCAGCACTCCTCTCTCTGTGATGGCGCTCTCTGCGCAGCACTCTCTCTGTGATGGCGCTCTCTGCGCAGTACTCCTCTCTCTGTAATGGCGCTCTCTGTACAGCAACCTCCTCTCTCTGTACAGCACTCCTCTCATCTTCTTCATTGATCACAATGCCAATTAATTAGGAGGTTGATATTGCTCTGCAATGATGTTACTTTGGTTTTCTTTGAGTTGATAGGTTGTGGTCAGCTTTGGTTGTATTTATTTTTTAGGACAGTCAGGCTTTGTTGAAGGCTTCTTTCTATGGTCATCTGCTTATGGCAGGTACTTGGCCTCAGTATTGTGTAGGGTGAGTCCTGGGGCTGTGGTGGAGTCTAGTGCTCTGAAAAAGTCATTGATGTATAAAGAGAATTGGATTGCACTCTTTGCCCTGCTGGAGGTCCGCTGTACTCTAACCATTGTAGTCTATGAATTTTTGATGTCCTCCTATGCTTTTCCGCTGTCCATTATTTTATGGAACAGGTCTGGTGCCGCACTCAAATGTCTTTCTACAGTCCACAAAACATGCAAAAACAGTTTCTATTGTTTGTGTTGTGGACATGGCACTTGCTCAGGTTGCGAAAGGTTGTAGATGTTCTCCATGATGTGAGGATTTGGCATGAATCCTGCTTGGCTTTTACTCAACCATTCTGTTCTGTAAGGCAGGTAATAATTTCCTCGTTCGAGATACTGTTGAACAGTTTTCCCAGCTTGCTGCTGACACAGATCTCTCCATAGTTGGCCAGGTGTAGACGATCCATAGTCTATGTATATTGGTGTTACAAGGTCTTAGATTCACCATCTCAGGTAGGATTCCATCTCTTTGACTTTTTTAATGACATGAGTTATATTTTGTCTGTTATTTCTCAGGCAGTGATCCAGAGGTTGTGATCTGACATGTCTGTTTGCTGGGTGACTGGATTCATTGATGTTCCCAGGGTCTGTATCTGTAATGGCATAGTCCAGTATACTTGTGCCTACATGTGAATTGGGTGTAGGTCGATCAGTCGTACCCTCTGTGGTCTACCTATTCTGAACACACATCCAACATATGTTCAACAGTTCTTTTCCACCTTTGTTCACGGTACCAACACAACTGCTTCTTTCTTGCATTATTAAATTGTGACAATAACAGTTCCAAACATATATTAGTTTGTATTATTCATTAAATTGTCCTTCACGCTGCCTGTTCTAGCATTGAGGTTCCCATTTTTCAGCCTTCTGCCCAGGGTAAAGAAGTGAGCAGCCTTCCTGTGGCTGGATCACATAGGAATAACTGCATGACCAGGGGCCAGATTGTGGGGACATGACCCACTGGTTGCTCGTCCTGACAAGGGGGAAAGGAGTGTGTCTGGATCACTTAGGAATAACTGTGGGACCAGGGGTCAGATTGTGGGGATATGACCCATTGGTTGCTCGCGTGGACAAGAAGGGAGGAATGTGGCTGGATCACTTAGGAATAACTGATTGTAGATATTTATTTTAATTAAGGGTGTAGTGCAGCTCTGTTTATCATTGCAAACGTACTGATATTTTTTTAGATTGTGTGTATTTCGGTATAGGGAATGCATTAATTTCTAATGTATTATGCCAGGTTAGGGGGAGTCTGTTTTGCTGAAAGCAGGGAATGCTAAGTAATTATTTTCCTGTGAAGTGACAAACACAGCAGGAGGTCATTACCTTTTGGTCCTGTGTAGGTTTTCTTCCTGTATCTTAGAACCTGTCTGAATAATGCAGACTCAGGATACAGGTAATTTAAGATATCACAGATTGCTGTGAATTTTGAAAATTAAACTGTGTTAAATGCAAGATGGACAAACTACATAAATATTGCAGCCAGCAAGTTTAGGAAAAAACAGATTGGTGTAAATTTTGTTAACTTTGCATTGCGTTTAAATCCAAGTTTGAAGAAAATATTGCATCCTGATACTAAATATTTGATGTAATATCTCAGACTTTGCAGAGCTAACTAGGATCAGGGGACGGTGTTACCCCCTGCTAACGTGTGTATCATGTGTATAAAAGGAGCACTGTTTTCATTTTCTGTCTGAACTTCTGGATGATCACCAGTACCACAATCTGGTGTGTAAAAGTCCTTTTCAGGAATCTTGAGCAATAAAGCATCACTTCTTGAAGATTCGACTATTACCTGCTGTATCCTGTGACCAACAGATAAGAGCTTACACTCTAATCCGTTCCCAGTCTGTCCTGTGTTGAACCCAGCATTTCTGTGTTAACACTCTGCCCGCTACCCAGCAGTCCTGATCCATAGTAAGCGGTCAGGAGGTACCAGCCAGCCCACAGCAAAGAGGCGCTTCAGCAGCTATACCAGCTACCCCAGAAGTATGCGGTTCTGGATGCCGCAAAGGTAACAGCCGAATTCTCCTTCAACTATTGTGCAGTCGGCAAGTGTATGGTGACACCAGTCAGAGTGGTCAGTAACAGTCGGTTACTGACGGTGAGAAGGAATCCACGATAAACTGTTTAGGAAGAACATCTCTCCTTTCCGCTTCCCCCTACAGACCGGGTGGCGAAGAAAGCCCATCCGGTCACACTTCATTTTTAGGATCTCAAATCCGTGAGGGTTGAAGTAGGAGGGAGTCTGATAGGTGGATGTATGTACCACATAGGTAAATGTCAGACCAAGTGGTATTGCTCACGTTAACTATCAATTCGTAGTACAATGATAAGAAATTAATTAACGTCGCAATTTATTAAAATTGATTAGCTGAGAAAGAGGCTCTGATAGGAGCCTGTGACGGGGAATAATCTATAGTAAAGTGATCACTTTACTGACAGGTTCTTATGGTCTTGGACAGGAGGAGCACGAAGCCTGCCTGTGAGGGATCCAAAGATACCTCTCCCACGAAGCTCCGCCCATAGGCTAGAACGGCTAACTCCATCTTCAGATGGCGTTCACTGCCGGGGTGAAGCTCCTTATTTTGTAGCTTGATAAATAATTGATGCAGTCCCCATAGACTTTGTGATTGTGGAGGCTGGGACTGCGATCCTCTAATAATAAATAGCCTCTTTACCTTAAAATGCGAGGGATTTAAACCTCTTCGGAGGTTCATAAACAGACCTGACTCTTTTATTATCCTCCTTTGAAGTCCTCCTTGTACCATATTAACATTCATTCTCACCCCACTTCCTGTATTCTTAACCACTTCTGACCTAATCTCTTCTAACTAATGTTATGTATACAATGTGATTATATACCTCGTGTTCAACAATTATCTACTCTCGTACTGCATCACCTTTTGTCTTGTGACCTCTTTCCTTCGTGCCACAGTCATTTGCCCACATTGAAGGCAGCCATGTTGAAATGTAAAGCAATATCAATTCACTAAGAACTAGTGACATCACTGTTGCTCCGCCCACAAAATGGTCCTCTCCACCTGATATATATTTTAAATTACCCATAAATAACACATGCCAAAGCCGAGAACTACTTACTGTTGTCTCCCAGGTTTATTATAATTCTAGTTTTTCAGTGTTTATTTTTCCACAGAATAAACTGGAATCCATTACATATAATTTGTTTCTATGTTAAACAGGGGGCACGGTTTGGTTGTGGGGTGCCAGGGGATAGGATCCCAGAGGACAGGATCACCGGGAATTGGTCTCGAGGGATAGGCTGCTAGGGGACACAATCCAAGAGGAGAGCACAGTTATTGGGAGAGAGAGATGGGTATCGGGGGACAGAAGGGGCTATTTTTTATTTTTTTATTTTATCCCCCATTCTGATATATAATCAGAATGTGTGTGTATATTATTATTATTATTATTATTATTATTATTATTATTATTATTATTTTTATTATTTTTATTTTGTTTACTTTTAGATAATGCCCCCATCTCCAATGTAACCTTTGTATTAATTATCTTGGTGATTGGTAGCTATTGCTACTGACTTCTCCCCCTCGGCACTGAGGGGCTTTCCACACCTTAGCTATGCACTGTGTTCTAATCCCCCCCCGATACAACACACTTATTGATATAGTTAAAGTGCGATCGTGATCTACACGACAAACGACTGTTTAGTCAGATATTGCATTAATGTGTACGCTCCAACGATCATGCTTATCGTACCAAAACACATCGCATCTATTGATTGTGTATTATAAGCTTCTTATAAATTACAATCAATGATGGAATGATGTCGGGCAAATGTGGAAGAACGTATGCCCTCCCGACAAGCAGATGTCTATAGTGTGTACATAGTCATGATCTTCTCAGCAGATGGTTATGAGCGATGAAGAGCACAGGTCTGAAGATAAATCTTGTAGCTGCATGACCATTGGGACTTTCAGTCCTTGGCAGAATCGTTACAGAAATCGCATCTGAAGTAAAATGCAATAGCGAGCACCCAGCCTTAGGGCTAGATTTACTAAGCTGTGGGTTTGCAAAAGTGTGGATGTTGCCTATAGCAACCAATCAGATTCTAGCTGTCATTTTGTAGAAAGTACTAAATAAATGAAAGCTAGAATCTGATTGGTTGCTATAGGCAACATCCCCACTTTTTCAAACCCGCAGCTTAGTAAATCTAGCCCTTAGTGTGTTTTTCTGTTATAGAAGCAGCACGTGCATTTAATGCGTTTAACTGATTTTAGTCGTATTGAGGTCTAGGACGGACCCTAGACTGTTTGGTATTTCCCTGGGATCCCCCCTTGGGCCTTGGTACCACTCCCAATAAGTGGTGATGGTGAAATGGGAAGTGGATTCTCTGCTCCTAAAACGAAAAAGTACATTTTGGTTTTTGTGAGTGGAGTAGTAGTGGTGGTGGGGAACTTGTCAAGATACTGGTGGAAGGTCCCTGAATTTTGGGGAAGGGCCCTGACTGCAATCAGACTTCAAGCTTTTTCGGTTTTAACATAAAAATTCCAGAAAGCCCTTCATCAAAGTCATACAATTTATTTGTTTGCCACTATCTTGAGCAGGGTGAAGACATTGTTAAAGGATCGCTAAGCCAGTTTCTGACAACGATCACCAATATAGATGTAAAGGTTTTGGAAGCAGAAGACCTTTGAGATGAAGTTGTGATGGTGTGGGGAAGATATTTTCCTATACACGGCAAACTTCCTGTCGGAACTCTAATTGGCCACCCTTTTCCACAAAATGGTTGTTAGAGACCTAAAGCTGCTACACAGCAAATACAATGTCCAAGCATCTCAAGTTTTGTCGAGGTATGAAAACGTTTATTTTAGGTTTAGGTGCATCTTAACTAGCCCTTGGAGCTGGCAATCATTCTAAGGCCTGTGTTACTTGCTCTGGGGCATGCTATGCAATCTTTCTCTGTAAACCTGCTGAATCACTTACATTTTTCTCATATACATTCAAGAACACTGGCGTTAGGGAGAGTCTGCTTTAGAATGAGAAAAATGCATAATGACTAAAACAGAAAAAGATTGAAGGAACACATGGGTAGTCTAATAAGAATTAGTGTTGTCTTGGCCCTTTACATCAGGCGGTTTACAGATGATGTTAATCCGGCAGTGGTGTTTTTCTAATAATTATTTTGGCACGCGCAGTTCCTTCTGTTTGCTGAGTAACAGGTTTTGTCTGCTAATATTTTCAGACGGCAGAGGAGCTGGTAAAAGAAGCCACAATGCTTTCTTTGTTTTGAAGTGTTCCTTGCTGTGAAGGTCAGTGCTTGTGTAAAGAAGGGGACTCTCTGAGAAACGTTAAAAGGATGTGGTTAACTTAAAGTGTCAGGGACCGAGAGAGAACAGACTGAGAGGGGGAACAACAGGTGGAAAATACAGTCTGGAAACTGCTCAGTCTTTTCTGTATTGTGAGCTTAGGACGCACGTTGGGCAAAAATATGTTTCTCCGTCTGCAGTGAAGGGAAACAGACAATGGGTTATACTCCACCTTCTATTGCTGGGCACTAGACAGATAACAGAATCCTGCCCCTCGTAATGCCCCTTTCCTCCACAGTGCCTGGCAGAGGAGGGGAATATGTGTCCTTGTGATTTCTTTTTTCTTTATTTCATTTTACTTTCTTTTAATTTTAGAATGTTGAGAGATTATTGAGAGGAGGTATCGGCTATTCCACTGGAGTGCGGCAGGGGGTACTTTGCAAACCCCTCTCCATTCTCCTGCCCTCCCTCTGTCCACGGCCCCAGGATCTGGGATTTAGCTCTTCTGCTCCATCAGCCTGTCTCGGGGCTTTTCCACAGCCGACCAGTGCTCCAGGCCACCTTACACTGACTCTGTCCTAGGGCCACCTTCATCCCTGGGTTGTCCTGTGCAAACTGTCTGCAAGGGCCGAGTGGGCCCTTTATACTCAGTGGACCCATTTTCCCATCTCTCTCGGTCATTGCTGGAGGGAATCAAAGTGTGCATTGCAGTGGGCTGTGTAATTGTTATCGCGGGTCACTGGCGTGGTGTAACCTTTTTGATTGTTTTCTGGGGCACAGGCCTTGTAATTATGTTGTGGGGGTCACAGGGTGGCATGCAAACATTTCTGGGGAGTACATACTGGTGTAAAAGTGGAGCAGCGACTAGTTTTGTTGGCCACAGACCTGGGTACTGCGTTGTACAATGGGTACAGGCTGTGCATACTATGCTGGTCATTTTGGACTGTGTGCCGTATAATTTTTCAAGCCATCTCTTGCAGATCAGGATTAATACCTACTTGCCAAAGTGCATAACTCCACCCGCAATATTTTCAACGTGGTGCACTAAATTCTATTTAAAAAAAAAAGTCGGCCACTTGCTTTTGGATACATTTGTTCAGGCCCAATATAATGCAGTAGCAATAGTGAGCAGTATATGATTGTAGCATATCCATGATCTAACAGCTCTCTCCTGGTTTGCCTCCTATCTCTCTGGCCACTTTCTTAGTGTCTCTACATCCGCCTATCCTCCCAAATCCCCCCCCCCCTCTATGTCTTTCATTTGGAGTCCCCTAAGGCTCTGTCCTTGGCCCTCTGTTTGTCTCTCACTACACCACCTCTCTCAGTGAACTTATTTAATCATTTGGACTCCAATATCTCCTGCTGACAAATTTATCTTTCCTCCCCCTGACCTCTCTTCTGTCTCCCTAACCCGGGTATCTAGCTGTCTCTCAGCTGTAACTACATGGATGTTACAGCGCTTCCTCAAACTCAACATCTCCAAATCCAAGCTCATCATCTTTCCTCCCGCCAATGTTGATGTCCCTCCCAAAATCTCCTTCTTGGTTGACAACATAACTCTCTCTCCTGCCACCCGATGCCTTGGAGTCACCATTGATTCTGCCCTCAGCTTTACCCTTCATATCCATTCCCTCACCAAGTCCTGCCACTTCCTCCTCCGTAACATCGCGAAAATTCGTCCCTTCATCTCTCAGGAGGCAACAAAAATCCTGGTTTATTCACTCATAATTTCTCGCCTTGACTATTGCAACCTCCTTCTCACTGGCCTTCTTGTTTCTTACTTGTATGACTTTCAGTCCATAGAGAATGCTGCGGCTAGGCTCATCTTCCTCTCCTGTCACTCCTCTTCCGCTTCTCCTCTGTAAATCCCTTCATTGGCTCCCTATCCGTTTCAGAATTAAGTTAAAGCTCCTTACTCTCACTTACAAAGCCCTTACCAATGTTTCTCCCCCTTACATCTCTGACCTTGTATCGAGGTACATACCTACCTGACCACTGCGCTCCGTCTCTGACCTCCTCCTCAATTAACCTCTCATTACCTCCTCGAATGATCCAAGACTACTGCCGTGCTGACCCCATTCTTTGGAACTCCCTACCCCACCTCACATGACTCTCCCCCAACCTTCAGTGCTTCAAACGCTCACTCAAAACTCACCTTTTCAAGCTCGCCTATCCTGCCACCTCCTAACCATTCTATCCATCACCTCCTCTTCCTTCGCCCACCATGTCCATTCTATCCCAGCTAATCCTACTGTCTCTCACCACATCTCTAGAATGTAAGCTCTCACGACCAGGGTCCTCTCTATCATTTGTCTTATGTCTGTCCACTATCTGACTCCCTCGTACGTCCTGTCCTGTCTGTGTTAGTCCCCATACACTGACCTGAATGACAATATAACCGTAGGGTGTAGATGGAATCTCTGCTGAGTTCTACTATCTGTCTTACTGCTTAACAGGATATACATTGTATCTTAACATCTTTAAGCACTTAAGAAACTGTTGTTTTCATTCTGAGGAACTGACACATTTCTGCTTTATTCTGATGTATAAGTGAGCAAAATAAAAGTATAATGTGCTTAAATTGAGCATACACTAAAAAAATGTAAGAGCTTTCCATGTGCTGTTTTATTTAGTGTGACTAATGCCTTGTAAATACATTATTTTTCCAATGATCTAGCAGTGCTTGGCTAGTCTGTCGTGGAATGAATAGTACTACTATTTATATCCATACTTTATTATTAAATTGCATATTGTGAACATGCAGACACATTACGCAATGTTTATAAGCAGTGAGTATATTGGTGAGGGAGTTTACACTTGCTAAATGTCTTTTGTAATGTTAAGTGTTGGGTAGATCCTGCATAAGACTACACACCCTTATTGCAGATGTTTTGTGATGTAAATCAGGTCAGACCTTTCTACAGCTTTATTGTGAGCAACTAAATTCAAGTGAAAAACAAGTACAGTTTTTTATGAAAAAGCAGTGAAAAAAGCCTACAATACCCCGGTTGCATAAGTATGCACATCCTTTCATAACAGGGATGTAGCTGTGTTCAGTATTAACCAATCGCATTCAAAATCATGTTCAAAGGTAAGAAGCATACACCTGCCAGCAAGTGATTGTGGTTAACCCCAAATAAAGATCAGACGTACCTATAGGATCTCCTTGCAGCTTTTTTGGTTGCATTATACTGGGATAGCCATGATCTGCAGGGAGCTTTCTATACATCTATGGGATTGTTCAAATGTACCAATCAGCAGAGGGGTGTAAGAGTAATTCAAAGGCATTACATGTGCTGCGGAACACTGTGAACAGACTCACTGACAATATCAGTACGTTCCTCCAAACTTGATGATAGTAGAAGGATAAAGCCCATCAGGGAGGCTATTAAGTGGTCTACAGCAACATTAATGGAGCTGCAGGAATTTTTGTCAGAAACTGGACACTCCGTGCATGTGCCAACATCTCCCGTATTCTGCATGTGTCTGGCCTATAGGGTAGGGTGGCAAGACAGAGGACATTTCTCATAAAAAAAAAAAATAATAATTTCAGGCCTGTCATTTAATTACCTTAAACCATGTGGGAAAATGTATTCTAATCTGATGCGACCAAGGTTGACGTTTGCAGGGAAGAGTCAGATAGGATCACAAAGTCCAGGTGTGCGAAGTTGTTAGAGACTTGTATAACTCTTCCTTTCAAAAAGATTTGCTGCTATAATAAAAGCAGAAAGTATTAATTTATGGGTGTGCACATTTAGGCAAAAAGGGTATTGCAGTTTTTTTATTTTCACTTTTTTTCACTTATATTTTGTTGGTTACAAGGTCACATTATAGGTGGAAAAGGGTCTGACACTATTTATCTTGATTTCAGGCTTTACCTCATAAACACCTGTAATTTTAATAAGGGTGTGTAGTTTTATTATATCCACTGTGTATATGCAGGATTTGTCTTGTGATGATATATCAGTGATCTGTAATGACTGCCTGTTCTCTATCCTGCCCCCTAGTGATGGCTCTGTGTCAGTGCACAGTAAAACACAGTGATTCTGACATGGAGGGCTGTACCTTCACCGGAGCTGGGCTCAGGGTGTATCTGTACTGGAGCAATGGAAAAGAGCATTATGTCAGCTTCACCCAGAATGTCACTACCGCTGAAGAGATCTGTGTGCTTCTAGCTGAGAGGCTTGGTAAGAAATCAGTAGGTTACAGGATGTGGGAACAAGATGTGGGGTGACACAGACAGGGGGGAGCTATGTGACGTGGAGTCTGTCCTTCCCACCACAGGGTGACACAGACAGGAGGGAGCTATGTGACATGGAGTCTGTGCCTCCCACCACAGGGTCACACAGACAGGAGGGAGCTATGTGACATGGAGTCTGTCCCTCCCACCACAGGGTGACACAGACAGGAGGGAGCTATGTGACGTGGAGTCTGTCCCTCCCACCTCAGGGTGACACAGACAGGAGGGAGCTATGTGACATGGAGTCTGTCCCTCCCACCACAGGGTGACACAGACAGGAGGGAGCTATGTGACATGGAGTCTGTCCCTCCCACCTCAGGGTGACACAGACAGGAGGGAGCTATGTGACGTGGAGTCTGTCCCTCCCACCTCAGGGTGACACAGACAGGAGGGAGCTATGTGACATGAAGTCTGTCCCTCCCACCACAAGGTGACACAGACAGGAGGGAGCTATGTGACATGGAGTCTGTGCCTCCCACCACAGGGTGACACAGACAGGAGGGAGCTATGTGACATGGAGTCTGTCCCTCCCACCACAGGGTGACACAGACAGGAGGGAGCTATGTGACGTGGAGTCTGTCCCTCCCACCACAGGGTGACACAGACAGGAGGGAGCTATGTGACGTGGAGTCTGTCCCTCCCACCACAGGGTGACACAGACAGGAGGGAGCTATGTGACGTGGAGTCTGTCCTTCCCACCACAGGGTGACACAGACAGGAGGGAGCTATGTGACATGGAGTCTGTGCCTCCCACCACAGGGTGACACAGACAGGAGGGAGCTATGTGACATGGAGTCTGTCCCTCCCACCACAGGGTGACACAGACAGGGGGGAGCTATGTGACTTGGAGTCTGTCCCTTCCACCACAGGGTGACACAGACAGGGGGAGTTATGTGACATGGGGTCTGTCCATCCCACCACAGGGTGACACAGACAGGAGGGAGCTATGTGACATGGAGTCTGTCCCTCCCACCACAGGGTGACACAGACAGGAGGGAGCTATGTGACATGGGGTCTGTCCCTCCCACCACAGGGTGACACAGACAGGGGGAGCTATGTGACATGGGGTCTGTCCCTCCCACCACAGGGTGACACAGACAGGAGGGAGCTATGTGACGTGGAGTCTGTCCCTCCCACCACAGGGTGATATAGACAGGAGGGAGCTGTGTGACAGAGGATTATATTCTCCAGTAATAATAAACTTTGAAGTACTGTAATGTAATTTACAAAAAAAATGGGTAGAATATATATTTATATGTTTATGTCTGTGTTGTTTACTGAGAGCACTGTATGTGGACATAATGGGTTATTTGTGACACTGTATACGTCATGTGATGTTGAATTGATTTCTAGCATGTTTCTGTCTGTATTGCAGGTATTACTCCTATCTGTTATACTTTATTTGCCCTTTATGATGTACAAACAAAACACTGGTATCCACCTAATCATGAGTTTAAAATCACAAGTGATATGAAATTGCTTCTCCATTTTCGAATGAGGTGAGCAATTGCTAATTATTAATTAAATAACCTCTATATCTCCTCCTATTACTCCATATACCCTCTCCCTATAACTCCTCCATTTACTCCATATAACCTCTCCCTATAACTCCTCCTATTACTCCATATAACCTCTCCCTATAACACCTCCTATTACTCCATATACCCTCTCCCTATAACTCCTCCTATTACTCCATATAACCTCTCCCTATAACTCCTCCTATTACTCCATATAACCTCTCCCTATAACTCCTCCTATTACTCCATATAACCTCTCCCTATAACTCCTCCTATTACTCCATATAACCTCTCCCTATAACTCCTCCTATTACTCCATATAACCTCTCCCTATAACTCCTCCTATTACTCCATATAACCTCTCCCTATATCTCCTCCTATTACTCCATATAACCTCTCCCTATAACTCCTCCTATTACTTTAGATAACGCCCCCTGTCATTGTCTGTTTCAGGTACTATTTCAGGAACTGGCATGGGATGAGTGAGACGGAGCCAGCTGTCTGTCGCAATGTCCCTAAGATAAGTGACAGCAGTGAGGACAGGAGCCGCGCTGAGCAGTCTGGGGCCATCCTGGATTTGGCGTCATTTGAGTACCTGTTTGAACAGGTATAGTTGGACTGAAAGATTGTAGAATGATTATGACTAGTGATAGTAGGAGGAAGTGGTGTAATTGTCTCCTGCAAACAAGTTGATGCCATTAGAGTTGTGTAACATTAAAACTAACCATGTGCTGTTTGTATTTCAAGCTGTTTTTAAAAAATGTGTTTTCCACCCTCTGATTACATTAATTTACTGGCATACATGTGCCTTTTTGTGACTTTTGCCAAGTGCATTGTTTTATCTTCCTGACCTTATTCTGGGATTCTTGGCCATGTGTTCGTATCATTGAGCAGACTTGTCTCTTTTTGGTGGCCTGAGATACGACACAAACTTGGTGGGTCTGAAAGCTGCTCTGTGTCATGTCCAAGGGCAGGGGAAACAAACAAGTCTGCCTGAGTGATATCTTGTTGGAAAGCACTGATGGTACATGAGAACATAAAGCAAGGCATTTAGTAAACTTTCCAGGAATGTGTCAACAGGACAAATTATTGGTCATCTGAAAGGGGAATGACTCTTTAAATAGGAAAACATGATGGGTATCTGTTCTGAGTGGGTAAAGACTTTACAGCAAGTTCTCAGAGCTTTCAGCAAGACCCCTGAACAATCTAGTGTGTATGGCCAGACTTTTTATTATACATTATTTGACCACATACAGACCCTCACTCCGTGTGCCAGATGCGCATTGCCGTATTTGCATAACCTGATTGGTCCTTCCCCAGTTGTTGCTGGACCATTTGTAGTCCTTATAGTTTCGTGTGAGCTTCAGTTGTCCTCTTCTCCAGGCTGATCTTGCGTCTCTTGCAGGGCAAGTTTGACTTTGTGAATGATGTGGTGTCGCTGAAGGATTTTCACACTGATCAGGACATCCACAAGTTTAAGAATGAGAGCCTGGGAATGGCGGTTCTGCACCTGTCTCACATCGCCATCAGAAAGAAGGTGTCGCTGGAAGAGGTGGCCAAGAAAGTTAGGTGGGTGCTGCTTTCGTGGCTTGTTACGTCCGCCATTTGAGCGCTGTCTCCATGGGTCTATTGTCAGCACTACCATTTCTTATTGCTTTCTGGTTGGTTTAGCTGTCTGCATCATTAAACTAAACTTTTTATTTCGGGTGCAATCCGGTGATCTGAAATAAAACACAAAGCTGTATACACCTACACTTGGGGGTTCCAGCAATTTGGCAATGTGTGTTTTGGTCTGAGCAGGGGTTCCTCCCTTCTGCTTCAGCTGTGATAAGCTCCCCTGCCAACTTCAAGGCATCTCCTGTAGGTGAGTCCCTAGCATGTGAAAGAAATATATATTCAGGGTGCCTTGAAGTTGGCAGGTGAGCTTATCCCAGAACTAATAGTAAATGTTTTGCATCGTTGTTCTGTATGTTTAAGGTGGATCGCTTTTGATTTCAACAAGTGTCTATCCTGCAGATAAGACAAATGAGGCATTGTTTGTTTGCGGCATCGGTGTATAATATTTATGGTTTCCGCAGCTTCAAGGAATGCATTCCCAAGTCGTTTTGCCGGCAGATTCAGCAGAACAACTACCTAACAAAGTTCCGCATAAGGAATGTTTTCAGAAAATTTGTCCGACATTTCCATCTCCACACGGTGAGTCCCGGCAGGCTGAGCGAGGAGGACGTTATGTACAAATACATGTCCACCCTGGAGAACTTGGCGCCCAAGTTCGGCTGCGAGGTGTTCAGGACTCTGTCGTTGGAGCTGCCGACGGAGGGAGAGAAGCTGCCTTTATATATCAACGGGGGCTACGTGGATCACACGGACTGCAGCGAGGAGTCCACCGCAACACATCAGGTCATGGTGAGCGGAGTGTCAGGAATGAAGTGGAGGACTATGAAAGGAGAGGTGAGTTTGCGGAAGAAAATCATCTGTTATATGTATCTGCGCCTGAAATGTCATTAAATCACTTTTTTCTTATAAGATCTTCCCTTCGGTATCGCCACATTGTACAGCTTGCTATGTTTGCCGGTTCTGTATGCCAGTTGATGTAAATGCCAAGTGCCAGCCTCACCCATTCACATGGTCGGACTGAATGGAGCATTCTGTTCACGTGACATTATGGTGTTTATTGAGGCTATACATAATGTGTCCTGTGCACTGCTATGATGTGTTGGGATGGAGCACACAAACTGACAATAGTATAGAAATGGTAAATTTAAACTTTTGGGTTATTTTCCTGCATATTTTTTTTTTTTTTTTCTTTTCTTCAGCTTTTTACTTTCTTTTACCATTGATACGTTATAGATTTGCATTCAAGGTAAAGATATTTTTGCACTCCTGCTTCTGACACACACAATGTTGACCCCACTCATTCTTACTGATAGGGGCACAAGCCTTTTAGGCACGCTTCCCATGAGAATCCAGTGACTTGAAGTGGAAGTGTCTAGACAAGCCTGTAGCCAATCAGAGCATTAGAATGATCTCAGGGTTATGTAGCCAATCGGAGCATTAGAATGTTCACGATGATAGACCAATCTGTAGCCAGTCAGACCATTACAATGGCTACATGTTGGTGTATCCATATGAATGATTTAATGATCTGATTGGCTGGAATGCAAATGTTGTATCTAAGCACGGGGAATGTTCTGATGCTCTGATTGCTTACTTATTGGTCTATCCGTGTCACCAATTAGACCATTATAAAGTGCACATTAATAGAACAAACCATTTCCATAGTATTAGAATGCTCGCATGGGTAGATGAATGTGTAGCCAGATGGGTCATTAGAATGTTCATAGGGATAGACCTGTCGGAGCATTAGCATGACCACATTGATAGATCAATCTGTACTAGTGACACATTGGAACATTCATAATACGAACAGCTGACTGCAAGTTCTTTTGAGAGCCAGTACTCTGCAATCTGCTCCAACCCTAAATACAGGCAGTAGGTCCAGAGAAAATAGCAGGAAGAGTGGTTGATTGAATCTGAAGACGGCAAACTGCAATGTTTATAGTTTTGATTTGAACCTTTTTTTTTTTTTTTTTTCTACTCTGTTACGGATATTTATCAAAAAACTGGCGCATAAGAAAAAGCTACTGTAACCCATAGTGAACAGATTAACTGGACAAGGTACAAGGAATTGTATTACTAGCT
This sequence comes from Mixophyes fleayi, assembly GCF_038048845.1. Taxonomy (NCBI): domain Eukaryota; kingdom Metazoa; phylum Chordata; class Amphibia; order Anura; family Limnodynastidae; genus Mixophyes; species Mixophyes fleayi. Next base: position 44,138,643 of record NC_134405.1, read on the forward strand.
GCTTGACTTTCTCTGGGACAACACAACTAATGGCTATAAATGGGTGAACTTATAGACGTCTGTGTGTTTTATAAACCTCGCTAATTATGTATGACTCTAATCGCCATTTTTCTACTATTCTGAGTTTCTATCACGATCTGATTGGTTGCTATAATTTGCAGCATGTTTGTGCCGGGCACAAGTTTTGTAAGTTTAAATAATAACACCTAGACAATTACCGGTATAGGGAAAGAATGTGTTGAGTTTAATGTGAGAAATCCTTCTGACCTGCTCAGTACGGTGGTTTGTGGTTTAGGAACTTGCAGGAAGCAGCAATCCAAGAAATTACTTCAGCAAGAAGAGTCGTGGGAAAGGGCAGAAGGCTGGAAAGTCAGGGGTTAGGGCGGAAACTGGTGACCAGAAGTGGGTGCAGTTTTGTGATTTCCAGGATATCACCCATATTGTTATCAGCAGGAGTAGAGTCAGCATCAACTGTCAGGACAACCGATGCCTGGTGAGTGTTTGTTACATCCTGTAAGTCGTCTTCAGCCACCTTGTTGCCCCCCCCCTCCTCGGTCTCCTTACCGCCCCCATCCTGCTCTGTCTACCCCCACCCCCCATCTCTCCCCTTTCTCTGCTCTTTCCCCATCTCGCTCTTTGATGCCTCTCACTGGCTGTTTCAGATCTCCTACCCATCTCCCTCTGTTCCTCATTGGCTCTTCTGCCATCTCACATTGCCTCATCTTGCTTCCTCTCTCCCCCATTGTTACTTCCCCCGTCTTGTGACGTCTCTCCTCTGTCTGTCTGGTTCTTTCATCCATCTTGCTCTCCCTCCCATATCGCTCCGGCTTCCCCCTCGCTAGCTTTTTCCCCAGTCTTTCTTGCCCCCTCACTGTATGGTCCCAATCTCACTCTCTCTATAGTTGCCCTCACCTTTTTTCTCCCTCTCTTACACTTCCTCCATCTCGCTTTGTCTCTCCCCTGTTCACCCAGCCTACCCATTCCTTGTTGGTATTTGTATTTTGTTTTTTCACGGTTTATTTCTCTCTTCATGAATCTCTCCTCTCTCTCTCTCCGCTCTAGGAGATCGTTCTGCCATCTTATGAAGAGGCATTGTCTTTTGTATCGCTGGTGGATGGATATTTCAGGCTCACAACCGACTCCAACCACTACCTGTGCCACGAAGTGGCCCCTCCACGCTTAGTGATGAGTGTCCTGAATGGAATTCACGGGCCCATCCAGTATGTATACAATACACCCTTGTCTATATAGAAGACCGATCAGTCTCTTATGGTTCCGCCTCTGACCACGCCCACTTCCTTAGTTACACTATGACACGGCCGGGGTTAATAAGCCATCAGATCTGCCCGTTTGTTCCATCTGCGTCATATGAGGAGAAATTATATCCTGCACTTGTCCAATGTTTTACATTGTATTTTTGCCACTGAAGTGAAAATACACGGCCACCTCTCTATAATACCACCTTGAAACACAAGCCAAGTGTTCTAGTAAGGATGGTGTTCTATAGAGGATGGCCTACCACGCAATGAATGCATTGTAACACACAATTGTACATACAGGTGGATGAGGCTGGTGTTATAAAAGGCTGTACTATACTATTGCCCTATACTATTTATATAGTAGACATTTACAAATGTATATTTTTCTTTACATCGTCAGTATGTGTGGCTCTCATGAGCTCAATCTGTCCAGGATAGCAGTAATACCACCCTTTTATGTATAGTTATGTAGAGGAAAATAAAGAGTTAACACATGATGTATGACTAAAGAAGAACTTGTTAAACTTACATTTTACATATTGGGTGGAGTTCACTAATATATAATCTAATACAAGCCTGGCCAAGCTGCGGATCTCCAGGTGTTGTGAAACTACTAGTGTATCCTGCCGTCAGCTATTGACTGTCTGCCTACTGACAAAGCATGCTGGGGCTTGTAGTTTCATAACACTTTGAGAGCCACAGGTTGGCCAGGCCTGATACAAAGTCCTGCATGCCGGCCATGAGGTGTTGCTCCATTAAGACTCCAATAACCAGCATTTCTTACCTCTCTGCTACTGAGGAGGACCTATGTTATCCACGCCTATATCCCCTAAACTGACCATTCATGTAGATGAGAAGTCTTTGGGGGAGGGGCTTCGACAACACAGCTGCCTGTTAAACAAGCCAGCAGTAGTCACAGAAAGGAGAACAGTGCTGGACTGTTGAAGGCTTCGGGGTGATCCCACAATTGGAGGAGTACTTTGTATCCTATAGTAGTTTTGAGTGGAGCTCACAAAGTTATAAGTGGGTAAATAGCCCAAAGTCTACTTCTGAAGGAGTTGTCCATTCTGTCAATGAGCAGTCCGGTGTAAACGCATCTCGTTTCCATCTCTCCTCCACTTCACTTATTGATAGGAGAATAGAGGTACTCGGAATTTAGAGAGAAGGGAGACATCGCGGGGACGGATGGAACATCTAATTTATCCCTTCTCTGCTCCAACATCCACTTGCCCATGTGCAAAGTCCGCCCATCACTCCATAAAGATCAATGATCCATCTGCTAGGAGACCGGGGTTGAGACAGAACCTATCAAAACGTGGATTGGATTGGAGGGTGGATGGAATAAAAATGCCCATGCGCATAGCCTTACTTGTGAATCCACTTTCATATCCCAAAAGTCATGTGACAAGCCAGCAAAGGAGTTTAGCTGTAGTAAATGGAATATTCTATATAAATGTATGTGTTTATAATGTATGCAATACATGTTTATGTAAAGGACTGTATAAGCAGCAAAAATAAAATTTGTTTTGTTTTTTAAAATGTATTATCGGAGGCGGCCACTTTGTGAGTCTAACCCATGCCACATCCCTTCGTATCTCACAATGACTGTCCATTATAGTCCTGACACCTTTCTATCACGCAGGGAGCAGTACATTGTCCAGAAGCTAAAGCGAGAAGAACAGACGGATGGGTTGTACATTATCCGCTGGAGCGCTTTTAACTTTAACAGACTCATCATGACGGTGAAAGGAGAAAACCAGGTCAGTGCAGGGTTAGCGGGTGAGATCGTCTGAGAATTAATAAGGTAATGGCAGTAGTCAGCTGGCTGCACTCTGTGATATAGGCAACTGGCCCCATCTCGCTGCACATTGTAGCCCCATAACCATCTGATCAGCATTTTCTCTTTCAGTCACCTGCAGGATTTAGATGAGGGAAAAGTCCCACACTTAGGAGGCTGGAGGCATACACAGTTAAGAAAAATAAAAAAAGCAAAAAAAAAAACCATTTACTCTACTTAACCCGCTCACATGACACAAGCGGAAGTTTTTTTTGTGTTAAATTTGTATGTGTACTAATATTTTAATGTTGTTGTCTTTGCTTCTATTTTATACTTTCTCTGAATCTTTGTGTAATTTATTGACTTGTTTGAGAGCTACAGAGTGTAGGTTTAATCGGACTGTTTCGTTAAATAAATAAACATTGCCTGCTTACAAAACAAATCCTTTCTTTGCACCCTTCCCGAACACCAGGACGTCCCCTATTTCGGTCTAGTTACATTACCATCTGGTGCACGCAGCGTAACTGTTCATCTTTACAAATGGCGTGTCCGGGGATTTTTACTTTTATGTGCTTAAGATTAAGTAAATCAACTAGAAGTATATTGAACTTCTAAAGATAATAGGGCGTAATTATGGCTAAAATGTGATCACCTGTCTAGATCTGCTTTATGTATTTCTGTTACGATCGACTCCAACTTCATGCTCTCTGTTATTTTGTTCCTCAGAACAAGCGGTTCAGCTACAGGCAGTTCAGGATAGATAAGGTGGATGATTCCTATACACTGGAGCAGTGGGACCGAGGTTTTCCCAGCGTCAAGGAATTGACAGAGAACCTGCGAGGCTGCACGTTGAAATCTGGGCAGGAGGTCTTCCACGTGAAGCAATGCATCCTGCCAAAGTCTGGCGGTACAGACACCTTTCAGATTTTGTATTCTCTTTTGTTTATAAAGCGCTAACATACTATGCTGATGTTAAGAAGATAGAATTAAATAAATGCATACATCATAGAACCTGAGAGTCTGTACTGCTAATATATAACCCTGTCTATAAGCATTTACTATGTGCACTCCCTCATAGGGTATATATAGCACACACGTACAATCCAAGGAGACTTCTAATATGAATAATGATTTATAGTAGTGAATTCATTCTTGTTATGTGATATCACAAGTGACTTTTCATACAAATATTAAGAGGGGTTTACAGATGTCCTTGTTTTATGTGGAACAGACCTGACACTGCCTGTACAAAGTACACAACAAAGTGACCTTACTGACTCTTAACAAATGCATATTTAATTTCACCAATTGTGTTCCATTTCAGAAGTTTCCAACCTAACTATCTGCAGGAAAGGGAAAGATAGCAGAGAGAGCACAGTGTCCCGGAACCTGAACTTGAGTCAACTTAGCTTCCACCAGATCCGCAAGCACGAGATCTCACAGGTCTGTTTGATCAAAGGGGGTCACTATAATCATGCACCAGCGATGGTGTTTCATATCTGTACCACTAGAGGGCTCTGTTTTGCACACTGCATTGAGGGACAGATGTCCTTGCCTTCCTTTATATCTTCCCGAATAGCAGAATCCACAATGTCAGTTGACTGGGTAAACAGGGGCTTAAAGCCATGCCACCAATTATCTTTTCCCTTCTCTAAACTATTTTAAATTACATAGCACCAGAGTAAGTACGAAGTGTCGTACAGGTCAAGTACATTATTGACAAGTACATCAGTGACATTAAAACATAGGCAAAAGATTAAAAACACACAAGAAGAGAGCCGTCTCTCCCCAAGGAGCTTACAGTCTAACGGTACACAGCACACAAGCTACCTGAATTTGTGTGGTGGTCAGTAATCTACCATATCTCGCTTCGCAGAAAGCCCACTTGGGTCAGGGGACCCGATCGAATATCTATGAAGGGGTTCTTATGGTGAGTGAAGGTGGTGAGGACGATTCAGAGTACGAGTCCAGTGAGCTGAACAATAATTCCCACGATCTACGAGTTGTTCTGAAAGTGCTGGATCCCAGTCACCAAGACATAGCACTGGTGAGTGCTGGGTGCGGGGGAGTCTGTGTGATTATAGCACTGGTGAGTGCTGGGTGCAGAGTGTAGTCTGTGTGATTATAGCACTGGTGAGTGCTGAGTGCGGAGGAGTCTGTGTGATTATAGCACTGGTGAGTGCTGAGTGCGGAGGAGTCTGTGTGATTATAGCACTGGTGAGTGCTGGGTGCGGGGGAGTCTGTGTGATTATAGCACTGGTGAGTGCTGGGTGCGGGGGAGTCTGTGTGATTATAGCACTGGTGAGTGCTGAGTGCGGGGGAGTCTGTGTGATTATAGAACTGGTGAGTGCTGAGTGCGGGGGAGTCTGTGTGATTATAGAACTGGTGAGTGCTGGGTGCGGGGGGGTCTGTGTGATTATAGAACTGGCGAGTGTTGTATGCAGAGAGTGCAGTTAATCTGCATTTACTGTCTGTGCCTCAAATCTTCCTGCTCTTTTAACTCTGCTCCACTTTGCTCTCTGTTCACCCCTTCACCACCTCCTCCATTTCCCACCTTCTTAACTTTCTGCTCCCTTATCTGTGTCTTCCTATCATAGACAGGTGCTGGGCTCATGTTGCTCTTCTGTGTCCTACCACCACCTTACTGTGATCTTATTCTCCACATCTCTGTGCTACATGGTATTACCCTACTAATGCAGGGACTACTGAACCAGGGCAACATTTCTCCGCAGTCTATTGGTAATCCGGAAATGTTTCTGGATGGCCAGATTTGCTCAAGGGGATGGGAGCTACAAGTGGAGTGCGCTGCAGGAGTGCCACAGATCCCATATGATTTTTACAAGATTGCAATGTGACAAATGGAGTAAATGTCCCAGGTATACCCCTGGAGACTCCCACTCGACACTGCAGGTCCAATAATGCACACGTGACAGTAGCCAGCGAATCAAAGCCTACTGCAGGCAACCATGTTTTTCAGCTCTCCTAGTGACCGAGTCTGACTCTCTTTATAGGGAGGTGCTTGCAGTTCTGAAGATTAGGACCCTGAGGATCAGAACCAGCTTAAACGTTCCCAGCACATGCTCCATTTTGGAGTCCTAGAATCCCTTTTTCTGGGATCAAGTTACGGTAGATCTCTCCAGTAATGGGCCCCTCCTGTTTTATGATTTTCTAAGAGGACAATGATTCGTCTCCCAGGTGTCTTTTCCACCTTTTGGTCTGCACTTTTGACAGGTTTTGTTACAGCTTAGGTTGATCAAGGCATAAGGAAAGGTGATTTTATGGTATCTCTGGATTTATCAAGGTCACGGCTCTTGTGACCAGTAAGGGAGCTGGCAATTCATCAACTCAAGCTGACCATCCAGACCTTTGAAATTCATGACTGGATTAGAACAGGCCAAGTCCTTCCTGGTCACCTTGACCTCCATGTTATCTCTGTGTCTCCTTTTCTACACGCTGCAGGAGAGGATCTTCCTTTCCCATATTGAATTTATCCAATCGCTAATCGCTGCCCTGCTGACCAACGGGCACTCAGCATCAAGTTGTACATGTGAGTAATGTGCTCTCTTTAAAGCATGTATGACTAGTCTCACGAGCACCTATCATATGAATCCAACTTTCTACCAGGGTAATTAATGGAACTATCTCATCTGGTGGTGAGGAGAACGTTTTCAGGCAGACAGCCAGGCATGGGGACAATGTACCTTCACAAATATGTGCAAGGGATCAGAAGGACTCCCTTCCAAGAACGTTGTCTTGAAGCAAAGGGCCATTTATCTGGTCTTGAGTGGACATCTCTTCTCAAAGCCCAGAAGACCAGATGGACGACGCCTCTGTGCTGTCTTAACTGAATTATTACGAGACACTTGCAGTTCTCAGGCCATGGTGGAAGCATTTAGAATTCTACGATGGGTGAAGTTGAGTGTTCCAGCCATCTCTGTAATCTACATTCTTGTGAATGTTTTGAGAGTGACCAGAGGTAAATCTGATGTAAACACATCAATAACAAACTCGGAGGGAGACAGTTCTTGGGACCCAAAGGTTTCTCCCCAAAACCCTGGCTTTTTATGTGCCTGTTTTAGTTGGTTTACCATTCCCACCACCAACTTCTCTAATCTCTCATATTTTTTACAAGATTAGATCGTAAGGAGTTTGGGTGTCGGTCATGGACCCAGATTTGCCCAGGCGCTCCTGGTAATCCAATCTAGTCGACATCTCTGTAACCTAGTTACAACATTCGCTTCTTCGACCAGTCCTTCTTTCCCAAGACCTCTTTCTTCATCAGAACTTAAAAGGAACTTTACACTGGACATAGCCTGCTTATCTGTGTGCTGCTCTCCGCCATGAATTGAACTTCTCAAGCTCATCACCTTCTTCTATCCCTTTTCCCTGTAGAACAATTGCTTGACCATTTGCTGTTCCTGCTAAACTCTGTTCTTATACTGCTTATCTTCTGTGTTGTTCCACTGTACCCCCCCCCCCCCCCCCCATTATTTACTTCTACGCTCCTGTTACTGCTCACGGCCTCTGTCTACTTTCTCTTACATCTCAGGCTTTCTTCGAGACCGCAAGTCTAATGAGCCAAGTCTCTCATATCCACCTAGTATTTGTCCATGGAGTTTGTGTCCGGGAATCAGAAAGTGAGTAATTGGTAGAGAGTAGTGGGTGTTTGCGAATGTCCTAATTACCATATACACACATTTCTTTTTTTGTTCTCTTTCATAAGATATCATGGTGGAGGAGTTTGTTGAACACGGCCCACTGGACGTTTGCTTACGCAAGGATAAAATGCAGATTTCTGCCGGGTGGAAGTTCACAGTGGCCAGGCAACTGGCGAGTGCCTTAAACTATCTGGTATGAGTATTATTGACATAGATAGGATTTTTGATATGGGTTCTGTTTAGATAACATCCAGTTGGGTACATACGTGTTATTGTGGAATAATGGATGCAGCTAGAGCATTGACTTCTATGTTAAAAACAAACAAACAATGTTCTATGCTCATGGAAACAAAGATACACCTGGAATGAAGCGTGTTCTGTTTTTGATGTGTCCTTCAGAAAATACAGAAGACTCATTTACATTGAAATCTGTGCTCCCTATAATGACAAGCGTTCTCCTCTCTTCCTCCATGCGGTGGATGCAGCTAACTCAAAAATATGCTTGATTTATCTCCAGTCTGCTGAATGTTTACAAATAGACCTGCTGGGTTAGAGTGTAACTTGCATGACTAAGTAGAACTCTTCTGTTTCTGCAGGAAGATAAATGTTTGGTCCACGGAAATGTCTGTGCAAAGAACATTCTACTGGCCAGGAAAGGTTTGGAAGATGGATCTTCTCCTTTCATCAAACTGAGCGACCCAGGAGTGTCCTTCACAGTACTTTCCCAAGAGGGTATTGAACACTATCTCTAGCATAGTAATTTTTATAAAATGTGTTTAGGATCTACCTGCTCTATGTGTGACGCTGAGTATGTCGGTCTCCCTGCAGAGCGGGTAGACAGAATCCCCTGGATTGCACCGGAGTGTGTCCGCAATGTCTCCAGTTTCAGTACGGCTGCCGACAAGTGGAGCTTTGGGACAACTTTACTGGAAATCTGCTTTAATGGGGATGTTCCTTTGAAGGAGAGAACTCCATCGGAGGTAAGTGAGCAGAAAAGGGCTTTATATACTGAGCAGTACAAGTGTCCGTAAATAAGCTGTGGAACTCTGGGAGTTATCTGGCTAAGGAACATTGCACACCTAGGTAGACTAAAATGCATGTGCAGAACAAGTTGTAAATGTTCTTGTAAGTCTGCGTCTTTATTCTGCTCAATGCATTTTAAACATGGGCAATTCAATATAAATGAAATGTGCCCCTTGTGCCTATTGCACAGGGTATATTTATTAAGTAAATAGTAGGTACTGCAGCCGGTTTGTTGGTCTTGGTTCGGCATACATAAAACTGATGTTGTTGTTTTTCTGTTGTATTAATAATTGTTCAAATAATCTTCTGTCTTCCTTTTCCAAACTCTGCAGAAAGAGCGGTTTTATGAAAAGGAGCTGGGTCTCCCTGAGCCGTCGTGCAAGGAGCTTGCTGATTTGATTGGCCAGTGTCATAACTACAACCCTTCAGGAAGACCCTCCTTCCGGACTATCCTCCGAGATCTGACCCAACTCCAGCCCCACGGTAAGAGCGGGGAGCCTCATTGGTGGCCTGGTTGTCTCCAGTTTCTAATTACTGTTAGATGGGTGCCATAATAACCAGGCACAGATATCATTAAGGTGACCTTTTTAGCATGTTGTGGTTAAGTCTTGCAATGGAAGATGTGGAACCCAATACGACTCGTTGTTGATGTCTAAGCAGAGCAAATGATGGCGGGACATAGTGATCCAATATTTTTTTCTTTGCCATCACAATTATTTCTAAAAATCATATGTTTTCATTAACATTTGTTTTTTTGTAGTGAATTTACAGCCAAGTTGTTATGAGTTTGTGCTGCTTTCATTGAAGAATTAAATCCATATATTGTGTACTTTGTTGATGATTTATTAAGAGGTTTGTTTTCAGTCTGTGTCTATTACCTCCATTTTAATAATTGCCTTTTATATCGTATGCAGATCTTTCTGATATTGCCTCCATCAGCCCTGATTACTCCATCACAGACCCAACAGTGTTCGAAAAACGTTACTTAAAGAAGATCCGGGAGTTGGGAGAGGTATCCTCCTTTCCAGTTCCTTCTCTTTCTCTTCTCTTATATTTCCTGCTCTCTAGTTGCATACACACATTGGACGCAACGATTGTGTGGGCTCATCCAGTGTTCCTCAGAATGCAGCCTATTGGTTCACCAGGAACTGGTGACATCACTGAATGCATGCGGTGATCACAGGTCCCTACTGAATTTATAGACTTTATTTTTTTACTGGGGCTAGGTGACTGCTTTGCTTTAACCCTTAAAAAGCCAGTTTATCAACCTGTGGTATTGATTCCAGGGACACTTTGGAAAAGTGAGCCTGTACTGCTATGACCCAAATAATGACGGGACGGGGGAGATGGTGGCTGTGAAATCGCTGAAGTCTGGGTGCAGTCAGCAGCTGGAGACCAGCTGGAAAGGAGAGATCAAAATCCTGAAAACACTCTACCATGAAAACATTGTGAAGTACAAAGGCTGCTGCAGCGAGCAAGGTCTGCTTACTAGTCTGAAGACTTGTCTTTTGGTCTATAGAAACTTTTTTAGAATTTGATGTTGTGAAGATACCGGATTGATATGGCCCAATGCTACGCACTTCATGCTGGCTGACCACCCACGGGTGCCTTACTATGCCAGGGAAGTCTACCCAGTACCTTCTAGAGTTCTCAGCCACTCAGGCAAATTCAGTAAGAAAGTAAAGCAATACATTTATTGTAATAAAAACAATCACTAGAAATATATACACACAGTAAATAAATGCCAGGCAGGATTACCACATCATGTGTCCCTTACCCCACTAGCTTAAGGAGCTACAGTCACTTGGATGTCCTGACTTAAAGACCCATGGAGTTCTTCTCTTAGCTGCAGCTGTAGTCCATTGGTAGAGAACAAAAACTAAAAAAAACAGCTACACTGCACCTTCCATGAATCAAATCTCAGAATCAACATCTCTTCCTCCCCTGGAGTGGCTCCTTATATCTAGGTTCTAATTTCCACAGTGTTTCCCCTCCCTGGGCAAACCCCTGGGTCTATCCTTCTTAACCATTGGTGGGTGCTGTATCAGGGGGTTGGAAGGGGAGTGGAGATGAGCTGTACTTTCACAGAAGGTCCCTACTGGACTTAGACAAGATGTCTGAACTATTCATGCTGAGAACAATGGATACTAATTGGCCTTCCCCCTCACCTGTATCCTGCAATCTGATTCTTGCCTATAACCAAACTGGCTTCACTTTAAGGACAATGATTAACATCTTCCATGCAATATCAACAAGGTACAATAAACAATATACATATTTACAATGAGCTACAATGTCCCCTTATCCACATGTGATTAAGACACTGCAGTGGTATTTTGTTGAGCTGGGGAACAAATGCAAGGGCTATAAAAAGTACATGCTATAATCCACATTTTGTGAGAAACGAGGAACAGGCTGGTTAGGGTGATATTAATACCTCGTTTTACCACAGCTGTCTTCAGCCTTCATTTGGTTTTTGTGTTCACTTCACAGGCGATAAGATTGTCCAGCTCATTATGGAGTATGTCCCTCTGGGGAGTCTGCGGGATTACTTGCCCAAACACAACGTGAGCCTGGCTCAGATATTACTATTTGCCCAACAGATCTGTGAGGTGAGTCCGTGGTCCGTCGTGTTCCGAGGAAGTAGTGTTATGAATTTAGCCAACACACTGATAAATCTCTCCGTCGTGCACACAGGGGATGGCGTACCTCCACTCTCAGCATTATATTCACCGGGACCTCGCAGCCCGCAATGTCCTGGTGGAAAATGAGAACGTGGTGAAGATTGGTGATTTTGGACTTGCCAAAGCTGTGCCCGAAGGTCATGAATATTACAGAGTAAGAGAGGATGGGGACAGCCCAGTGTTTTGGTAAGGAACTGTGATGCTTCCTCACTGCTCTATTGACTAAATAGTCTTTAATGTGAAGCTCCATATTAATATTTTAATCCTAATAATTGGTTGTACCAACCTTTCCACATGGTCAAGCTTTGACACTCCTCTTAATATGGGCACATACCGACCATGCTGCTCCTTGTGTTCACTTGCAGGTACGCCGCAGAATGTCTTAAGGAATGCAAATTCTTCTATGCCTCGGATGTCTGGTCATTCGGGGTCACACTCTATGAACTTTTGACTCGATGTGACTCCTATCTCAGCCCCCCTGCTGTGAGTACACAGATTTCTCTCATTGTTCATTTCAGTTATTCACTTCACATTTATACGGTAGCCTGACTCCATATTGAAAGTGTACCTTTAGGCCTGCGCTCTGTGGGGGTGGCCGTTGTGTGGGCTAGGCCAACAATCAGCCCACCGGTTCACAAGGAACTAACTTCTAGTTAATTGATGAGCAGGATATTGGTTCAGCACACAAATGGGCAGCCTACACTTGTGAGTAGAGGCTGCAGTACGAAACTAAACTGCCTCACCTTCCTCCTGCTTAGAAATTCATTGAGATGATTGGAGTCACCCAAGGACAAATGACTGTGGTGCGACTGATTGACTTACTAGATCGCGGTCAGAGGCTGCCGTGCCCAAGCGATTGCCCTATGGAGGTAAGTGAGGAATAACATAAACAGCTATGTCAGACCAGTCGTTTGGACAACTCTGTTTCAGTATGATACGCACCTTCGTATGACCACAGAATGTAGCTTCAAAAGGCTCCTTCCACCGTTGCCTGATCCTCTGAGCTGTATGGTACTGTGAGCACCCAGCGCTGAAGGACTGGATCCATCTAGTACTCTCCAGTAATAGATCTTCCCTATTCATTGGTATTGAAGAGTACAGGATGGATTCAATCCTCCCATAATATGAGTTTGCTGCGCAGATTCGCTCAGATTCAGGTGACAGGAGGTTGTATACAGAGATATAGATTTCTCCTTCTCCAGTAGGGGGAGACAGACAGTGGGTTATATTTCACCCGTAGGAGGCAGAACATGGAACAGACTATATAACCCTGTGTGTCCTCTGCTCCTTCCTCGTTTCTTTTCCCAGTGTCCTGCGTAGAAGGTGGTCATAGTGCTCAGGCTCCTATTTAATATTTGTATTTTTATTTTACACCATTTTGGGTGACAGACTTGGCTGTCCTTGGAGCGTGGCTGGGGAATTATCTCCATCCGCCTATTTTCATTGAGAGAGTCCCTCACCCCCACCTTTGTACCTGGCCTCAGCCATAAGTCAGGTGGCTACCTAGGGGTGAGGAGGATGCGTGAACCCCTGCAATATTGCAGATCCTCCTGTCCCGGTTAGCTCAGTGTTCCTTAGTGGGCTGAGCCACTTAGTGCAGTGTATTGAGGGCCGGATTAACCATTGGTCTAACTGGGCTACAGCCCAGGGGCCTATGGCATCCAGGGGGCCCTTGAAAGTGCTCAGCAGCAGTATTGATCGGTCGGGGGCGGGGGCGCCCCCAGCGCGATCAGTGCTGCTGAGCACTTTCACTGCGGTCCTTCTCCAGCGCGTTGTAGTCTCCTTACTGAGGACATCTCGTGAGTCTCACTCTCACGAGATCTCCTCAGTAAGGAGCGTACAGCGTGTCGGGGAAGGAGGTAAGTGCCGGGGGGGGGGGGGGCAGCTCTGATCACGGGGGAATGGAGGCCCCCTTAGCCCAGGTGCCTCCATTCCCTTAATTCGGCACTGAGTGTATTGTACAGAATAGCTGTAGGCTTTTTCCAGAAGACAAACCTTGTTGAATTCTAAGTATTATTACATGCCAGCTCCGATTACATTGCAAAACAACATACACTCTGGTCGTGCAGCAACTGTAAATTTAACTATTTGGTTATGTGAGATTTTACTGTCTGTTACATATGCCATAGCCCATTTATTCCATGAGGTGAGTTGAAAATCTCTCTTCCTGTGGCATCACAAAGTTATCTCCTAACCTCAGAGCCCCCAGTCTGCTTCTGCCTACCCACCGCCTTTCCCTCCAGAGTCTCCACACTTACGAATTATAAGAGAAAGCTTAGTGTGACACTAATCACCTGTGCTTCCTCCTGTAGTCGTCCAGCAGACTTTTACCAAGTAAATTTGCAAATAAACTGTTCAGGACTGTCGCAGTCCCCTTTCCACCTGCAGTGTCTGTTCCATTTCTTACAACACACAGTGCCAACAACTTTCAAGCTAGAACACAAATAAGATTTAATGCGGAACCAAGCAGCAGATTTAAACAGCACATACAAATGCTGCATTTCAACCATAAGGCAGCAGAAAACCTATTAACAACTATCTGCAAACCATCTTATTATGAATACAATGGCTGCTTCCACTGTATATAGACGATGGGGTATGCTTAGAACCTGAATGGGTTTTGTGTGAGTCCTTCATCTATATATGTTACGGCTCTTTAACCCCTTTCTTTTCTTGTTAGATATACAAACTGATGAAGAACTGCTGGGAGACCGAAGCAAATTTCCGGCCTTCATTTCCTAACTTGGTCCCCATCCTGAAATCCTTCCATAATACATACAGCACACAGGCACCATCTGTGTTCAGCGTGTGCTAACCCAATGGTACGTATCTCAAGGAGTTTGTTTCGTAATGTAAAGGCTTACAGTAGTTTTTCTATATACCTCATAGATCTAAATATATTGCATGTTTATTGGGTCTTATTTCATGAATAAGATAAATATGTTTGCGTGGGTTTCCTCCCACACTCCAAAAACATACTAGTAGGTTAATTGGCTGCTATCAAAAATTGACCCTAGTCTCTCTCTCTCTGTCTGTGTATGTGTGTTAGGGAATTTAGACTGTAAGCTCCAATGGAGCAGGGACTGATGTGAGTGAGTTTTCTGTACAGCGCTGCGGAATCAGTGGCTCTATATAAATAAATGGTGATGATGATGAAATATATATTCTGTTGTTAAAGTGGTATGGAACTGGTAAATAAAGAGAGCAGGAAGTTTCTATTTTTCAGGTAAAAGTGATAAATGGGCATATTTTACACTATACCATAAGGTTCACTTACCTTTTCAGTTAGGAAGATTCCGATTTTTCTCGGGGAGGAAAGAGGGTGGTCACATGGTGCTGATCTGTGATCTTCTGCTCTCTCCTGATCTTCACAGTCAGCAGACCCAATTCTTCCTGCAGTCACATGATACGCTGAGCTTAAATTTCCTTTAATCAACTCTTCAATATCTGTGAGTGAAGCTGTGTGCAATGAAGTCTGCAAGAGCTGGGGGCCGTAGGTGAGAGGTTGTCAGGCTGCATGCGGCCCGCCTGTTCCGTTCCTCCCACACCGTGCTAGAGAGGCCCCCAAATCATCTGTCTGCTCTCATCTTGGGAATCAGGTGGACGCTGTTTGCCTACAGCGAGGAGGGGTCATTCACTGAAGTGGGCACGTGCATCATCACCAGTTTTAGTTTCTTGGGCTGGTAGAGCTAAACAGCAGCTGCACTCGTCCCAAGCTCTGGGTGAATGCAGCAGCCTTGTACTGGAATACGAGATGGCGACCACCATCAAGGTGGACTGCAATGTGGAGGAGGGATTTGCTGAGACGCGAGAATCCAGCTCTTACTGAGTGGGGGGAATCAGCCGGCCCCAGCTATAATTTTCACATCTCTGTGATTTGGAATCCTTAATCTCTTCTCCCAGGACAATCTGAAGTTGTGCCCTCTCCACCCCCTTTTATCTCATTTCAATAATCTCTTTCTACAAAATAAAACATCCTTTCTGCACTGATCTGCGAAAGTAGGCGCACAGGTGCTTATGCTCTGTAGTTTGGAAGGAACATCCTGACTGTACCCAGTTCTTCCCCTCTGTGTAGCTCTTCCCATCAACCTGCACAACCTTCTGCTTCTCCGCAAATATTACCGTGTTGCTTTGGTAGATATCTAGATCCACTTGCGCAAATTGAGGGACACACAACAGGACCAAAGTTTGTTTCACACTGCACGGAAGAAGTTTTGTACATTGTAAATGACCTACCCTGTCTGTGTTGCCTTTTTCAGAGAAAAACCTTTTTAGGGCCAAAGTGAAAAACGTCACAGCTGCTGCAGGCGGGAAGCGTACTTTTCTTATGAAGACAATCTAAAATAATTTGTATCCTTCTGGACTTTGAAAAGGTCGGACACACAGACCTCTGATAACAGGAAGTCCTTAGTCTAGAACTGTCTAGAACCTGTTCTATGTCCAAGCTCTAAATACTTGAAGTTATACATGAGGGGTATCAAAAATATATTTTATCCCTTTTGGAGCCTCTTCCAGAAAACTTTTAAGACAGCAGGAATAGATTCTATTCAAGCTACGGACGGGCTGCTGGACTTGGTGGTTATCTGCAATCTCCTGGATCACCAGAGGGGGTCAGGGTTTTCCATCACCTGTTTGAACTTAAAGGCCCTCAACAAATTCCATTCACTGTAGCTGGAGTCACTTCAGTTAGTAATTCGGGCGATGAGGAAAGGTTAGTATCTGGTGTCTCTGGATATCTGAGATGCATACTGTCATATCCTCACTTGGAAGGATCATTGGCACTTCCTCTTCTTTGCCTGCCAGGAGGCACAATTCCAGTTTCGAGTACACGCCTTTCGTTTGCGTACCGTCCAGGTAGGACTGAATTATAAATAATCCCAAATCATTGCTGTTCCCGTATAATGTCATGGTGCTTTGAATCAACGCGGTGCTTCTTACATGCCCAGGAAAGGATTTGCTCACACCAAGCTAACTCCTCCACTTCTGACCAAACCGCATGCTTCCAAGAGCCTCACTTCCATCCGGTATTGCGTAAGGGTAATGAAAACTATACTTTTATTTTGGAAGCTGAGCATTATGTGAAACTCCACATGGGGCCCATGTGGCTGTCACAGAGTGGTTATCTCCCTTGGGTGGTGGATGGATCAGTGACATCTGAGGGTGAGTAGTGGCAGGTGGTCACAACAGGTGTCCGTCTCCCATGATGAATGCGGTTTTCGTACACCTTGGGTATATGCGGTATTCTCAGGAATTGTTAATCGTCCATCTTTGGCCTATTCGGTCTTGAAATGCATATTGGATTCATCACTTCATCAGCCACTGTGTTTTCCGCTTTAAACATATTTGTCTGGACTGGTTCTTTTAGCATCCAGCTGGTGCTGCTTCCAGGCATTAAAATGTTTTTACTAGTAGTAGGCCATATTCAGTCACACCTCTATTCCCCTTCAGTTTCTGGCTGGGTTCTGAACTTGGCTTACAGGATGCTGTCTTTGATCCTCTTTTGGTTCCTCCCTGTTTTCTCACCTGAAAGGTGGATATTCTCCTAGCTATTGTTTCGTCTAGGTGCCGATCTTTACCATCAACATCCATACCAAACCTCTCCTTAAAACAAGGATGTTAATTCATATAGTCCTGTCCTTCCAACCTAAAATGGTATCTGGTTTTCATGTCATCTAGAACTTTATAGCGATTCACTCTGTGCATGTATTGCATTGTCTGCATATGCAAGACTCAGGAATTCTGTCGTTTGAATGCCATTTGTCCTCTTCGATCGCCATAGAAAGGGGATGCGGTGCCACCATGGTCGATTTCCGGCTGTATCAGGAGGACAAACCATTTCTGTGTTGGAGATACCAGATCCCACACTGGTCAGTCCTTTTATGCTGGGGCAATGTCAGATCATGTTTGCTGAGTAGCCAACTGGTCTCCACATAAAGTTTTCCAAACTGGACAAAGCGATCTGTGTAGGCCGCCTGGGAGGAAGGCCATCTAGGCAACTATTCACTTGTAAGAATGCCTCCACTCCTGTTGAAGATGGCTTTGGGACATCCCACTATCTGTTACCCACTACTGCAGATGTACTTGCCATTAAATCCCTTTCTCCAGGGCTGTGGGAGAACACAGACTAACCCCAAAATGATTGCTCCCTGGTGTACTCTACTCCTTTCGTGTGTACCCGCTTGGCTAGTTGTCCAGCCTCGTGGGAGTGGATAATTATCCAATGTCTTTGTCCTTCAGGGGTTTTTCAGTATGTAAAAAAATCTAATTTTTCTGATTAACCGAAGCTCTTCTGATTTGTAAGGAAATGCAAGATATTTGCTGTCCTCAAACACATTGCTTCTGGTTTATTTCTACTTTTTTTCATGATTTTAGACAATTGTTCAATATTACACAAACAAAGATTTTTCTGTACAAGTAACTTAATAGTATCTATATTTGATAAGAAGGGTTAAATTCATAAACTCCGAAATCACCGTGCCTCATGGCATCTTATTAACTCAAGAATATTTCAAAATATTGTTCAACATTATCATGAAATAATATTTTGGCAAAATGTATGGTACAGTCCTTTATTATTATTATTGGTTTGTCTGTGGTTATTTTAGCAGTATGGTAATCCAAACGACGATATTAAAAGTCACCATCTTTTTGCCTTTGTGAGCCGAAAGTGTACAATAGCTATAAAATGATTTAGCCACTGAAAGCTGTCATTTATATTCTGCCTCACAGCACTGGGGTCATTGAGTTCAATTCCTGACCATGGCCTTATCTGTGTGGAGTTTGTATGTTCTCCCCGTGTTTGCGTGGGTTTCCTCCCACACTCCAAAAACATAGTACTAGGTTAATTGTCTGTTATCAGAATTGACCATAGTCTGTGTGTGTGTGTGTGTGTGTGTGTGTGTGTGTGTGTTAGGGAATTTAGACTGTAAGCTCCAATGGAACAGGAACTGATGTGCGTTCTCTGTACAGTGCTGCGGAATTAGTGGCGCTATATAAATGATGATGATGATATAGTGTTTGCGTGGGTTTCCTCCGGGTGCTCTGGTTTCCTCCCACACTCCAAAAACATACTTGTAGGTTAATTGGTTGCTATTAAAAATTGACCTTTGTCTGTGTGTGTGTGGAGGGGGGATTGGACTGTAAGCTCCAATGGGGCAGGGACTGATGTGAGTGAGTTCTCTGTACAGCGCTACGGAATTAGTGGCGCTATATAAATTGATGATGATTATATACATGTTTTGTTATTTCTCATTGGTTAACTAATTATCTCTTTTCTGTAATCATTCCAAGACACATTCAGCATAGACAGACCTGTACGGAGAAAAGCCGTCACATGATCAGATAACACCATCTCCTTTGTGTCTTTGTTGTAGCACAGCTTTGCTGACATCATGGAGCATGGAATTACCGAGCCAGCACCCGCTACATGACCTGCTGCTTACAAAGTGTACGACTCATGGCAGCGTGGCAGAGCGTCAATCTGGCACACGAGCTATCGCTTATGACCATCCGAGGCCGATGCCCCCTGGAGCTATTCTGGGGCGACCATGTTTGGGACGTGAAAATGGCTGGAATTTCTATTTTTTTTTTTTTCTCTTTCTCCTCTCACTGGAGCAGTGTTATCCACGTCAGGAGTGCAAAAGCCAAAATAACACTGTATTGTAACTGTTTAGATCTGGGGCAGTGATCCAATGAGCGCTCGGTCCCAGCGGAGAGCAGAGTGGCTGAACTATGTACGACACATCCGATACCTAACCAAACGTTACAAACTGTGAACTTGTTGAAATCTCATGAAGTGCTTTACTGTCAGTTGGGATAGCAGCGTATAAATGTGTTTCATTCCCCCTGGCTGTGATGGGCAGGAATACACCTGTGATGCACGTTACATAGGAGATGCAAAATATATGCAAACAGGCTAGTGCAATACTGCAGTATTTTAAATATCTGTATTACCCTCCCCCCCCACCACCTTCCTTCTCACCCTCGCCCCCCCCCCCCCCCCCTCCCCAACCCAGACTCAGGCAAACTGCAGATCTCCAGCTGGTGGACAGGGAATGCTTAGACTTCTAGTTCCACCACAGTTCTAGTGCTGCAGGTTCTCTTACTGTGCCCCGAACCTTACTTTCCACAAGAAGCCTTAAAGTCTGTGAATGAAATGGTTTGCTTTAAACTGTGCCTGCTCAGTGAGGAAATGAATATACACAGCAAGCAAATTTTATGAAGTTAACTTCATATTTCACTTTATCAGGTATTTTAGCCCACCCTCACCCCTTCAGATGTGAAATATTAAAGTGCTTAAACAGAGGCTGGATGCCGTGTCTGAGTTGTGTTTGGTGTGGCTTCCATTGCACAGCTGTAAAGGGATTCTCTCTACCGTTGGAAAGTATTCTGTAACCAGAACCGATACGTTGTACAGACCAACATCTCTCCATAGACAGGGACAGCAATAAGGCCACCGAGTCTGAGAAACCTGATATAGTCAGTGTAAGTAGAAAGGCGATAACATGATTGTTCAGTCTACCCACACACTTTGCAATGTCAGTGTTTTCACTTCCTGGGTGACAAACTTATAAACTTAGATGATCGTATTTTTTTTGCTATGAAGGACTTTTACTTGTGTCATACACTTAGCAATAATAAGCTAAAGATCTCATTGATCTCCTTGAATATGGTCATGAGGAAAAATGTGTGGGCACCCTCACTTGTCTACAGTGCCAAAATGTCTATATTCTATAATATTTAAACTGCAAGGCTTCTAATGCTTCTGTAGTAGTGTATCGAGACAATGAAACATCAGGCAGGATACTGATTTTATTAGATGTTTTCTGTTACCTGTATAATATGTCCTGCCTCCAGTACTCGTAGCTGTACTGAAGGGGGAGGAAAAAATGAGGATTGGAAAAGTCGGGAGACTCGTACAGGAACTAACATTATGCCTGACAGCACAGTATGAAGTTAGTCTGTCCCATCACATTGTTCTTGTTATTATATGCTACAGCTATACAATAAGTTAGGTACCTTTAGATGACAGAAGAGCTAGTGCAGACAATTTTCTCATAAGTACTATGTTAAAGAATAGGACCGAATACATGACAGGGCAGTTTCCCTTATACATGACAGTGACACGTCAAAGTTGTTGATGGGCAGTATTAAACGTAGCAGGGCGGTAAAGAGGAAATTGTATGGGGAAATGCCAGCAAGGGCTCTTCAGATCCTAGAGAGCGGTAAATTATATATAATCAGAAGAGTATAGAGAAAAGAATGAGATGGAGATTTGAAAGAAAACATGGAGCATGTTGTGTTTCACGTGTTTCAGAACTATTTGTAATAATACACAGTTGTGCCACAGCTAACTAATATGTCACACACACAGCTCTGGAGTCAGGTTCTTGTTATGTCACACACACAGCTCTGGAGTCAGGTTCTTGTTATGTCACACACACAGCTCTGGAGTCAGGTTCTGGTTATGTCACACACACAGCTCTGGAGTCAGGTTCTGGTTATGTCACACACACACAGCTCTGGAGTCAGGTTCTGGTTATGTCACACACACACAGCTCTGGAGTCAGGTTCTGGTTATGTCACACACACAGCTCTGGAGTCAGATTCTGGTTATGTCACACACACACAGCTCTGGAGTCAGGTTCTGGTTATGTCACACACACAGCTCTGGAGTCAGGTGCTGGTTATGTCACACACACAGCTCTGGATTCAGGTGCTGGTTATGTCACACACACAGCTCTGGATTCAGGTGCTGGTTATGTCACACACACACACAGCTCTGGATTCAGGTGCTGGTTATGTCACATACAACCAAAACATGAATCCAGAGCTGTGTGTGTGACATAAGCAGGAACCTGACTCCAGAGCTGTGTGTGAGACATAACCAGAACCTGACTCCAGAGCTGTGTGTGTCTGTGTGACATACACACAAACGGCTCGAGACAGGTTCTGGTTATGTCACACACACCGCTCTGGAGTCAGGTTCTTGTTATGTCACACACACACAGCTCTGGAGTCAGGTTCTTGTTATGTCACACACACACAGCTCTGGAGTCGGGTTCTTGTTATGTCGCACACACACAGCTCTGGAGTCAGGTTCTTGTTATGTCACACACACACAGCTCTGGAGTCAGGTTCTTGTTATGTCACACACACACAGCTCTGGAGTCGGGTTCTTGTTATGTCACACACACACAGCCCTGGAGTCAGGTTCTGGTTACGTCACACACACACAGCTCTGGATTCATGTTTTGATTGCATCACACACACAAGCCCGAAGTAACGTTCTGGCTGTGTCACACACACACACACACACACACACACACACACACACGTTCTGGAGTAAGGTTCTGGTTATGTTACACACAGCTCTGGTGTTGGGCTCTGGTTGTGTCACACAAACAGTTTGAAAGTCAAATTCAAGTTGTGCCACACAGTCACAGCATTAATTAATTGATCAGAGTTGGGTTCTGGTTTTGTCATGTGCAGTTTCCAAGTATGTTTCAGATTGTGTCACACACAAATGCAGAGTCAGATTGTGGTTGTGTATTGCACCCAGTTTCAGAATATTCTTTTATCATGCACAGCGTTCGTTATTTTCCACTTTTTACCACCAGAAATGAGCACTTATTTTCCTAGATTTTATAAATATAGACAGTGCAATGCTGATAAAAAAATGTAGATAATAAATACTAATTTGTTTGCTTTTTTATTTACATAGATAATGATTAGCAAACATCATTCAGTTTTTATCATCAATAGTATTTATTAGTTTTCAAAATTTAAGGGGTATAGAAAGTAAAGAAGGGGGGTGGAAGGGAAGGACAAAAAAATGAAGGGAAGGGTGGTACATAGTTGGGAGGAACACAGCAACCAACACAGTATCTGTAATACATTCAATAGGAATAGTCAAAAACCTTGTAAGCCACTTATTCACACAACATCACTCAATTTTAACCTTTTGGTAAAATATACATTTAAATTTACCAGTATCTCCGCAGCAATGAGGCATTAACTGTTAGCAGTTTGCCAGCCCTAACATTGTTTCAACAAAGTTAAAAACAAACCGTGCCCATCGTTTCCTGCCAAGCGTTATTTGAGTAAATAAGGGAGGGGGAGATGTAAGGCAACTCACTTTTCACACACACCTGCTCAGCTGATCTCTTCAGCTCACAAGTAGATAAAAATCTAATTAAATATTAACATTGTTTCAAATCTACTTACTTGTGTGCTGAACTTTTCAGCCAATGTACAGCACCACGTTTGTTTGGAATTGTAAAGCAGTTTGGGCTCCTCATCATCATCACCATTTATTTATATAGCGCCTCTGATTCCACAGTGCTGTACAGAGAACTCACTCACATCAGTCCCTGCCCCATTGGAGCTTACACTCTAAATTCCCTAACACACACAGAGAAAGACTAGGGACCAGGGCCCATGGAGACAATGGGGCATACTACAGGGGGAACTAGCGAGCTGTAGGTCCCGGTTCCCTCCTCCTTGCTTCCCTGCACAGGGGACCACAGCGCGCTAGTTCTGCCTCTGGGAATGGGCATATTTGTCC
Source organism: Mixophyes fleayi (assembly GCF_038048845.1). Taxonomy (NCBI): domain Eukaryota; kingdom Metazoa; phylum Chordata; class Amphibia; order Anura; family Limnodynastidae; genus Mixophyes; species Mixophyes fleayi. The sequence continues at coordinate 44,161,610 of NC_134405.1, forward strand.
ACTGCATGATCCATTGTCTTCTACATAAAGCACACACATGTACAACAAAGAGGAAAGGCTATTCCCCATATCCCTAGAACTTACCTTGCACCAGACTACTGTATCCTAGGCAGGAGCACAGAATAACCCAGCGCAACAAAAAGAAACTGTCTCAGTGTTGCCCTCTCCCACTAGACTGCAAGCTCTCCCGTGCAGGGTCATCGCTACCCTCTATTTGTTTTCTTTTTATGTGCTGTGCAATTTGTATTGTGCGGGTCCTGCCTACTCGCAGAGCTTGGAGGAGAGGGATGAAAACTGGACAAAGGATGGTTGAAGACCTAACTAGATTCATACAGAGAGGAGGTGGAGTCAGTACAGGAACAACATAAAGTGATCTGGTAGCATATAGTACATTCATCATCAGCTATTTATAGCGCTGTACAGAGAACTCATTCACATCAGTCCCTGCCCCATTGGAGCTTAAAATCTAAATTCCCTAACATACACAGACAGACAGAGAGAGACTAGGGTTAATTTTGATAGCAGCCAATTAACCTACTAGTATGTTTTTGGAGTGTGGGAGGAAACTGGAACACCCCGAGGAAACCCATGCAAACACGGGGAGATCATACAAACTCCTCACAGATAAGGTCATGGTCGGGAATTGAACTCGTGACCCCAGCGCTGTGAGGCAGAAGTGCTAACCACTTAGCCACCGTGCTGCCTAATACATTGTACATTATGCAAATGCCATGCTTGTTATATGGCGGATTTTATATGCTTCTCCAGTCCTATGGTATGAGAATCATCTGGCTATAATCATCATCATCAACAACATTTATATAGCGCCAGCAAATTCCGTAGTGCTTTACAATTGGGAACAAACATTAATAAAACAATACCGGGTAATACATACAGACAGAGAGGTAAGAGAACCGCCTGTATAATATTCATAAACCCTTCTATTACACCACCATTGAGTGGGTAGCATATTTGTCACCACTTCTGTTGTGTCTTTATCAACTAGGTATAATATTCATATGATCGTCATTGTCAGCTTGGCATACTCTTCACATCAACTTCAATTGTGCCATGATTACTTGGGTATATAACTCATAAAAGCCTCTATTGTGTCACAATCGTTTTGGTATAATATTCACAACATTTCCATAAGAAAATCTGAAAAGAAACAGAAAAGATGAGAGAACCATTTACATCTTAGTATAAAGATTAGGCTTGGCACAGTGTTGTGCACCCCAATATGTTCTGTATTGTCTAACACTACCATCAGTGGCCCATGGAGATAATGGGGCCCGCTGAATGGCAGATGCAGAGGGTTGGGGGCCCCAGTTCCCTCCTTCACGCCTCCCTGCACTGGGGCCAACAGCTCGCTAGTTTGGTCTCTGACTACCATGTTCACATAAGTAAAGAATGGTGGTGTCAGGTTCTGCTTGGGTCACACAACAGTTGCAGAGTCAGGATCTGGTTTAGTCACACAGACTATATTCTGGCTGTAATACACAGAGCTTTGGGTCCGAGGAATTCAATTCTGGGCTATAAGCTGCCGTACATCCAGTGGTGGAATTGGTGGTGTATACAGTGGTATGCCATACCGCCACTTCTACTGCCTTCATTGTAACACTATCACATTATATTCACTTACATCCTCCATACATCCACTTCTCCGACTGCCTTCATTGTAACACTATCACATTCCATTCACTTACATCCTCCATACCTCCACTTCTCCTACTGCCTTCATTGTAACACTATCACATTCCATTCACTTACATTCTCCATACCTCCACTTCTCCTACTGCCATCATTGTAACACTATCACATTCCATTCACTTACATTCTCCATACCACCACTTCTCCTACTGCCTTCATTGTAACACTATCACATTCCATTCACTTACATCCTCCATACCGCCACTTCTCCTACTGCCTTCATTGTAACACTATCACATTCCAGTCACTTACATCCTCCATACCGCCAGTTCTACTGCCTTCATTGTAACACTATCACATTCCAGTCACTTACATCCTCCATACCGCCAGTTCTACTGCCTTCATTGTAACACTATCACATTCCAGTCACTTACATCCTCCATACCGCCAGTTCTACTGCCTTCATTGTAACACTATCACATTCCAGTCACTTACATCCTCCATACCACCACTTCTCTTACTGCCTTCATTGTAACACTATCACATTCCAGTCACTTACATCCTCCATACCTCCACTTCTCCTACTGCCTTCATTGTAACACTATCACATTCCATTCACTTACATCCTCCATACCGCCACTTCTCCTACTGCCTTCATTGTAACACTATCACATTCCAGTCACTTACATCCTCCATACCACCACTTCTACTGCCTTCATTGTAACACTATCACATTCCAGTCACTTACATCCTCCATACCGCCACTTCTCCTACTGCCTTCATTGTAACACTATCACATTCCAGTCACTTACATTCTCCATACCGCCACTTCTCCTACTGCCTTCATTGTAACACTATCACATTCCAGTCACTTACATCCTCCATACCGCCACTTCTACTGCCTTCATTGTAACACTATCACATTCCAGTCACTTACATCCTCCATACCGCCACTTCTCCTACTGCCTTCATTGTAACACTATCACATTCCATTCACTTACATCCTCCATACCGCCACTTCTCCTACTGCCTTCATTGTAACACTATCACATTCCAGTCACTTACATCCTCCATACCGCCAGTTCTACTGCCTTCATTGTAACACTATCACATTCCAGTCACTTACATCCTCCATACCGCCAGTTCTACTGCCTTCATTGTAACACTATCACATTCCAGTCACTTACATCCTCCATACCGCCAGTTCTACTGCCTTCATTGTAACACTATCACATTCCAGTCACTTACATCCTCCATACCACCACTTCTCTTACTGCCTTCATTGTAACACTATCACATTATATTCACTTACATCCTCCATACATCCACTTCTCCGACTGCCTTCATTGTAACACTATCACATTCCATTCACTTACATCCTCCATACCTCCACTTCTCCTACTGCCTTCATTGTAACACTATCACATTCCATTCACTTACATTCTCCATACCTCCACTTCTCCTACTGCCATCATTGTAACACTATCACATTCCATTCACTTACATTCTCCATACCACCACTTCTCCTACTGCCTTCATTGTAACACTATCACATTCCAGTCACTTACATTCTCCATACCGCCACTTCTCCTACTGCCTTCATTGTAACACTATCACATTCCAGTCACTTACATCCTCCATACCGCCACTTCTACTGCCTTCATTGTAACACTATCACATTCCAGTCACTTACATCCTCCATACCGCCACTTCTCCTACTGCCTTCATTGTAACACTATCACATTCCATTCACTTACATCCTCCATACCGCCACTTCTCCTACTGCCTTCATTGTAACACTATCACATTCCAGTCACTTACATTCTCCATACCGCCACTTCTCCTACTGCCTTCATTGTAACACTATCACATTCCAGTCACTTACATCCTCCATACCGCCACTTCTACTGCCTTCATTGTAACACTATCACATTCCAGTCACTTACATCCTCCATACCGCCACTTCTCCTACTGCCTTCATTGTAACACTATCACATTCCATTCACTTACATCCTCCATACGGCCACTTCTCCTACTGCCTTCATTGTAACACTATCACATTCCAGTCACTTACATCCTCCATACCACCACTTCTACTGCCTTCATTGTAACACTATCACATTCCAGTCACTTACATCCTCCATACCGCCACTTCTCCTACTGCCTTCATTGTAACACTATCACATTCCAGTCACTTACATTCTCCATACCGCCACTTCTCCTACTGCCTTCATTGTAACACTATCACATTCCAGTCACTTACATCCTCCATACCGCCACTTCTACTGCCTTCATTGTAACACTATCACATTCCAGTCACTTACATCCTCCATACCTCCACTTCTCCTACTGCCTTCATTGTAACACTATCACATTCCATTCACTTACATCCTCCATACCACCACTTCTACTGCCTTCATTGTAACACTATCACATTCCATTCACTTACATCCTCCATACCACCACTTCTCCTACTGCCTTCATTGTAACACTATCACATTCCAGTCACTTACATCCTCCATACCTCCACTTCTCCTACTGCCTTCATTGTAACACTATCACATTCCAGTCACTTACATCCTCCATACCACCACTTCTACTGCCTTCATTGTAACACTATCACATTCCAGTCACTTACATCCTCCATACCGCCACTTCTACTGCCTTCATTGTAACACTATCACATTCCAGTCACTTACATTTTCCATACCGCCACTTCTACTGCCTTCATTGTAACACTATCACATTCCATTCACTTACATTCGCATTACATTTTTCATACTGCCACTTCTAAATGTCCATTTCGAGCACTGTGTACATCACTGCAATGTTGGGCTGCGCACATTACTACAACGGCATCCCAACATCATGGATTTCCCTGAGGACCTCAATGCAATGTTACATTGTCATGGAGTGCCTTTGTGACTATTCCAAAGAGTTTGGGGTCTGGCTGTATGACACAGGATTAAGGGTCTGGGTGCATGACACAGAGTGGGGGTCTGGCTGTGTGTCACAGAGTTGGGGTTGGGGCTGGGGCTGTATGACACAGGTTAGGGGTCTGGCTGTGTGACACAGGGTGGGGGTGGGGCTGTGTAGCACAGGCTTGTGGGGTCTGGCTGTGTGACACAGAGTTGGGGTTGGGGCTGGGGCTGTATGACACAGGTTAGGGGTCTGGCTGTGTGACACAGGGTGGGGGTGGGGCTGTGTAGCACAGGCTTGTGGGGTCTGGCTGTGTGACACAGAGTTGGGGTTGGGGCTGTATGACACAGGTTAGGGGTCTGGCTGTGTGACACAGGGTGGGGGTGGGGCTGTGTAGCACAGGCTTGTGGGGTCTGGCTGTGTGACACAGGTTGGGGGTGGGGCAGTGTGACACAGGATTAGGGCGTCTGGCTGTGTGACAGAGGGTAGGGGGTCTAGCTGTGTGACACAGGTTGGGGGTCTGGCTGTGTGACACAGGGTGGGGGTATGTCAGTTTGACACAGGTTTAAGGGATCTGGCTGTGTGACACAGGGCCGGGGGTCTGGCTGTATGACACAGGTTTTGAGGTATATTAGTGTGACACAAGTTGGGGGTATGTCAGTGTGACACAGATTGGGGGGTCTGGCTGGGTGACACAGAGTTGGGGTTGGGGCTGTGTGACACAGGTTGGGGGTGAGCTGTGCGACACAGGATGGGGGTGAGCTGTGCGACACAGGATGGGGGGTCTGGCAGTGTGACAAACGGTGGGGGTCTGGCTCTGTGTCACAGGTTGGGGCAGTGTGACACAGGATTCGGGGGTCTGGCTGTGTGACAGAGAGTAGCGGGTGTAGCTGTGTGACACAGGGTGGGGGTATGTCAGTGTGAAACAGGATTGGGGGATCTGGCTGTGTCACACAGGGTTGGGGGTCTGGCAGTGTGACACAGGTTGGGGTACTCTGGCTGTATGACATAGGTTGGGGGGTATATCAGTGTGACAGGTTGGGGGTATGTCAGTGTGACACAGGTTCAGGGGTATGTCAGTGTGACACAGGTTGAGGGGAATAGCAGTGTGACACAGGCTTGTGGGGTCTGGCTGTGTGACACAGAGTTGGGGTTGGGGCTATGTGACACAGGTTGGGGGTAGAACTGTGCGACACAGGATGGGGGGGTCTGGCAGTGTGACAAAGGGTGGGGTTCTGGCTGTATGAGCCAGGTTGGGGGTCTGGCTCTGTGTCAGAGTTTGGGGTTGGGGCAGTGTGACACAGGATTTGGGGGTTCTGCTGTGTGACACAGGTTGGGGGTCTGGCAGTGTGACACAGGGTGGTGGTATATCAGTGTGGCACAGGGTGGGGGTATATCAGTGTGGCACAGGTTGGGGGTATATCAGTGTGACACAGGGTGAAGGTATGTCAGTGTGACACAGGTTATTATTATTATTATTATCATTTATTTGTTAGGCGCCACAAGGTTTCCGCAGCGCCGCACATAGTACAAACAGTAGACTATACAGGGTATAACAGTACATAACAATAAACAAAAGTACCAATACTTCAGAAACTCCAGGCAGGCAGATGCAATAGACACGGAGCAGAAGAACGGGTAAGGAGACAGGAGGGAAGAGGGCCCTGCTCATGCGAGCTTACATCCTAAGGGAGGGTTAAACAGACCAGGCACAAGAGTAGCCAGTTGAGGGAATGGGAGAGAGGGGAGAATGAGTGGAGGAGATGGGGGTTAAGTGGATGGTTGGTAGGCTTTGAGAAAGAGGTGAGTTTTGAGTGCACGTTTGAAGGAGCACAGAGTAGGAGAGAGGCGGATGGAGCGAGGGAGGTCAGTCCAGTGAAGGGGGCTGCACGGGAAAAGTCCTGGATTCTGGAGTGGGAAGAGGTGATCAGAGTGGAGGAGAGGCGACGGTCATTGGCCGAGCGCAGGGAGCGGGTGGGAGTGTGAATGGAGAATAGGTTAGAGATATAAGGGGCAGTAGAGTGGGAGAGAGCCTTGTAAGTGGTGGTGAGGAGTTTGAAAAGAATTCTGTAGGGGAAGGGGAGCCAGTGTAGGGCAAGGCAGAGAGGGGAGGCAGAGGAGGAGCGGCGTGAGAGGTAGAGGAGTCTTGCGGCCGCGTTGAGTATAGGGCGGAGAGGGGAGAGACGGGAGTGGGGGAGGCCGGTGAGGAGGAGGTTGCAGTAATCCAGGCGGGAGATGATGAGTGCGTGTATGATGGTTTTGGTGGCCTCCTGAGAGAGAAAGGTACGGATGCGGGCGATGTTGCGTAGTTGGAAGCGACAGGCTTTGGCAAGAGAATGAATGTGGGGGGCAAAAGAGAGAGAGGAGTCAAGGGTGACACCCAAGCAGCGGAGTTGGGTGACAGAGGAGATGGTAGTATTGTTAACGACAATGGAGAGGTCATGGTGGGATGGGAGGCTGGGAGGAGGAAAGACAATGAGTTCAGTTTTGGAAATGTTGATTTTGAGAAAGCGCTCCGACATCCAGGAGGAGATGGCGGAGAGGCAGTCAGATACCTGAGCGAGGAGGGTGGAGGAAAGATCAGGTGAAGATGTAAAGTTGAATGTCATCAGCATAAAGGTGTTACTGAAGGCCAAAGGAGGAGATGAGAGCACCAAGGGAGGAAGTATAGAGCGAAAAGAGTAGAGGGCCGAGAATGGAGCCCTGTGGGACTCCTACAGTGAGAGGGTAGGGGGAGGAGGAAGAACCAGACATGGATACAGAGAAGGAGCGGTTAGCGAGGTATGAGGTGAACCAGGCGTGGACAGAACTAGAGAGGCCAAGAGAGAGAAGAGTTTGCAGCAGGAGGGGGTGATCCACGGTGTCAAAGGCTGCGGAAAGGTCAAGGAGGATGAGTAGGGAGAAATGACCCTTGGATTTGGCCGATAGGAGATCATTAGTAACCTTGGCCAGGGCAGTTTCGGTAGAGTGGAGGAGGCGGTAGCCGGATTGGAGAGGGTCAAAGAGGGAATTGTCCGAGAGGTGCCTGGTTAGGCGGCTGCAGACAATTCGCTCAAGTAATTTAGAGGCATAGGGGAGAAGAGAGATAGGGCGATAGTTGGCAAGAGATGTGGGGTCGAGATTGGGTTTCTTGAGGGTAGGAGAGATGAGAGCATGTTTAAATGAGAGGGGTACTACACCAGAGGAGAGTGATAGGTTGAAAAGGTGTGCGAGGTAAGAGCAGGCAGTGGGAGAAAGAGAGCGAAGGAGGTGAGAGGGGATGGGATCGAGAGGGCAGGTAGAGGGTGGAGAGGAAAGAATGAGAGAGCGAACTTCTTCACCTGTTGTAGGGCCGAAGGAGCACCAGAGTTGGGTGTTGGTGGGAGGTGAAGCGAAGAGGGAGGCGGGAGAAGGGGAGGAGGAGATGTTTAGTCTGATGGCCTCAATTTTGGTAGAGAAAAAGGTGGCAAAGTCAGAAGCGAACAGGGAAGACGGGACAGAAGGGGGTGGGGGGGAGAGTAGGGAGTTGAAGGTGGCAAAGAGGCGGCGGGGATTGGAGGACTGAGAAGAAATGAGGGACTTAAAGAAGGATTGTTTGGCGAGGGAGAGGGCGGAGCAGAAAGAAGAGAGGATGAATTTAAAGTGAAGGAAGTCGGCCAGGGAACGAGATTTCCTCCAGAGGCGTTCAGCAGTGCGAGAGCACTTTTGGAGGAAGCGGGTGCGTTTCGAGTGCCAGGGCTGGGGAATAATGCGGCGTCTGCTGACAGTAAAGGCCGGGGCGACAGCGTCCAGGGCAGTAGAGAGGGAGAGATTGTAGAGGGAGGACGCCTGGTCAGGACAGACCAGGGAGGGAAGGGGTGATAGGAGAGTTTCAAGAGAGGAGGACAAGGATGTATGGTCAATAGCGTCAAGGTTGCGCCTGGTGTGGGTGGCTTTGGGCGAGGCAGGAGCAGGGGAGGAGGACAGAGTGAAGGAGAGGAGATGGTGGTCAGAGAGTGGGAAGGGAGAGTTGGAGAAGTCAGGGAGATCACAGAGGTGAGAGAAGACAAGGTCAAGGGAGTGACCAAGACAGTGGGTGGGGGAAGAGGTCCACTGAGTGAGGCCTAGGGAGGAGGAGAGGGCGAGAAGTTTGATGGTGGCGGGGTCAGAACAGTTGTCAATAGGAATATTAAAGTCACCAAGTATGATGGAGGGAAGGTCAGAGGAAAGGTAGTGGGGGAGCCATGAAGCGAAGTTGTCAAGGAAAAGGGAGGAGGGGCCTGGGGGACGGTAGATGACTGAGACACGGAGGTGGATGGGGGAGAAGAGCCAGATGGAGTGTACTTCAAAGGAAGAGAAGGAGAGGGAAGGTAAAGTGGGAATGACCCGAAAAGTGCAGTTGGGGGAAAGGAGGAGACCCACTCCACCTCCTGGACGCTCATCCGGTCTGGTGGAGTGGGTGAAGGAGAGGCCCCCATAGGAGAGGGCGGCAGGTGAGGCAGTGTCAGAAGAAGTAAACCAGGTTTCAGTGATGGCAAGAAGATTTAGAGAGTTGGAGATGAAGAGGTCATGGATGGAGGCCAGTTTGTTATGGATGGACCTGGAGTTTCAGAGGGCACATGAGAAGGGGAGGGAGGGAAGAGGGTAGATGCGGATGAGATTGTCAGGGTTGATAGAGTTAGGGGGAGGGTGAGGGGTGGGGCAGCGAGAGATGGGCGAGAGAAGGGGGCTGGGGGAGAGGATGGGTATTGGAAAGGAGCGGGGTGGCATGGTGAGGGACAGGTTGGGGGTATGTCAGTGTGACACAGGGTGGGGGTATGTCTGTGTGACACAGGGTGGGGGTATATCAGTGTGACACAGAGTGGGGGTATATCAGTGTGACACAGGGTGAGGGTATGTCAGTGTGACACAGGTTGGGGATATGTCAGTGTGACACAGGGTGGGGGTATGTCAGTGTGACACAGGGTGGGGGTATATCAGTGTGACACATGTAGAGGGTAATCAGTGTGACACATGTAGAGAGTATATCAGTGTGACAGAGGTTGGGGATATGTCAGTGTGACATGGGTTGGGAGTATGTCAGTGTGACACAGGTTGGGGGTATATCAGTGTGACACAGGTTCAGGGGTATACCAGTGTGACACAGGGTTGGGGTATATCAGTGTGACACAGGGTTGGGGTATATCAGTGTGACACAGGGTTGGGGTATGTCAGTGTGACACAGATTGAGGGGATGTCAGTGTGACACAGATTGAGGGGATATCAGTGTGACACAGATTGATGGTATATCAGTGTGACACAGGTTGGGGGGTATATCAGTGTGACACAGGGTTGGGGTATGTCAGTGTGACACAGATAGGGGGTATATCAGTGTGACAGAGGTTGGGGGTATATCAGTGTGACACGGGTTGGGAGTATGTCAGTGTGACACAGGTTCAGGGGTATGTCAGTGTGACACAGGTAGGGGGTATGTCAGTGTGACACAGGTAGGGGGTATATCAGTGTGACACAGGGTGAGGGTATATCAGTGTGACACAGGGTGGGGGTATATCAGTGTGACACAGGGTGAGGGTATGTCAGTGTGACACAGGTTGGGGGTATGTCAGTGTGACACAGGTAGGGGGTATGTCAGTGTGACACAGGGTGAGGGTATATCAGTGTGACACAGGGTGGGGGTATATCAGTGTGACACAGGGTGAGGGTATGTCAGTTATACACAGGGTGAGGGTATGTCAGTGTGACACAGGTTGGGGATATGTCAGTGTGACACAGGGTGGGGGTATGTCAGTGTGACACAGCGTGGGGGTATATCAGTGTGACACATGTAGAGGGTAATCAGTGTGACACATGTAGAGGGTATATCAGTGTGACAGAGGTTGGGGATATGTCAGTGTGACACGGGTTGGGAGTATATCAGTGTGACACAGGGTTGGGGTATATCAGTGTGACACAGGGTTGGGGTATGTCAGTGTGACACAGATTGAGGGGATGTCAGTGTGACACAGATTGAGGGGATATCAGTGTGACACAGATTGATGGTATATCAGTGTGACACAGGTTGGGGGGTATATCAGTGTGACACAGGGTTGGGGTATGTCAGTATGACACAGATAGGGGGTATATCAGTGTGACAGAGGTTGGGGGTATATCAGTGTGACACGGGTTGGGAGTATGTCAGTGTGACAGCTTCAGGGGTATGTCAGTGTGACACAGGTAGGGGGTATGTCAGTGTGACACAGGTAGGGGGTATATCAGTGTGACACAGGGTGAGGGTATATCAGTGTGACACAGGGTGGGGGTATATCAGTGTGACACAGGGTGAGGGTATGTCAGTGTGACACAGATTGGGGGTATGTCAGTGTGACACAGGTAGGGGGTATGTCAGTGTGACACAGGGTGAGGGTATATCAGTGTGACACAGGGTGGGGGTATATCAGTGTGACACATGGTGAGGGTATGTCAGTGTGACACAGGGTGGGGGTATGTCAGTGTGACACATGTAGAGGGTAATCAGTGTGACACATGTAGAGGGTATTTCAGTGTGACAGAGGTTGGGGATATGTCAGTGTGACAGAGGTTGGGGATATATCAGTGTGACACAGGTTCAGGGGTATATCAGTGTGACACAGGTTCAGGGGTATATCAGTGTGACACAGGGTTGGGGTATGTCAGTGTGACACAGATTGAGGGGATATCAGTGTGACACAGATTGATGGTATATCAGTGTGACACAGGTTGGGGGGTATATCAGTGTGACACAGATTGGGAGTATGTCAGTGTGACACAGGTTCAGGGGTATGTCAGTGTGACACAGGTTGGGGGTATGTCAGTGTGACACAGGTAGGGGGTATATCAGTGTGACACAGGGTGAGGGTATATCAGTGTGACACAGGGTGGGGGTATATCAGTGTGACACAGGGTGAGGGTATGTCAGTGTGACACAGGTTGGGGGTATGTCAGTGTGACACAGGGTGGGCGTATGTCAGTGTGACACAGGTAGGGGGTATGTCAGTGTGACACAGGGTGAGGGTATATCAGTGTGACACAGGGTGGGGGTATATCAGTGTGACACAGGGTGAGGGTATGTCAGTGTGACACAGGTTGGGGATATGTCAGTGTGACACAGGGTGGGGGTATGTCAGTGTGACACAGGGTGGGGGTATGTCAGTGTGACACATGTAGAGGGTAATCAGCGTGACACATGTAGAGGGTATATCAGTGTGACACAGGATGGGGGTATGTCAGTGTGACACAGGTTCAGGGGTATATCACAGGTTCAGGGGTATATCAGTGTGACACAGGTTCAGGGGTATATCACAGGTTCAGGGGTATGTCAGTGTAACAACGGCTGGGGGTATATCACAGGATTGGGATATAGCAGTGTGACACAGATTGAGGGTATATCACTGTGACACACGGTGGGGGTATATCAGTGTGACACAGATTGAGGGTATATCAGTGTGACACAGGTTCAGGGGTATATCAGAGGGTAGGGGTATATCAGAGGGTGGGGGTATATCAGTGTGACACAGGTTGGGGGTATGTCCGTGTGACACACAGGTAGAGGGTATATCAGTGTGACACAGGTTCAGGGGTATATCAGTGTGACACAGGTTCAGGGGTATATCAGAGGGTGGGGGTATGTCAGTGTGACACATGTAGAGGGTATATCAGTGTGACAGAGGTTGGGGATATATCAGTGTGACACAGGTTCAGGGGTATATCAGTGTGACACAGGTTCAGGGGTTATATCAGAGGGTGGGGATATATCACAGGGTGGGGGTATGTCAGTGTGACACATGTAGAGGGTATATCAGTGTGACAGAGGTTGGGGATATATCAGTGTGACACAGGTTCAGGGGTATATCAGAGGGTGGGGATATATCACAGGGTGGGGGTATGTCAGTGTGACAGAGGTTGGGGATATATCAGTGTGACACAGGTTCAGGGGTATATCAGAGGGTGGGGGTATATCAGAGGGTGGGGGTCAGTGTGACATATGACTAGATGAAGTCTGCACAGTCAGACAGAGCTGCTGATTCTCTCATGTGCATCATGACGTCACACTGTAAAACCCTCCTCCCACCCCCTGTAACCACGGAAACAGCAACAGAGGCGGGGCAGCGTCCAAACCGACCAATCACCGCACGGCTTGCCGGTCGGTTTAAACTCGACCAATGACCGCCATCCCCGCAGTGTTGTTCTCAGGTGGACGAGGTCTCCTGTCAAGATGGCGGCTGCCGTGTCCGTTAACTCTGCTGGACAGCCGGGGGGCGACTGCTGGGGGGCTGCTGCGGAGGACGATGAGGTGTTCCTGGTGGAGGAGGACAGGCTGCCCCGGCTGGAGCCCAGGGAGATCCGGAGCCGGGTGGAGAGGATGAGGAGGGAGGTGAAGAACCGGAGGAAGGTCCTGATCAAAGGGCTCCCGGGGGACATAACTAACCAGGTGATGTACATATATAATATATATATTACTTTATCCCCCTGAGACATAACTAACCAGGTGATGTACATATATAATATATATATTACTTTATCCCCCTGAGACATAACTAACCAGGTGATGTACATATATAATATATATATTACTTTATCCCCCTGAGACATAACTACCTAGATCTTCTAATACTGTATATATTATGGCTGTACAAACACACTCTATTTAGGTGTTTCATGTCACTATACTACAAGGTATACAGATCTACATTAATCTTTGTGTAGATCTTCCATCCTACAGCAATAACTAACAGGTGAGTGATCGTGTCTGGTAATATTTAGCATTTATCCTCTGGGTTTGTCACTATTTGAGTTTTCAGGTAACCTCAGGCTCTTAGCTGCTTATTGTTACATTGTATCCATCTGTGGATGCTAAACTTCCTCTTCATAAACACTGTGTCCTTAATATGCCTGAATCACAATACAGTTATAATGTATTTTGTTTTCAAAAACAGACTATTATTGAGAGGATTGTCTTTATTGATACTGCCATCAATTCATATGTAACTGTCAGTCTTCCAATGACATCTTTGTGCTCTATCCAGGTTAATAGTGGAGCTAAATTGGTCTTGGCAGCAGAATAATTAGTGTATAGTGATCTTCCTGCCTGTTGACTAGTCAGCCAGCTGTGTGATACTGCTGACATTGTTTAGTTATATATATATACCTTTGCTACTGGGATTTTACTTAGCATCTGTTGAGTGCAGATCTCTTGTGATGAAAGTTTGCAAAATGTAGTACAGTGGGAGAAATAATCATGTTGTAACTCACTGATGTACAGTTACCAAGTGTAAGGTGGGATAGCTTGGAAGTGTACGTTTGTACATCTGAGAGATGAAATGGACAGGATAGATTGTCTACAGCGCTGGATTAATCTAGTATTGGTGTTCAGATAAGGATACAATGATATTTTGTTATGAGTTCTATTCATGTCTCTGGAATGTAATCATTCTGGGAACTATTAAATAAAGTGTTTAATATATCTGATTGTGGTTAGCTACTGTATTTGTGTGATGCCATCTGCATGGGACAGACCCCTTGCTATCCTCTGCCTCTATTACCACTGTGCCGTACTGTGTGGCGTCCTGTGCTTGTCATTTAGTCCTATGATACTCATGTGCCCCTTTCAGTGGCCTCTTGACAATGGGATCCTGAGCGAATTCCAGTCGCCTCTCCCCAGACCTATGCTTGATGCCATCACCCAGGGCTGGTTATCAGGGAGGTCATGCAGGGTTGAGAAAAACAGGCACCATTCTACATAGTGCTATATTAAAGCATTCTTAAAGACAGACAAACCCTGGTATATGACTACGAGGCCACTACAACTTATGCTGTCATTTTTTCCCTTCTGCAGCAAAAGGTTTTAATATAGATCCCTCTCTTCCAGAAAGATCCTGCACATGAGCTTAGTGTTATGCTTGGTCAAGCTGATTGACAGCTTTTATTCTATGTCCATCCAGCTGTATTTCGGCAAACCAGAAACAAAACAGAAACCCTACAGGCTGTAGTGTCAGCCTACAGCTATGCTAAGGCTAAATCCTCAAATAATATACTTGTGTTAACTCGGCACAATATATTTCTTTTCCATAAATGTTTACACACATCTATTAATACCTCCTGCTCTTTCTGTGAGTATGTCCAAACTCTGTGACTTGGCACATTATTCTACCATTGTTTCTGCAGTGTATCTTCTGGTCACTCTTGGCTTGTATAGAGAGACCTGATGCAACACCCAGCAAGGTCGACTTGTTAAATTATCCCTGCTGATGTACCAATTGTCTGGATAATGCATTGTGCAAAGCATAAAGCGCATGATGCTCGTGAAAGCCTAATGTGCAATGGGATCATACAGGCCACCAGACATTATCATCGTCCCTTGTGGGCAGTCAAAGTAGAAACTCATTTTGCTGGCTGAATGGACATATAGGTCTGCGTAGCCTCGCTGTGGGGTTTGGCAGTTGGGTTAGGGGACATCTAGGCCCATTCATTGGTCTAGTGTTACTATTCAATCTTTGACTAAAGACATGTGGGGCACAGGTTTCAGAAAGAGTTAATTGGGCTTTTGTACCTACTTGACGGTAGGTTCTGTTGCTCTCAATTACTAATTTCAGAAATAATTTGACTTGAATTTGACTGCTCCAGTATGCAAGAGATGTAGTAGATGTAGGAGAATAGCTCTCCTTTGTGAATACCCCTCAAAAAAATAAATATATAAAATGTATAGATATATTTATTTTAGAAAATAGACAAAAAGGTCACCCAGAAGACCAAAACATGTATTGGGTGACTAAATGCTCTATAGCAATGTTGAAACATATAACATTAAGGGTTTTGCTTATAATTTTGTTTCCTCCATCTCTTTAGGAAGTTCATGACCTTTTGGGAGACTATGAGCTGAAATACTGTTTTGTCGATAAATACAAAGGAACAGGTAAGTAATTGTGTTCTCTTTATTTTCACTTCCTGTCTAGTCTTTCTCTCCCCAGTCTTGTTGGATTGTGATGGTGTTTTCAACCAAGAAAAAATGGGCTCCTATTATATTGGCAATGGCTTCTGGATTATGAAACGGACACTGATATTGGGGCACATTGAAAGCTATGTCCAACGCATATACATGAGTTGTTACTGTTTAGTAATGATATGAGACCTGCTTACTAAAGTTCAGCTACTATCTCCCTTCTAGCCTTTGTTACCCTACTGAACGGAGAACAGGCGGAATCGGCTATCCACCGCTTTCACCATACGTGCCTTCGCGATCGTGAGATCTCAGTGCAGCTCCAGCCCACTGATGCTCTCCTCTGTATTGCTAACCTGCCGCCCGGCTACACCCAGCAACAATTTGAGGACCTAGTTCGCCCATTTGGTAATCTCGAGCGATGCTTCCTGGTATACAGTGGAGTTACTGGGCAACCCAAAGGTTATGGCTTTGTGGAATATATGAAGAAAGACTCTGCGTCCCGGGCTAAGTCAGACCTCCTGGGCCGGCAGCTGGGCTCTCGCACGCTGTACGTTCACTGGTCAGATGTCAGCCAGTTCAGCTATGAACTGCTTCACTCCCACTGCCTGTGTGTGGAGCGTCTGCAGGAATGTGATGTCCTGGAGCTGAGGGAAGCCTTTTCCAGAGTCTGCGCCCCCTTGTTCTGTCAGGTTGGTGGATTATTTTCAACAGATGACAGCTGCTGTAGTGTCAGTCACCCACCCCCTATTCCAAACCCTTTGTGATATCTTTGGTTGTTGCTGGTGCAACTCTGGCCCTTTACATCAGAAATAGGAAGACTATTACTTTTTCAGCTGTTGTAGAACTAAAAGGCCCAACATGTAGGGTATTCTGGGGTTTGCAGTTCCACAAACACTGGAGAGCCACAGGTTGCCTAGTTATTTTGTAAATGGCAAAGCTTTGTCTGAGCCCTTATAGGCAGTAAACTTTACTTTAAAAGAACAGTCTCACAGCCTATAGGTAATATAATCCCCCCCCCCCCCCTCCCCCTGGCATCTGTTACTATTAACTCAGTTGTTGCTTTAAAGGACAACAGCTAATACTATAATGCCTTCATGTCCCCCATATTGATTATTCGTGGCTGAGCAATGGAGTGTCTTAAACTTTAAACTGTAGTAGTGCTGGACCCCAGAGCCCCCCACATGGCTCGTAGCTGGCAGTGGTAGATCCTTGACTCTCAGCCACTGAAACTCCTGTCTTGGGTCCAAAGACACATTGTTACCTGTATAGAACGTGTTATTACCAAGCTTGCACACTAAAGCAGCACACATCCTGTCTTGCACTGGGACTGAGCAATCTGATCTACAGGTGCCCACAATGATCGCATGCTTGGGTAGTTACATTGTATTTATCTGGCTGGACTGAGCAGGAATATGTTGGCCTTAATTTAGTTGCGTTCCAACAGATACTTTGCGGTTTTGTACGTGCCTGCCTTTAATATGACTTAAAATGGGTCTGTAATAATTCACTGTTTATTTGTATTGCTGATCTTCAAACCCCCCCCTCCCTTTTTTTTTTTTTTTTTTTTTTCCTTTCCTTCTCCGTATACATGGAGTGGGATCCTACACTTTACCAATCTGTTTCAAAGGTTGTTTTAGATTTGTTCTTCTTGGGGCACAAAGCACTTAGTTCTGCAATACTCCCTCCTCTTAAGAGATTGTATGGAATATCTCTGTATGCTCTGTCCAAAGGCAAAATGTCTGCTGCTGAAGCTATCCTATCCTGTTTGCCTGTCTCATGAACTCTGAGGAAATGTTGGAGCAGACCCCTTGTGGGAGAGTTTCAGCAGCAGTCAATTAGCTAAACCATAGTACGAACTACTGCATGCAACTAAAATAACATGAGAAATGCTTTGCTACCCCCTCTGTCTAGTATGTCCTTCTAAATTGCTTTGGGTGTATATTAAACTGGTGGTTGCTGTGTTCCGACGAGCCTGTGACCATTCCAACCAATGTACTGAATGCTGGCAGACTTCCTACAGTTTGCTGCAAGGTTTCACAGGAGCGCAAAACTCTTGCCCGGTACACAATGATAATTCACAATGAGCAAAATTGCAAAGGCTGCACAAGCATTGAGGGTTTAAAAATAAAAAATATTAATAATAAAAAAAATCTTGAGGGTTGAATCTGTAACATGCTACACTTACTGAGTTTAGGTGATGGGTACTCTTTTAAATAGTTGCATTAGTAATTTGCACCCTTTCTAAAACTGTATCCAAATGTAGTAGTCTTGGATCTGGATTTGAAAACTATCCCCATTAATATGGATTAAAAAAAAAAAATATTTCGCTAGCATCTGTGGTTTTAAAGCTGCTTTAAGACGGCTTCTTTTCTCTGATAGTCTCCATCTGATCCTTGTTTTCAGCTGGCTTATGGACAGGATGGTCAGTTTAAAGGTTTTGCAGTTGTGGAATATGACTCCGAGGTGATGGCAGAAGTAGTCCAGCAGCAGATGGATAACTCGATGGCAGCGGGAAGTCGTGTACGGGTTTCTTTCTGTGCTCCAGGCCCCCCAGGAAGGAGTATGCTGGCTGCACTGATTGCTGCACTAGCAACGGTGAGTGTGGGCAGATTGGTATGAGCCAGGCCTCTCTGTTAGACTAGTATTAGACCAACTTTGGCAGATTGTGTTGGTAGTGGTCATGTTGGATGTATATTTCATATAACCACTTCCAGAGAACCAGTTAGGTTCGTGGAGATGGCATTTATCTACTCTTGACTTGATCTCATGGTCTGTGCTTGTTAATGACTTTATTGTTCCTTTTTGAAAGGCTTTAAATCGTGGGAATGGTCTTCTGCCAGAGCCGAACATGCTTCAGATCCTGAACAGCCTGGGATCTTCGGCCACACTACAGCTTCTGCTAAACCCTTTACTTCACGGGCAAGCTGGAAACAAGCAAGGTCAGTATCTTTGTGGCTTCTACGGTCTTTACTACCCAACAGGCATGGTGATCTTTTTTGAAGGCCACTGTTGTCTATCAATGAATGTGGTCCATGGACTTCTAAAGAGATTGGCTGCAAGCTAATTGGATAACCTACTGATGCTGAATATCTCCTCCCCCCCCCCCCCCCCCCTCCCCCTTTTCAAACATCCACAGCTGGCTTTTGGTTAGAGCTCTAGTTTGTGTCCTACCCCTTTAGGGGTGGTTTATTTGTTTTCCCAGACTCTCCCCGTCTATGTACTGCTTGGTCGGCATCTCTAACCCTCTTTTAAACGGGAGTATTTTGAGATGGTGTTGGGGGGGGTGACTAGTGCATGGAACAATGGCAACACTCCTCTTCCTGTTTTATTGCTGGCTTCCTAATCGTGATTGAGCTTGGTACTCCCCAATGAGTGGCTGGTGTGCAGCCAAAATGACGTTGTGACTATCAATATTGTGGTGTCTTTGTCCCTTTTAAACAATGTCTTATTTTCCAGGACTCCTGGGAGCAGCCCCCGCAGTTTCTCTTCTAGCTAACCCTGCCCTCTCTACAGCCCTCCTGCAGCTGGTACTGCAGGCACATACTCCCACACAGGTATGTTTTTAGAGGTTCTTGTGTTGTTGTTGTTAACTATGTACATAGACTTGTCTTTGAATCTGCTCGGAGCAGAAGTAGTCGGTCTGTACACGAAGGACAGTCGTTTTAAAATGCACCCTCTGCTTCTCCATTTCTGACCTCCCTGTGGCACAGCCTTCCTGATAAGTTCAGACTATATATATATATATTATATTTATTGGTTTATGTAGTTTTTCACAAGCTTACCATTCCCTTGATGCAAATTTTAGTGTCGGCTTTAAAATCCTAAGTTGGGTGGAATGTAGTCAACTAACCAGTTGTCTGTTACACTGACTTGTATTGAAATAGTTGAATGTTGCATACAAGAGTGTGATGAACTCTTGCTAGAAATAGACTCTAAAATAATATAAATAAAAACCTTTAAACATGAAGTGACATTTTTACTTTGATCATAGAAATAAAAATGAATACAATGTTTTGTAGAAACCTGGAATTTTGGGTGACTCTCCCCTTACTGCTTTGTATGGAGCTCTGGGTCTTTCACCCCAGCTTACACCTCCTCCAGGGAAACCTCTACTGCCGGATCTAGGAATTGGTAACTATCGTTGCTTCACTTCTCCCATGTGGAAAATTCTGTACTGTCTATGTAGAGTTGTAATTGCAAAACTTGGATAAAATAGTAGTGATGTATAACTTCTGGGAGCATTGTAGGTATAGGCCCTGCTGTTATGAGATGGCTCCTCCATAGGTACTACATACAGGCATATTTATTACTGCTTGGCGTTTTAATGTCCTATGGCCACTTCCTGCCTTCTCGCACTAGGCTTGTATTAAGCCCCCCATCCCTGTCTTGTGAAGTATAACAGCTGTTTAACCCTTTTCCTTTTCTCTTCTGTAGGGGGTATTCCTTCTGATTTGGCTACTCCTCCACTGCAGCCATTTCTAGGACCACAGGCACCTGACTGGGACAGCCCCCCTCCAACTCCTGTGTTAGGCTCAATGCTTGGTGGGCTACCGAAGACTGCAGAGCTGGGGGTATGTACTCTGCTTCCTGACACAGTGGTTTATACATTTGTGATGCTGACAAGTTGCACCTTCCCTTTGTCTTGTGATTACTAGACGATTATCTCTTCCATTTTGGGGGACCCTGCTACCTTGGGTAGAGAGCATGCAGTGTCCATGGGCTAGGACATATATTCAGCAATTGGTACCTTCTACTTGATGTACAATACCTCACATAGGAAAGCCCACTGGAATGTTCAGCTTCGCTGCACAAACTGTATGGATGCTCCTGTGTTCTCTTGGGAGTGCTGCGGGTACCTGTATCTTTCTGTATAAGTTTGGGGCACTATAGTTCCACCTTTACTTATTTCTTTGAGCATTTTTACTTTCTCTGTGTTCATATACAACCATTCATTACACTGTTGTTTTAATTTCCCTAGATTCACTTTCTCCTTCTTAGACTGTTCTACAGCTGTCCCTCCATTGTCACACACCTTAGAAGCTTGGTGGAAGGGTTCAGTGACTTGCCTGAGTTTCTTGCTGGAGAGATTACTAGACACTTCTGTTCAGAAGTGTTGTAAATGCCAGCGTGCTAACCAAATTCAGTTCTATGAGGATTCTGAATCTGTTTTCTTCACAGGAGGGTAGGAGTAAGGTTAACCCAAGAGAGAATGATACTTTATTTTTATTTTTTTGCATGAGGTCTGGCTTAAACTTGACAGAAAATATCAGGTTCTGGTACATTTCCTTGAGGAAACTGAAAAATTGGAGTTCCCTCCAAGGGTGGATGCAACTATTGCTCACTCTTCAAAATCGACCACAATTCCGAACGTGTCTTCGTTGAAAGACTGCAAGGATAGGAAATGTGACCTTTTTTTAAAACTTTTTTTTTTTTTTTTTTTTTTTTTTTTTTTGCAGCAGCTTGGGCTTGTGTAAATTAAGCCATAAATGTTTTATCTACTTGACTGCAAGCCCTCTGTAATATGCTCAAAGGTCAGAGCTGCTGACAATGGTGATGATCCTCTAAATGCTTGGACGACACAACCGTAAATGTTGGTTTGGTACAATCCAGTCCCTAATAGTTGCTGCCAGCCATACACTTTGGCTCAGGTACTGGGAAGCTGATGGAGATTTTAAGAGTGCTCTTGAGTATCTCCCCTTGGAGGGAAAAGGCATTGTTAGGCAAAATTATTTCTCAGGCCACAAGAAGCCCAAGTTCTTTTCTTCCACCGAATGCTCACAAACCCAAGGGATCTGAGAGCTCTCCTGATTTCCGGCAGGGTTAGAGGATCCTCTACAAGGCAGCAGTCCTTTGCCCCTCAGAGACCATCAGAAAAGTAAGCAAATGACCAGTCTCCAAGCCATGTGATAAACAGGTCACATGACTGGGTGCTTCCTCTCCCAGCAGTGTCCAAGGGGGATCCTGCCTCTTGCTCTTTTGGGACCAGTGGATCAGATCCCCATTTGGATCCCCCTTCCCCTTCTGACCCAATTATGGATAACTGGTCAAACAGTGGAGCCCTATAATAACTGGCAGTCGAGCTTTGTCCCAGGCAGTGTTTTATTTTACTTATTTTTTTTGGATCCCCTCTCTGACGCCAAACTTCAGAGGGTATTTTACTGACTTGAGAGAATCTTTACTTGCAGAAGTGGGGGATATCTCTTATCACGCGTGTGGGTATTAATTCTCTTGTGCATGAAGCACATGGTGAAGTGGGGATCCCTTTCATTGAAGTGCACTTCACATGCCTCATGCAGGTGACTATCAGAACAAAATTCTAGCAAAATGGCCCAGGTTTAGTCTAATCTTGGTGACTAAATTCATCAAGCTGTTACCTTGGACAGATCAGTCTCTCTCCAGGTGACAAGTGAACTATTAGTACAATCTATGGATCTGTCACAATGGGTCAGCTAGTAATGAGTACAGCTGTACTCCAGCAAGGAGATGTAGAAAACATGCACTGTTAGGGGTCCCTTACAAACCAGGTATCTGAAAGCGTTCTGGATGTTCCTACTCTGTTTTGCATGTACAGCTGTCTTCTGTTCCTTGGACATTTAATTTGGTTCTCTTGGCCTTGCAGACTCGGCACCTTGAGCCTTTGGAGTCTGGATCTTAAACTAATTGCGTGGAAGACTGTGTATTCTTTCCAGATATTTCCTCTGCAAGGAAAGACTGTCCTGCATACCAAACCATCATTTCAGCTCAAAGTGGTGTCCGTTTCACTTGAACCAGAATATGCTTATCCCTAATATAGGATTGAATATGTCCTTGAAGGATGTAGATTCACCCAATTTGTTAGATCTTCAAAACTCAGTATTGGACAAATGATCTATAGAGATGGATGAGGTTGATAACCTTGTAATCCTTTACGACTCTGACTCTTCTGTCAGTGACAAAACAGACCATTACTAGATGGGTTAAGGCTGTGGTTCCCCAGGCTTATGCTCAGGAAGTGGATTTTCCTGTACTGATGTATCACTGTCCACTGTACTAGACTGGCAAGTGATTCCTGGGTCGTGTGAGATGATGCCTCAGCTGTGTGATGGGCAGCCACCAAGTCCTCTGAAACAAATATCCTGTAAAAAGTATGGACAATGTGTTTGCCTTCCCTAGGTGGCAGTGTCTCCCCAACCAGGAAGAAAGAATATTTACCACAGGTACCAAAAATCTTCTGTTTCCGTTCTGGGGACACTAACTTTTTTTTTTTTTTTACGCATCATTTGTTCTGGTAAGGTTGGAGTGTTTGTGTTCAATTAAGGAGTGGTTATTCTTTTATTCAGATCCTATGCTTCTCTGTTAGATACTGATTGTCTGTTGGAGACATGGGTAAAGAAGGGGTTTCAAAACTTTAGGCATATTTAAATTAAGTGGCACCTCCAAATAAGCCCTTTATACCCTAAGATAGCAGTGCCCCCCAAATGGAATTGGAGAAATGGATTTACTGTATTCTTACCTCTGTATGTATTGTCTTATCAATGTTTGTTCCCAATTGTAAAGCGCTACGGAATTTGCTGACGCTATATAAATAAATCATGATGATGATGACTAAGTCCAAAAATCATTTGTTTCTCTGAATCAGTGTTAAAAAAGGAGCAGCAAAACAAAAGCCAAGACTTTGAACCTTAACATGGTGCTATGAGAGCTGTAGGCTGGATCATTTTGCATCTGCGCAACATGATTCTACATATTGTACTTGTCATCGTTACTCCAAGACAATTAAAACTGTGCCATTTTATTACAGATGTCCCTCCTCGGCGAGCCCCCCAGGGATCTGAACATTCATTCTGGTCCTTTCATGAACTTCCATGGCCAAATCCCCAGCACAGGATCAATGTGTAAGCACGTGGCTGGGAGAGCAGCACTGTATTGTCTATAAAAAAAAAAAAAAACTTCATTATTTGACCCCTGTGTTTTACCTCCTCTAGCTACAACCAATAAGCAGGTGCCTTACAAGCACAAGGTATCAGGAAGCCGGGTTCCTCTCGCCTCTTTGCAAAACTCAATGCCGACACCCACTGAAGGCTATCCCTTTGATTTCTCAACGGTGAGTGGACCATCGTACATGGTGCTTTTATATGCTGCTTTGCTCACAAGAGACCAGCATGTGGCAAGTATACACACTTTTGGCTATTTAAAGGCTAATTCCACTCAAAATGTAAAATCCTGTTCCCTCTGACATCTTGCACTCACCTGCTGCTCCTCGGTTGGTTCTTGAATGGAAAGCCCAGATCAGCATGGGCATCGGGAGTGCGACCGACCGCCGCATGACTGTTTGCGCCTGCAGACCTGGAAGCTTTTAGGCAGCATGGTGTTTGCGGGCCATACACTGGCAGGAACGTGATTAGCAGCACTAGACACGTGCAAGATGTTGAGATACCTACCATATTGTGTGAATATTAGTTAAGTGTGCTTCTAAGTCTCCCTTTCAGCCTTTAGTGGAATTATCTGCATTCTGCTATGGAAGTATAAGATGTGGTGGTTTTGTTTTCTTCTACCAGGAGCTGCCCCATCGTGGCTTTTCCCAAAGCAGAGACCGTATTGTGCCAAGCTTGAGTGCCTATGAGACCAGGAATAAGGTAAATGGCTGTACCTACCACTGGATGTTACAATTCTTTTAGTCTATTGACTGTTGTGGTTTAGTTCATGTGTGACATGGTAGATTATTTCTGTAAATTGGCTTACTGCTTAATGTGTACCAATTTCCTTTAATGGTCTCCCTCTATTGCGTATGTACGTAATAGTATGTTTAAAATATGTCTATGTAAACACCAGGTAAAGCTTAGTAGACCTTACCATATCACACACTATAGGCCCTTTTCGCACATTTAAGAGAGGGTTATAATATATCCTAAGCTCAGTTCACTCTGTATGAAACGTTCCTTAACACTCTGAATAAAGATGTACAGCTCACCAGATCAGACTGTCATTAGACAGCAGAACAGCTTCTAGTCTTCTCAATCACCCATGCCACCATTAAGGTATACCTCTGTCCTACACACAGTGGATGCAGCCGTTATGGGGCCTTAGTGAATGAACCGGCTATATGCTCATAAATAAGAACCAGTGATGTTTCTCTGTCTGCGGTTTTGTTTCTTTGTTGCTTCCACTGTGTAGTAGACTGAAGTGCGTTTATACATTGGTGTGGTGAACGCATCTAGCGCCATATCGACAAGCATGGGTTGACATTTAAATGTGTTCAGTATAGATGACATATGTAAAACCTCTTCATAGCCTAAAATAAGGAAAAGCTATATTGTGTAAATCTTACATAGGAATGTCCTCCCCAGGTCTCTCCACCATCCAGATACCGGGAGAGAAGTAGTAGTATGCCAGCCCCTCTGCCTCCATACTCTGCTGGATCACCTTCCTCCTACTTTACCAACAGCTGGCAGCCTGGACTTCAGCAGACCCACCTGAATAAAGTGAGAACCTCTTATTGGTTATCTATGATGCAAATCCTCACTGGACTAACTCAATTGTATCTTCCTCTTTCAGCAGCACAGTGACATACAGGAGGTTGTTTAACCAATAGGAGGCAGAGCACTGGAAAAGCGGACTCCTCTGTTCCTCTTCCAGTGCCCTGCGTTGAAGCTGGACACAGTGCATTTTGTTCTAGATTTAATTTTGTTCTAGATTTAATTTTGTTCTAGATTTTAATTTATATATTTTTTTCTTTCTATTTGTAATTGTGTACTGTTTGAGACACCCTCATCTGTAGTGTAGAGCAGGCCTGGCCAACCTGTGGCTCTCTAGATGTTGGGGAAAACTACAAGCCCCAGCATGCTCTGCCAGCAGATGGCCAGGCAATAGTTGGCAAGGTATACTGGAACTTGTAGTTTCACAACACAAGCCGGATTCATCTCTGTTGGCCAGGTCTGCTCTAGAGCATGGTATGGGAGTTTTTGGTGTAGTGAGTATGAGGGGCTTGTGGAAGTATTCCCTCGATACCTGCAATTGATGGTGCAGATCTAATTGAGTCCTACACATGGCTTGTGGCAGGAGTGCTGGGATAATGACTGTTTTGTCTGTGCACCTCCAGTGCTAATAGGATGCAGTCTCTGACACAACCTAATTCCACTCTTTTACTTCCTGTAAAGCGAGCACTTATCCGGTCCATGTTGGTCAGAGACCATTAGAGGAAAGTTGAAGACCCAGCCTTGAGTCAAGCAGGGGACACTAGAAAGACGAGGATGGGGCCCTACAGAATTCGGCAACCTCTGT
The DNA here is from genome assembly GCF_038048845.1 of Mixophyes fleayi. Taxonomy (NCBI): domain Eukaryota; kingdom Metazoa; phylum Chordata; class Amphibia; order Anura; family Limnodynastidae; genus Mixophyes; species Mixophyes fleayi. The sequence goes on from NC_134405.1 coordinate 44,187,351, forward strand.
TAGATCCGTTGACTGCTTTCCTGCAATGGATTCTGTCGTCCACTTTGTCCCTGACCTTTTGAACTTGAAGATCAAGGTCTGCTGGCCCAGCTCCATTCTTAAAAAGTATCTGTCACCCACCCACCCCTCCAGAACAGCTGGACCACGTGGTCCTTTCTAGAGAGCAAATGACAGGATAGAAGGGAATTCCCAAACCTGGACAACTGTGTGGGTCTTCACTAACTAAGGGCAAATCTGTTTGGCTGTTCCTCCCAGAAGGATGACTAAGTATTGGAGCATTCTGACTCTAAGGTCTCCTACTAGAGGAATCTTCCTCAACAAATAGGAGGACAGGGCTTTGATTTTAGTATGGGCCATGTCCAAGTACCAAACCTTCAGGACACCAAAGTTCCTGACAACTCGTTTAAGAGGAAGGTGAAATGTCTGAATTGGGGCCTCCCCCCTTGAACTCAGTTGGAAGACTTACTTTGTAGAGTGATCTAATATGGAAGTTTCAGGTTGCATGCAGCTTTGAAAAGGGGTTTTCTATATATTCCTTTAAATTGTCCCACCTACTGCTGTGTATGCTGGAGACTCCCTAAAGGATCAGGCCCCAGCCCTCTTGTTTTCTTTCAAAGAATACTTTTTGCCCAATATGAAAGCTTTCTTATAGGGCATGATGCATGTGCAGCTTCCATACATTCCCCAATAGCTCATTGGGATCTCAACCTGGTATAGACAGCATCCTGCTTTTGGATTCAGTGAAGTTGCAATTCCTTACTTGTAAGAATACTTTTCTATTTCTACAGCTGGCAAATTTCTGCACTTGGAGCTCTATCCTGTACATCTCTGTATATCTTTCATGAAGATAAACCATTTTGGATTAAACCTTAATTTCAGCCAAAAGTTCCACCTAAATGAAGATCTCGTGATCCCAGCCTTAGACCATTGTTTGGTTCTAGAAATGGGATCTCTTCATTGTTTGAATATAGATCCTCAAAGCCCTGACCATATTCGGTGGATCTGTGATGTGTGCAGGATATCTTGATCCTTTACGATGTCCACAAGAGCAGTTGGATAGTCTCCCAGCAAACCATTGATGGTTGTCTTCAGTAATTCGACAGACTTACATTTTTCAGGAACAGGCTGCCCTGCTCCAATGTAACTGCACATTCTACCCGATTGGAGTCTTGTCAAACATGCAGACAGAAGAGCAGGTGGCATCCTGAGACAGCTGCTCAGCCATGTTTTAAATCTTTGGTATGTGCATTCATGAATGCTAGCTTTAGACTAAAAGACTTACTGAAAGTGTAAAAATCCCATTTTCTCAGTCCGTTGAAAGGCACCCACCTATTTATGCTCTAGTTCTACAACCACAACATGACACAAAAGAGGAGATGACTTTATTTTACTAGCCAAACCACACAGGACCGTGAGAAGGAAGAAAAACAAATTCCTTTCTGGTAGAGGGGGAGTTGTTACTTTTCTTGTAGTGGCTGCACTCTTGGCTGAGGTTCTATACACCAAGGTATCTAAAGAGCCCCAATGGACTCTGAGAAAAGGATTTAACTTGAGTATAAAATCCGATTTTTACCTTGTGGGTGGTTGGGGAACATAGAAAAAAAAATAAATCGAGAACCTATTTAAAGCCTGTGTGGGGTAGACTAAAACTAAAATGAATTTCCTTCCTACTGTAGGTTTTTTAGAAAAGTGTGGCAACTGCATTATGGCTGGCTAATAGAAACAATGTAACTTCTTTTGCAGGCAGTGGGCATGCCGCCAACCAGTCCTGGGGGAGTTATTTTGGACTATGAGGATCAAAGCCTACAATCTGGAAACTCGTGTAAGGTAAGAGTTACCTCTCTCTTGCTTCCCAGCAGGATTTTTGCTAATATCTGCTTTATGAAGGAGTTTACATGAAAAAGGAAGTACATCCCTTTGTGCTTAAATAGTCTCTGAATTTAAATTCTATAAAAGTTATTTAAGAAACATAGATTTGTGGGTAAACTGTATATTTTGTGCAGATCTTGTGTGGTCAACTGTCATATTTATTACCCATACTTAACTTGGTCCTATAGCCAGGATGTACAGTTTTTAAAGTACCACTTTTTAAGGAGGTCATTGCTATAGGTATTTTAAAAAGCTTGTGTATTGAGGAGGGTGTATAGGTCATGTTTGTATCTAGGGCCCAGTGCCAAGTAATTTATTTTCCCCCCTCTTCTGTTAGACGCCCGTTGGAGCTCAAAAACGAGGCTTTTCACACTTAATCCCATCACCAGAGCCTAGTCCTGAAGGAGGCTACATCGGACAGCACTCTCAAGGCCTCGGCGGACACTACGCGGACTCTTACATGAAACGCAAGCGGATATTTTAGCGTGTAAAGAATGTCTGCCCCTGACTGCTTCCTACCGAATGTCTGCCCCTGACTGCTTCCTACCAGACGCCACACAAGTCTGGGTGTTTGTCACATTATCTTAAGGATCTCTTATGTATACTTTATCTCCTGATTGAACAGATTAACCCCCTAAACTGTGAATGCTGCCGCCATCAGAGTTTAGGAGTTGACAAATGGGGGGGGGGGGGGGATCCCTTTCAGAGAATATTGTGTAGAAGGACAGAAGGTTTCTACTGCACCTGAAGCATATTTTAAAGTTTGCCTTTGCTTTTATTTAAAGTTTTTTTTAAATGTATTGTATAGTTAAATGCCTCATTTACTTTGAATCTGAGTATTATTTAACGTCTGTTTTTAATTTTCCTGCCTCTAAGCACGGCTTCCGCTGCTCAACATTTTATTTTTGTCCTTTTTTTTTTTTTTTTTTTTTTTTTTTTTTTTTTTTTTTTTGTAATGCTGTGCTGGTGTTTTTTAAATGTTGCTTTCCTGAGCCAAATAAGTGTGTGCCTCACTTACTACAAACATCAACCTGCCCCTAGGGCACCTTCTCTGTATTGGAGCTATTTCAGCACCCTAGTCTCACCTTCATTTTTGCAATATGCACCTACGTACATTTTACACTTGATATCATTGAAATCCCATATTTCAAATGACAGGTGCACTTTAAAGGTCCAGACCTGACACTTTAGGTTTTTTGGGAGTAAATGGTGGAGGGTTTGAAAACTGTTTTTGACTATACCTCAATTGTGCAACGGCTTTAAAGCCTCAAATTGTGTGTTTACTGGTATCCTTTTTATTAAATGCTATTCTGCATTTTTATTTTAAAATCATGAGCTGCTTGCTTTTAGGATTGTTGTGCTTGTAAGTGGCAAGAGATATGTTCTTTGCAGAACCTCCAGCAGAGCGTTGGATAAATGGCCTGAGGTGCGCTAATGCGTATAAAGATTGTTTGCTTTTTACAGTGACAGTTAGTGAACTGCAAATAGTCTGTTCCCCAGAGTCGGATTATCACAGTTCTGTAGGATTCTTGCTGTGTATTTCCTGCTTATAGAGAAATCCGTTTGGTCAGCTATAATGATATTTTTGTATTTCTGACTTTTGTAACTAGATTCGACTGCTGGATATCTTTTATTTTTTTTTTGCATAACAAAAGTAAAACTATTTATAAAAAAAAAACTGTCTTATTCACTCATAAGTGTCCTCTAGATCTATTCACTTTTTTTTTTTTTCTTCACTTCAATGTTCTTAGACTTATTAGCTACACCTAGTAGAGCTATATAATAGTAGTTATTTTTAGAAGTCTATTTACCAGAACTTATGAGCTCCTTTCAGCCCTGTAAGGGATGCCCTGGTGATGTCATCGGTTTCCAGTGAATTGATGGGCTGCGTTTTCATTGTCTTGGACCACAAAATGGCTGCCATCCACAGTGTAGGTGGTTGTGTTTCATATATAAAGGGAACATTTAAATGTTTCCTAGACCACAGGCTTTAACAATGTATGTTTGCTTGGGACAGTCTAGGCCTACGTCTTGCAGGATCAAGTCACAAGCCTTAAATCTGGCTCTCCACATACATCACGTACATATTTTTTTATATTCCGCTTGAATGCTTTCTCTTATGTACTTGCTGTGTATTACCAGTCGCAGCTGCACATAGGGTTAATAATTATTATTATTTTTTTATTGTAGCATTACACCAAGGGGATTGTCGTATTTTGTGGTTATAATCCCAGTCCATTATTATACTATAATCTGAGCATTTTGAGGAGGACTCGCTATCCATGATGTGCTATGATTGCTTTCCTTTATCGGTGCCATGTAATGGACCATTTAGTCCATTTGTGTATGACTTGTTCTCCCTGCTGGAAACTTGCAATGAGTTATAAAAGTAAAATTTACTTTATGAAAGGTGATGTGCATGGACTTTATTGTGCTGCATTGTTGCAGGAGTCACTCGCCTGCTGGAGATGCATGCATTGCTGTACATTAGTCTACCACTTCATCTTGTCCTATAGCTAATATACAGAGTAACATAGTTGATGAGGTTGAAAAAAAGACACCAGTCCATCAAGTTCAACCTATTTTGGATCTCCTGCGATCCTTCTATTTGAAATTGGCGGTTGCTGAATCTGGATCAATCTATTGCAATCTAAAAAAGCTCTCCAGACCCAATATTGCAGTCCTATATTTATTTCTTCCTATATCCCCTACTATCTTTTTTTTTTTTTTTTTTTTTTTAATGGTTGTATCCCTGGATACACGTTTCCACAAAAAAAAATTGGCTAACCCTTTTTTCAACATATCAATTGAATCTGCCATCACAACCTTTCCTGGCAGTGGATTCAATATCTCGACTGCACTTACTGTAAAGAACACCTTCCTTGACTGGTTGTGAAACTTACTCTCGTCTAACCTTAGGGGGTGACTGTGTGTCCTGTGTATAGTCCTTTGGGTAAAAAGTTCCCATGACAGTTCTCTGTATTGACCCTTAATGTATTTATACATAGCAATCATATCTCCTCTTTAGGCATATTTACTTTAGAAAAGAGGCGTCTAAACTGCCTAACCTTTCCCCATAACTTAATGACTCCATAACCTTTATCAATTTTCTCTGAACCCTTTCTAGTTCCAATTTTTTTTTGTGGACAGAACTGTACTGCATATTCAAGATGAGGTCTTAGATGCAAGAGAAGCCAGTAATGGATTTATACAGTGGCAAAGTTACACTATGTCCCTTTTTATGCATGCCAATACTTTATTTGCTCTTGCAGATGCTGCTTGACATTGAGCACTATTCCTAAGTCTGCTGTCTACGAGCACTCCCAAATTGTTTTCCATTAGAGATCACCCTAAAGTAATCCCATTTAATTTATAGATTGCTTGTTTTTGATCCCTAAATGCATAACCTTACATTGATCTATGTTAAACCTCATATTCCATTTGGCTGCCCGATCCTCTCATTTACTTAAGTCCCTCTGTAGAGAAGCTACATCTTGCTCTGATTTTATTACCTTACAGAGTTTAGTGTCCTCTGCAAAAAATGGAAACTTTACTCTCTAAACCATCACCAAGGTCATTAATAATATAAACTCTGTTCCCTAGTCTTTAGCCAGTTTACGATCAAAGTACAAATGTTTCCTAGACTCAGTTCCCTTATTTTGTAAACCAACCTCTTGTGTGGCACTGTATTAAAGGCCTTTGCAAAATCTAAGTAGACCACATTTGCTGAGCTCTGGTCTAAGTTCCCACTAGCTTTCTTGTAGAAATTAATTAGATTAGTTTGACATAACCTATTCCTCACAAATCCATGCTGATTCCCACTAATAATTTTATTTGGCACCAAGTAATCCTGAATACTATCCCTTAATATAGCTTCCAGTAGTTTCCCCGCTATTGATGTCAGGCTTATAGGTCTATAAAAAGGGGACAAGATCACAACCAGGGAATTAAACACCACATCTGCTATTTGCCAATGCCTTTGTACTGAGCCTGATGAGATGGAATCTATGAAAATTAAGAATAGCGGTCTAGCTATGTCTGAGTTTAGCTCCATGAGAATCCTTGGGTGTATGCCACATTTCTTCCTTTGTCAGCCAAGTATTTAATGATAGGGTTTCACTTGTGGTTTTATGAATTACTCCTACCATTTGTTACTCTCTAGTAAATACTGAAGAAAAGAAAGTGTTTAATACCTCTTGCTTTTTCCTTTATCATTTATCAATTCACCCATCTCACTTCTTAGGGGTCCTATATTATAATTTTTTTTTATTATTTTTTTTTTATATCCTTTTGTCATTTATATACTTAAAACTTTTTGGGGTTTGTCTTTCTTTTGCAACTTTGGCTAAATTAGAAAATGAAACCCCAATCTAACGTTCTTTTTGGAATGTTTTTATATTCCTTGTACCTATGGAAGGACTCATCAGACCCTTTGACTTAAACAATTTAAATGTATGCTTCTTCCTTTGCATTTATTCCCTTACCTTTCTATTTAGCCCAGAAGTTCATTCCCATAGGAATGAATTTGTGTATGTTTCATCAACATTTTAAAGACAGCTCACTTTTCTTATGATTTTTTTCCCTTCAAAAACTATCCCAGTCTATGCTCTGTATAGACTCAATTACCATATTACAATTTGCCTTTTAAAGTCCTAGTTGATCCCTTGTACTGTTGCTGCTGGAAACTAATGTCAAATGAGACCATGTTATGATCAGTGTCCCTAAGTGTTCCCTTGCGTGAATATTTGATATTATGTCTACATTATTTGTTATTACTAGGTCCAGTATAGTCTGGTTCCTCTACTAATTGGGACATGCATGCTCAGAAACCTATTTCCCCTAGCTGTACTGCAGGTCTCAGTACTCCCAATTAATGCCCGGATAATTAAAATTCCCCATAATTAAAGCTTGACCTAGTTGTGTAGCCTTTTCAATTTTCTGTAGAAGTTGGGGTTCCTCATTCATACTGATATCTGGCGGGTTTACAGCATATCCCTAGCAGCAACTTCTCTGAACTTTTTCCTCCACTGGATATTTCCACCCCCAATGCCTCTATATTATCACCAATATTCTCGTATATAACTTCCTGAATACTTGGTTTTAACTCTGGCTTAATATAAAGATCTACTCCTTACCCCCTTTTATTTACCCAATCCATTTATTTTGTTAGAGTAAGGTTATATAACACAGTCCAAGTACTACCTGTTAGCAGTGTTGATCCAGAAGTAGACAAAAACAGCTTCCTCACTGAGGTTGTTTTTAATATAAAATGAAGACTGTCTTTTTTGGCAATATAAAGAATTGTCTGGAGCAGTCACCTTTTAATAATGCATTTTAATTACTAGAACTACATGTAGGCATACAAACCAGGTAATGAATAGCAATTAACACCACCTTTGTCAACTAACATAGTCTGACCTCCCTTGCAGCGACTAGGTTTAACAAAAAGAGGGCATAATGGCAACTGTGTATTGAGATGTGTAATGTTTACTCTAGTAAGATGTCAGGTCAGATAAATTGTATGCAAATCCCTGCTCCCCATCAACCACCCCTCTAGCTGCCCTTGTCCCTATACACACACTGAAGGCAGGTATTTCCTCCAGCCCCCCACCTAGAGATGGATATACACATGCTTCTTGCTACTGTATTAGGTACATCTGCTCTTAATACAAATATACAATGCACCAATTGTGGAAGCAACTTGATGCATATAAGTGGGGAGCCGTGGTCAAGAGGTTCAGTTGTCCAAACACTATAATCCGCTGGAGATGTGATCTAAACGACTTGGATTGTAGAATGACTGTTGGTGTCGGCAGCTTGGTTTGAGTATCTCTGAAACCATTGATCTCCTGGGCTTTTCACGCCAACCATTTGGAGTTAACAGAGAACTGTGCAAAAAGTATCCAGTGACCAGCAGTCCTGAGGCTGAAAACCTTATTCATGAGAGGTCAGAGGAAAAGGGCCAGACTGGGCCAAGCTGACAGGAACTCAAATCACCATGCGTTACAACAGTGGTGTACAGAAGAGCCTCTGAATGTACTGTGCATTGATGCTTGCAGCAGCAGAGGATCACACGAGGTTCCACTTCTGACTGCCAAAACCCCACCAGGAGACTGCTACAACAGTGGGTACAGGCTCCCGAAAATACTGGGCAGGTCAACATGGGAAAAATGTTGCATGGACTGCCTGCCAAATCTCAATTTCTGTTGCAACATACAGATGGTAGGGTCAGACTCTGCCTGGTGGTAAAAGGTTGTGGGGAATGTTTTCTTGGCAGCACACATTAGGCCCCTTAATACCAGTTGAATATTGTTTAAAATGCCACATCTTACCTGCATATTGTGAACCATGTGCATCCCTTTATGGCCACAGTCTACTGATATTTCCAATGGCTACTTTCAGCAGAATAACTATATATTGTATAATATTTCCTCTGACTGCACTGGTTCCTCAAACATTCAGCAATGAGATACTGGGTAGTCCAAACTTTGTACATCTTCAGATTATGACTTGTTGCATCAACTGTAAAGCTCTCAATAAACATTACCGTCTATATCTAATATTCTTATGTATGAGAAGGACATGGACTCGCACTCCATAAGCGACTGTGTTTACAGTAGCATGGTCAACAAGGTGCATTTTAGTTATCACACACATAACGAGCTAGTTATGGGTATAGTAATGCCCTTGGCTGTGGAGGACACAGTGTATGTGATATAAAACACTGTCCTCCACCTAGTAACAATAGAAAAGTAAATATTCACTGATCACCATTGAGCTCAGTAGGTGGTCTATAGATGGGGCCTAGAACAACGTTTGGGGTCGTGCACTCCAGTCTTCGGTGCTGCTGGGGGTGTGAGAGGAAATACTGTATTTTTCCATTAATAAGGTGCTACCATGTATAAGATGCACCTTAATTTTGAAAAAAAATATTACGGTAGCTGTAAAAAAAAAAAGACGGGGAGAGTGTAATACCCGGCTGCTCCGATTGTGATCAGAGCAGCCGGGCAGCACACTCTCCCTGCAATCTCCCCCCCCCCGCCACTGTGCCTCTGTCCCCCTCCTCCTGGTTCCCCGCTGCCACTGTGCCTGATCCCCGCTGCCACTCTGCCTGTCCCCCTCCTCCTGGATCCCCCCCGCTGCTCCTGTAACATTGCCCCGCTCCCCCCCTCGATCTCTCCCCCTGCATCCCCGCTACCCCTGTATAAGACGCACCCAGGTTTTAGACCCAACATTTTTGGGAAAAAGGTGTGTCTTATACATGGGGAAATACGGTAAGTGTGTATTTGATTGGGGGAGGTGGAGGTCATAAAAGAGATGAGTGTATTGGTTAGAAGTCTAATTGTTTAAAGTATAGGAATGAGTTAAGTTGGGTAAGAATATGGGTATTATAAGCCAGGAATAAGAATGATGAAACTGGCAAAAGATCTGAGTATACACTGAATTAGGATGGGAGATGTGACTGGAAAGACGTTGTGAATACAGGCGTAAGGGATATAGGTTAGCGGGTAGACATTTTAGTAGAGTATATGTGAAAATAGAAGTGAAAAATATCCCAGTGTTGTGAGGAAAGTAAAAAAACAGTAGCGCATATAGGTGACTTTTAGTACTTTGACGCATGTTAATCCAGAAGGATGAAGAGAGACGTAATAATGGGCAATACGGAGAACTAGGTAAGAAGAAGGTTGTGTAGGTCTGGGTGAAGGTACTGGAATAGGTGTGATAAGAAGACAATGTATAGATGGTAGTAAGATGTGACTATAGGGACAGGTATTCTAGGCTTAGGAGGCAGGCAATAAATAGTGTGTAAAATGAGCAACAAAGTATAAAGATGAACATACATATATACACACACACATTGAGATAGAGATTGATATATATCAAACTGTAATACAAATGTGTTTCATCACCAGTGTATGGATGGAAACTGTCCCCCAGCACCTCATCATGGAAAACGACTGGAGAAGACCCCCAGACATCGATCCATGGAACATTTAAGAACCACATACAGTGCTCCACGGCTAGGATAGGAAACGTAATGAGCTGTCTTAGGATACGGGGCTCACTTGCACATCTGTGAGGTTAAGATGCCCCCTACCTATTCTGCTACATAGTTTGGATATATAACCTGTACATATAACATAATAAGCTGCTTAGGATGTTCCTCTTTGTGGCTGCAACTACCACCATTTCCGTAAATTTTTGTGTGCTTGAACTACTTTAGACTAAACGCGCTGATCTTTGTCTAGATCAAAGTGGATACTGAAATCTTTACGGTAATCAGCAAACATTCCATAAATACGTTTCCATGATGTCAGTGTGAAGAACATACAAAACATTAGATTTTGGACTTTATTCAGTTCAAGCTGTTTTGGAGAAAAAAACTTTATTTTTGTTAGAAAGGAGACTGACATTTCGTACAAAGATTGTCCCACCAATAAAATATATAAATGTTGTTTAATTTCATTTTATTCAATTAGGAGAATTCAAAAAGCCAAGCCTGGAAGAGCTCAGGGTCAGCCGCACCTGAGACCGAGACCTGACCAGTTAGTCAGATAGGAAAAACCGTGCAAACATTCACAGGCCCAGAGCAATGCTGTATTGCAGTATATATATGGCATTTTCTTTCACTAAACACTGATATATTCAGTTATTACACAATGGTTTATGGCCACTATAGTAGAGGGAAGATGATAGGTCATAGAGGTGCCAAACAGCCAAATAGTTTCCGCAGATCCTGTATCCTCTTTCCTCTACGTTTACTGCCTATAGTAAAAATGACATATGTTATGCAAGGAACTGCATGTACCACTAAAGATCAGCTCTAACTGAATGATTATTTTTGCTAAATTTCCCCATTTGCAGCTATAAAATATGATTCTTTAGACTTCTTAAACGAAAAAGTTTTGATAAGTGAATATTCTTTACTATAGCTTGTAACTATTTGGACTGCATACTTTCACTCATCCAATTTACTTTTGACAAAGTTTGAGCAAGTTTTTTTTACATAAAGAACCTCTGTGCTCTGATATATCAATCAATATGAAAACTATAATTCATTATATACTTAGAGCAAACACTAACAGAAAAAAAGGTAATCATGTGCAAATAACAGCATAGATAGCAAAGTTGATTTAAATCAGTCTCCCATGACTAAAACATTTTATGAGCAATGAATAAACTTGTTTAGTTGTATATGAAAAAAAAATAAAATGAGCATAGGAAAGGGTTCTTTACTGTAAGGGTGTTAAAGCTGAGGGACTCCATACCACATGAAACAGCATATTCACTAAAATTTAAAAATGGGTGGATGCTCATCCCAAAACATAAGTCAGCATCTCCTACGTCACACCTCTTATCCAAACATGACAGGAGACACAAGCACTGCTATATAATTACTATAAAAACAAAAAAGTAGAAACCACTAGATTAATTTAAGTTAGTCTTAGAGAAGCTGGTTTTTGGGCCAAAACATATATATTACAAAAAAATTCTATTTACCTCAGGTTGCTTCATTATAGGCAAAAGTACAAATATGCAGCATCTAACCAGCAATTATTACCTTTGCTGGATCTACCACAAATGACTGAATTAAGGATAATGGCTGATTAGGAGTTATTTCACAAATACAACCTGATAGTGAATCATCAACTAAGCAAATAGGGACCTATAAAAATAAAGGATTTAAGACAAACTTTACCCAATATAATCATTTCAAGAGAAGTCAAAGGCATCGAAATACACAAAACTCCCAGCCAGTCCTCAAAGGCAAAAAAAAGTAGCCTGCAATTAGATCTTATTTACAGAAATGTATATGCAACCATGTCATACCTACAGGATACTTGTACAAACCAGTTTATGTGTCATTCCTATATAATACTTACACAAACCAGTTTATAGTTAAGAGGCCAGAATTTGACTAAAAACGTTTGTGGGGCAGATTAGATAGGATTACATAATGGTCAGTGAACCCCACATAGTCTCAAACTCCCCCCACCCAAAAAAAATATTTGATGGTATTTGGTATTGATATAAATAAATAATATATATATCATTTCTCTGCAGGGAGAAAAAAAGAAATGACTTCCCCTCCCTAAGTCCCCTTTATAACATGTGTCATGTGGGGGTTATAGGGGTGGGTCGTCTAAATCCCAGCAGGTGACTTTACTAATCACACATATTGCCTCCTTGCCCATTAACCTGTCAGCTGCTGACCACAACACAAACACATTTAACATTCAAATAGCACAACTCTGCCCTGACATCAGCTGAGGGTTAATGCTGGTAAAAGCATGTCTCCTAGCAGACAGGGTCATTTTAATACGACCCCATGGTCAAGACCATCATTTTACAAAAGAGATCGCGTGGAGGGAAGATTTTGCATTTGTGTTTTGCAAGATCTTATATACGATCAAGCAACTGAGACGGTGTTGGGGTTATTCCCAATCCTTATGGAATCAGGCCCTGAGGACGCCACATAGTATTATATCTATATAAATGACTCTCTCATAAAAATATCTAGCAATCTAGTGGCATGGAGGGGCTGCTGTTTGCTGATGGTGTCTATCCGGATTTTTCTCTGTTGAAAGAAGTTCTTTACCCGCTTTATTTCGAATCAGACCCGTGCAAAGTTGGAGGCAATGTGGAAAAAGATTGGAGTAAGCTGCTCGCATCGGCGCAGTACTGCGACGAGCCACACGGTGCCGCTGTTGGGCTGAAGAAATCGGGAATCTCAGGGTGCGGTTCTAATGTCAATCCCGCGGAAGAAGCACAAACCGCTCAAGCTGTGGAGACTGCACTGCAATGCCGCAGAAGGTCCAGCAGAGGGGGCAAGAAACGCAGTACTAACAGGTGTGCGGTGCATCCAATAGAGGGGGGACACAAGTTACTTGTAATAAAGTATTGGTGATTACAAGGCAGTGGTATTGGGTGGGCTGCTTGTATGTGTGGAGGGGTACAGAGGTAAGAGTACAGTCATCAGATGTTATTAATAGGACAATGTGATGAGATGGGGGTCACACAGGTTATGATGCTGCTGGTACTAGGAATCTATACAAATTGTAGACATACATATAGAAAATGGGGGGGGGGGGGGTAGAATAGTGTAGTACCCAACAGCACTGCAGATTACTGCTGTAGATTGATGTGCAGGAGAACTTGTGGCAGCAATAACTGCAGTGGTGTCTATGTACAACCTGCATATAACTGTGCAGTGGTGTCTATGTACAACCTGCATATAACTGTGCAGTATTGTCTATGTACAACCTGCATATAACTGTGCAGTATTGTCTATGTACAACCTGCATATAACTGTGCAGTATTGTCAATGTACAACCTGCAGTGCATATAACTGCAGTGTGTATCATGGATGCTGGACAGTCCCTATTACTGTATGCTGTATTATAATACCACTTAGATGTATGTGTACTCCTCAATGTATGAAATCCACGATTGTGTGTCACAGCTCACACAGGCATTGTGCTTCATTTAGTGTTTGTTGTCTTGTGGTGCAGTGTGTCTGTCTCTGGTGACTACACGTGTACGCTGGTGTTGTCTGTCTCTGGTGATAACACATGTAATCTGCTGTTGTACAGTGTGTACTGATGTTACACAGCTCCTGGGCTGCACAGTGTGTACTGATGTTACACAGCTCCTGGGCTGCACAGTGTGTACTGATGTTACACAGCTCCTGGGCTGCACAGTGTGTACTGGATGTTACACAGCTCCTGGGCTGCACAGTGTGTACTGGATGTTACACAGCTCCTGGGCTGCACAGTGTGTACTGGATGTTACACAGCTCCTGGGCTGCACAGTGTGTACTCCATGTTACACAGCTCCTGGGCTGCACAGTGTGTACTCCATGTTACACAGCTCCTGGGCTGCACAGTGTGTACTGGATGTTACACAGCTCCTGGGCTGCACAGTGTGTACTCCATGTTACACAGCTCCTGGGCTGCACAGTGTGTACTGGATGTTACACAGCTCCTGGGCTGCACAGTGTGTACTCCATGTTACACAGCTCCTGGGCTGCACAGTGTGTACTCCATGTTACACAGCTCCTGGGCTGCACAGTGTGTACTCCATGTTACACAGCTCCTGGGCTGCACAGTGTGTACTCCATGTTACACAGCTCCTGGGCTGCACAGTGTGTACTCCATGTTACACAGCTCCTGGGCTGCACAGTGTGTACTCCATGTTACACAGCTCCTGGGCTGCACAGTGTGTACTGATGTTACACAGCTCCTGGGCTGCACAGTGTGTACTGGATGTTACACAGCTCCTGGGCTGCACAGTGTGTACTGGATGTTACACAGCTCCTGGGCTGCACAGTGTGTACTGGATGTTACACAGCTCCTGGGCTGCACATTGTGTGTCTCTGGTGATTACACGTGTACTCTGGTGTTATACTGTATGTACTCCATGTTACACAGCTCCTGGGCTGCAGGGTCTCTAGTGTCTCTCTTGCGCTGTATCCTTCTTGTTACATTGTCTCCTGTGCAGCAGGTGTCTCGGGACGTGATCCCCCCGGAGCTCTCCATGTATCACACTGTATAATAGAATATATAGTAATAATAATGACCATCAGGTTATAACTACAGCAGTGCATGGGGTCAGCACAGCCCATCACACCCTTATTCCCGCTTTTATTTCCCGCTCAATTTCTCTTCCTTCTCCTTATACCCCTCGTGTCTGTGTACTGTGCACAATGCAGCAGTCCTGTGTGATTGGAATATAACGATGTGTGTGAGCTCTCTGCATACACGTATGTACCACACACAGGGGGTGTAAGTACAGGGACACTGGTGTGATCCTGTGACTGAGTGATGTGTGTGCTGGAGCCCTGGGAGATATTACTGTGCAGGGAAGAGAGATATACAGCTTGTTTACTCTCCTGCTAACACAACATAAACACATCTACACATAACTACACTGACACACACATCTATGTCTATACCAATGCTCCTCACTCCTGCATATAACTAGTGCTCCTCAGACACTTGGCTGCAGGTCATGTCCAATGGAGAGTGATGCACAGTGTATCTTGTGTGGTATTTTCTGCAGCCTGATGTTTTCCAGGCAGGCTGATAATAATAATAATAATAAATGAGATATTAGAAGCACTGCCTATGACCTAGGAGTGGCTGTGCACTCTCCCCTCAGGTTATGTGGGGGCCCTGTCTACGCCCAGTGTTTTGTTCCATGTTATAATGTTTCAATAATAACACACACTCATAAAACAATGTTTATTGTTATTTTTATTTGGAAACAAAAGAATACAAACCTAAAGTTATACAGAGGATAGATGGATATATCTATGTCCGCAATTGTTCCATAAATTAGAACAAACCAGCACCAGTCATGAAAACATCATCATGGGCATGATGTACTGAATCATTGGGCAGTGTATGAGTTTGTTTTGTATTTTATTTTCTTTTTTCATTAAAATACTAAAAAAAATTTCATGGCTGGTGCTGGTCTGTTCTAATATATGGAATAAATGTGGTTCTGTTTTTTTTGAAAATGGTCATTGCACGGTGTTGAGTAATTTTTGTTTTGAGTGCATCGTCATTTTTTTATTTATGTGTGTGTATATAATATACATTATATATAGTACTATGCACAAGTTTTAGACAGGTGTGGAAAAATGCTGCAGAGTAAGGATGCTTTCAAAAATAGACGGTTTAGTTTTTTCATTTTTATCAATTAACAAAATGCAAAGTGAACGAACAGAAAATAAATCTAAATCAAATCAATATTTAGTGTGATCACCCTTTGCCTTCAAAACATCATCAATGCTTCAACTCTTCTAGGGACACTTGCACACAGTTTTTGAAGGAACTCGGCAGGGAGGTTGTTCCAAACATCTTGGAGAACTGACCACAGATCTTCTGTGGATGTAGGCTCAAATCCTTCTGTCTCTTCATGTAATCCCAGACAGACTCAATGATGTTGAGATCATGGCTCTGTGGGGACCATATCATCACTTCCAGGACTCCTTGTTCTTCTTTACGCTGAAGATAGTTCTTAATAACATTGGCTGTATGTTTGGGGTCCTTGTCCCGCTGCAGAATAAATTTGACACAATCAGACATGTCCCTGATGGTATTGCATGATGGATAAGTACCTGCATGTATTTCTCAGCATTGAGGACACCATTAATCCTGAGCAAATCCCCAACTCCATTTGCTGAAATGCAGCCCCAAGCTTGCAAGGAACCTCCACCATGCCTCACTGTTACCTGCAGACACTCATTATTGTACCACGCTCGCTCTATCTATCTATCTATGAGACTACCCTGCCACAAGTTTTATATTGTATCCCTAAAAACGTGTGATGATTTCCCTACCTCATGAGACATTGCTGAAAACTCTGGAGGGAGTGTGAAAAAAAACTTGGCGCTGCAGCCGAGAGCATCCATTCAGATTTTTGTTTTAATTTTGGAAAATATACTAGAGAAATTACACAATCTAATTGATTGGTGTTACAGCACCAAAATGACAGAATTTGATTGCTTGCAGTGGGGTACTTGTCCCTCTTGATGTTTCTTGCTGGCATTACAATATATACCATGTTTCGATTCCACTCATTTAAGCTGATTTAAAGTAAGGTGCAAAACTTACCTGGGGTGCAGAATTTTCAACTGATCAAACCATGTTGCACTACAAGGTTTGCAAATGCGACATATTTTTTTTTTTTAAATGTTTTTATTTTATTTTTTTTTTAAATGTTTTTTTAATTTTTTTTTGGGCATACAGGGCAAAAACTCAATGCTCTTGCGTGGTGCATACACATACTAGTTTTTTTAGAGTTGGGCTAGGCCACGCCCCCTAACAAATCTATACTGGGATGTATGTTTTACACTCTCTGCAACCCAATCTTGTTTTCTATAAGACATCTTGCATTTCAGATTTAGTGGTTCTAGTAGTGACTGCGATCTATTTAGCCATCTGTCATATACATTTTAGTGTAAACCTCTGCTTATGATTCACGCATATAATATGTTTGATAGGACATAATAGTTATTACTAGTTGACAAGTTACAGTGCTTGGCTTGCTGCCATAATTTTGGCTAGTGTGTTATACAGCATGAAATGGCTTGTTGATACTAAGCATGGAAATATACAACTAACCTGTTGGAATTCAGCTTTATAATGCATGGTTCTGTGCATATAGGTGCTGACAGAGCTTGAAAATGAGCAATTATCCCAAAATTCATCTAGACAGAACGCCACAATTTTATTATTATTATTATTATTATTATTATTATTATTATTATTATTATTACCCTGTTGGTCCTAGCATGCCTTGTTAATTATTGTTCCTATGCATGGAAAAAAAACACTTAAACTTATCAGCTTCGCTGCATCATCACTTTGTAGACAGCTGGAGCAAATGCTAAAAAATTAGGCTAGGTCTACATGGGTGATTTTGAGTGGAGATAATTATTGTCATGAGATTAATCACTTAAGAAGTGAAGCCCAGACCTTCTCCCTGAGCACAAGAAATCCTGTGATGTCAGAATGATCCAGTATAGGGAAGATCTTTGTTTAACTTATACACAAATCAGCCACAACAATAAAACCACCTGCCTAATATTGTGTAGGTCCCTCTCATGCCGCCAAAACATCTCTGAACCATCGAGGTATGGACCTCCGAGACCACTGAAAAGTGTCCTGTGATATCTGCCACCAAGATATTAGCAACAGATCCTTTAAGTCCTGTAATACCCCATTCATACTGCACCAAAACCTGGGTTTTTGCTGGGGAAAGTCCAGATGACCCTGGTCGAGGTGCAGTATGAATGGTCCCAGATCTAATTCCCGGGTCATCAGACCTGGGTCTTTTGGTAGGGTAATTCACGGGTCTGCCCCAGGAAGCCGGCACTATGAATCATGCGACCCGGGTTTTTCAGATAGGAGGACATTAGTTCCTGCCTCCGTGTTGTATGTTTATCATGTTTAATTATTAAATGGAATTATACTATGAATATTTCGTTTTTTATCATGTGATGATCGTTTGAGTGGTCTGGACAGAGATTTCCATTCATGAACAGATGTGATTTGATTCGCTGTTTTAACGAGGAATCTTGTAAGCAGACCCCCTGAGGGGGACCCCTTTACGTGGTTTTCATTTAATTTCACCATATGGATTAGACACACTTGAAGGAGGTATAAATCCCATGGGACACTTTCATACATTATCTTTCACATCCATGTTTGTGTTGCAATACTACTCTATATATGTTTATTGTTTTATTATAGTACCTCCATGGGATTATTGATTCCATATGAAGAACGTTGTCTATGTGTGATCCACTTAGCGCTGTGAGGTATACTACTTTTTCTTGTTGCATTGTCTTTTTGGGAAGTTGGTGGTCTCTCCTGTATACCTGGGCAGCTTTGAGGGTCGCATTAGCGCCCACTCCTGTTACATTTCTATTTTCTGAGATCAATGTTATTCACTTCACTTGTTAGTGGTTTTAATGTTGTGGCTGATCGGTGTTTATGAAAATGATGTGTCCTAGATTCTCAAGCCCATACCGAGAGGCACCCCAAAATGAAATGGTTCAAAGTGTTGGTATTAATACATAATGCTTTTAAATCTTCATTTATTGAATCATTAAAAACATTTCCAGTAGAGGATGTAGTTAGAGGTGCTATAAAATCCATGAAACGCGACAAGCTCCCGAGCCCCGATGGCTTCACGCATGGTTTTTACTCCTTTTTCCAGAACGAGCTGACCCCCGTCCTAACTACATTATTTAATTCAACCACCAGAGACGCATTACTGCCTGCAAAAATGCTTGAGGCACAAATAATTACCATCCCTAAACCGGGCAAAGACCCATCCCACTGACATAACTACTGTCCCATTGAGCTCCTTAACTCTGATCTAAAAAATTTTGCTAGGTTGATTGGCTAAACCCCATTCTCACACAACTGATGCATCTGGATCAGGTGGGGTTTGTGCCTGGCAGACAGGCACCAAAGAATACAAGGAGGGTCCTAAGCATTATTGATACAATTATCACCAGTTCTGTCCCTTTGCTGCTGCTATCACTCGACGCCGAAAAGGCATTTAATAGGATCAACTGGGAATATATGACTGCTGTTCAAACCAAATTTGGGTTTGGTGGATTTTTTTTCTCCCAAGTCATCTCAACCCTGTACACTACTTCTTCGGCCAGGGTCTTCAGCAATGGGTTCCTTTCCTCCTTCTTTTAGATCACCAACGGCACCAGACAGGGATGTCCCCTCTCCCCACTAATTTTCACGTTGGTATTGGAACTCTAGACGAAGATTAAACTCGGTGATGCAGTCGAGGGGACACATGTGGGGGCCAGTCACCACAAACTCTGCTTCTTCGCAGATGTTCTCCTATTTATTATGGATCCTGAATCCTCCTTTCCTGCATTTCCTGAATCCTGCAGGACTTTTCAGAGGCCTCTTACTATAAGCTTAATACCTCCAAATCAGAGCATTGGGGTGGCCCTCCTGCAGGTCTCCCTCCTGTCCCTTAAATTCGTATACAAATTCCAATGGTGCCCCACATCGGACATATCTAGGCATACGCATTCCCCCTGGATCCTCTATCATTCATTGAGTGTAATTACCTGCTGAGACAGTTTGATACACTTAATCCTGGGCTAATTATGAGGTCTCTTGGCAGGAAAGGGTGGCTGCTCTGAAAATAATGTTGATTCCATGATGTTGTGTTTGTTCCGATTCATCCCCTACCTTGTCCCCTTGTCTCTCCTCAATAAATTTTATAACTTTGCATTTCGTTTTATTTGGCATTATAAACGCCCTAGAATAGCTAGAGAGCGAATGTTTCATTCTAAGTTGAAAGGTGGTCTGGCCACACTAAAATTGAAAGCTTATCAGCACGGTACCCTACTAGATCAACTCGGGGACTAGCAGGCCCCTTCCGCGCTCAAACCTTGGCCCACCATAGAATGCCACAACTCTCCATTCCTGTGGGCAGACATCCTGTGGTTGGATAGACCCAGTTGACCGGTCTCTGTAACTACTCTACGTAGTATCAGAGACTCTCTTAATGTTTGGGATAAGATGATGCTCTTGTTCCCAGACTCTCCTCTTCCCTCCTCTAATCTAGTGTGCAGGATCTTCTGGAAAGAAGCTCACTTCCCCCCTTCTCCCAGTTGCAAGCCAAGGCTTTTATAAGTATCTCCGGATCAGACACTGGGTGCAATCTTACCCATCACATCACCCACCATTGAAGCCTGGGAACCTAGGACCTATGTAATCATTTAAAAAACATAGTGTAGCTCGGTAACGGTATGTTCGTATTTTCAGCACTTGGTGCATCCTAAGTAACGGTTCACATAATAGACATGAGTGGAGTACACTGACTACCCTAATCCATTCTAATCTGACACCTACACACCCATCCTTTTAAACAATATGCATATGATATTATGGATGTTTTACAAAAATTAGATAACCATCCAGGCTCTGTATTGCTGTATTCCACATGATATATGAATGATGGTTTTGGGTGAAAGCTATTTAGCACTTCTCGCAAAAAGAACTTGTATTATCTTTCTTGAAGTTTGTACTGGCTCACTACTATTTCTGGTTTGCAGGCAAGCTATACCACCAGCACAGGGGGACTGCAATGGGAACTAGTTGTGCCCCAATGTATGCTAATGCATTCCTGGATTGAATAGAATGAATAGGCTTCAATGATGATTGTGCATCATGGTCATCTAAAATTTCACTTTTGCTAAGATACATTGACGATATCCTAAAATCACTCCAAGTTGAGCTCCTTTTTTAAAAAAAATATATACTTTGAGCGTTAAGTTCACCAGTAAGTCAGATTGCCTTCCTATATTAAAATGTAAGAAAAGTACTGTCAGGTCTTCAGATCCTATGATATTTCGGAAATTAACGGTAATATGATGGGATTGCACATCCCCTAAGGCCAAAGAACTGCAGACAATATTTTTGGAAAAATGCATATCAGGAAGATGTTAAAACACAAAGATCTAATTTATTGATCCCTAAGAATCCACAATCTAAGCCATTATCACAGGTACTGGGAGCTGGCCCTTTTGTAGCGTTTAATGCTTGGGGAAATTACTCTGATTGCTGTTAGATATAACTTGTGAATGCAGCAACTTGTCAGTGCATGATATTAATGGCTGATTCCTTTATATACATAATTAGGATTTGGGCTCTGCACCATTTAAATTTTGCTATTTATAATTACTTAGTGTTTAATGAGCCATATATAGTCAGTTGTCATTGTGAAATAATATTAAGCTGAACTATCACATGTTCATATGTATTTTTTTTAAAGGTGTGTGATTGGGGCAGTCCGTGTACTCGCTTCATGCCTTTTATGTGAAGTATTATGGTAGTAAATGCAGGATTTCTAGTGGGGTGGGGATTCCAAGTGCTTGCATTGCGGTATCATAACAGAACTGTTGCCGACATCTCAGAACAGTGGTAGCATCTCAGCAGAATGGCTCCTTACTGATACATTGTAACAGTCAGCATGTTCTATCTTCAAGAGTAAGCAACAGGTGCGTGATGAATACACAGACTGCTGTATGCAGTGACCAGGAAACCGTTCTCTACTTGGAATGTTCTGCTCACTGGGTAGTGTTGACGGGGGGGGGGGCGTGTAGGCTCTTCAGTGGTGGTCCCCAGTGCTGCCGACATCAGGAGATGGTGAATCATAGTTGTCCAGAAACCCCTCTTTGAGTGTATTAAATGGGATTCACCTGGCTAGATAGATTTAACTGAACAAATGTGGCAAGGTATATAGTAAGACCAAAAAGCTACAAATTTTATTTGGCATAACATTAAAAAGTCACCAATCGCACCCATTACATGGTTCATGAGCATTAATGCATTGAATAGACACTGTATTGGGTGCATTTAATAAGAAATAAGTAAATTTTAAAATAAGTATTAACATTTTGTGTGAATACCAAAGCTTTGAACCTTTGCCAAACAAGCTGATTTTTCTCTCGTCGGCACCAGTACATTATATCTCCCAACATTCTGCATCTTGGAATCAGGACAAGGACACTCCCCACTCCATAAGGTGTCTTCGCTGTGTCATGTTGGGTGCCTGCTACTTCCCGGCTGCCCGAATACCTCTGCCCTTCCCTAAATCCCCCCTTTGCATTGGCAACCACACAGCAATGGTAGGTGCACTCGGCACCGTGCACTGCTGTGCAGACATACCTCCCACCAACATCCCGACAATCGGGACAACAGTACAGTCCTTTAAATTTCGGACTGTTCAGAGGTATGAAAAATTCAATATAATTTGTAACTAACGATACTTTATGTGACAGCTGCTGTTACATCCAAATTACACTGACTCTACCAATTGTGACAATAGGGAACATTTCCTGCCTAGAATCGTCTAAAATCATTGATTAGTCTATGGATGAGATCATGACGTTCATGGAGGAGATTAAATTGTCCTCCCATGGATCCCCCCCTAGTTCTGGCTGCTTGCCAAGTTATATTGCAGTGTCCTCATGTCTGTCTCCTACGACCTTGTTGTTATGTCTTAAGTTGAATCCTTCACTGCCTAATGTTGGTAATGATAGCTTGTAATCATCCATGGAGACATTATTATGCGTAGTTGTATTCATATCACTGTTATTATTAATATTTGTCATAATACTTATTGTTATCATGTATGCCCTATCTGTAAGATGACTTACCAGTGCTACGGAATCTGTGGCTTCTTATAAATAAACAATGGTGATGATGTATAGAGTAGGGAGGGAGATGGTGGGGCTCAGGCCACTATGCGTTCAAACTGAATTTACGCATATTGACTGAAACTTTCAGCACATAAGTGGATACATAAAGATTGACGGATGTCCCTAGAACTTTTCAATAATAAGCTATTATACTTTGTTTTCCTTTAGGGGGGAATAAAGAATTTCAGATATAAGGAAAGGCAAACACTTTACAGTTCTTTCAATACAGAACAGCTGTTTTTGAAAGTATTTGTTATTTTTAGATGTTTTAAATGTCAAGGGTATTTTTATCATAGAAAATACAAAATTACACAACTGACAAGCTGAAAAAGATATATCGCAAAGAATGTTTAAATGACCTTGTACATACTTACAAAAGATGGGTAAACTCCTGTTACTTATACTTCGCTCACTCTGCCGCCCTGGCAATATCCCAGATTTTTGAAACCGGGATATTGCCGTGTCAAAGAGCATCCCAGCTCATCAGACCCCCTTCACACTGCACCTTGACAGCCCGTTCATACTGAACCCGGGTCTGCCCTGGTAATAAGTGTCAGTCATCACAAGAGGAGCTTTGATTGGCTGACAAGGACGAGGTCATTTAAAGGGGACTTTTTTTTTTTGCACACAAAGATGAGGCCAAAGTGGGCGGTGACCAGGGTCGGACTTGCCTGCCGGTGTATTCCCTGGTGGGCCCCGACGCCTTGATGGTTCCGTCCTCTTTGTTGGAGGGGCAGACCAGGGTTCTAAAAAAAAACCAAAAAGTTACTTGATCGCATCGTCGGCGCCCCTCAATGCAAAGAGGAGCCAGCAAGCAAGCAAGAAGTCAGAAAAGAACGAGAGAGGAACAGAGAAGATGGAAGCCAATAAAGATAAGTAAAGGAACCAAGTCATGGGGGGGAAAGCAGAATGGTAAAGTGCGATGAAGGGGGGGGGGCAGGATGGCACGGAGGGATAAAGGGGGGGTGGGAAGCAGGATGGCACAGAGGGATGAAGGTGGATGGGAAGCAGGATGGCACAAAGGGATGAAGGGGGATGGGAAGCAGGGTGGCACAAAGGGATGGAGCAGGATGACACAGTGAGGAAGGGGGAAGCAGGATGGCACAGAGTGATGAAGGGGGGGAAGCAGGATGGCACAGAGTGATGAAGGGGGGTGGAGCAGGATAGCACAGAGTGATGAAGGGGGGTGGAGCAGGATAGCACAGAGTGATGAAGGGGGAGCAAAAGCTGCATAGAGGGCGCAGTGTGATCATAAAGGGGCATAGCGTGATGATGAAGGGGCACAGTAATTTTGTGTGATGGCAATGGGGGCTAGTGGCAATGTAGTGTGTGTGTGTGTGATGGCACAGGAGGCTTGTGGCAATCTAGTGTGTGTGATGGCACAGGGGGCTTGTGGCAATGTAATGTGTGTGTGTGTGATGGCACAGGGAGCTTGTGGCAATGTAACGTGTGTGCAAAAGCAGCATAGAGGACCCAGTGTGATCATAAGGGGGCACAGTAATGTGTGTGTGTGTGATGGCACAAGGGGCTTGTGGAAATGTAGTGTGCGTGTGTGATGGCACAAGGGGCATGTGGCAATGTGTGTGTGTTGTGGTTGGTTGGAGGGATATCGATCTATTTATTAAATGGGAATACTATTATTTTAATATTGGGGCTGGAGGAATGCCTAATTATTAATCGTGGGTGCTATTGATTTAAAGCCGGGAGTGGTTGGAATTTTCTAAATGTACCCATTTTTTCCCCCAAATAGGGCCCCCAACATTCCAGGATCCAGACAAGCTGCAACTAAAAAAAATGTTCTGATTCTAGTGGGATAATACCAATTTTTGGTGACTGTTCTGCTCAATCTAAGGGGCAGGCCAAGACTGTGTACTCTTTATATACACATTGCATTCCTTATATACTACACTATGGTGCTAGCTGTCCTTCGTGAACTTACCACCCTCCCTCTAGTGGTTTGGTTAGGCCTCTCTATTGGCTGGCCACACCCCGTCTGGTAGGCCTCTACCATTGTTTTCCGCTGTGGGCCATTCTTGCCCCAGTCTGACACTGGTGGTGACTATTCAATGCATTGCTTTAATCATGGCCTTCTGAATTTCCTCCTCTCTTCTGATTGAAAGCAGCTCCCGAGCTTCTTCCTCTTGCCAATGGGCCATGCTTTCTCCTTCTCTGCATCATTTAAATGAAGTCATGTTCCAGCGTCCCTAATCTCCCCCAAACGGCTCCTTTCTGTGAGACCCGGGTTGAAAAACCTGGGTCGCACTGTTCAGACTGTAGGAATAACCCTGCAAAAGTCCCAGGTCTAATTCCCGCGTCATCAGACCCAGGTAGATGCAGGGACACCCGTTCACACTGAGCCATTCCCTTAACGTTTCATTTTTGGTATATATTTTTTTTGGGGGGGGGGAGTAAATTTATAAATAGAACTGCACAATGGTGATGTTCTACCAAAAATGACAAAAGTTTGTATTTTGAAATTGGGAATTATGTTTATTTCTAGCTACAATAGTTACCGTGAGAACATTTAAGGACCACTAAATCTAAAATACAACTTGCATTATACAGAAGAACTACTAATAACATTAATCCTTGTTACCTGCCCAGACATACATAAGCTACAGGAGCTTATCAGAAATTAAGATATTTGAGGTGAAATTGTGATCTAGAGAGAAGGGGGCATATTTCATCATCATCTTCATCACCATTTAGTTAGCACCACCAATTCTGCAGCTCTGTACTGAGAATATTTGTCATTGCATCGGTCCCTGCCCTAGTTGAGCTTAAAGTCTAAATTCTCTAACACACACTTACAGACACACACTTACACAACACACACACGCAGCCAATTAACCTTTCAGTATGTTTTTGAAGAGTGGGAGAAAACCAGAGCAGGACATACAAACTCCTCACAGATAAGGCCATGGTCGGGAATCAAACTCATGACCCTAATGCTGTGAGGCAGAAGTTCTAACCACTAAGCTGCCATTTATCAAAGAGGCAAAATGTGTGTTTACCCTGCAATTTACAGGTATATTACTATATGCATTAATTCAAAAAACTACATCTCCCAGACTGACTCTGGGAAGTTCATTGCAAATTTCCTTGGGCATTTTGGGGTGGACAAACTGCACACTACAGTCCCAGGCTGCTCACTAGAGCCCCAGACTACATTAGAAGCATACTGAGATAGTTAGAAACTGCAATAAGTTGCAAAAAGCTTGTGGAAAAACTGTTATTTTGGTGCCAGAATGTACTTGCAGGCTTTGGGAGACTCTTGGGAGAGAAAGAGGTGGAGCCAAAAAACGGACTGGTGGAAACTAGTGAGTTGTGCTGTGAAACTGCTGGCTGGGATAATGACGGTTCTTCCCTCAAAGAGCCATTGAGAGCTGAACTGTTGCCTGAGGGATGTTTGCAGCAGAAGTATATAAAAGCCAGCCCAGAAGAAAGCATATTTGAAGTACAGGAAATGACCTAGCTTGCCACTGCCCTTGAGATGTCAGCAGGACTCCTATGAAGACAGATAAGTTTGTTTATTTTGCTTTGCTATGTTCAAATTATTTAAGTGAGACATCAACCTGTGTTATTAAAACCTTTGACCGGGACTGTAATATTGCCATTGAGAGGTTATGGTTCTGTCTGAAGGAAAAATTTATTACAACCAAATCAGTTGTATGTAAAGTTATCTGCAAGCTGACACAGTGTGCAAGGGACATAGAGAGAAATCATTTGTCACAAGAGTTTGTCTATATTGCATTAGTTGCATCAGAAGTTTGATTCTATTGTGAAACTGCCTACGATGGTTTCTGAGGAGAGAATTGCAAGTTTTTTATAGGGCAGTGGGTATCCGCTCAGCTAGTTTATCCGCATGTATTTTCTGACAGACTACACCCAGAACATATACGATTTTAGACTTTTGTCTCTTTGTGCTTGGTCATAGAGATTTGTGACATACGTAGACCTTTATAGGTATTGAGCAATACATTTCACTGTTTGATCAGCTTGTATTTTTGGTTTAGTGGTTTTAAAAGAAATGTTTATAATCTGTTTATAATGTTTATATTCTTTGTTCCACTACAGTGTTTCACCTGTTTGCTTCTGAACTGAAGGGTTCATATTGTTAAATCAATTTTTCTTTTCCCTCCTTTTATTCAATTAACAGAAATATAGACTATGTACCTTCTGGCATTAAAATTCTACATTTAACATACATTTTTTCTGCAAGTTAAGTTCTTGTAAACGAATGTAAAAATAAAAATTGTATAAAAATGAGACCATGCGTGTTTACATTTTTATTTCATTGTGTCTGACGCACATCAATGCAATTAAAACCTATGGATTAGTCTCTGAATGCATATCAAATGCGTAAATCAACCAAAATGCAGTTTGTATACTCTTTTTAACTTCAATTATTTAACATGTGTTAAAAATCTAAAAAGCATTTTAAAAGTCTGTGTTTGTTTCCTTAAGCTGCCCATACACTGTGAAATTCTGCAGTCAGATCAGTTTTTAATTTGACCACTCATATCGGTGACCAAATTGGATGATTGGATGTTGTTTGGGTCTCAAGTTGAATGACTGAATCACTTGGATTCCAGATAACGCTCTCGGTCAGTGATTACATACACTGGCAGATCATGGTTATCACCAAATTGGTGTGTCTGGGAATCTTTACACTAATAGCTGATACTACAATCCTAGCCCGTATAGTATTCAAACATAGCAGTGATCTATGAAAATAAAGGTGTTTAAGTAAGACGAACAAGTTACAGTTTAGCTTTTTTTTGGGAACTGGAAAAATATGATTTCTATGTGTGGGTTTTTCAATTGCATATAAAAATATTTGTGTTAAACCTTATAGATTTTGATGGACTATTGTCTTGTTTTCTTTCTTGAAGGTCTGCTGTGCTGAAGGTTGATAAGTGGTGCTTAACACGGGGCAACCCCAAAAATGTGCAACTTACTGGACACAGAATGACATGCATGACACAGATTCCAGAACCCAGTATTATATATTTACTGGAGGAAAGTGTGAAAAAGCTTCCAAAGAGAGAACATATTTTGGAAAAGGACCAGTTCTCACAGAATAGTCGCACAATGTTTGGGGAATGCAGCAAGTCCCCTTGTCTGAGGAACCGTCATAGAATTAGTCAAAGTTCTTCCACTTTTACGAGTAATGCTATGGAGATCCTCAACCTCATTAATATGAAATGCACCCACTTAAATAAATTAGGGGGAAAGAATGAATATAGATTGGAAACAGAGTCTGAAGGAAGACATGATTGCCTTGTGTTACCTAAGAAGACGAAACATAATGTCCCTAGTACAGATGTTGTTCACTTGGCTTCTAATAGCGAACCAGACAGGAAGCAATTGGTGGATTCGGAATGGGGGACCCCCATTAAAAATGGTGGCCCCCTGCCTAAAGAACACAGCTCTGTTACTTCACACGGAATGTTGACCGCGGGGAGAGAAAATTATCAAACCGTTGAACACTCCGTAATAAATGGTCCCACAGAGCAGGGGACTTGTGTTATGAGGACGCCCAGGAAGCAGAGGACACCCACTAAAAGTGTGGAAAAGCTGGACCCCTCGTTCCACGGCATTGAATTTCAGATGCATCTCTGCTTTGAGAGGGAGAAATGTGATGACTGCCAACTCATGGTGACTTCATTTTTCAGGTACAAAGCTGGAATATTGGGAAATTGGAATTTCTTTGGGGGTGATAACCAATGTAAAGTGTTAACACAAACCTAAAAACTGAACAAACCTTATAAATAAAGCTAGTTATATCTGTGTATAATGCATCCACTTGTAAATGTTGTTCACCTTATCTATGGACCATGCTCCAATCTGTCAATGAACATATCTTTTTCCAGTGCTATCAATAAGAATTTTAGATGCCCTGGGTAGCATTTTGTAATTTCACCAATGCCAATTTAAAAGTAAAAATTGCGTATTTCCACCCAGGTGCATATGCTAACCCGTACACATTTTGACAGGCGTCTCGCTCCGCATAGGCAGCATAAGCATCTTGTGTACACAGTCATCATCATGTTTTGCATCTATAAGAGATGAAAAACATTGGCCTCCTATGAGGTGTATATGCATGTTTCTGCAGATCTGCATGAGCCGCACTTGCGTGAATCTGCCTATTATGACAGAATTTCTATGTTTTTGTTTATCTTTGTGTTATGTTCCCCTCTTACAGTAT
Source organism: Mixophyes fleayi (assembly GCF_038048845.1). Taxonomy (NCBI): domain Eukaryota; kingdom Metazoa; phylum Chordata; class Amphibia; order Anura; family Limnodynastidae; genus Mixophyes; species Mixophyes fleayi. The sequence continues at coordinate 44,216,186 of NC_134405.1, forward strand.
ATAGGGCCGAGTGTCACCTCCTTTATCTCTCCTTGCCTACACTTAGGTTGTTCAGGATATAGTAACTTCTCCCCTTAATCAGGAGAGAGATGGTTTTTCTTCTTCTGTCTGGACAACACTTCTCTGCTGCGCCTAAATGTCTCTTGCCCCAACCCCGAAGAGCATAGATTGTAAGCTCTTAGGGACAGACATCTTGCTTCTTGGAAAAATGTAATTCCACATTATCTTGTGGACAGTCTGACCGGATGCCCTGTGTGCAACATGTGAGGTGGAGTTCCATGTTTGGCATTCTCCTGCAACAACATCTACAGCCCTGAAGTCACTGGCAACTTCCATAACTGAACTCACTCAGGTAATGTACCATACCAAAAAGGAAGGGTAAACTTTTTCCTTCTCTGACCGCGCCATAAATTCTGTCTTTATAGCCTGCACCGACCACTAGTGGGACTTTCCAGGCAGAGACTGGTCTGGTGTTATTTTCAGCCAAGCCTGCTCAGGGTCTTGTGAAGGCTTCTTCCTTAATGGCACACATTAGTGCTCCTCATAAAACTTTTCAATTATTTCTCTCTGACAACGATCTTTCTTCGGAAGAGGAAGGGGAGTTGTTTCTAGAGTCTGGGGGAAGTCACTTATAGCGTAGAGGATATCTTTTCAGACAGTGTGGATGACTTCGTCTTTGGGGTTTGACAAACCTTAGGTTTTGTGGAACTTGAGTTTACAAACCTTTCTGACTCTTTTTCCCTTTTTAAACTCCAAAGAAGCAGGTAGTTTGTTTTCCACCATCTCCTCAACTCTTTGAGATTGTTTCTGAGGCTTGGCAAAACTTGATTAGAAAATTCCAGATGCTGGGAAAATTTAAATCCCTTTATCCCTTACCATTGGAAGAGTCTGATAGATGGAAGAATTCTCTAAGAATAAATACTGCTGTTGCTTGCTTATCTAAAACCACTGCTCTACCGATGCAGGAAACAGCAGTGCGGGACACTACAGACAAAAAGTGTGAGTTTTTCCTTATATCTGCATATGTTGCAGCAGGACGTTTACTCAGACCAATCATGTCTACGGCCTGGGTAAACATGGCTATTCAAAAATGGGTAGAGCAATTGGCTACGGGCCTCCATGACAATAGACGTAAAGCTCATATGTTCGTATTGGCTGAACATATTCAGGAAGCTTCTGCTTTTTTAGGTCAGGCTTCTTTTCATGCAGTTTCTGTGGATTCCAGACTCTCAGCACTCATAATTGCGGCCAGGCTTTCCTTGTGATTACGAACCTGGTCGGCGGATGAAGAATCCAAACAAACTCTGGAGTTTTTACCACTTGACAGTATTACTCTTTTTGATTCTGAACTGGAGCACATTACTCAGGTTGCTAAGAGGAAGAGCTCTCTTTTTTTTTTTTTTTTTTTCCTACCCCGTTGGCAATAATAAATTGAAGCAAATAGGTGTCGGTCCTTTCGTTTCTTCAGCCAAGCAAGAGCAGTCTCTTCTAGAGAGCAGTCTTCTTACTATGAAGAGGTTTTCACAGATTCACATGGTCGGCCAGACGCTGTGCTCCCAAGTCGTCTGACAAGATCTCTACATGACAGGACCCTTTTTCCTTGTTGCCGCCCCAAGGGTCTTCACAAAGATTATGACCATTATGGCAAGTATCTCTGCATATTTAGGGAGGAACAATCGTACCTTATTTGGATGACCTGTTGTTAAAGGCGCCATCAAAGTTTGCTCTGCTACAGCACATTCAGCTGACCGATTACATTCTGGTGAGACATGGCTTGATTCTCAATTTTCTTGATTCTTCCGAGATGCCTGCCCAACAGATGTGCTTTCTTGGCTTCAACTCTGACAGGGTGTGTCAGAGGGTGTTCCTCCCGGAGAACCAGGTCCTTTCCATCCTGAGCATGACCACTGCCAGTATTGGCCAAATGAGGAAGGGTCTCTTTTCAACTGCATGAAAATGCTGGGGACCATGGTGTTTGTGTTTGAGACAGTGCCTTTCGCACAGTTTCAATCCAAGCTGTTTCAGAAGGAGCTTCTCAAGAAATGGTCCAGGTCCACCTTTCACCTGGACAGGCCGTTCATCACTTTGTCCAGGGTCTGGCTGGTGCAACAGCGGTAACATACCTGAATCATCAGGATGGAACATACAGTACCTTGGCCATGCAGGAGACAGCACAGATCATATCCTGGGCAGAACACCATGTTCCAGTCATATCAACCGTGTTCATCCCAGGGGTGGAGAACTGAGAAGCAGATTACCTAAGCAGAACCAGGGTCCATCGGGGAGAATTAGTCCTTCACAAAGAGGTGTTTGCTCAGTTGGTTTTGCGCTGAGGTCAACCAGAGATGGCTTTCATGGTGACTCATCTGAACTTCAAGGTTCCTCAGCTCCGCACAAAATCCGAGATACACAGATGCCATGTCAATCCTGTAAAAGTTTTGCCTGGTGTACCTTTTCCTGCTGATCCCAAAGACTCCGTGGGTATTAAAGAAGCTAAAAGGAGAACGGGCACTTGCCATTCTGGTGACTCCGATATCTTAAGGTTGCCCCTTGTTCAACCATACTGGCTGCCTCTTCGTTTAGTGCTTCTGGTTCAGGATCCTCTTTGGTGCTACTATTTAAGTCTTCTGGCTTTGATGGCCTGGCTACTGAAATTGTGGTTCTTCGGGCCAGAGGTTTTTCACATAAGGTTGTACAGACTATGATTAAGGCGAGAAAACAGACATCTTCTGCAAATTACTACTGTGTATGGAAAGCTTGTATTCAGTGGTGTGAGGATCACTTCTCAATTTAGTCCTTCCCGCTTATTATCCTTCTTACAGGAGGGTTTTGACAAGGGCCTCTGTCTCCTTTGAAGATGCAGATTTTGGCACTCTCGATTTTTCTTTCAGCGTAAGTTGGCATTAATGAGAGGTGTGCAGATGTAGAACCGCTTGTAGCAACATGTTCATCCCCCCCATTGTACATCCTATCGAGCCTTGGGATCTTACTAGAGAACCTTTTGAGCCTTTTGAATCAATAGATCTCTAAAATACAACCTTCCAGGTAATATAGCACTCACTATTTCTTTGGCTCATCGTGTTTCTGAGTTTGGGAGCATTGTGATGTAACCCAACTTTTCTGGTGTAAGGTATTTTATTACGACACTGTAAAAGTTGAACCAAGAGATTGTCGTTCCGACATTTTGTTCTAGGTCTTCCTCGCACCTTCTGGATGTAGTCCGGGCACTCAGATACTATGTTGACTGTACTGCTTGAGTTCGTAAGACTAATAACCTTTTTGTTTTGTGTGATGTGTACAAGTGAGACTGGCCTGCATCTAAGTAACCTATTGCTTGTTGGATGACAGCCACTATTCATTTGGCTTAGACCAGTGCAGCTAGACCAATGCTGGTTGGTTGGAAAGTTCATTCGAGCAGGGTAGTTGGTGCATCGTGGACGGGCGTTCATGGTGCTTCGGCCGAATAGTTGTGCCGGACAACTGCGTGGTTGTCTATCCACACCTTTTCTAAATTTCACAGGTTGCAAGGCTTTGCATCTCAGGATGCTAGCATTGGGCGTTTGGTCTTACACACATTTGTCTCACAGCAATCCCTCCCTTAGGGGCAGCTTTGGGTTGTCCCCATGGTCACAGTGTCCTTCAGTGGCAGGAAAGAGAAGAGAGGATGTTTTTCACTCATTGTAAACTCCACTTCTCAGAGACCATTGAGGGACACTACGTGCCGTCCCTTTGCGGTGACTGTTTGATTGCATGTATTATGTTTATGTATTTTTGTTGTTATGCCTAGTTAGGCCCTCCTTTCTTTGGGCTTTGTTATAAAACTGAGGCCAGCTCCAGATGGGAGGGGTTATATAGGGGAGGTACTATACACTGAACAGTTTTAACTATTGAAGTGCCCTAGCTCCAAGTCCACCTACTATACTCCATGGTTGCAGTCAATGGACTCGATGAAATAGATTTTACGGTGAATGGACAATCCTCTTATTTTGGCCTCTTGATAGAAAACTATGAATTATTTTGTTTGTTCGGTGTATAATCACTTCAGTAAAGCTTGTGAGGGCCTGTGTATCGGAGTACACAGACCCTCCAAGATACAACCCCTCTCACCTGGTACAAAATTCTCAGTTCTGAACTTCCCATATAATTTACTGTGAGAGTTCTCTGTTAATGATAACTAACAGTAAATGAACTGGAGTACGGTGGCTCAGTGGTTAGCACTTCTGCCTCACAGCACTGGGGTAATGAGTTCAATTCCCGACAAATGGCCTTATCTGTGAGGAGTTTGTATGTTCTCCCCGTGTTTGCGTGGGTTTCCTCCGGGTGCTCCGGTTTCCTCCCACACTCCAAAAATATACTGGTAGGTTAATTGGCTGCTATCAAAATTGACCATAGTCTCTCTGTCTGTCTGTGTGTGTGTGTGTGTGTGGGATTTAGACTGTAAGCTCCAATGGGGCAGGGACTGATGTGAATGAGTTCTCTGTACAGCAGTGCGGAATCAGTGGCGCTATATAAATAAATGATGATGATGATGATGGAGTAGATTTGCTGAAGAGCCTTTGCATATGGTCAGTCTGCTCTCGTACAAGTGACTTGTCATAGGGAAAATACTTTTAAAAGGCCATTTTGTAACTGCTACCAAATAGAACATTTTTTTTTTCACCCACCTAATTTAATTGCTGAAACACATTATTATATAACTTCCTAATCATTTCCAGAATTCTAACTTGGAAGTTGTGAGGACAGATAAGTAAATTATATCTGATAATAGGGCTCATTTATTAACATTGCATTTTAGGTGCAAACATTACACAGCATCCAATCAGCAATTAGGTTTCTATCTGTTTAGTGCAAGCACAACGAAAGAATGTGTCTGATTGGCTGATGTGGCTCAGTGCTAGTTTTGCACCATGCATGTCAATAAATTAGCCTATTGTTGTGTTTCGTTTTACTAAGTCAAATTGCTGGAAATATATGCATGTCTGGACACAATTACCGCAGGCTGGTAAGAATGAGTCATTTTGCAAATAATATGTTGTTTACACAATATTCCTTTGTAATGTTCGGTAAGCATGGCATTTTATTATTCTATTGGCCACTATGCAACACTTTATTTTATTTTATTTTTTTATAATTGCAGAAAATGCTGTAATTGATTTCACCTCAAAATTTTGAGCCAAAACAAATATGAGACAAAACAATATGGTTTAGTGTAAGAGAGTCAGATGTGTTCTTTATTAGGGTTCCATTTATTAAGCTGCGATGAGACAAAAATCTGGAGTAAACAGCTGTTTTCTCTGGAGAATGGCCATCGCAACTCTTATTTTCAATTAGCATGAGGTTAAAGCAGGAGAAATCAGAGCTCACATCAAAGTGGTATAGACTACCACTGCAGAACCACCTTACTAATACACTGATTGGTTTATCCTCCTGTATGGCTTCAATGTATCATGAGAGTGAGGGGACACAGGGACTATCCACATTACTTGTGGCTTTGAAGATTATTTTAGTACAAGGTTTGAAGTGAGTCTAGAAAAGCACTTACTGCAGTAACGCACATGGAAGGCCAGAATGTGACTCATTATAAGCATGGGTAAGACAGCCAAAATCTGGTTTCTCATAGTGCTCCTAGAAAGTCCAACAGTCCTTTTTATACACTGGGCAACTCCCCTGTATATGTGTCCTCTATACCCCTGCTGGTTCATTTAAATCATGTCCTGCAAAATACTGTTTTTTCAACTTCGGTGCAAAATTAGGTGCAAATGTTTGAACCTCCACAGACAGAAGTATGTATGTGATGTCACTAAAGGCCATGTGCACTGTGATACTGCATTGCTATATATTGATTAAATTAAGTTTTCTGTGTTCTGGTTTCTGTGCAGCCGGGGAAGAAGCCGGAGAAAGAGTACAAAATCCAGACTCCGATTTAAGTCGACATCACTGTCCAGTGGTTCAGAGGATGATCAGACACCTGCATCTTCATCAAGTATGTTATCTAGGAGTGATGGTATGCTGTGTTATACAGTGATACCGAGTATCTATACACTGATAATGAACACACTGCACTGTATAATGATACTGGTTATCTATACACTGATAATGATCACACTGCACTGTATAATGATACTGAGTATCTATACACTGATAATGATCACACTGCACTGTATAATGGTACTGAGTATCTATACACTGATAATGATCACACTGCGCTGTGAAATGATACCGAGTATCTATATACTGATAATGATCACACTGCACTGTATAATGATACTGAGTATCTATATACTGATAGTATCATTATACAGTGCAGTGTGATCATTATCAGTGTATAGATACTCAGTATCATTATACAGTGCAGTGTGATCATTGAGTATCTATACACTGATAATGATCACACTGCGCTGTATAATGATACTGAGTATCTATACACTGATAATGATCACACTGCACTGTATAATGATACTGAGTATCTATACACTGATAATGATCACACTGCGCTGTATAATGATACTGAGTATCTATACACTGATAATGATCACACTGCACTGTATAATGATACTGAGTATCTATACACTGATAATGATCACACTGCGCTGTGAAATGATACAGAGTATCTATATACTGATAATGATCACACTGCGCTGTATAATGATACTGAGTATCTATATACTGATAATGATCACACTGCACTGTATAATGATACTGAGTATCTATACCCTGATAATGATCACACTGCGCTGTATAATGATACTGAGTATCTATACACTGATAATGATCACACTGCACTGTATAATGATACCGAGTATCTTTACACTGATAATGATCACACTGTGCTGTATAATGATACCGAGTATCTATACCCTGATAATGATCACACTGCACTGTATAATGATACTGAGTATCTATACACTGATAATGATCACACTGCACTGTATAATGATACTGAGTATCTATACACTGATAATGATCACACTGCTCTGTTTAATGATACTGAGTATTTATACACTGATAATGATCTCACTGTATAATGATACTGAGTATCTATAAACCGATGATAACCATACTGCATTTTATAGTAATACTGAGTATCTTTATCTAGGAAACAAACGATGCGCATCTTGTAAGACTCAGAAAACTCCCCTCTGGAGGGATGCAGAGGATGGAACACCGCTGTGTAACGCCTGTGGAATCAGGTAATATATTATATCAGTGATATTTAGATCAGGTAAATATTTTGTGCCTTTATTTATTAGTGAACATAAGATAAACTGTATTTAATAAAATATAGCAGCAGTATACATTGTACATAGTGCATTATGTGAATGTCTAAAGAGTGACAAATTAGATGCACAATCCCCGTGGAGTTGAGGCACCGTCATTTGATCCTCTGGCCAAGAGTTTGGTCCCAAGAAAGCCTGAGGTGCCAGGTGCCCCTATTGTACACCAGCTGCTGCCCAACCAGGCACGACGAGGAAGGGCACCAAGCACTAGTGTGGTCCTTGCATATAGATTATTGTTATATCATGTTATTTCTTTGCACTAGCCTTGTGATTGAGCAAGAATGTTTTTTTTTCACTCTTGCTCTAAGTCTGAACCTTATAGTCACTTATTGCTTTGTTGTGCATTTTTGTCACTGCTTGCTTCATATGATCTGAGCCTTATTGGCTTCTTGTTTAGACTAAAGGACATGGTGTGGTCATTATGTTCTCACTTAACTGAACTTTTCAGAGGCTCCCTGTGACTGAATGGGCTTACTTCGTCAACCCGTCGGTAGGGGGGAAAGGAGGAATGCAGGGATGTTCTTCCTGCACAGATTTTCTTGGTTTCCTTCTCACGATCCATACCTGACTGTTACCAACCACTCCCACTGATGTCACCTGTCATTCATGGGCAGCACAGTGGCCTAGTGGTTAGCACTTCTGCCTCACAGCGCTGGGGTCATGAGTTCAATTCCCGACCATGGCCTTATCTGTGTGGAGTTTGTATGTTCTCCCTGTGTTTGTGTGGGTTTCCTCCGGGTGCTCCGGTTTCCTCCCACACTCCCAAAAAAAAACATACTAGTAGGTTAATTGGCTATCCAAAAAAAAAAAAAAATTTGACCCTAGTCCCTCTCTGTCTGTGTGTGCGTGTGTGTCTATATTAGGGAATTTAGACTGTATGCTCCAATGGGGCAGGGACTGATGTGAGTGAGTTCTCTGTACAGTGCTGCGGAATTAGTGGCGCTATATAAATAGATGATGATGATGATTCTTCCTAATTTATGGTCAACAGCCTCAAGTTTCGCTGACTATGAATATCAATTGTAGTTGGAGGTGAATTCAGCTGCCACCACTGGGCTCCTTTGCAGCGTCCAGAACCACTTATTTCTGGCGTTGCTGGTATGGCTGCTGCAATGCCTCTTTGCTGGTACCTCCTGACTGCATACTATGGATCAGAACTGCTGGGTAGAGCGTTGACACAGGTATGCTGGATTCAACACAGGAAAGTCGGGGAACGGATTAGAGTGTAAGCTCTTATCTGTTGGCTGCAGAATACAGCAGATGGTAGTCTCAGGCAGAATCTTCAAGCAGTGATGGTTTATTGCTCTAGAGTCCTGACAAGGACTCTTGCACACCTGTTTGAGGTACTAGTTATCATCCAGAAGTTACATATAGAATGATACATTACATGGTCAAACGGTGCTCTTTTTAAACCGTTTTGGACACAGAGCCTGGCATGGGGTAACACAGCCTCTGTCTTAGCTGGCATCGTAGCATCTGAGATTGAATGTTTACCATCAAGATAAAGTTCTCTAATCTAGCATTTAACACAATTTGAACTTGCCAAATTCACATCAATCTGCAATATCCTAAATTACTTGCATCCTAAATCTACATTGTTCAGACAGGTTCCAAGACACAGGAAGAAAAACTCCCCAGGACCGAAAGGTAACGACCTCCTGCCGTGCCTTCAGGCTGCAAAACGGAGATGAAAAGGTCTAATTAACATGAGATTACCTGCCTTCAGACAGTGCAGAAAACACATTTCCTCCACACATATGCCTATTGCCTTAGGAATCAGTACACTCCTAATACAGAAATATAACACAGTATCGAAAATCAGTACATTTACAACGATATCAATTGGCACCTGCACCACTAATTGAAATAAAATTCTGCAATAAATTATTTCTACGTAATCCAGCTACATTCCCTCTTTGAGGGGAGCCAACATTCCAGTCTGGGGAAAGCCTCGGGTGACCCATGGGGGAAAAATGCCCTCCTAGCCTTGCAGCAAAGGACGTCTCAATTCTTGTAGGCCTATTAGAGCCTTTTGGCCATTGGGTCAGAAGGTAAAGGGCCCTACCCTCTAGGTCAGAACACAGAGAGCATTCTGCATCTTTTTGTTTTGCAGTGTGCACTTAGATAAAGCATTCTCTTCAAGTTTTTATACAAAATAATGATATGTCTATACCTAAAAGGCAATGTGCAGTCAGCCACCCATACTGAATGCATAATGGGAGCCAATCACAATCCGCAGCACTGAATATCCCCTTCTCCCTCTTTTAACTTTTTTCAGCTTATTTATGTCAAAATAAGTGGTCTGCAATCAGTTTTAAGAGAAGATAAAATCTCTAATTTCTTGGTTTATTGGTGTTCTAATAGCAATGAGTGTGAATAATTTCTGCTATAATAAGGCATTATTGTATTTTATGTACAGAGGACGTGTTTTTGGCTCATCTTGTTCCACCTCACTCTAACCTTTCTTGTATTAAATTCTTGTGAAAACATCTACAGAGATCTCTCTACAGAAAGTGTTTCGCATGCAACTCCCCTTCTACCCACTCATTGTTTCCACATGGAGCTGGAAATCGTCCCACATTCCTCAGCGTGCACAGGAATTCCCACTTCGCATTTGTAACAATCTTTTCCAGTAAATTTCCAATAAAATGTTGCTCTCCAAAACATCTCCATAACAAATGTCCTTTGCAAGCTTGCAATGATTTTCTGCACTTAGATTATTATTATAATGTATAAGGAGTTATAATGTCCTGCTGCATTTCTGTTTCAAGCAGAATTCCCACTTATTCCTTCAGTTTCCACCGACTGTTTTTACTTGGTGAAGCACTAAGAACTGGATGCTGAAACAGATTTTTCCCAGGCTCCTCTCTTCTAGCGGTGGAGTTTCCAAAAATATTTTAAGTTCACCACTTTAAAATGGCTGGGCAGGACCAATGAGAAGCTGCAATTTCCTAGACTGTGGCTTCTTATTGGTTCATGCAGACATTCCACAACTTCACACAACTGACTAGAACATTCTGATATAGCCTATGTGCTGCTGGTTTGTACATTAATGGTTGTGGGACCATCTACAGAGCTTTGATACTTGGCTCAATCACTGACTTGGATGGTTCCAAGTACCACTTTGGCACACAAGTGGGTGGCATTCCACATGTTCAGCAACTTTATTAATCGATGGCCCCTCTCCGTCCTGGTCTGGGGATGAGCAATGACCTCGCCTGCAGATCTGTCAAGATGAGGGCACACATGGTGCAGCGGTTGTTCAAATTGGGCAAATTGAATGATTAAATCTGTTTTTTGTTTTTTTTTTGTTTTTAAACTGCGTTACCACCTAGTAAAAGGTAAGAGTGCTGGTGCTTTCCATCCCCTCCCCCTCAGCACTAGACAGAGCCCCCAGGGCTGCTAAATGTAGCTATATTTCCAAGGGGCCTGCGCATTCTATAATCCAAAACTTGTTACAATTAAGGTGTGGTTGGACCAATCACAAGCTGCAGTTTCTTAATTGAGGTTTGTGTTCGGCCGCTCCCGCTCTTCCTTCCCTCTACCCTGTTTTCATACAACGCTATAAGAGGCACGGAGGAGCCTGAAAAAAACAGCGGCTCGGAACATTCACCAGAGCTTTGGCTAGTTGGATAAGTCCCTGCGCATGTTAGGAACCCCTCCAGCTGGCACAACACAAACCGGAATCTACTCTGCTAAGGTGTTCACTGGAGCCCCTGATGGTGGGGACAGACTGGGCCGCAGACTGACAGAGGGTCGTGAAGTGTGTACCGGCTGGGGAGAACCCAGGCAAGCGGAGTGAGGTCCACGCAGAGGTCAAGGGCCGGCAGCAGACAACAGTATCGGTAAGCAAGCTGAGGTCAAGGGTCACAGGCGGATAGCAGAAACAGTAAACAGGCCAGAGATCAGGGTCACGGGAAACACAAGCGAAGTCCAATTCAAAAGCCAAGGGTCATACACGGGAAATCAGTAGTGGTATCAAAATACAGGAACAGGAACAAACAGGTCAGCAGACTGGAGCACAGAAGCTATAACCGGCAATGAGGCAGCAGACCTCATTGCCTTAAATACAGCCACAGACCAATCAGCAGTTGAACACACTCCTGAAGAGTAATTACCAGAATCCAGCAGGGCCAATCAGGGCTTGTCCCTGACCTACACAGTTGCAGGCTAATGCCTGTTAATCAGCGCCATAGACTGTATTTATGCGCATGCGCCCGGCTACCAGCACCGCCGGGACGCAGCGCTAGTGAACTAGCGTCCGGCCGTTGCCCTGGTGACGGCCGGACAGGAGGAGGAAATGACGTCCCGGTCGTCAAGGTGACGGCCGGGACGCTGGGGCGCATGAGAAGCGAGCCGCGGCGGCTGTGACTACCGCCGCGGCTCGTGACAGCGCGTCCACCGTTTATTAGATGGTAGTGCAGCTTTAATGTGGTCAATACTGACTGCATGGTGATCATTTCACTGTTATCAAAAAATGTTGTGATATTATTTTCATTGTTCAATACTTTGCAGTTTGGAATGGATGTTTTGGCCTGTTATAAACAAAATATTTCCTGTATGTTTTATGTAGCATAGAAACTACACCGATCAGCCACAACATTGAAACCACTGACAAGTGAAGTGAATAATATTGATGATTTCGTTTCAATGACCGTTGTCAAGGGGTAGGATATATTGAACAGCAAGTGAACAGTCAGTTCTTGAAGTTGATATGTTGGAAGCAGGAAAAATGGGCAAGTGTAGGGATCTGAGCGACTTTGACAAAGGCCAAATTGTGGTGGCTAGATGACTGGGTCAGAACATCTCCAAAGCAACAGGTCTTGTGGGTGTTCCTGGTATACAGTGGTTAGTACCTATTAAAAGTGATCCAAGGAAGTACAACTAGTGAACCGTCGACAGGGTCATGGGCGCCCAAGGCTCATTGATGTGTGTGGGGGGCAAAGGCTACCCCAAATGGTCCAGTCCCTCAGAAGAGCCACTGTAGCACAAGTTGTTAAAACGTTTATGCTGGTTATGCTAGAAAGGTGTCGCAACTTGCTGAATAGCCGCAGACAGGTCAGAGTGCCCAAGCTGAAGATGACCTGGTCTGATGAATCTCATGACAAAGAGTTTCAAGGTATTGACTTGGCCTCCAAATTCCCCAGATCTCAGTTCGATCAAGCATCTGTGGGATGAGCTGGATATCACAGGACACCTTCAGAGATCTTATGGAGTCCATGCCTTGACGGGTCAGGGTAGTTTTTGCGACACAAGGAGGACCTACACAATATTAGGCAGGTGGTTTTAATATTGGGGTTGATCAGTGTATATGAAATTGCAGTTCACTTATTTGTGACGGTAACGGAATGTAGGCAATAGACTGAGACTCACGTCTGGCTTCCTGCTTGAAACATTGTTTCTAGATAAACTGGCGTGTGTTCCTGGTCCTCTAGAGGCAAGTGTAGGATTTTCACACTGAGAAGTCTGCCTCTGTGTTTCACCAATATATTCTGATTCTATAAATACAGCGTATAGCCGTAGTAAATTAGCTCTATGGAAAAACTAGCAAATCACACTGTCCTGCCGAGAGGAGCCAGTACAGACACTTGTGTAGTGATGGAAACTGCATAGCTTTCTTCATGTTTTAAACAATGATATGTTTTGGTCTAGAGGAGGAGTGTTTCCAGGCACCATAACCCCAGATATCATAAACCAAATTCTGCTAGATATCACTATGGCCATGCTCTTGCTTTTATTGGGACAAAACTGATTTACTAGTATAAATGAAGTAAATTAACTATTTCTTTTTGTAAGTACTTTGTAGAAATACGTTTCAGAAATATTTATATCACACATAAATACTCCTTGAATATCCCTATATTACTCCATATATCCTCTCCCTATACATCCTCTTATTACTTCATACAACCTCTCCTTATAACTCCTCCTATTACTTCATATATCCTCTCCCTATAACTCCTATTACTCCATATAACCTTTCCCTATTACTCTTCCTGTTACTCCATATAACCTCTCCCTATATCTCCTCCTATTACTCCATATAACCTCTCCTTATATCTCCTCCTATTACTCCATATAACCTCTCCTTATATCTCCTCCTATTACTCCATATAACCTCTCCTTATATCTCCTCCTATTACTCCATATAACCTCTCCTTATATCTCCTCCTATTACTCCATATAACCTCTCCTTATATCTCCTCCTATTACTCCATATAACCTCTCCTTATATCTCCTCCTATTACTCCATATAACCTCTCCTTATATCTCCTCCTATTACTCCATATAACCTCTCCTTATATCTCCTCCTATTACTCCATATAACCTTTCCCTATATCTCCTCCTATTACTCCATATATCCTCTCTCTATATCTCCTCCTATTACTCCATATAACCTCTCCCTATAACTCTTCCTATTACTCCATATAACCTCTCCCTATAACTCCTCCTATTACTCCATATAACCTCTCCCTATAACTCCTCCTATTACTCCATGTAACCTCTCCTTATAACTCCTCCTATTACTGTATATAACCTCTCCTTATATCTCCTCCTATTACTCCATGTAACCTCTCCTTATATCTCCTATTACTGTATATAACCTCTCCTTATATCTCCTCCTATTACTCCATATAACCTCTCCCTATAACTCCTCCTATTACTCCATATAACCTCTCCCTATATCTCCTCGTATTACTCCATATAACCTCTCCCTATAACTCCTCCTATTACTCCATATAACCTCTCCCTATAACTCCTCCTATTACTCCATATAACCTCTCCCTATATCTCCTCGTATTACTCCATATAACCTCTCCCTATAACTCCTCCTATTACTCCATATAACCTCTCCCTATATCTCCTCCTATTACTCCATATAACCTCTCCCTATATCTCCTCCTATTACTCCATATAACCTCTCCCTATATCTCCTCCTATTACTCCATATAACCTCTCCCTATAACTCCTCCTATTACTCCATATAACCTCTCCCTATATCTCCTCCTATTACTCCATGTAACCTCTCCTTATAACTCCTCCTATTACTGTATATAACCTCTCCTTATATCTCCTCCTATTACTCCATGTAACCTCTCCTTATATCTCCTATTACTGTATATAACCTCTCCTTATATCTCCTCCTATTACTCCATATAACCTCTCCCTATAACTCCTCCTATTACTCCATATAACCTCTCCCTATATCTCCTCGTATTACTCCATATAACCTCTCCCTATAACTCCTCCTATTACTCCATATAACCTCTCCCTATATCTCCTCCTATTACTCCATATAACCTCTCCCTATATCTCCTCCTATTACTCCATATAACCTCTCCCTATATCTCCTCCTATTACTCCATATAACCTCTCCCTATAACTCCTCCTATTACTCCATATAACCTCTCCCTATATCTCCTCCTATTACTCCATATAACCTCTCCCTATAACTCCTCCTATTACTCCATATATCCTCTCCCTATAACTCCTCCTATTACTGCATATAACCTCTCCCTATAACTCCTCCTATTTCTTCATATAACCTGTTCAAGGTATAAGAAATATGGGATGAGATGTGGCCAGTGCTGGAATATCCCCAAGAAAGACGGGAAGTCGTGCTCCAGATACTGTGGATGTGGTGGGATGTTCAGAGCTCAAACGTGAGAGCGCAGAACTGATAACGTATGAACTCAGGTGACTGTTTTCCTGCTGCAATCTATCAGCATCATCCTTTAGTTTCTATTTGTCTGTTGCCTTTTTTTTCATTTTTGAATGCGTGAATTTGTTTAATATGCTTCTGTCTTTGGTTTTCAGACGGTAAATCTATTTTAAAATTTAAGTATGATACTCTACTCTTTAAGAGGACTTTTGCCATTGTCCAGTAATTAACACTGCACATTGTTTAATCATATTGCTCAACTGAAAGATTGTAGCGCCTCTTGCAGAGCCTCCTCCTCACCCACCTTCATTTTTAGATAACAAAAAACTTACATAATTTTCGTAGACCAACTTAAATACATCTGGTGCTCCAGTTATCCTAAATAATATCAGCTTCAAAGATCATGATAGTTGTCATATACAGGTTACAAAGTGCGTTCAGGGAAAACGCTGTAGTGTATTGAGTAAATCAGTTTGGGATAGCTGTTGCTCCATTTGTAATTATATAGAAGCACAATGGCACTAAAGAAAAAAGAATATACTGCATTTTATGCTATTCTTGGTACTTATTCATACCTCCCAATATTTAACTGTTTTCCTCGGGACAGTGTGCACGAACCTCTGAATATGGGTTATTCAATGCTCTGGATACCACTGCAATCTGAATCGTTAGGCATGGCCAAACCCTTTGTCCTGCCTTAGAAACAGACCACATTGCTGTGTGTGGCAGTGCAGGGGTGCCGCAGAGCGTTGGTGAGTGAGATACACCTCCCAAAATGTCCTGACTGTGGGGGAGGATCCTTATTTAATGGTATCACCAGGAGCGGAATACTTCATCGCCGAGCCCCAAAAATAGTCGAATGGGGCCCAGAGATGCCATTTTTGCCTCCTGGTCCCCCCCACTCTGAACTCAATAGAACAGACCAGGGGGCTTCTTCTAAGCTTGCTTAGAACTGTTTTGAGATGATAGCAGAGGCCTCAGGTACATGCGTGGTCTTCGGAGGGGGTGCAGCATCATTGCCTGACTCTGTCACCTCTGGGCCCAGTATCTGTAACCCTTAGTGTTTCACCAGTTCAAACAATAGAAACCCAATTCATAGTGTAATGTATTTGATTCCATAAAACAATATATCTCTTCCTAGGTTAATTCCCTAAAAATCCCAGCATACATGTCTGGTTTCCTGTCCCTCGACTCTTATTCCTGTGCACTAACTAGTGACGTACACACATATATTCTCATTTTTATTGATCGGTATAAATAGAACCTGCAGATATATATATATATATATATATATATATATATATATATATATATATATATATATATATAAACTTGTATCAGTATTGTGTGTGTGCCATAGGTTCTTTTTGAGCTTTTTTACGTTCTGTAACTTTCTGTAAGCCAACGCATAATGCTTTTGTTTGTCAGCATTTATTTCTTTTCTGTTTTAGGGAAGGTGAACTTGTAGCCTGCCTGCATGCAATCTTCTCCC
This sequence comes from Mixophyes fleayi, assembly GCF_038048845.1. Lineage (NCBI taxonomy): Eukaryota > Metazoa > Chordata > Amphibia > Anura > Limnodynastidae > Mixophyes > Mixophyes fleayi. The sequence continues at coordinate 44,232,618 of NC_134405.1, forward strand.
TGTCAAACGACTGTTTTTCCAAAAATAAAAACAAAAAAAAACACCAAAAAACTAAAACAGAGGATTTTCTCTGCTAGGATATTTTTCAAAGGATTAAAGTTAATTTATATTGTTATAAATTTGTCTATCTTAATTTATCGTTATTAAAACAATTTGTCCAAAAAAATAAGCCTTTGTCTTTTAAACGGAGCCCCATTTTTTTCAGCAAACGTTTGTGTGTATGTAAATGAATGAATGTATGAAAATCTCATTCAGGCTGCGTTCTTCATTTATCCCAGGGTTCAGTCTTAACTGGTGTTGACCCAACTAGGAGGCTGATCACTTGACCCACTAACTTTTAACTATTGATAAAAAGAAAATAACTTATTCCCCTCCATGTAGAACTTTTGCAGAGCAAGTAAATATAATATGAAAGCTGTATATAACTGATGTAAACAGTGTACGTTAAATAACTGGAATATTTATACCTAACTAAAACAAGTCCACTATGCACTTTCAGTTCTATGCAGCTGGTTGTAATGGGGAGGTGGATTTCTAACAGAGCAAACACAAATTGGAACATAACACTCGTATGTACGCTATACGACAGGTTTACAGTGAACAATATAGTTTTATCCTCAAAGTTTATATCTCAGATATTTACTTTTTGGGTTAATTTTTCAACCTCTCAAAAGTAGAATGTACGTAAGTGAGTTTAGCATCGACTCGTGTGCTCATTTTAATTTAAATCTCCGTGATAAACACAGAAGGGAAATTTTTACAAATGGACCTATTTCTCCAGGGAAAAACATTTCACAGTTTGTTATACTTTATTTTAAGCTGAAGATAAAAGATGCTATAACCATGTATTTTTGAGTAGTGTTTTAATTAAAACTTTTACATACAGGGAATTTTAATAGTGCACTTTGCTGTGAGCGTTTACATTCGTAACCTAACTAAAGCCATACACAACTAACACAGATAATAAAAGAAACTCGAAGATATCAAGATAGCCAAGACTTTGGTGTGAACAGGTCCCATCTTCTCTCCTCTGTTCTTGTCTGAAAATTCGCCGAGTTCCGTTTCTGGAACTAAAATATCAAGATTCAAGATTCAGATTTTGCATGATGGAAAGTTTGTTATAAAAGTTATGGTCAGAAGAATAAAAAAAAAAGTCACTGCACAAAGTAATAATATGGACTGTAGACGTTCCTGCTCTGAAACTTTTTCCTCTCAACATGAATTTATTTGTTTTGATTCACACAATAATAACTGTCAAAAGTTTTGTTTAATTATTTTCTTTATGTACTTGCTCTGAAGATTCTCCAGATCTTCTGCGGCCTTTTATCAACTACCATTTATTCAACCTATCGTCTCTTCACGACAAGCCATCTGGTTTTTAACCACTATAACCCCTTTATATTAGACCTCTGTCTCTTATCTGCTATCACTGTAACTAAAGGTGGCATCATTTTTTGGGAATTTTCCAATCAGTGCCAGAACTATGCAATATATGCATGATGCAAGTGATGTGCCGGCAATGGGGGTGCGGATGGAGGAAGAGGCTTTTTCCATTCTTTTAATACATTTTATATTTGGGGTCTATGGGGCTAATTAGTGTATGACCCCATAGGAGCTCAGTTGCATATGTCAGGAAATGCAAGCATGATTGCCACTATCTGCCAAGCCCTGGCAGTGACCAGCTAGAAGCTGCTAGATTTGTATACTGGTTACTTGGTAAGATGCACAGTTGACTTCACATATTTTTTTTTAACACTTCTCAGTACTTTTTATTTGGAGAAGGAGAGGTTCAGGGACTAAGTTTACTGACCATGGGAGGCTTCCTGGAGAGCTGGTTTTGAATGCCAGTATCCATTCCTTGTAACACTGAGAACATCATCTTACCACATGGATTTCTAGCTATTAAAATCTATGTGAGATCAGTTGGGCAACAACAATGTCAGAAGAATATCTCCCTGCTACAAAAAAAAATGTAAAATTATTAAGTAGAATTGTGAAGTTTAAATAGTCAAAACATTCACAAGAGAAGTGGGCTCAGGAGTTTGAAGGATGCAGTTTACAACACTATCCAGACTCTAAATCTGTTGCTGTGAGGCTTACTGTGGATGCATTACTTGGGGTACATATACTAAAGTGCTGGTTTAAAAAAAGTGTAGATGTTGCCTATAAGAACCAATCAGATTCTAGTTCTCATTTATTTAGTACATTCTACAAAATGACAACTAGAATCTGATTGGTTGCTATAGGCAACATCTCCACTTTTTCAAACCCGCAGTTTAGTAAATATACCCCCTTGTGTCTTTACATTGTTATTTTGCCATTGGTATTTTTCGTCTACTGCATAGCAGCCAACAGTCCAGATTTCTTTGGGACAGTCCCAAATTCTGGAAATAGATGGTAGTGTGGACTAAATTGTCCTGATTTTGCAGTTGGGAATGTTGAATTTTGTCAGGTATGTCAATAGCAGTCAAAAACTTTATAGTTAACGACTGCCAGTTAATTTACTGACAATTACTGCCCATCCTGACCAAAAGTGAATTTGATGCTTCCACTGATAGAAGGCAGCCATATTGTAGGATTAATTAATATTCATTAGAATATAGCCTATTCACTAGGCACAAGTGCCAGATGACTATTAAACCTGGCCTCATGAATATTATGCAGTGCTTCGATTATGTCACAGGGTTTTAGAAATCTAATAAGCTGCATGGTGATTGAGGCCACAGAATGAAAGGGTCTGATGTCTAAAGACGGAAGAGGCAGCCATTGTGTTGTGTGGACTAATATTCAGCCTAGCAGTTCATGTCAGTCTTCATGTCTTTGTGAAGTCCAACAGGTCCTAGTGAATTCATAGATAAAGGCATAGGGTGCCTCAATACTGTCATTAGCTCTCGGTGGTTTGATAAGCTGCAATGCATGAAGTTTGGGACAGCCCAGAAAATGGCTACCTCCACTGTGTGTAAGAGACGGATAAACATTAAGCCTATAAGAAAACAAAGACTTACCTATGGCTTCACTGATTACAGTAATTTTCTGTTTCCTCATCTGAATTCCAAGTTTGTTTTGCGCTAGGCAGATGTAAAACCCCTCATGGGCGCTCTTTGCGTCCCTGATTTGTACAGACCGGTTGTCGTATAAGAAAGAGATGTGGCCTGGTGGGGTGTGCCAGCTGTACGTAGGAGGGGGGACGGCCTCTGCCTCACAAGTCAGAGTCAGATTTGCACCTTCCAATACAGATGGCGACGGCTGAACTATAATATTGGGTATTTTGGGCTCATCTGAAAGTAACAGAAGAATAAGAAAATATTACCATAAAGACAAACATTGGCCATTCGCCAGTAGGTTCTCTGAGCCTCACAAACTCTTGGCAGTCTAGTGCCAGGTTACTGTTAAAAGCATTAAACGGTACCAGATGTCTACACATAGTGTAAGAAGCCATTTTGTGGGCTGAGCCAATTCTTATAAGAATGCAGACAATCGCTTCTCCAGGAACTAGTGACTCATTAATATAAAATGACATTAGTTACCAAGCAGGGGCAAATGAAGTATTTGTAGAGGGGGGTTTCCACACCACGCCGCAAGTGGGTGTGACCAGCATGCATGGGGATGTGGCTATAATTTTAGACAGTTCTTGGCTGCTCTCCCACGCTTCCTATCCCCATAATATACATGGGCAATGCTATGTGCACTACTGTTAGGTGCACACGGCTCTCCCTTTTCAAGCAGAGTTGTGTGAAGCGGGGGCAGGGTTCAGCCACCTCAATTATACAGTGGCCCGTGCTTGGAAGGGGGTTTCCAGGCACTAGGAACCCCCCCCACACCCCCTCGGTTTGCCTATGCTAGGGGCCTCATTAATGTTATTAGGTCCTATCGAATCGATAGGTCACACTCTCATGACTATTGCTTAAGCCCACAAGAATCCTGCATTGTGAAATGATGCTGTGTGTGTTTCTGCTTCTCTTATATTAGAGTTAAATAAACATTAGGAATTGGTGAGAGTTCCCACATACAGATACTTACACTGTCACTGACGCCCATCCTTACCTGAGTTCCCACATACAGATACTTACACTGCACCGACACTGTCACTGACCCCCATCATTATCTGAGTTCCCACATACAGATACTTACACTGCACCGACACTGTCACTGACCCCCATCATTATCTGAGTTCCCACATACAGATACTTACACTGCCTAGACACTGTTACTGCCCCCCATCATTACCAGAGTTCCCACATACAGATACTTACACTGCCTAGACACTGTTACTGCCCCCCATCATTACCAGAGTTCCCACATACAGATACTTACACTGCATAGAGACTGTTACTGTCCCCATCATTACCCGAGTTCCCACATACAGATACTTACACTGCCTAGACACTGTCACTACCCCCCATCATTATCTGAGTTCCCACATACAGATACTTACACTGCCTAGACACTGTTACTGCCCCCCATCATTACCAGAGTTCCCACATACAGATACTTACACTGCATAGAGACTGTTACTGTCCCCATCATTACCCGAGTTCCCACATACAGATACTTACACTGCACCGGCACTGTTACTGCCCCCCATCATTATCGGAGTTCCCACATACAGATACTTACACTGCCTAGACACTGTTACTACCCCCCATCATTATCTGAGTTCCCACATACAGATACTTACACTGCCTAGACACTGTTACTGCCCCCCATCATTACCAGAGTTCCCACATACAGATACTTACACTGCACAGACACTGTTACTGTCTTTGAAATCTTATCAAAATTTTCAGCTGCACATTTGTAGTTTCCAGTCATATTTTTTGATGTTGTCAATTTCTGCGATGTGTTATACGCAGTGTCATCTTTACTGCAGGTCACTGTTGGTGGTGGGTATCCGCTAGCCTTGCAGTGAAAACTGTTTTCCTGTCCCTCTATCCAAACCACATTCTCAGGACAGTCTGTGAACTTAGGCTCAGCTGGAAGAAAGTGAGAAGAAATCAGAAACATGGTTCGATCAATAAATTTGTGGTCAAGTTGATCCATACGTGATATACATATTGAATATCACCGAAAATAACACACTGTGTGGAATGTAGGTTCTTACGGCAATTTCTTTCTGAATCTAATGTAATTATGGATAATATGATGATATCTAAGCCCAGCTGATTATTCACAAACTGCTTAACCAATACTGGTTGGAAATATGGATGGAAGACATTAAGATATGCTACATCTATGTCCTTCCAGTGGTGACTCTGAATGTCAACACTTTTCTTTATAGGGATCAAAGAATCAGGAGTTGAATGAAGCTTCGGTCAAACCGAACACAGGTCCAGGCAAAAAGTCTGTGCATACAAAGTATTAATCTGATGGTAGAATACCTGAGACAAATATAGTGGATTGAGAGAAGGGGATTATGGGAGAGAATAGTGAAGAAGCCTTAAAGTATCATCTACACACAGTGGAGGCCGCCATTTTTTTGGGCTAGGTTCAGTCCTGGCTCACGAATGCACACAGCTGGAGAGAGCAATCCTGGGCATTGATAAGCTAACTTTTACCCTCTGGACCAGTATTGCTGGGACAGCTGAATATCACGCCTCTGCCTCTGCAAAATGTTCATGTTAAATTGTAGCAATGGGGGATTTTTTTATTCGCCATATAACCTTACATTTCATCGCAAACGGGCGCCTTGTAAGTAATAGGCCCCTATGCCTTTCTAAAACAAAGCATTTAATGTTCCTAAAAATTTGCCGCCTCTCCATCCCTCTATCAGATTTCTATAATCTCGCCATGCAAAATTAAATCTCGCATTTGGAATGCTAAGGTCTTATCTATTCCAAAAAATTTTTTCTAACCGCACATATTAATACACTTGTGAAAGGGTTTCCACAGGCACAATTCAAACACAAAATCTTTGGTATAGTGGTCATAGAAAACGAATAAGGGGCTATTAAATCAGCATTGTATTAATTCCGCTTATATTCAAAATTTTAAGGGAGAGATGTCTTTTGCTGTAGATACATGGTACGTTTATATTCACTAATGTAGCCGACAGAGATATAGCAAAGTGTTGTATTGTAGAAATATGCCATCTACTACCATATAATATAACAACACTAGGTGAGTTCCTGGACCATATCAAGACACGGGACTGCTGGCAGCGTGTGATGGAATATTGAGGCGACTTTTATTCCTTATTATTTTACAGTAATGGCAACGTTATTTATTCGTTACAAGAAAATGAAAAGCTGAGGCAGTTGTTTGTATGTAGTGATCCTCCTATCCGGTTAAGTTTTTACCTTTGCTAACAGTTACACATTCTATCACTGCCTTCAAAATTAGTGATAGGACACAAGTGACTATCCAAATATAAGTATATATTTTACAGGGGTGAGGTCACTACTCTTTAGCTAGCAGTCATGACTACTTAGTAAATTTAGTGTTCCCTCATTAGACTACTAGGCAAATACTGATGAAGCAGGTGTTACAATGATAGGGACATATAATAGAATTCATAGTGCAGAAAATGTACCTGGTAAAGTGAAGTGGGCATTATATGGGGGGGAGGCAGCGAAGGGGAAGCATTGTAAAGAAGGATAACTTCATAAGGATATATTTTACATCTATCCCTGTCACTTGTATATATTCCTTTAATCAGAATATATACACTGGGCCTGATTCATTAAGGAAAGTAATGCAAAAAAAATGAGTAACTTTAAACCTTGGCAAAACCAAGTTGCATTGGAGGCGAAGATAAATTTAAAATGTGATGGCTGATGAATAGTTGAGATAAGGAATGTCCTAGATCAACTTTGGATTTCAGTGTAAATATAAAACTATCAAGTATTTATGTGCTACATGAAAATACAGACAGTATTTAACTTATGTGCAATATAATAAACTCACTTGCACCGCAACATGGTTTTGCCAAAGGTTCAAAGTTACTATTTTTTTTTTGCTTTACTTTCCTTAATGAATCAGGCCCACTGTATCTATAGATATGAATGGCGTTTGTTTCATACTTACTCTGAATATTCAGCTTTCGAGGCCTACTTTTGGTCCTGAAGTGCGCCTCACATGATAACTCCGTCTCCTGCATTTCTTTGGTGACATCCAGTGTACAAGTGATATTAGGGAAGTTTCCCTTGTAGGAGACACAGTTTTTCAGTTTTTCCTGTGAGACAATCTTTAATTCCACCTCCACACACGAACATTCACTGGCAGGTAACGAGCAGCTGATCTTGGTTTCTTCATTAAGTTTTATCCTGTCCTCCAAGTTTAAGATGGGAATTGGAAGGAGAGCTGGGGGAAGAGAAGGAGTTTAGTTTTAAACATGTGCAATAAACAATGGGAATTGAATGACGTGTTCCAGAGGTCTGTCACAATATAATAGTCCCATTTCTGTAGCTCAGCGGGTGTGAATTGTCCTGTAAAGCTGCCTATACATCCCCCAAACAAACAAACATCATTGAGCAAGTTCTACTGATATGGTTATTCAGAACAGCAAGACATTGATGTAGGTCAAGTGCACCTGCCAGGCCTGCAGTGCCAAGCACATAGGGCAATGAGGATGGCTGCACCTAGTTTCCCACCATTACCAATAAGATTAGACTATTATTATTATTATTATTATAGTCATCTTTTATTTATAAGGCGTCACAATGCATCCGCAAGTTGTACATATCAGGTTAGAACATACAACAATATTACGTAAATACATACAGATAAAAAAACAATTGAGTACAGATAAGCAGGATAATAAATACCTGGATACAATTTACAGAACAAATCGCATGGCATATGAAGAACTAGCATAAGCCCAAACAGTTACTGCAAGGAGGATGGATGGAGAGTTGGTAGACATGGGACAGAGGATGCAGAGAAGAGACATTGAGTAGAGGACCCTGCCTGAGAGCGCTTACATTCTAAAGGGAGGGGATAAGGCTGGACAGCACAGTGGCTTAGTGGTTAGCATTTCTGCCTCCAAGCACTGGGGTCATGAGTTTGATTATTGACCATGGCGTTATATGTGTGGAGTTTGCTCTACCCGTGTTTGTGTGGGTTTCCTCTGGGTGCTCCGGTTTCCCCCCACACTCCAAAAAACATACTAGTAGGTTAATTGGCTGCTATCAAAAATTGACCCAAGTCTGTCTGTGTGTGTATATGTTAGGGAATATAGACTGTAAGCTCCAATGGGGCAGAGACGCTATATAAATAAATGATGAATGATAGGCAAAAGGAGCGAATAGGCATATTTCAGGCCATCCTGAAACCAGGATGGTGCATGGGCCTATTTGGACAAGGTCCAGGATGGTGTCTGGGCCCAAGTAGTGTAGAACCCCGGATGGTGGCAAGGGAAGCATGATAGTGGCAGTGTAATCAAAGTGGTAAAACAACAGCAAGGCAATATTTTGGCACAGCAATGTTGTGGTACAATGGCAAAGACAATGCCGTACAATAATGTTAGAGGTAAGAGCGGTAAATACCAAGGGAAAGGGAAAATAGTGTGGGAGGGGGGATTAGGGGCAGGAGAGCAGTGAAGAGACAGGGGCAGGAGTGAAGGGGTGAAAATGGAGAGGTGTGAGAGTTTGCGATAGCAGAGGTAAGTGAAAGAGAGCAGGAGTTGAGCAGCTGGAAGGTGAGAGTGAAGTTGAGAAATAAAAGCAGAAAACATTAAGGTATAGTTACCAAGTTGCAATGTCCAGGACAGTGAAATAAGAGGAGCAGTCACATCAGAGGTTGTTCCATATTTGTTCAGCTGTGCACTTCCTGACACTTAGGGCAAGATTTACTAAGCTGCGGGTTTGAAAAAGTGGGGATGTTGCCTATAGCAACCAATCAGATTCTAGCTTTCATTTATTAAGTACCTTCTACAAAATGACAGCTAGAATCTGATTGGTTGCTATAGGCAACATCCCCACTTTTTCAAACCCGCAGCTTAGTAAATTTAGCCCTTAGTGAGAAAAAAAAACACTTTATGGGTAGATTTCTTAAACCTTCTAAAAAGTATAAGTGGAGGTGTTGCCCATAGCAACCAGTTAGAATCTTCCTGTAATTTTCTGGAATGTACAAGATAAATGATGGCTATAATCTGATTTTATGGGCAACCTATACACTTTTCTTTTTAGAAGGTTAGAGAAATCTACCCCTTAGTGCTGAAAACCCCAACATGTCTCCGCTTAGAGTGAATGCCAATATATGGGGATGAATATAAGCAGTTCGGATGTTTTGCGAGACAAGATGTCAGGATATTGACACTCATGACTTGCGTTATGTACTATTAAGATTGCAGAGGAAGTGACATTACAGGCAGCCATGTCATACGACTGTAAACTGGTTTCTGTTCAGAAATATGAGTCTTTTGTTACACTTACAATATCCTTAACAATATGACTGAAGATTTTGGGGAGATTTTTTTCAGGAGACAATATATGGAGAACAAAATTGTAGGAAAACTGGCATTATTATTGTTTATAAGCACATTTAGCCATTAACTAATTCATACTTCATCTGTATGCACCCACCCCGCAGAACAATAGAGTACAGTTTCCTGTGTTCTTTTTCTCTTTCATCAATTTTCCATAATTTCCAAAGCACAGAACACACCCAAACAAATGTATAACCCACAGCACATCCAGTTTTACAATGTAGTACTCGTTTGAACATTCCACATGGAAAAGAATACCTGGAAGTTCTACTGTACAGTACCTTGCATATTCTTTTGCCGTTAAATTGTTGTTGTACTTGGCACTTTCCATTTCTTTCTGACTGCTAGTGTGTGTCAGAGACCTGAGGGCACTGACTGACATTTTCCCCAAACAAGTTTCATTGCCGTAGCAGTGCCAGGACATGTTAGCAGAAATAATAGCAGAAGAATATTTTTTACAAAAGTAAAAAAAATAACCAGCCTTATTAAAACATCCGTCTAGCCCTAAGGACAGAAATGCCGTCAGCTTGTATAGTCTTGTTGCACTATTGTACATTTGAAAAGTGCATAATATTATTCTAAGGCACTACTTAACAGATTATACTTGACCAGCCAGTCACAGCAAGCTCACCTGATAAGCTGTGCTTTGACATTTGACCTTTTTGTCCTATATTTGCACTTTTAATCATTATCTATAGCAGTTTAGATATAAATATTTTCACAACAACTGGAGAGCTATGGGTTACCTGTGTCTGTGAGATGTGCCTTTTGTTGTTTATGATAAACGGGAGACCCATGCTTTAGATACCATTATATTTTTCATTTTGTCTACCAGGTACACTGGTTTGTCTAGGGGAGATTACAGGTGTCCAGTCCCCAAGCCAAAAAGCTCCACTAATAAAATAAAAAAATCAGTAAATTATCCGACCATCCATGTTACATCTCTTATCTTGACCATGCAGGGTCAAACGCAGGATTTGTAGAGGGGGGTTTCCACACCATGCCACCAGTGGGCGTAACCAGCATGTATGGGGGCGTGGCTATAATATTAGACAGTGCTTGGCTACTCTCCAACTCTTCCTATCCCCATAATATGCATGGGCAATGCTGCGTGCACTACTGTTATGTGCACGCAGCTCTCCCTTTTCAAGCAGAGCTGTGTGAAGCGGCAGCAGTGTCCAGCCAACTCAATTATACAGTGTCCCAGGCTTGGAGGGGGGTTTCCAGGCACTAGGAATCCCCCCCCCTCGGTTTGCCTATGCCATGGTTTGTAAACTATGATTATCCAAATAAATAGGTTAATCCATTTGCCCTTCCAACAGAAAGTCCTTCCCATTATATATTGCAATAGAGTGGCCATCATTGAGTTATGGGTTCTGAACCTTTTATCCACATTCTGTATCCAGGGACAACTATTGTCAGGGAATCTGGTGTTACTAGATATCATATCGTTTACAATAACATTGAAGTTGCATCAGTAGAAACAGCACACAGTCATAACAACTTGCTTCATGTACATGGAGTGTTGATAAGATGGGAACATTTTGTCAGGCTGGTGGGTTGGGTGGATATTTGTTTAGCTTCCTCTGGAATTACAGGGAGGGAATCTGGCCATTGTTGAAGATGATAGATGTATGGGTACAGTTTATCTGACTCACATCCATATTGTTGCCAATCGGATCACACAAACCTTCCTACTGTCACCTAAACACCAACACATCTATTACAATCTCAACTAGAAAAAGATTAGGGAAAACTGCTTTGAGAGGAGGCAGAACTAAAGGTACAACATGAACACACCTCCACCTCTGTACATTAACAGGATAACATTGGAATGAATCGGTAGCTTGCTGCTGGAAAATCATAGTCCTAGTTATTTCCTCGCCCTAAGTCTTCTATATAAATGTGACCAAATAAAATACAAAGAAACAATCGGGTGAACTCAGAATTAAACACCGCTATACAGATTACCATAAATGACTTGGTACAGTGTCACTGCTCCTTTTAAGAGGCAATTGAAAACCTCAAGAAGAAGAAGAAAACTAGCAGGAAACACAAAGTAGCCCTGATCGTCTGCTAATTGTGTATCAAAAAGTTATCCATGGATAATAAGCAATAAAATAAATAGCTTAGAAAAAAAAAACATTGTTTATTAGTAATAAAGGATAAAAAAAAATGTATAAACCGTAGTAACACTGATATAAAAATAATCAATAGATAAGCTTAATAGTTAAATAACAACTAATTCAATATTAGTAATATGAATCTTCCCTGGGTGTGAGCAAGAGAAAGAAATTAGTCTGAGACTAACACAATAAGGAATCAATATACAAATCTGGGGAGGATATTACACATTACAGAGGTGGATATCTGGGGCTAAAAGTCCCCCTGGAAAAAGTCCTCCAAACTAATGGACCAGGAACATTTGAGGTCAGGTACTTACACGTATGGCACTAGCCGGCCAACTAATAAAGAAATGCTTGTTGCTAAGTAAGTCTGTTCATTTGTAAATGCAATGTCAATAATTGAGGAATCAGATGACTGGACAGTGACCTGTCTGCTTGTGTGTTTGTGTCGGTGAGGACAGGTCTACATGTGACAGGGACAGTGTCATGATGAGAGGAAAGGAGGCAGCAGGAAGCCACAGACTGAGAGTTATATAGTGGAAGGTGCAGGGTCCCTAGCAGCATAGAGTATATCAGGAGATTAGTGATGTGTTAATGAGGACAAGGCTCCATGTGATAGGGGCAGTGTCATGTGAGGAGGGGAATGGAAAGAACAGGAAGCCACAGACTGAGAGCTAGATAGTGGAAGGAGCAGGGTCACCTAAAAGCAGCCTCCTATCACATTGGTGTAGGAAGAAGAAAGATAACCCCCTTGGTGCAATGGTGATAAGTGGATATTAAACCTGAATTGCAAAGTTAGCAGATACAATCAAAAACGCTATTTTATTGCTGGTACATATAAAATAAACATAAATGTTGCAACCTATTTATAAGTATAAGTAAAATTGCAATAAATCATCTTATGCATAATTCACAGTTCAAACAAGCAATGAGCCAACCAATTGTCTCACTGTCTTATACCTGGGTGTCGCAACCCTATAGTATAGACATGCAGAGCTCGGTGTCGGTTAAATGCTGATAGAGTCACAAAGCAATCACTGGGTTAGGCAGAAAGAGTATATCCAAATGAAATTGTCCAAGTTTTCAATAACATAATCTTTGATAGCTCAGCCTTATGAGGGTAAGTGTATTCCAAGATCCCATATGGTGGGTGTAAATGTTCAAATTGTGAGGTAAATGCTTATAAGATACAGAGTGGGGGTCACTTTCACAGTTGCTTTCATCCACCCAGTAGATATGAAATCTGCATGTTCACTGTGGGTGGAGTGGTGTCGGGACATATTAAACCAGAAATTTACCCAGTGCAGGGTTGCTGGAGTCGCTCTTTCTCTGGAGTCCCTTCCGTCTGTGCCGCCGCTGGGGTGAACACCGTTGTCTCGGAGACAGGCTGGTCATGGCTCAAACTTTGTCTAGAATGCGCATGCGATGAATAGTCTGTGTTATTGTTCCTTGTTTAGCTCTTATAGGAGAGCAGATCAAAGGATTAATAGATGTCAAGATTGTGCAAATAGCTTTTCGCCTTCAGGCGTCTTTAGGGATATAGATGGTCTGTGTAGGTAGTGGAGAGTTTATAAAGGTTCCATTCTTGATACTGCTCTGTGATTGGTTGGTCTCTCAAGGATTAACTATTGGCTCCCACTGTAATTGACCGTTTGTACAGACAGTGGGACTCCCGATCTTCATGTTAGAGAGGGTATCTCATTCCAGACCATCCATTGTGTCCGGTTAGATGAATGACACTTGCTATGGCCAATGAGAAAAGTCCATATTGGAATAGTGTAATGAGAATGCCTATATTGACCTGATATAAACAACTCAAAGACCGCTTTTTTGATCTTAGAAGAAACAGAGTGCTTGCTTTGAAAAGTAGTGTAGCAATAGCATACACTATATAGTACAGAGGTGATTGAATGCTCTCTGAGTACATTTGAGTGTGTTTAGTCCTCCATCCGTTGTTTAATGTTGATACACTGGGTGTACAATAAAGCCATTATTAATGAAGTAAAGGGTGGGCTATCAAACCAAAAGATTACTTACAATAACATTTATGAGAAATTTATAGAAAATGGCCCAACTCAAAATCTATAGTGAGACTTTATAGTGTTAAGGTTTTATAAATCTATTTGGAGTCTTCCTGGGAGATGAGTTTTATATAATCACCCCCCTCCAAGGTTTGTCAACTTTTTTGATACCAATAAATTTAAGTAAAGAGGGATCGTTTGCGTGGTGGGTGGAAAAATGTTCTGACTCACTATGCTTTTCGGAGCCTTTCCTGATATTTCTTTGGTGCTCTAATACCCTTACACATAATTTCCTAATGGTTCTCCCAATGTATTGTAAACCGCTGGGGCATTGCTATAGATATATAACCCCTACAGTGCTGCAGGTCAATCTATTATCAATGCTGTATTCCTTCCCAGTGGCATTAGATATAAAGGAGGTGACGGGTTTGGTGTTGCTGATGCAGCCCTCTTTGCATGCTTGACACCTGTTACAGTGATAGAATCCTTTCTCCATTTCCCTGAGCCATGTGCTTCTGGGGTGGGTGGTTCTAGCGGGGATCGTGCTGCCCAGGAGGTGATTTTTTAGGTTGCTTGCTTTAGTGTAGCTAAACCTAGGTTTATCTGGGAGAATATATTTTAGTTTCTCATCCCCTGACAGCACTTTCCAGTGTTTCTTAAAGATGTGTTCTATTTGTTTGGAATCTCGACTATATTTGGTGATGAAGGGGATTTGGAGGGGTTCTAACATTTTGTCCTTTTTGTAAAGGAGGTTTTCTCTATCTGTATTTTTGATAGCATCAAATGCCTGCTCTACGTTGTCCTGATCATAGTCCCTTTCTAGGAAACCTTCTTTAAGATTATTGGCTTGTGTTTGATAATTTTCAAGTTTCAAACAATTTCGCCGCACTCTGGTAAACTGACCCTTTGGAATGTTTTGGATCCATCTTTCATGATCGCTACTGGTGGAAGGGATATGGGAGTTTGAATCCACCTCTTTGAAAAAGGTCTTAGGGCTAGATTTACTAAGCTGGGGGTTTGAATAAGTGGATATGTTGCCTATGGCAACCAATCAGATTCTAGCTTTCATTTTGTAGAATGTACTAAATAAATGAAAGCTAGAATCTGATTGGTTGCTATAGGCAACATCCCCACTTTTTCAAGCCCGCAGCTTAGTAAATCTAGCCCTTAGTCTCAATTTGGTTGTAGGAAAACAGGTCCCACCTTTACAGAGCTAATACCTTCATTTCATGGAGAGGAGATATGCCCGTGGATATAACACATGCTGATTGTACTCCGGAGCTCTGGTAGGCGGACTTGCAGCTATCTATATACGCTGTTTGTGGATTGGACTTTGTCCTTTTTAATTATCTGTACTTTGCATTGCAATATTGGTAGCTGTTTGCATTAAAGGATAAAACACTATATATCCTTTTTATCTTCCCTGTTTTGTTGAAATCTCTCCATCTTGAAAATTGTATGAGAGAAAATCCACAGGAGAAATATCTATGCGATACAAACAAACCAGTTATGATGATATGTGGCGAATTACACCATTAATCGTGTAAGTGAATATTATGGTGTGAATACATGGTTATAGTCACATTTTCTTGCATGACCCACTATAAAACATCACGTGGAGAGGCCTTTCTGACTTTATATGAAAATCTTTTAAGTTAGAATTGAACACATGAGGTGTGCCTGAATAAGGGGAATACCACTTGATTCATTCTGATACATGTTTTTTCTTTGTTTTGAGGATAACAATACCAACAGGACTTTATCCCTGCAAGTTCTGGTAGTTATTCTCAGTATATGGGAGAAGAACTTGAGAATTCAGTGAACATATATCTAGGTGGATTATTTGATCAATTCCTGGATTAATTTATGGTATGGACTCTGGATAACTCTGGACTCTATTATATTGTATATATTTGTATGAGCAAAAGTGTAGCGCTGTATGTTATACTTTACTTTGTTAGGTGTTAATTGCGCCTCTGTATAAAGTTCATAATCTGATTTTTTTTTTTAATATAGAATGTAATTGCTAAATTCATAATTAAAGGACTGATGTTTGGCTGTAGACAAAATACTGAAAGACACCACAACAGCCAAACATATGCATAGGACAAAAACATCCTCCAAAATTTCCTTAGTGAAGGCTTTACATTGCTGTCTTTTGATCATTTGCATCTATCTACCCACAATTCTCTATAATGCGTGGAAAAGCTGACTGGGAATATGTGAGTCATTACTTTAAAAAAAAGTTTTTAGAACAACAACCCTATTCTGGGACAAACAGCTCCTTGCATGTAACATTTATTACAGGCTAAGGATGTAAAAGTTAAGGTACAAGTTTGAATCAAAAGTAGAAAACCACAAATAGTAAATAGATCTTTATGAATGCATCAGAGCAAAAAATAGTCCAAGTTATTTATCATGGAGGGAACAAAGTACAAAGGGCGACTAAACTGGTGCATGGTCTACTGCACAAAACTTATCCAGAAAGACTAAAACATCTTAATATGTGTAATTTGGAGCAGAGAAGGGAACGTGGTGACATGATAGAAACTTTCAAATATATCAAGGGTTTTAACTAGAGATGAGCGCACTCGGATTTCTGAAATCCGAGCCCACCCGAACGTTGCCGATCCGAGACAGATCCGGGTATTCCCGCCGATTGCAAAACTGAAACCGAGGCTCTGAGTCATAATTCCGCTGTCGGATCTCGCGATACTCGGATCCTATAAATTCCCCGCTAGTCGCCGCCATCTTCACTCGGGCATTGATCAGGTTAGAGGGAGGGTGTGTTAGGTGGTCCTCTGTACCTACTATATCTCGTGCTGTTCAGTTCTGTGATCAGTCCAGTGGTGCTGTGTCCTGTGCTCTGTCCTTCTGAGTTCAGTGGTGCTGCTCACTCATTCTGCAGTATAAGTCCATTGGTACTGCAATATTACAAAGTTCACTCATTCTGCAGTATAAGTCCAGTGGTACTGCAATATTACAAAGTTCACTCATTCTGCAGTATAAGTCCAGTGGTACTGCAATATTACAAAGTTCACTCATTCTGCAGTATAAGTCCAGTGGTACTGCAATATTACAAAGTTCACTCATTCTGCAGTATAAGTCCAGTGGTACTGCAATATTACAAAGTTCACTCATTCTGCAGTATAAGTCCAGTGGTACTGCTGTGTAACTCCAGTCCAGTGGTACTTTCCTGTGCCGCATATAATTTTTAAAGGCTTTGCCGAGTGTGTGTGGCTTCGGGGTACACTCTCTTGTGCTACATATAATGCAGAACAAAAATTTGGAGGATAAAGTAGGGAAAGATCAAGACCCACTTCCTCCTAATGCTGAAGCTGCTGCCACTAGTCATGACATAGACGATGAAATGCCATCAACGTCGTCTGGCAAGCCCGATGCCCAATCTCCTAGTACAGGGCATGTAAAATCCAAAAAGCCCAAGTTCAGTAAAAGTAGCAAAAAGAGAAACTTAAAATCATCTGAGGTGAAAGTTGCCAATATGCCATTTACGACACGCAGTGGCAAGGAACGTATTAGGCCCTGGCCCGTGTTCATGACTAGTGGTTCAGCTTCACCCAAGGAACTAAGCCCTCCTCCCCCCCCCTACAAAAAATTTAAGAGAGTTATGCTGTCAGCAACAACACAGCAAACAACTCTGTCTTCTAAAGAGAAATTATCACAAATCCCCAAGGCGAGTCCAAGGGTGTTGGTGGTTGCGAAGCCTGACCTTCCCATCACTGTACGGGAAGAGGTGTCTCCTTCCACCATTTGCAGCACGCCCTCTGCATATGCTGGAAGGATCACCCACAGTCCAGTTACAGATTTGGCTAATGAAGGTGTGAATGTTGTACACCGGGAGGAGGATATTGATGTAGCTGGCGCTGAGGAGGATGTTGATGATTATGATGCAGACAGATACCAAATTGCCTTTCTCAATTTCTATTTATATTCTAGATTATATAACGGCTGAATAGTTTTCTATTTTACTCCTAGTGGAGAGGGGATCTGATGCAGACAGATACCAAACTGCCTTTGTCCATTTCTTTGTATATTTGAATTTCTAGTTCTACAGTCTATGCAGGCTGCTTTTTTTATATTCAACTACAAGTGTAGGGCAGGGGGAAGGGGGGGCATAGATAGCCACCAAAGTAACGTGGTCCATTTAATTTAACTTTCTAGCTCCAAAGTCTGTGCAGCCTGCTTTTTTTATCTTCAAAGTATTTACAAGCCTTGCAATCTAAATTAACAAGAGGTAGTGACGTGCTAGTACTCCACCCTCTATATGCTGCAGAGGATGGAGGAGCATCAAAAGGCCATTCAAGCCTACACAGCCACCAACGACATAGGAAAAGGAGTGGGGATGCGCCTGAGTCAAGCGCACTGGAGAATGATTTCCGTGTTGTGCAAGGTTCTGCAGCCATTTGAACTTGCCACACGAGAAGTCAGTTCCGACACTGCCAGCTTGAGTCAGGTGATTCCCCTGATCAGGCTTTTGCAGAAGCAGCTGGAGAAAGTGAGGGAGGAGCTGGTACACCATTGCGATTCCACATACACTTTAAACCGAGGATTGAGAACGGTGGCCAGAATGTATTCCTCTGACTTTAAAAGACTGACCACCCTCGGATCCTGGCAAAGCGTACGAAGGGCTTCATCCACAAGAGCTACATGCTTGTAGCTCTTGTGGATGAAGCCCTTCGTACGCTTTGCCAGGATCCGAGGGTGGTCAGTCTTTTAAAGTCAGAGGAATACATTCTGGCCACCGTTATCGATCCTCGGTTTAAAGCGTATGTTGTGTCTCTGTTTCCGGCGGACACAAGTCTACAGCGGTGCAAAGACCTGCTGGTCAGGAGATTGTCCTCTGAAGAGGACCGTGACATGCCACCAGCTCCACCTTCATTTTCATTACTGTTTGTGCAGTTCCAAAAAAGAGGAACTGCCATTTCTATTGCTACCTTCTTTCTTTCTGTATTTCCTGTGTCCTGTGGTCTGTTCTGCTAAGGGCATTGTTATTTCCAAGTTATCCAGAAGTTCTAAAAAAACAAATTTAAATTTATAAAAAAAAATTATAAAAAATTTATTTAAAAAAAAATTAAAAAAAAAATAATAAAAAATTTTCCAAAAATAATTGGAAAAAAATAGTACAAAATTTTAAAAAATCTAGCTTGTACTGCTATTTAAAAGTCTAACTACGATCATTCACTGTTGCTGTACCCAAAAATAATAGGTACTGCTATTAAAGTACAGTCCAGTGGTACTCTCCTGTACCGCAGATAATTTGTAAAAGCTTTGCCGAGTGTGTGTAGTTATGTATCACAGGTTTTAAGAAGAGGCACAACACTGACAACCTGTTAGAGAAACTGAGGGAGATAATCTCTCTGTGGCTCTCCCCGCTTAGACTCTCCTGGGGATTCGAATAGCTGTCATTTCTATTACTACCTTCTTTCTTTCTCTATTTAAAAAAAAAAAATAACTGCCATTTCTATTACTACCTTCTTTCTTTCTATATTTAAAAAAAAACAAAACTGTAATTTCTATTACTACGTTAATTGTTTGTGCAGTCACAAAAAAGAGGAACTGCGCCCTTAACTGCTATGTTGGTTTTAGACGTCCATCTGGTGTCCGCCATCTGTGCACTGGAATTCAGACCAGTTGAGGGTTTTATTATTATACTGTGGCCCCGGTACCAAATTGGGTACCGGGGCCACTCCACTACGCAGTCCAGATACTTGTTTGGTGGAATTCAGACCAGTTGAGGGATTTTTTATTATATTGTTGGGACCACTCCACTACGCAGTCCAGATACTTTTTTGGTGGAATTGAGACCAGTTGAGGGTGATATATTGTGGCCCCGGTACCAAATTGGGTACCGGGACCACTCCACTATGCAGTCCAGAAAGCTACCTCGGTGAAACGTTTTGGACTAAAAACAATATTGTGAGGTGTGAGGGTGTTCAGAATAGACTGGAAATTAGTGGAAATGATTGTTGTTGAATGTTATTGAGGTTAATAATAGCGTAGGAGTGAAAATAAGGCCAAAAACTTGATTTTGGAAATTTTTATGCTTTTTTCAAAATAAATCCGAATCCAAAACCTTAAATCCGAACCAAAACCTTTCGACAGGTGTTTTGCGAAACAAATCCGAACCCAAAACATCAAGCAAATCCGAACCCAAAGCACAAAACACGAGACACCAAAAGTGGCCGGTGCACATCCCTAGTTTTAACAAGGTACAGGAGGGAAACATTCTACAAAGGAAGAGAAGTATTAGAACATGAGGACATGCACTGACACTGGAGGGAAGTAGGTTCAGAGGAAATTTGAGGAGGTATATAACAGAAAGGGTAGTGGATAAGTGGAGTAGCCTCCCATCAGAGGTGGTAGAGGTTAATAAGGTAATGTAAACATGCTTGGGATGGACATAAGGATATCCTTCCAAGAAACTAAGGATCAAACAGGGTTTGAGGTTACCATAGGTCAGAATATGGGCAGACTAGATGGACCAAGTGGTTCTTATCTGCAGTCAAATTCTATGTTTTTCGCCTTCAGATAATTAGTATATTGACTTGTGCATGATCTTCTTTAACTCTTTCTAAATGCACGGCTCTTTTCAACCTCTTTGTGTGCTTTTTGTGCCATGTCTATATATGGGCAGGCATCATTTTCTAAAACAGAGCTGCTGTCTGTATAGAACGGTATCCGCAGTATAGAGATTAGCATAGTTGCATCGTAACCCGGGGCAACAGCATAAACAACTCTTCCTGCTCGTATAAAGACATGCCTCAAAACCCCAGAAGGAAAACAGAAAGAGAAAGCAATACATTTAATAAAAACTGCATGAGGGTATGTATAACCACCCAAAAATCGTACAACCTCTTTAATTCCTTAATGCATTAGGAAATTTAGAATCATCATAATGGAGATGTGGGGATCAAGCTTGTGTGTCAATGACCACTTGGGAATCCAGCATTATGTGTACAAACAGTGTCTAATGGCATCAGCAGAGAGCACCGTCACTTTGACCTCATTAGAGATTCCTTCCCGCTAGGCAGGCCTCAATCCGCTTTCCCATGGAAAGCATTAGTAGTAGATTCACTGAATTAGTACTAAAATGATCAGGGGCCTATTTGAGTTTCTAGTGACTAGTGAAGGTGTCCCATATTTAAAAGAATAAACAAAAATATATAAAAAAAAAAAATAACACAACTACTCTATCTCTGCCTCTCTGACACCTTCACTTCTTGTATAAAGGATAGATAAGTATCATGTATTCCTATGAACAGGAGTAATAGAGAAATAAATATTAGAATCACTTTCTTGGATTTTGTAGGTTAAAGTAGCCATGGGATGAAATATGGAAATTTGGTTTTATTTATGAATTGTGTCTACTTCCCCTATCAAAAGCCTACAAAATAATAATAGTAAAAAACAAAACAAAAACGATTTCAATGCAGCCAATGGTAAATGTCATACAGTATATCCCGATACAAATGTCACATCTTCTTTGGTATATTAGATTACATGCATTCTTCAGAAACATATATGATTGTAGAGACAACTGAACAAGATGTATTTTACTTTAGTGTCTTATATGTTAGTTTCCTATTAAACAGGTGTGTTAGTGATGTTGGTAGTAAGCACATTATGTTAACCTTGAGAGAATAGGACCAAGGTCTGGTATAGGTGCAGCTCCATACTTTTCTATACAGTGCCCAGCACCTCACACTGCTCTATACAGAATCTATATTTTTGGTACCAGTGGCACAATGAGGAATTTAATAAGACAATGTGAACAAAATATCTCTTTTTTTCCCCCTGTGCTGCTGAATTGGGAATTGTGGTAAAACATTTCCAGGCACCAAAAATAGACTTTGTGAACACAGCAATTAGTTTTGTCACTGAAAAGTCATGAAATAGTCTGAAGAATGTTGTATATAGCAATGCAATCAACGTTATGGTCAATTTATATAAGGCCTGAATATGCCAAGTTAATGCACCAGACGGGATTTAAGTGATGAAGATATTGAGTAAACTTCTAGAGCTCACAATGACCCTGTTGTTGAAATACACGCTGATGAACAAAGATGTTTGCACACTGCTTTTCCTTATGTAATAAGTCTGTACGACTAGTCCGGAGCTACATAGAGTCAGTTCAGAGACTCAAACCAGGGCTTTCCCCCAAGTTTCTTTGTGTCATTGGTTTACAGTCAGCACTAAGTCATTCCCTTCCTCCTATTGTCAGAAAGGTTTCTATTTGTTTTTATTAAATATTATTTCACTCACCTGTTACACGAGAACAAGGATTTATTGTCAATTATTTAATAGAAAGCTTTCTAGAGAAATAAAAGACATGCCTATGTGCTCAGTGGTAAAGTAATTACACCCTGATGCCGGTGAAAGAACTCTGCTGTTAGTGTGTGCACTGTAACGTAAGTTATTAAGTCGTTAAGAAATATCTTTGTCCATTCTATTGTCTGTCACTTCAATTTCCTTAATACTTTCATAACAAAATTATCATTATAAAGAACATTTATTCCCGAAGCTAAGGAGAACTGTCAAATAATTTTCATTTCATGACTCAAACATTGAAGAACATAAGATAAACATTCAGATCACAGTTGAACAGTTAGCAGAAATGTCTGTAGTTTCAGAGCAGAACTTACCATGCACTTTGCAGATTCTGAAAATCGATAGGACAATGAGGGACCAAACACAGGAGACCTCCATTCTGAGCAGATTACAGTAAATCTCGGGATGTCACAGAAGAGAGGATTACACAGACCGCTTGATAACTTTGCCAAAACAATAAATGGAAAGATGTCAGATAGCCAAAGATGCCAGAGGTTTATTCTTTTCTCCCTCAGTTTTCATAATCTTACAGTGCTGGATGGAATGGAATAAACTGGTTGTAAAACTGTTCAAAGTGGTTTATAATGACACATGGTTTGATGAATGGGTGGGATTGTTTACAGCAACAGTTACCATTTATGGAACATTGGCAGAAAAAGCTAGAGGGAGATATTGGATAAAGAAATATAAGCATTTACAGGGAGCTTTTATATGAAGTAATAAAAGGAGTTATATAAAGAGGTTATATGGGGTAATAGGAAGATTTTCAATGGGAGGTTATAGGCAGTAATAGGAGTAGTTATAGAGAGTAGATATATGGAGTTATAGGGGTAAATGTTTTAAGCTGCGGGTTTGCAAAAGTGGAGAAGTTGACTATAGCGACCAATCAGATGCTAGTTATCATTTATTCAGTACATTCTACAAAATGACAGCTAGAATCTGGTTGTTATTGGCAACATCTCCACTTTTCCAAACCCGCAGCTTGATAAATTTACCCCATAGAGAGATAATATATGGAGTAATAGAAGGAGTTATAGGAAGAGGTTATATGGTGTAATAGGAGGAGATATAGGAAGAGGTTATATGGAGTAATAGGTAGAGGATATATAGAGTAATAGTAGGAGATATAGGGAGAGGTTATATGGAGTAATAGGAGGAGATATAGGGAGATGTTATATGGAGTAATAGGAGGAGATATAGAGAGAGGTTATATGGAGTAATAGGAGGGGTTATAGGGAGATGTTATATGGAGTAATAGAGGGAGTTATAGAGAGAGGTTATATGGAGTAATAGGAGGAGTTATAGAGAGAGGTTATATGGAGTAATAGGAGGAGATATAGGGAGAGGTTATATGGAGTAATAGGAGTAGTTATAGAGAGTAGTTATATGGAGTTATAGGGGTAAATGTTTTAAGCTGCGTTTTTGCATAAGTGTAGAAGTTGCCTATAGCAACCAATCAGATGCTAGTTATCATTTATTCAGTACATTCTACAAAATGACAGTGAGAATCTGATTGGTTGCTATCGGCAACATCTCCACTTTTCCAAACCCACGGCTTGATAAATTTACAACATAGAGGGATAATATATGGAGTAATAGAAGGAGTTATAGGAAGAGGTTATATGGTGTAATAGGAGGAGATATAGGGAGAGGTTATATGGTGTAATAGGAGGAGATATAGGGAGAGGTTATATAGAGTAATAAGAGGAGTTATAGGGATATGTTATATGGAGTAATAGGAGGAGTTATAGGGAGAGGTTATATGGAGTAATAGGAGGAGTTATAGGAAGATGTTATATGGAGTAATATAATGAGTTATAGGGAGAGGTTATATGGAGTAATAGGAGGAGTTATAGGAAGATGTTATATGGAGTAATAGGAGGAGTTATAGAGAGAGGTTATATGGAGTAATAGGAGGAGATATAGGGAGAGGTTATATGGAGTAATAGGAGGAGTTATAGGAAGAGGATATATGGAGTAATAGGAAGAGTTATAGGGAGAGGATATATGGAGTAATAGGAGGAGTTATAGAGAGAGGTTATATGGAGTAAGAGGAGGAGTTATTGGGAGATGTTATATGGAGTAATACGAGGACTTATAGAGAGAGGTTATATAGAGTAAGATGAGGAGTTACAGGGAGAGGTTATATGGCGTAATCATTTATGGAAGCTTCCCACATAAGTAACCTTTCCTTATATATGGGAAACCAGCATCCTTCTTACTTATATATCCGGTCTCTCCCTTCCTAACAACAGGATCCTTGTTTCCAAGCCATGTGTAGCTTAGTAGCGCTGGGTTCTAATGGTAGATTACTGGGACACTGGGGAATCCTATTTAACAAGGATTTTTCCAAATACCACCTCAATCCTTCTTCTGCTATCTCCATCCTGGGATCGCGATAACAGGAGATAACCAATGAAAAAATACTTTATTTAAATACAGTCTCTTTTCAAATCAAAATATTAGCAACAGAAATTTTTTGTTTTATAGTTTTAATACATATTTTAAAAGTGTTTTAAACAAGTGGACCTGAAAGCCCAAGTCAGCCCTTCCAGTTCCACTGCTCATGCACCAGCCGTTAAACCCAGTCACGCATGTGCATGTCTACCAAGACTGGCCTTGCGAAGAGGTAAGGATCCTCTCTCCACAGCCATCGATATTTTTGCAGTAAATGATGGCGATATGAGATTTTATATTTCTGTGATAAGCAGTGATAGGAAACAAGGTCCTTTGCCACTTTTTATTAATAGATCCCTCAATCTGTAAATACATCTTTGATAGAGCTTTTACAGTACAACTTTCTCAGTAGAGCTTTATCGAACAACTGTCCTCGGCTTGTTGTACTTTTCTATGCTGCAATGAATTAACAGGCTGATGTGCAATCAGGTACAATGGTAATTTTAGGGGGGGGGGTACCATTTTGATACAGATGGGGTGGGACGTGTTCTATTAACGTTGGGACGATGATTATCTTACTAAAACAAAACATAAACTTGCAGTTTAACAAAAAAGCTGAAACATACTGTAATGCAGAATGTTTTCCCTCT
Source organism: Mixophyes fleayi (assembly GCF_038048845.1). Classification (NCBI taxonomy): domain Eukaryota; kingdom Metazoa; phylum Chordata; class Amphibia; order Anura; family Limnodynastidae; genus Mixophyes; species Mixophyes fleayi. The sequence goes on from NC_134405.1 coordinate 44,257,585, forward strand.
CATTTTATTTAGAGATCCCAGGCAGACACAGAATATTTGGCAGCGCTTGATTGTTTTTTTCCTTCAAGGCTGTTCTCATGTACCCGGCATGCTTTGTTTTTTTATTTTTAAACATTTAAACATCTCCTCCCCACTAGTTATTACTGTTTTAAAACATCATAAACTGTGTGGTCTTGGATACATTGTTATGTGAAGAAAACAACATCTACATAATTGCTATAAAGTTGTTTCTTTATTAAAGGATTTGAATTTGTGGCGCTATACAAAATAGCTGCTGCAGATGATGATGAAAGGAATTGTCTTCAGACTCCTAGGTTTTCTAATAGTTTGTTGCTGGGATTATTTGTTGTTAACTAAGAAAACAATATTGTTTAAAAAATGTGATGTATTTATTTTTTACCCATCAAGATACATAGGGGCATATTCAATTGATGGCGGGATCGCCGAAAATCCCGCGCTCGAAAAATATTACCGTTAATACCTCGCTGGGCTCCCTGAGCTGCGAGCTGAAATCCAGCGAGTAAATTGCGCAGGATTACCGTAATAACGGTAATATTTTTCGAGCGCGGGATTTTCGGCGATCCCGCCGTCAATTGAATACCCCCATAGTGTAAATTGTAGATAAAAAACCACAAGCAGACAGGATTGTAATAAGTCAACACACTTCTAGGTATTGTGGGTGAATACACTACAAATTACTAATTATGAACCTTCGCATCCTCATGCCCGTCTATACAATACCATTCCCATATTGTTTTTCTAAGTAAAATAAAAAAATTAAAAATCTTGAATAACTAGAACAAAAAACATTTGTATGTTGACCCCTGAACACGACTGCCTTAGACTGTGACACATCAATTCCGCTCGTGACCACTCACTCGATAACATGCCTATAATTCACCTAGGACTGACACACTTGTGTGGTTGCAAATTGTCCACAGTATTTATTAAGTACATGAATGGAAAAAGGCAACAGGCCAAATATTAAACCCTCATATTAAGCCCATTTGTTTTAGCTAACGGCATTACCCCCCAAAGTGTATAGACACGGAGGTTCCGACTAGAAGGGCTCCGAATTCTGAGCAAGGCCACTGACAAGACTGAGGACTAAAGAGCCTCTGTGGCTTTGAACACTCAGCAAGGGTAATGGGCCTTGTCAGTTGTGTCAGTGCCTCCTCAATATTAGACATCTCAGATTTGTATTGTTTTACACTATAGCACCTACACCTTAGCACATGCAGATGCTCTTGAACTTGCAATCTATGGTCTAGGATCATACCCACCCTATAACTTAATGATGGGGACTGGTCAGAAGTGCTTGGCAGTGGGTCTAGATGTAATATTATACTCTTACATCTAGACCCACTGCAAAGCACGTCTGACCAATCCTCATCACTAATCTTATTAATTGCTATTCTCCTGTTACTAATATTAACCACACTTATTACTAACCCAGTTATGCCCCCCCTTCCACAAATCTTCGCTTGATATAGGGTCTTAGTCACAAAACTTACCTGCTCCACACTCTTGTGTTGCTGATTTCCTCTGCCTCTGTGTAGAGGGCAGCACTTGGCTGGGAGGCGGCATATTCAGACCTGCAGAGTATATAAAGCTCACTCTGACACTGCAGCAATGTCAGACCAACAGGTATCCATACCCAGACTGACTCTTTTAATCTTCTGTTCTGAAATGAAATCCCATTACCAGTAATTTAGTCTAATTTACTGGTAATGGGATTTCATTTCAGAACAGAAGATTAAAAGAGTGTAATAATATAGAAGACTGTAACAAAACTCAGGATCTATGGATTCAAGTGTCAACCTAGTTTCGCGTTGGCTAGGCAGAGCTACGGAGTCTAACGAGCTCCCTGGGCTTCACCAAGAACCACCGCAATGCAGAATGGGCTTCGTGGCTGGGTACTCGCAGGTCGCGGTCCTCTGGATTGCTAATAAGTGTAACATGATGGTAGCCAGAGATGGAGGTAATCCGACGCAGGTGGACATGCCAGGGACTGGTACACGGAGGACAGTGAGGTACAGAATCGGTATCCTGAAGGGGCGTCAAACAAGCCAGAACTAGTACACTGATGGTCAGAAGAGCACAGACTCCGTGTCATGACCTGCATCCTGCATCTTCTGTCTGCAGGTACTTTGTTGGACCTTTGTGTATATTTGTGTCCTGCTTGTAGTACCACTGTCCACCAAAGAGGTCACTGTGGTACTTAGACTGCTCTTACCTGCCTCGTTATTGCTGGAACCTTAAACATTTGCTTCTGGCCTCTATAGACTGCCTGCCCCAAGCAACCTTTGCCAGATCATCAAGTTACTCAACCTGATAGGAAGCATCCTTTGACTCCTGTTCCTGGATATTCTTTCCTGTGTAACTGAACTTGTGGTAAAACAGAGATGAGATGAGCTGCTGGAAATGGTGCTAACTCTGTGAGTTGATATCCAGGTATAAACAGAGCTGAGATGAGCTGCTGGAAATGATGGTAACTCTGTGAGTTGATATCCAAGAATAAGTCAGTCATGCAGAGATACAGGAACAGGTAAGCTGGAGCCAGGGAACCAAGTCTTCACACAGTCAGGATAGACAAACAAAGAACAGGCTACACTGAGAATCAATGAAATGTAGAAAGCAGAAGCACAGAGATCCACACAGGTGTATAATTCAGGAACCAGATAGATGATGAGCTGTGTCTGCAGCAGTGGAATGAACAGCAAGACCACAAGGTCAATTACAAAGGAAAGAATGTACCTGCATCCAGGAGCTGCAGGACGCAGGTTCGTGACACTGAGTCTGTGCTCTTCTGACCATCAGTGTACCAGTCCCCGGCCTGTCCACCTGCTTCGGATTACCCCCATCTCTGGCTATCATCGTGTTACAATAGTAGCAATCCAGAGGACCGTGACCTGCGAGCTCCCAGCCACGAAACCCATCCTGCATTGCGGTGGTTCTTGGTGAAGCCGAGGGAGCTCATTAGACTCCGCACCTCTGCCTGGCCAATGCAAAACTAGGTTGGCACTTGAATCCATAGATCCTGAGTTTTGTTACTGTCTTCTATATTATTACACTCTTTTAATCTTCTGTTCTGAAATGAAATCCCATTACCAGTAAATTAGACTAAATTACTGGTAATGGGATTTCATTTCAGAACAGAAGATTAAAAGAGTCAGTCTGGGTATGGATACCTGTTGCTCTGACACTGCTGCAGTGTCAGAGTGAGCTTTATATACTCTGCAGATCTGAATATGCCGCCTCCCAGCCAAGTGCTGCCCTCTACACAGAGGCAGAGGAAATCAGCAGCACAAGAGTAAATTAGAGTGTACATAAATATTTTAAATTGTCTGCAATCATTTATCATTGTTACACCCCACACTACTGCTAAAAACATACAAAATCATCAACTTTTTTCTTTATTGTGGACTTTTCTACTGTATGGTCACCTATAATGAAGGTGCAACTAAGGCAAGCAAAGCACCACCAACCCCTTCAATAGAGTCATCTATTTGTGGCAAAATGTTACGCTGCATGTTGCCAACTGTGTTTATATATCTTTAACTCTAAATCTGTATTATTTCCAGTACTGGCTACTAATCCTATTGTGTCCATGTCCACCTACAATGCTTTGTCTTGGGGACAAGCCTATAATATCGATGCATTGTATTTTTTAGTTATAGAAGTTCAAAATGCTAGTCAGACAATATTAGAAGAGTGATTTCAGTGTGCTAATTAACCTGGTTAAAACTCTGGGGCCTCCTTTACCTCCTGTCAGAGTCCCACCAGTACACACCATGGAAAGTTGTGGGATGAAAACAGTTCTTTATTTCAAACAAGGATCACACAGGTAAATACCTGATGCAAAGAATGGTAACACAGTCAGCACAAGCACAAAGATAACCCAGGCAACAGATGGAGAATTAAATAAAATAGGTGATACAACGACAGCAGATATTGGGAGTGGTAGTTGCGGAAGTAGCAGGACAAGCACAGGTGAAAGCTGAATGCAATAAGTAGTTTGTAGCAGAGCTGCACAATCACAGGTGATGGCTGAAAATGCTGGGAAATCAGAGGAGGTAACAAGAAACTCAGGATACAGAGTACAGTGAAGTAGATAATACCATTGTGCAGATATTGCAGTATGGTCAGAGAAACAGTCTAGAAATGATGGGAGTAGGCTTACTAATATGTTGTCTTGAAGCTGAGAATGGATCATCCACGGAAGGAGCAGACAGGACGAAGGTCAGGCAAGCCAAGGTCAGAAGTTGGAAGATCCACAACAGTACCAGGGAGCAAACAGCAAAGTCAATGAAGCCAAAGTCAAGGTTACAAGAAAAGGTGCAATGCAATAAGTCAAACAGGAGTCAGATACCAGGAGATAACCTAGGAACAGATCACAGAAGTTCTAAGAGAGACCAGCAACAATGACAATTGATGAACTGTCACCAGTCTGCTGGAAAGGCAATCTTAATTAGGGGCAGACACATAGGATCAGGATCCAGATGGAATGGTGAGAGCTTAACCCATTGCAGACAGGATCTGGTATAAGCAAAGCAGCATCCACAGAGGAGAAGGAGTACTGCAGACAGAAGCAGACACCCTCATGCCCCACTACCATAGCTGCCCCCTAATGACACCCACCAGTATGTTACGAAGCCATACATGTTATACTTTCTCAAAGGGACCATTATGTTAGGCAGCTCCAAATGTCCAGTATATATTAACCAATCCATACAATATGATGCAGTATTCATATATGCTGCCTTCATCTTGGAAATATTGCCAGAATGCACCATTTTTCTTACCTAAGTTGCAAACAAACCTTTTATCCACTCTTTCACCTCTTGCCTCAACAACTACTTCCTCCTCCTATATACCATTACCCTCATGTATCTGCCCTGCTTCAATTCATCCTAAATGCCACAACAAGACTGATCTTACCCTATCTGTTCCTCATCTGCCTCATCACTCTACAAATACCTACAGTGGCTTCCCATATCCTCTTGAATCTAATTCAAATTACCCATCTTCACCTACAAGGCTCTCAACACCAGACCGTCATACATCTAAGACAATATGTTGAAATAGTCGACCTCACGCCCTCTTAAATCTGCCTCTGACCTGCACCTTTCCTGTGGTAATCACCTCTCACTTCCCCCTACAGGACTTCTCCAGTGTGGCCACCACCCTATGCAATTCCCTACCACGCCTAATAAGACTCTCTTCAAGCCTTCAGATCTTTACACACTATATGAAAATCCACCGCTTTACTAGAGACCACCCTCACAACTGTGACAATCTCCACTCTGACCCACACTTGCACCTCTTGTCTCTGCCATTTTTACATTAAACTGTAAGCTCTCTCACAAGCAGGGCTCTCCCGTACCCTTTGTTTTCACATGTGCATTTATGTTGTCCTTCTTGTATGTCCCAGTTTTATATATGCTCTGTTTTCCCAATATTCGATGCTTTGGGGCACTGTATCACCTTTTAAATCAATGACAATATTAAAAATAATTATAATTATATGGTACAGTCCCATGGCCACTGTTTTGACAACCATAGAAATTGCAAGCAACCAGTGCAATGATTGGTTACTGGTCCTCCACTAGAATTCGACATATAGCTGGATGTCACGGGCACTAGGAGTCTTTGCCCAGGATATCACCAGATGATGTTCTTACTAGAGTAATATAGCTGGTACTATGGTCCTCTGGTAGCAGGGTGACAACGGAACAGGAGAATCAGCAGATGGTGAGAGAATGCTCAAGGAAAGTCTATGACTAACAGCAACTGGTAATGACTAGATGTATGAACACGAGGAACCAGATGGACAAGTAAACGTGAGGAGAGTCAGTGGTCTGCGTACAGCAAGTTGTACCACTGCTATAGTGAGGAGGAATGTCCAGGAGTAGAGAGGAGGTAGTGAAAGTCAGTGGTCTGCTTATAGCAAGTTGTACCACTGTCTATAGTGAAGGAATGGGTTCCAGGTGCAAGTAGGTAACGGGGAAGTCAGTGGTCTGCGTACAGCAAGTTGTACCACTGCTTATGTGAGAGGATACTTGAAACTGGTGCCAATGGAAAACAGGAGTCAGTGGTCTGCGTTCAGCAAGTTGTACCACTGCTATATATATGTGAGGAGGAGCACGAGGAGATGAATGGAATACAGAGGATACATGGGCGGCACACGGAACTTGATCCCACGATGATAACCACAATACAATAATAGCTGCTTGAAGTATACAAAGTCACTATAGAGATCCAGGTAATAGGAAACAAAGTCAATAGTAACAATAGCTTCAGTAGATGGAAGACTCCGGAGATGAACACAACACAGTCCAGACGGATATGCAACACAATAGCAAAGTCAATGGAAAGTATGCATACCGCGGTTCAGGAGAGCAGGCTGTCAAGGAGAAGTGCAGGGATACCTGAACGGCTGAACGCCAGCAGGAGGAGAGACCACTGGAGGATGGAAGCGGTAATCAGGTTGATGCAGCGCTCGAAAGGTAACCGGTAATCAAAGGAGCAATACTCAGGAAGCAGTAGTAAGTAAAACTGGAAACATGATGAACACGGGAGAGTTGAGGCTGTCTGGTATCCGGCAGTAGTAGCGGAGGCAGCGGAGGGGAGACACGCTGAACACAGGAGAGTAGAGGCGGTCTGGAATCCGGCAGTAGTAGCGAAGGCAGCGGAAGGGAGACACGCTGAACACAGGAGAGTAGAGGTGGTCTGGAATCCGGCAGCAGTAGCAGATAGGAATCGGTGGAGAGCTGACACGATGAACACAGGAGAGTTGAGACGGTCTGGAACCCGGCAGTAGTAACGGAGGCAGCGGAGAGCAGACACGCTGAACACAGGAGAGTTGAAGCGGTCTGGAATCCGGCAGCAGTAGCAGATAGGAATCAGCTGAGTGCAGACACGATGAACACAGGAGAGTTGAAGTGGTATGGAAACCACAATCGTAGTAGACGGGAATCAGCTGGAGCTGAATACACGAGGAAACACAGGAACACCTTCAGAGGCTCATGGGGAATGAGACTCCAAGATCAGGCAACTAGGTAATGATCACAGGTGGTTTAAAAAGGGAGGGTTGCCTGATCATCCAATTAATTAAAAGCAACAGGTACTGAAGGTTTCATAAGGGCTGCACATGCGCAGACCCTCAGGATGGCGGACGGCCACGGTTCCTGAACACAGGAGAAATGGCACTCACAGTCCGGTGAGTGACACTGGAGCTCTGATACTAGCAGCTGCTATGACTGACAAAACATGGAAGGTCTGATCTCTTTGATCAGCATCATTGGGAGAGTGAGAAGGGCATTTTATATGATGTAGAGGGCGAACTAGTTGAGCGAGGAGCATTGCCACCAAATTGTTTCACAGTCTAGATTGGATTTATATCTCCCCCTGGCACGGCCATTTTTCTGTGTCTTCATCAAACATGCAGCTTTTCATGGCCTCAACTTCTACCAAATTAAAACTGAGCCATAAATCAATAACTCACGGTGATTCACTCCGTAATAATACATTTTTATACATATCCCTGACAAAACATGGCCAAAAGTATTTGGACACCTGGACATCACATTCATATCTGCTTACTGAACTTTGCATTCCAAAACCATGGGTATTTGCTGCTATCACAGCAAGGATTCCCATTTTAGAACATGGCTACAGGGAGTCGCATCCATTCAGCCAAAAGAGCATTAGTGAGGTCAGGAACTGATATCGGGCAATAAGGTCTAGCAAGCAGTCAGCATTCCAATTAACCCCAAAGGTGTTCATTGAGATTGAGGTCAAGGCTCTGTGCAGGACATTCAGATTCTTCCAAATCAAACTGGTGAAACCATTTTTTGATGGACCCCGTTTTGTGCATAGAGGAATTATCCTGCTGAATCAGGAAAGGGCATTCACCAAAGTTGTCACATAGGTGGTAGAGAACCATTCTCTAGAGTATCGTATGCTGTAGCGTTAAGATTTCCCTTCACTGGAAAGTAGAGGCCCAGGCCAACCAACCATAAAAATGAGCCCCTGACCATTATTCCTCCTCCACCAAACTTTACAGTTGCCAGTACACATTAGCATAGGAAGCGTTCTCCTGGCATACACCAAATCTACATCAGACTGCCAGATGGTGAAGCGTGTTTCGTCACTCCAAATAATGCATTTCCACCCCTCCAGAGTACAAAGGCATTGTGCTTTACACCATGCCAGTTGACGTTTTATATTGTGCATGGTGATCTGAACCTTGTATGCGTCATTTTGGCCATGGAAATCCAATCCATGAAGCCCCATTGAACAGTTGTTCTGCTGAAGTTGCTTCCAGAGACAGTTTTGGAACTCAGTGGTGAGTTTTGCAACTGAGGCAGATAATCTTTACATGTTACACATTACAGCACTCCTTGATGTTTCCACTTCACAATAACATCACTTACAGCTCTCCGAGGCAGCTCTAGTAGGTCAGAGATTTGACCAACTGACTTGTTGGATAGGTGGCATCCTATGACGGTGCCCTGTTGAAAGTCACTGATCTCTTCAGTACGACCCATTCTACTGCTAATGTTTGGCTATGGAGATTGCATGGCTGTATACTTAAATCTATGCACCTATTAGCCAAACACACTATAGTTAGAAGTGGTGTCCACTTACTGTTTCCCATGCAGTGTATGTGCATAATACAATATTATTGTACGTATTTCTGAATGTTTAGCATATGGATAAATATATATATATATATATATATATATATATATATCGTGAACATAGCCAAACGGCTATATGCAACACTAATTATAGAGAGTGATTCTTTGGTGGACTCCGTTTTTAATTCATCTTTCTTGCAGCTGATCAAATCTATAGATTTTATTGATCTTAATGATTAGGCTGCCCTGGGATGTCCTGTTGTGCCATTTTTGTAGCTCTGTGATTTTCTGTGTCACAATATTTTGCATGTTTTTCACATCAGTAAGTAAGGAAAGGAGGAATGTGGACTCTGGCCATAGAAGACATTCCAACGTGAGGAGTCACTGCATTTTCTCCTGCCCAGTTATGGATCTGCAGATTGTGAGCAACAAGCCCAGACCCTCATCTGACATTATTCCAGAGTTCTCAATGTTGAGTTGATCTTGTGGAAAATGATTCAGACTTGTAGGTAAAGTTTAACTTTGTGATTTCCGTGCCCCCAGCTGAGATCTCATCTCCTTCATTTCGGAAGTAGGCAACCTATGACTCTGCAGCTGTGGTGACACTACATATTACCAGATGCCTGGCCATCTAGCTGGAGAGCCGTAGGCTGCTTCTGCCACAGCTGGAACGACGCTGTTAGCTAAGCCCGCTCTACACATGTGTACATGCAATTATCCCATAAATTAACCACGTTGACATGCAATACGCCATAACCAGACTCAGTGTCGAAAGGCTAATTGAGCCATATTCATAGTATTTATTAAAGAAACCATGTCATTCAGATACAATATATAGTAGGTTTGTAAATTTATATATAATTAATCTTTGTAATTTCTTGCACATGTTTAGGGGGATTACCTGGAGTTTGCTCCGAGTCAGAGATATTGCTCAAAGATGCTAACAAGTGAAAGTTATAAACAAAGAAACGAACCAAAAAATTGCACTACCACTTATGATCAACAGACTGCATGTTAGAGGTCATTTTCTAAGGTCAATTAGCGATAAAAATCAATTTTTTTGTTTAGCAATTTACAGGTTGATTTCCTAATCACTGGATCTATTACAGGCAAATTGACTTATAAATCATCAATGTCCAAAAGCTCCTCCCAAAAATCTTCAGACATTGCAAAATCAATGCATTAAATTAAAAAGGAGAAAGCTTATCGGGAATCCTTGTGGAGGTCCTATAGATGAAACGCGTCGGGTACATTTCGACTGAGCTTACTTACCTGTTTCCTGCGAACATGATCTACTGGCCAGGGATAATTTCTTTTCAACAACAATGATCCACAAGGATTCCAGATTAACTTTCTCCTTTTTAATTTAATCTACGGGTATCAATGTGCTATTTGACTTATTAAAAATTTTAAATACGGTACTGTCTCTTCCTCTTTGGTACACAGTTAGCATTTTAAATAGGTTATTTTATGAATACCTTGTAGATATTTTACACTATGTGCTGTTTCCTTTCTCTTGAGGGTTTACCTGAGATTTGTGTCGGATCGCTCCCTAAATAGAAGGACAAGATTTCAGATCCTGATCCTGGGTTGAAGTCCGTGAGATTCTTACCTCTGGATATCCGATAAGCTTAACATACTCTTTGCTACACAGACACCCTATATTTCTTAATAGATCTGTTTCTTTTACAATTTACTAGACTATGTTGGACACCCCTTATTCTTTTTTATTTCGTTTAGGTGTTTGAACCCCAAAAGACAGGCACTAAGTAATTTGGAGAAAGCCCTAGTTTTTCATATGTATATGACACATGTGTAAAGGTGTCTTTTACACACGGAATATTTTAAAAGTGCCGTAAGACTTATTTAGTTTTTAAATATTGTATGTGTTTAATTTGACATATTAAAAATGACCCATGCCATTTATATATCAATCCAAGGCTTTCGTGAAATATCCTGTCTATGTGGCTATACTATACAAGTGGCTTAGAGCGAAAATCAAGTGAAAAGGTGTAAAGATTTTTATGAGTAATATTTTACTTTCTGTTAGATTTTAGTGTTAGATAAAACATCTATCATGGATGTCAAATTCTGTAGTACTAACATTAAGGCGACTTAATTCATTTTTTATACTGAAAGTAATTTTATAAAAGCGTAAAGTAACTTTACATTAAAAACATTGTTTAAACAATTTATTTTATGCTAAAAAAAAATTTGTTTTTTTAAGTGGTTTCCTCCCAAACTCATTTAGTACAATACACATTTTTATGTTTAAATTTCGAAAACCACAATAATTAGTAGTATCTTTTTATTTTTATTTTTTTTTAATCTTAAGCAGCACACTAGTTCTAGAAAGTTGACTAACGTTTTGTCATTAGCCACCCCAAATTTTCCTCCTTAGTATACATTTTAACTTAAATGGCTTAAAAAAATATTTTAAAATCCTTTTTTTTTTGTTTTACTGAATTGTCCCCTATGTATTAATTGGTTTATTGCTTTCAAGGACCCTTTTTATGCAAGTTATTTTATTTTTAGATATATTTAAATTTTATATTTATATTTTTTTAATTTATATTTGGATATTCCCAGAATTCTTCCCTGTATTTTTCCTCTGCCATTTTATAGGGTAACGCGTATTGTTCATTATATGAACAGACTTGAGTCTATTTTCTTCCTGTCAGCAAAAGTGAGGCCAGGAAGCTAATCCTATAGAATAACACTAACATACAATCTGTGACATGACCTGACAAGATAACTAAGCATTTTTTCTACAGAACTAAAACTCGTTGTTGAATTTCTTTTTAAAATGAAACACTTTCATGTGAGTTGAAATCTGTTAACATCATAAAATCCACTCCATAATTTCTCCTGGATGCCAAATACAGTGGTGTGAAAAAGTTTTTGCCCCCTTCCTGATTTCTACTATTTTTTCATATTTGTCCCACTTAATTGTCTCAGATCTTCAAATAACATTGAATATAAGACAAAGACAACCTGAGTAAACACAAAATACAGTTTTTAAATGGTCATTTCATTTATTGAAGGAAAAAAGTTATCCAACACCTATATCACCCATGTGAAAAATTAATTGCCCCACTAAACTTAATAGCTGGTTGGGCTACCTTTAGCAGCAACAACTTCAACTAAACACTTCCAAAAACTGGAGATCGGTCCTTCAAGTCACTGTGGAGGAATTTTGGCCCAGTGTTCTTTGCAGAATTGCTTTTATTCAACCAAATTGGATTGTTTTCTAGCATAAACTGCCCGTTTAAGGTCCTGCTATAGCATATCAATTGGATTCAAGTCAAACCTTTGAATAGGCCAATCCAAAACCTTAATTTTGTTTCTTTTGAGCCATTCAGAGGTGGACTTGCTATTGTACTTCAGATCATTGTGCATGACCCAATTGCGCTTCAGCTTCAGATCACGGGCTAATCACCGGAAATTCTCCCTCAGAATGTTCTGGTAGAGAGCAGAATTCATGATCCCGTCAAGTATGTCAAGACGCCCAGGTCCTGAAGCAGCCAAGCAACCCCACACCATCATACTACTACCAACAACTTTGACTGTTGGTATACTGTCATTATGGAGTGCTCTGTTAGCTTGACATCAGAGGTAACTGGACCCATGTCTTCTAAAAAGTTTAATTTTTGACTCATGAACATTAGCCCAAAATGTTTGTGGGTCATCAAAGTGTTTTTTTTTTGCAAATGTGAGAAGAGCCTCTATGTCTTGGTTAGCAGTGTTTTTTGCCATGCAACTCTGCCACGTATACTATTTTTGCCCAGTCTCTTTCTTATGGTGGACTCACGAAAGCCGACATTAACTGAGGCTAATGAGGCCTGCGGTCCCTTAGATGTTAGTCTGGGTTCTTCTGTGACTTCCTGGATGAGTTGTTGATGAGCTCTTGGAGGAATTGTGGTATGCTAGCAATTCCTGGGAAGATTCACCACTGCTCATGTTTTCTCCATTTGGAGATAGTAGCTCTCATGTGGTTCGCTGTAGTCCCAGAGCTTTAGAAATGGCTTTGTGACCCTTTCCAGGCTGCTATAGTTCAGTAAATTTCTCATCTCTCCTGGAATTTCTTTTGATCGCAGCATACTGTGCTGCTTGTTGAGACCTTTTAGTCAACTTATCCAAGACTTCTCCCGCGCCGCTCCCCTCCATTGGAACAAGCTCCCCCGCTCCATCAGAACTTCCCCTAATCTGTCCTCTTTCAAACGTACATTAAAAACCCACCTTTTCCTTAAAGCCTTCCAGTCTCATGCCTAAACTCCCACCGGTCGGCTACCTCTCTTTCTCATCCCTTCTTCCCTTCTCCCCCTTCCTCGACTCCGTCTCCGTTTCTCCCGTCTCTCCGTCTCATCCATGTGTCTGTCTGTCTTCCCCTCCCTTTAGATTGTTCGCTCCTTTGAGCAGGGCTCTCCTACCTTCTGTTTCCATCACTTTTAACTGCGCTCTCCAGCTACTCAGCTCACCTCCTCTCAGTCCCTCTGCCCTCTGTCTCCTCTCGCTTCTCTCCGCTCCCCTCAGTGACTCTCAACCTGTCATCCGTGCCCACCCTCTTGGGCCATAGTTACCTGCCTATACTCACTTTTCCCCTCCCTCCCTCTCTTTCATGCTGTGCCTGAGCCCCCAGAGTTATAGTGCTTACTGTTACTTGTACTGTGCTGTTTCACCTTGTACTGTGCCATTGTTTGTCCTTGTACGGCGCTACGGATACTTTGTGGCGCCCTATAAATAAAAATTAATAATAATAATAATAATAACTTCACATTGCTGCAAAGGTTCTATTTACACAGTGTTTAGATTCACACTGGCAGTCATCAAGCCTATGTTGTCTAGTCTACCTGAGCCCAATAATCAATTCAATTTGGTTCACTGGTTAAATGAGTAGCTAGAGGGGGCATATAACATTTCACAGAGGGTTGTTGTTGGATAACTTTTTCCTTCAGTAAATTAAATTACCATTTAAAAACTATATTTTGTGTTTACTTGGGTTGTCTTTTATTCAATTTTGTTTGAAGATCTGAGAAAATTAAGTGGGGCAAATAGGCAAACATAGAAGAAATAAGGAAGGGGGCAAAGACTTTCTCTGTATGATAAAATAGAAACCTGTTCCTAAGTTATCCTGTAATTGTGGACACATCACCATGAGTCTGCATTATGGAAGAAATAAGTATTGTGAGACAAAGTAGGGACCATCATGGGAAAACTGTGACACATAGGAGCCCTTCATATACTGTGTATGAAAATCCTAAAGATAAATGTCAGCAGTAATAAATCCTCTATCCCAATAACTGACCACTCTGTGCCTTTAAAGACTGCTGGACAAATGGGTATATTGCTTGATCCATGAGGTGGCCTCTTGTCTAAGGCTCAAAGTCTACTGGGACAGTAAGATACTTAGATACTGTATAAAGCCATGTACAATGCAAGTTGCATCCTCAGATCCAATCGCTGGACTAGTAGAACAATTGTGATTGCAATCTGTGCTACATTTAGGTTTGTGGTTTGGACTGGGTGACATAACAGTATGTCAGAGAGACTTCAGTACATTATGTGCTATTTTCTGTAGCAGCTGAGCATGTCTGTCTTTTAATTAATTTTCATTTATATTCTGTTCCTTCTCTTTACTTTTTCTGTAGTACCATTTGTTCTCAATTGAATCCTTTGTAAACTGTACAGTAGCTGTTCACATATAAGATTTACGAGTGAACTTACTAGTACTTCTGGAGAACGTGTTTTAAAACTTGGCCTGTTTGCAGTTGATGGGGAATGGTGTGGGGAAGTCTGAATCGGTCCACTGTAAAATGTAGTTTGAGTAATTGGGATAACCCTAAGTGAAGGCGAGGTTTCAGTGGCACAGTGGCTATGTCTAGTTTCTTGTCAAATTCACTGCATAGATGCCTAATTCATGTGTCAAACATATAAATGAGTGAAAATAGTAGAAGTACATGCAGGGCCGGATTAAGGGAATGGAGGCCCCTGGGCTAAGGGGGCCTCCATTCCCCCGTGAGGGCCCCCCCCCCCGTTATCCAAGCTGCCCACCCCCTCCCGTGATCTGAGCTCTCCGCCCCCCCGGCACTTACCTCCTTCTCCGGCACGCTGTACGCTCTTTACTGAGGAGATCTCGTGAGAGTGAGACTCACGAGATCTCCTCAGTAAGGAGACTACAGCGCAACAGGGAAAGACCGCAGTGAAAGTGCTCAGCAGCACTGATTGCGCCGGGGGGCGCCTCCGCCCCGACCGATCAATACTGCTGCTGAGCACTTTCAAGGGCCCCCTGGATGCCATAGGCCCCTGGGCTGTAGCCCAGTTAGCCCTATGGTTAATCCGGCCCTGAGTACATGCTGTATTTCAACCATAGTTCACTTGGAATATCAATTCTACAGATATGAATATCATCTCTTTGATAAATCGGAGTTTGTATTTGACAAAATTGCGCAAATCTTTTTCACTGATTAAAACAAAAAATGTTTATGTGCAGCCAGTACAATGCTAAAATGTCGATACTTTTTCCTCTCCACTGAATGTAATGACTGTGTATTGTTCAGTGTTTAGTCAGTGTTGGTGGCAGACGTTTCTTCATTCTTTTCAGATAGCAGTGTCTGCCAGTTGGCAGTCGTTGGTCGGCCTTCCTGCTGCGAGAGAACAACAGGAGGAACTGCACATTTTCTGGGTGTGCTAATGTATTGTGTACGATCTAATTAAAAAACAAATATCACATAATATATCCTTTGCTTTCCTTGTACCAGTTAGACAGTTGTAATCCCAAAACCAATCAAACCTGATGGAATTGTTCAGTTAATTTATTATTTTTGCCTATTATGTTCATAATAGGCAAAAATAAGGTGCATCCCCTGTACCTTTGAGCAGGGCCATCTTAACAACATTATGGGCCTCCGGGCAAAGCAGTGCACCGGGGCCCCTAGATA
Source organism: Mixophyes fleayi (assembly GCF_038048845.1). Taxonomy (NCBI): domain Eukaryota; kingdom Metazoa; phylum Chordata; class Amphibia; order Anura; family Limnodynastidae; genus Mixophyes; species Mixophyes fleayi. The sequence continues at coordinate 44,273,168 of NC_134405.1, forward strand.
TAGATATACAGATGTATACATATATAGATATATAGAGATAGAGATAGATAGATGTACTTGCTCAGTTACCCTTGTAGGTTTTTTTTGCAGGTTTTTTTCTTTTGCAGGATTATTTATTCTCATTAAGAGCCGTGCCTATGGGGCCCCCTTGCCCGTGGGGCCCCCGGGCAGCTGCCCATCGTGCCCAGTAGAAATGATGGCCCTGCCTTTGAGGATGACCATGCTTGGCACAGGCTTACCTTCTGATTGTGTTGCTTTTTATTTTTTTTCTTATTCTGTTTCCTGCCTTCCTTCAAACCCTCATTCTCGTCTGAGACTTCACACCTACCACGATAGAGCTTTCTGAAATGTTGAACAGGATGCAAGCTGTGTGACTCTAGGTAGACAAGACCTTGACCACAAGTGAATATTTTTTGCACTGCGTGTTTAATGTGTTGCACTTCTTTCAAGAGGCCAGTCTTGTTTATTTATTCATCTGCCCTCAAATCTTTGGCCATAAAAAATAAAAATCAATTATGGTGAAGAGGTGGGGTAGAAATTGGGATGTGACACATTTGGAATTGCTGTACAGCATCTCGCTGAACATAGGGTTGGTCTTTAGCATAATACCACCTGCGATGAGGTTCTTGTGGTGCCTTCACCCCCCCCCCCATCCTCCCCCAGGCAACTTTCATTTCTCCCTTGTGATAAATTGTGTGCTATAATGACAACTGCAACAAGCTGAAACAGGGCTAAGAGTTGGCAGCGTGCTTTATGAATTGCTGGCGCCTATCTCAAAATGCCACCTCAGGTAAGGTTCCCACTATAGCAATTGTTTAAACTGCAAATCAGGTGTCTTTAAAGGGGGCTTTGACCTCTGTATGAGTTTAATTTATTGGTTTATACATGCCCTTCTGCCCTTGTTTTTTTGCCTTTTTTTTTCGTTACGTTTTAGCAATGAGTTTACATCTGTTGCCCTGAGCTGCCACACGACCCTTCTGGGCTTTATACAAACGCTACATTCTACAATATTCAAATATTCGCTTTGTGTTGCATCTCTGGCCACCAAAATAAACAACTGACGGAAAGTAGTGAACGTTTTATAGTATTAAAGGGAAGTCAGCTGAATGGGAAAAGCCAATATAAGGTATGCTTTAGTTACAGACCAACCGAAAACCTTGCTAAATTCTGACTCATTATTATTTTGAACCATCCTCGCGGTACTTTGTAGACATTGCAAGGCAAATGTTCTATTTAATATTACTAAAGGAAGTGAGATTTGGATCTTAGTTAAGTGAAACCACAAGAACAATGCAATTTGTTTTGTAGAATACTTTAATCCAAAATGTACAATCTGTAGACTGAGATTTGAACAATGGTAATGTGTTTTCTGAGCTTGTGAAACAATAAACTGAAGGAAATGTACTGGTCCCTGGGAATGTTTGATGTAGATGATCTTTAACACAAATAGTAAATGAAACTGGTGGACATCAGAATGATTACAGTGGTTATTGCAGGTTCTGTTCGTTCAACTCCGTTGGGTTTTCTTTCGGGTTCTGAAACAGAAATTGATAAGATAATCTCAAACTTTTCATGTAACATACCTGACATGGAAATAAGGGTCACTGAATGGTTGGTTATAGTCCCTCCAGTTCTACTTCCCAATTTGTATTTTGAACTTTTCCTATACAATTTATCTAAATTAGCTTGAGAAGTGCTCCTGTGCAAGCACTCAGTACAACCATTACGGAAATGCGAATTCTGTCAAATGTAAAAACATCATTTTCAAAGTCCTAGGGCTAGATTTACTAAGCTGCGGGTTTGAAAAAGTGGGGATGTTGCCTATAGCAACCAATCAGATTCTAGCTATCATTTTGTAGAAGGTACTAAATAAATGAAAGCTAGAATCTGATTGGTTGCTATAGTCAACATCCCCACTTTTTCAAACCCGCAGCTTAGTAAATCTAGCCCCTAGTGTTGGACCAACCCTTAATTGTTTGCAACTTTTAATTCTCTCTTATGACTTAAATGTCTTCAGAACCGCTACAATGGCGAAGTTCACCCAAAAAATAAACATTCAGTTTTTTGGGTGGAATAAGGTGACCTAAAGCTAAATACAAAGTTTTACCCAGTTGATGAAACCATCTAACGTTTTAAGCAGGAGATGGTTGTAAAAGCCCATCTCCCACATGAACTTCCCAGAAGACAGATGGTTTGGCAACTAGAACAAGAGTCGAAGGAGCAGGAAGGATGGTTTCCTGCTCAAACCATCCAATATATCAAAGTCGTTTTATGTCTCCTAATTCCATCCCTGCCAGATCCTTTTTTGATAGTAGTGATAGACAACCTGTCGCTCTCCAGCTTTGGTGGAACCACAGACATACAATCTAGAATAACAGGAAAGAGACTTGTTACCACTCTTCTATTTTTTGAGAATCAAGGTAAAAGCCATGTAGGTGCTGTACTGATGTCGGATCGAGAACAGACGGGCAGAGGATTTTTTGGAACGAGAGTGGTGGGAAATGTGCTTATTTTACCCAATCAAAATGTATTTCTGTAACAGGTTTGTGCGACTGTTTATTTCTGTCTTACTATTTTAGGCTATTATGTTTAAACAAATGAATCCATTATGCAGGGATCAGAGAGCTGGTTATCATTACAATGGGGGATCCCAAGGTTTCCCGTTATAGTGAGGATGAAGGTAAGGGTGAGTAGCTCTGGGGCTGATTGTAGAATTTATAAGAGGTGCTCTGCTCTTCGTTTTTGTAACCTGATTGCTTATTATTTTTATTGCCATCTGCCCCTGTCCCCCTCAGCATTTCTAAAGTGAGCACTGGTCAGCGTGGCATAATTATGACTACAACAGGAACACCCGCACTTTGGAGATCACAGATAGAATGTTAACTATCTCCCTGACCGGTCAATGTGAGGCTGAATGCTTCCATTAAAAGTTACTAGTCCTGCCCAAAATGCCAACTTTTACTTCCCTGTGGTGCAGAGAAGACACGGAGTCCATGAGAACTTTGTCCATTATATCAAACATGTAGGTTAGAAATAAACAAAGCCGCACCCCTTACCTACATGCTAACGCACATTCTCACCATCTCCCTGGTTGAAAACGAACATTCCGACCATCTGTTCTTGATTCAATGCAGCCAAGAATAAAACATGAAAGAAAGGACATCAGCCAGTATCGTATACATGGCTTGCCTCAGTGTGCTGGGACTTGTAGGTCCACAGCAGCTGGTGGGGATAGGTTGTCCAATCCTTATGTTTACAGTACATTGAGCCGGTTTGTGGGAACACAAGGGTTTACATCCTTCTTATCAACCAATTGCTTCCAGCTGACATCTGCAGCACATGTACCGCTGAAATCTATAATAAACAACTGAGTCTTATTGCCTTATTATTCTAATTGTTTTACAGAAGCCTCTGAAGTGGCAGCTTCCCCAGGAAATCAGACAGTGAAAATGGAAGGGAAGATCTATGTAATGAATATATTAATAAACACACATTTTTTTTCAAACAGCGATGCAGATAAAGAAGAGCAAGAGATAGTACTGTGAAAAAAATGAAACCTTAGATTTATTCTTTATTTTGGCATACCTCCCAACTTTTAGTTGTCTCAAATCGGGACAGCACGAGATGGGGGCATGGTAACTTTACAATGAGTGTGTCTACGTCACACTGGGGAGGTGTCACAACCGGTAGGGTCAAAGGAGTACCCGTACAGTCTGCTGACGTTGGCACTACCTACTAGAAGGCGCGGAATCTAACAGAGTGGGAGGTTTTCGCCAGAGGCTCCTGCAAGGGCACCGGGTTTCGCAACTCCCTGACCGCAGGTCGCGGTTCTCATAGGAGGTGATGAGCAAAACTGTAAAAAGAACCAGGACTGTAACAGAAGATGGTTCGGATGAGGAGTACCAGGATGGCTGAGAGATTAGGAGACAGTAGAGCAGTGTGCTGATTAACACAGTAGGCTGGTAGCAATGGTAGCAATAACTGGCAGAGCGTTTACCATGAGGATAGTGGAGTAGACACGGAGGCTGTGATGATTTGCGGATGGATGTACTGGAGACTCAGAGAACAGGTAGCAATAATCTGCAGAGTGTTACCACAGGGTAATGGAGTAGTCACAAAGGCTGTGATGATCTGCGGATAGATGTGTTGGAGACTACAGAGAACATGGAACAAACAGGAGCCAGGGAACAGGACATCTGATCAGGAGAGTAGACCTGAAGATCTGACAACTTGGTAGAGAAGCAGGGGCTTTAAATAGACAGAGTTGACAGGCAATTAACCAATCAAGAGGATGCAGGAAGTATCGAGCAGACCAGGTGTGTGCCTGCTCAGTTCAGCCCAACAAGTGAATGCAGAAAGAGGGAGACAGGTGAGAACAGAGACCATATTGCAGGTTTAACTGGTGCAATGTGTGACAGGAGGGCTACATCCTCTCTGGAGTGTGCCCATTGCTTCCGAAGTGCCCCAGTCACCTTCCCTAAAACACCCTTCAATGTCAAGCGCACCCGCCGCTGGTACGTGCAGCATTGAGGGGCACCTGTCATGTCCCAACTGTCCTGGAATTGGCCCAAAGCAAAAAAACATCTGTCAAACTGGGCCAGTAAGGAGGTCCAAATTTGGTGACAGTCTTATTTTAAGCATGATCACATTAGTGGGCTTCCAACCTCCTTTGCAAGACAGGGGGGGAAATTCTGAACTGTATTCCAAAAGTAGAATGTATCAAGTTTTCTTGAAATCAGCAACACTTCCATAGATACATATTAGTAGTCAAGAATAGAGGATAATTTTAGAGCTTGAGTTTGTTCCAGGTACATCCATACTTGGCTACCTTTTTTACCTTGCCCCTGGGGGTTCTGTCCTGATTCTTTACCTCCCAACTTTGTGGCAGCATGTGTGCAGGAAGGGGGCATAGTCATGTTACAAAGTGATTTGGCCACATCCCTTTGGGGGTGCCACATCTACGTGGTGGTGTACCCAGTGCTTCCCATTTCACCCAGGGGTAGATCTAGACTTTATTTTTAGGGGGGTGGGGCGATTTAGCATAGTTACGCCCCTCCATTCTGATTGGTTGTGCCTGCCCCCACACACACTTGGCCACACTCCTCCCACTTTAATCTGCATCTGGGACACAATTTAAAAATTGGGCTTGTGCTGCTGGGGGGAGTGGGGATCAATTGCCCCAGTCTCCCCCCCCCCCCCCCACTCCCGATCCGTCAATGATTTCACCTCCCCGGAAAGCATTGCTTCAATGCCGGCATTGAAGGGGCAGCTGTTATTTCCCCACTGTCCTGGAATCAGGACAAAAGTCATGGGTTGGATGGCAGGACACACCCTTGTGGGTGTGGTTAGTTAGGGAGTGACAGGAATTGTGTGAACTGGGGCCATAGTTTGGATTGATGGATTTTTTTGTCCTGGCTAAATGTTGGGAGGTAGATAAATAGAACTAAATTTCCAACACTGCATTTTCTAACTCAGCCTGACCTTGGATAGACAAATGTAAGAGAAAGTTCCTATTGTTTCCTAAAAATATGTGGTAATTAAAGGAAGTTTTAAATACAACAAAGCAAAAACAAATGACTTTCTATTTACAGTGGAATTGAAACCCACAGATATTGGCAGCAGTAGTGGGATAGGCTTTTATGCACAGTACTAATATGGCCTCTACTGTGCACAGAGAGGAGGTCATTTCTGAAGTGCAGTCGATGTGCATTGTAAAACACTTTGGTTTTGCACTAGTGCACCTGAATGGTCCTCCCGGTGCACATCAAGGTGCATGCCTAGCCTCCAATCCCGGGAGACGCCTCCGCAACCTAGACGCTTAGAGAGCTAACTTCCTACCACTTTACGATCACCCCCTTTTCAGTACATAAAACTTCAGTTTTTCACATAAAATCCTGCTTGGTTTATGGCTTACATTAGTTGTTATTATTATTATTATTATTATTATTATTATTATTATTATTATGGAAATGAGAGGACATTAGGACTGTCTCGGCCTAAGTGAAACATGGAGGCACATTTAAAGTGCATGGTAAGACCCAAAGACCTCCTTCTTTAAATTTTAGTGCAAAACTAAAGTTCTTTTGCAGAGTGGATAGGGCTGTGCACCCCCTCCCCTCTGTAAGACCAGGAATGTCCCTATAAATGTACCCTCCCACCCTTCTATCTCTTTGCAAAAATATCACTCCACGACAGTAAATCTCACTTCTGCATAGCTCTGCAAAACGCAGTGCATTGTTGAACCTACTCTACTTTACTGGTATATCTTTATTCTACCCACGTTCTCTCCTATGGCTGTGCTTTTGCTTCTCTGCAAACACAGCCCTGATGCCTCTTTAAACCCATGTCCCCCCTCCCCCCTGGGGGAAATCTATGCTTCATAAATGACCCCCAGAAGGTTTTGAAACTGCAAATAAATTTGGATGTACTTAGTTTTACTTCTGCAATGACTAATACTATGTAGGTGAGTGATGTTGACTTATTTCCATTTGTTGTTGTATAAAGTGCATACAGCTTGATCACAGTCCTATTGGGAATGTACACTGTTTAGATCCATCTCATTGGAAGCATTGGGTAACATACGATTGAAAGGGGAATCACACTACCTTTTACAGTAATTGTCTGTGTCATGGTATCCGACCCATGCTCATTTTGAGCTGTGCAGATATAATTTCCACCATGTGTCTTCTGGGCCTTCTGGATATTAATGGTCTTTTTATCCTTTGAGAACACCGCATTGGGTGTTGGTTTTTGCCAGGAGTAGGTAGGAGGAGGGAATCCATTGGCTTCACAGGTCAGCGTCACATTATCCCCTTCTGTCAGTTGCGCGGATGGCTTGACTATAATTTTTGATATGATAGGCTTGACTGGAAAAAAAAAAAAAAAGTAAAAACTTTAACATAACACAACACTGTCCTCTTCACAGATACTGGAAATAGAATTGCTTAGTTTAAATGTTTGGTCACTTATGTTTTGGTGGGAACTGCCCCTAAAGATCTCAACCCATCCATGGTTTGACCATCAATCATGATCATGTGACTGCACTTACTCTTCACACACACATAAGAAACACACCAGCCTTCGCATTTTATAGTTTTCATAGGGGAATCCATTAAAAACTGACAATACCTATTTTGTTTCTAGAATTCAGACTCCTGGGGGTTCTATGGTATCACAAACAATGTAAAAATAGACACCTACCTCCGTTTGATAACATTTGGCACTAAAAGAAACAAAGTGTGGCTTTTATGAGCTCAGCAAATGGTGTTTTACTGATCTGGATGATATAGTTTCCTGCTTCAAGTTATGCCATTCCCTGAATTTCTCCCATGTACCTTCCTAGGTTTCAGCCAGGCCTCCCAGATTCCACTCCCAGCATTATTTTTAAAGAGAAGAAGTTGTTCAGTGATAAAAGATATTGACCAATGTCGAGTCACATGCTGGAGAACCAGGCTCAAATACCAGTTTCAACTCTCAGTTGTCTTTGGAAGATTGCTGACTTATCTCCTTGTGCCTATGTACTAAGGACTAGACTTAAAATTATTAAAATATTCAAAACTGTGCGGTGGAATATTCTCCTCATTCCGCATTTGGCTGTGGAATTTAATGCATTTTTTAGGTGGAAATTGGCTTTGAATGTTCGGCACAAAAGTCACCATATTGTTTTGCCAAACCAGGAGTTGCAGTCTTGGTAAATAACCTAGCCACCAGGACACATGGGCCAGAAAGAACCCTGGTATTTTTCAGTGCAGGGATTGTAGCTTCTCGGGGTGGAAAGGTATGTTGTTGTTTAGCAGTCCCGCACCATTGAGGTACCAGTCCTAAGCTTACCATCCTGGTGCTGAATTTCACTATAGCAGGGAATGGTGGTCTCCTTGTTATAGTGGAAACCAGCCCAGGCTGTCTAGGCACCTAGGCAAATATATAGAACAAAAGAAAAAGTGGCTACAGTTTCTTAAGAATGGTTACTAGATGCTGCACGGAGTAATGGGAACACAAATGAGTGAGGTCTTCGCACTGTCTACGCACTCTAGGAATTTATACCAATTTCTTATAAACCACTTTCTACAAAAGGATGTTCTCTCTTGTCGGACAATCCAGTGTAAAGCCTTATCCCTAGCCAGTTCTGCCATCCACGTTCACTGATTCTGTTTGAGCTCCGATTTTTAAACCCCCACCTGTTCCACTGATGTGGGATGATGATTACCAAGAGACATAGATGTTTAGATGGCTTGGATTGGCTGCCCTTCCCCCTTAGGATTGATGCCTGCCCCTATTCCGCCTGGACCACCTTCTGGGGTGATAAGAGATTTCCATAAATGTTACCGTACTTGTACAATAGCCACACGGTCATGTTCAAGAAACCTTAGGAATGTGTCACCGCAGTTATCCCCAATGAGAGAGGGTCCAGATGGGCTTAGTTTTTTTTTTCGTACTGTGCCTTGTACACCCATGTCGTCACAGCTGGACACCCACCTTCTCTTGTCGTCTGACACTACACACTTCCTGCTCAGAGAACAAGGCAACATCAGACTTCAGAGAATTTTGAAGCCCTAGTGTGCCAGGACCTGTGTACATCTTTTCGGGGCTTCAGTGGGTCACAGTTACATTCGGCCAGTAGCTGAGGCATCATGATCTATTCTATCACCTGATGTGCCCATGGCAGCTAATACCTTTGCTATCCTGGTAGTTGACAGCCTGTATTCCCCTTCTTCCATCATGACATTGTCTGCCATGCAGCCCTGTCCTCTGTTAATCACAAGAGCTTACAGGTCACTGTCTCCTATACAATCAGCACACTCATCTCTTGCTGCTGTGACCATTGGAATAATCTGATTAGCTACAGGTTGTTCTAGCCCTACCCACTTCCAAATTGTAGACATCTGGACAAGCAGGAGAGGAAGGCTTAATACAATAGGGTGCTTGGACCCTACTCAAACACACGCTTAAAAACAAAGGCTTTACCTTTTAGAGCAATTTTCTCTTCTAGAGTGGCTGTCCCATGCTGATTCTGTGCCGTACAGATGTATTTTCCAAGGTGGCTCTTTTTCATGTTCCAGATCTCAATACTTCTGTTGTCATGAGATAATTCTATGCTAGATGATGGCATGCTCCAGCTGTATGTAGGAGTGGGGTTACCGTCTGCCTCGCAACTAATTGTCACATTGTCACCTTCGTTGTGCAAAGATGGGTTTACATTTATTTTTAATTTTTCAGGTTTGTCTGAAACAAATTGATAGAATAGTGTTAGATAAATACTGTAGGTTCAGACAAGGAATATTTAAATGGATTTAGAACTAACAAACTGACGACCTTAGCAGGAGAATAAAAAAGAATAAGGGAGCGAACTTCTTCCCCTGTTGTAGGGTCGAAAGGAGCACCAGAGTTGGTTGTTGGAGGGAAGTGAGGCGATGAGGGTGGCGGGAGAAGGGGAGGAGGAGATGTTCAGTCTGATGGCCTCAATTTTGGAGGAGAAAAAGATGGCAAAGTCAGTTGCGGAGAGGGAGGGCGGGACAGAAGGTGGCAGGGGTAGGAGGACTGAGAAGAAATGAGGGACTTAAAAAAGGATTGTTTAGCGAGGGAGAGGGCGGAGCAGAAAGAGGAGAGGATGAATTTAAAGTGAAGGAAGTTTGTCAGGCAACGAGATTTCCTCCAGAAGCGTTCAGCAGTGTGAGAGCACCTTTGGAGGAAGCGGGTGAGTTTGGAGTGCCAGGGTTGAGCAATAAGGCGGCGGATAGCGGAGGCCGGGGTGACAGCATTAAGGGCAGTAGTGAGGGAGTGGTTATAGAGAGAGGACGCCTGGTTAGGACAGGCCAGGGAGGGGTGATAGGAGAGTTTCAAGAGAGGAGGAGAAGGAGGTAGGGTCAATAGCATCAAGGTTGTGCCTAGTGAGGGTGGCTTTAGGCAAGGCGGGAGTAGGGGAGGAGGACAGAGTGAAGGAGAGGAGATGGTGGTCAGAGAGTGGGAAGGGAGAGTTGGAGAAGTCAGAGAGATCACAGAGATGAGAGAAGACAAAGTCAAGGGAGTGACCAAGACAGTGGGTGGGGGAGGAGGTCCACTGAGTGAGGCCTAGAGAGGAGGAAAGGGCGAGAAGTTTGATGGTGGCGGGGTCGGAACAGTTGTCAATGGGGATATTAAAGTCACCAAGTATGATGGAGGGAAGGTCGGAGGAAAGGTAGTGGGGAAGCCATGCAGCGAAGTTGTAGAGGAAGAGGGACGTGGGGCCCGGGGGACGGTAGATGACGGTGACATGGAGGTGGATAGGGGAGAACAGACGGATGGAGTGAACTTCAAAGGAGGAGAAGGAGAGGGAAGGTAAAGTAGGAATTACCCGAAAAGTGCAGTTAGGGGACAGGAGGAAGCCCACGCCACCTCCAGGACGCTCATCCAGTCTGGTGGAGTGAGTGATGGAGAGGCCCCTGTAGGAGAGAGCAGCAGGAGAGGCAGTGTCAGAAGAAGTAAGCCAGGTTTCAGTGATGGCAGGAAGATTTAGAGAGTTGGAGATGAAGGGGTCATGGACGGAGGATAGTTTGTTACGGATGGACCTGAAGTTCCAGAGGGCACATGAGAAAGGGAGGGAGGGAGCAGGGGAGATGCGGATGAGATTGTCAGGGTTGGTGGAGCGAGGGGGAGGGTGAGAGGTGGGGTAGTGAGAGTTGAGCAAGAGAAGGGGGCTAGGGGAGAGGATAGGTATAGGAAAGGAGCGGGGCGGCATTGTACAGTGCAAGAACAAAGGCAGTGGCGAAAACAATATGAAATGCAGTAAAATACAGTGCAGTAAAATTAAAAATAAAGTGCAGATGAAATGAAATAAAAAGCAAATAAAGTTGCAGTGCCAATAAAATAAAATAAAGTACAAAACAATAATATAAGGAGGCGCTGCCCTGAAATAGCTGAAGTACAGAAATGAGGCTCTCTATTACCATAGAAGAGCTCTACCAGAGGAGCTGCAGTTTCCACATACAGATACTTACACTGCACAAACACTGTCACTGCCCCCCATCATAACCTGAGTTCCTGTCAGGATCTGCCTGCAAGCCCCCTGGATTGTATGCTGCTTTGCCTGGCAGCTCCTGCCTTTTGGACTTTATTATTGTGATAGATAGATGTATATATATTGTGGCAGTACCTCTATTCACCAGAGGTGCTGCTATTGTGCTTTTCCTGTTAGTACTAGGGGTTAACCTCCTCATTAATTATCTCCAGCACCTGGGTATTCCCTTCTTATACCTGTCACTCCCAGCATACATTAATGATTATTGTTGTTTCTGCTATTGATTATGTTCCATGCTGCTGTGGTGAGCTGTTCCTTGTTGTTCCCTGTTGTTGCTACATGTTCCTTGTAGTGCTCCTGGTGCACCTGTTGTCAGGGATTTCCACTAACTACCTGTTCACTTGCATCAGTCGTGGTTCTGTTACCTGCCTTCAGTATCTCCTAGCATTCCATGTGCTATATCTACACCCTCCAGTTTGTACCTTACTGTATTCTCTGGAAATGTATCTGTAATAAATATTGTGTATTCCACCATATTCTGGGCTCCTTTGTTGTAATTTTGCATTGAAATGTGACAGTTTCCACATACAGATACTTACACAGCACAGACACTGTTACTGCCCCCCATCATTACTAGAGATGAGCGGGCTCGGATATCTAAAATCCGAGCCCACCCGAACGTTGCCGATCCGAGACAGATCCGGGTATTCCCGCCAATTGCATAACTGAAACCGAGGCTCTGAGTCATAATCCCGCTGTCGGATCTCGCGATACTCGGATCCTATAAATTCCCCGCTAGCCGCCGCCATCTTCACTCGGGCATTGATCAGGGTAGAGGGAGGGTGTGTTAGGTGGTCCTCTGTCCTGCTATATCTTGTGCTGTGCTGGGGAAATAACAATGCCCTTAGAAGGACACAGCACAGCACAGCACAGCACGAAAAATTTAAAAAAATAATTATAAAAAAAAGAAATTAAAAAAAAATATCCAAAAACAATCCTGCAGTATAAGTCCATTGGTACTGCAATATTACAAAGTTCACTGATTCTGCAGAATAGACTGGGAATTAGTGGAAATGATTGTTATTGAGGTTAATAATAGCGTAGGAGTGAAAATAAACCCAAAAACTTGATTTTAACACTTTTTATGTTTTTTTCAAAATAAATCCGAATCCAAAGCCTTAAATCCGAACCAAAACCTTTCGTCAGGTGTTTTGCGAAACAAATCCAAACCCAAAACCTCAAGCAAATCCGAATCCAAAACACAAAACACGAAACACCAAAAGTGGCCGGTGCACATCCCTAATCATTACCCGAGTTCCCACATAGAGATACTTACACTGCACAGACACTGGTACTGTCCCCATCATTACCCGAGTTCCCACATACAGATACTTATACTGTACCGACACTGTTACTGCCCCCATCATTACCCGAGTTCCCACATAGAGATACTTACACTGCACAGACACTGGTACTGTCCCCATCATTACCCGAGTTCCCACATAGAGATACTTACACTGTACCGACACTGGTACTGTCCCCATCATTACCTGAGTTCCCACATAGAGATACTTACACTGCACAGACACTGTTACTGCCCCCATCATTACCCAAGTTTCCACATACAGATACTTACACTGTACCGACACTGTTACTGCCCCCCATCATTACCCAAGTTCCCACATACAGATACTTACACTGCACAGACACTGTAACTACCCCCATCATTACCCAAGTTCCCACATACAGATACTTACACTGCACAGACACTGTAACTGCCCCATCATTACCCGAGTTCCCACATACAGATACTTACACTGCACAGACACTGGTACTGTCCCCATCATTACCCGAGTTCCCACATAGAGATACTTACACTGTACCGACACTGTTACTGCCGCCATCATTACCCGAGTTCCCACATAGAGATACTTACACTGTACAGACACTGTTACTGCCCCCATCATTACCTGAGTTCCACATACAGATACTTACACTGCACAGACACTGTTACTGCCCCCCATCATTACCCAAGTTCCCACATACAGATACTTACACTGCACAGACACTGGTACTGTCCCCATCATTACCCGAGTTCCCAAATACAGATACTTACACTCCACCGACACTGGTACTGTCCCCATCATTACCCGAGTTCCCACATACAGATACTTATACTGCACAGACACTGTTACTGCCCCCATCATTACCCGAGTTCCCACATACAGATACTTACACTGCACAGACACTGGTACTGTCCCCATTATTACCCGAGTTCCCACATAGAGATACTTACACTGTACCGACACTGTTACTGCCGCCATCATTACCCGAGTTCCCACATAGAGATACTTACACTGTACAGACACTGTTACTGCCCCATCATTACCCAAGTTTCCACATACAGATACTTACACTGTACCGACACTGTAACTACCCCCATCATTACCCGAGTTCCCACATACAGATACTTACACTGCACAGACACTGGTACTGTCCCCATCATTACCCGAGTTCCCACATACAGATACTTACACTGCACAGACACTGTTACCGCCCCCCATCATTACCCGAGTTCCCACATACAGATACTTACACTGCACAGACACTGTCACTGCCCCCCATCATTACCCGAGTTCCCACATACAGATACTTACACTGCACAGACACTGTTACCGCCCCCCATCATTACCCGAGTTCCCACATACAGATACTTACACTGCACAGACACTGTCACTGCCCCCCATCATTACCCGAGTTCCCACATACAGATACTTACACTGCACAGACACTGTTACTGCCCCCATCATTACCCAAATTTCCACATACAGATACTTACACTGTACCAACACTGTTACTGCCCCCATCATTACCCGAGTTCCCACATACAGATACTTACACTGCACAGAAACTGTCACTGCCCCCATCATTACCCGAGTTCCCACATACAGATACTTACACTGTACCGTCACTGTTACTGCCCCCATTATTACCCGAGTTCCCACATACAGATAATTACACTGTACCGACACTGTTACTGCCCCCATCATCATCATTTATTTATATAGCGCCAACATATTCATTACCCGAGTTCCCACATACAGATACTTATACTGCACAGACACTGGTACTGCCCCCATCATTACCTGAGTCCCACATATAGATACTTACACTCCACCGACACAGCTACTGTCTTTGAAATCATATCAAAATTTTCAGCTGCACAATTGTACTTTCCAGCCATTGCTTTTGACGTTGTGAATTTCTGCAATGCTGCATACTCCTTGCCCTCTTTACTGCAGGTCACTGTTGGTGGTGGGTATCCGCTAGCCTTGCAGAGGAAACTGTTTTCCTTTCCATCTATCCAAACCACTTTATCAGGGCAGTCTGTGAACTTAGGTTCAGCTGGAAGAAAGTGAGAAGAGATTGAAACAATGAGTCCCGCAAGAGCAACGGATCCGTCACATGTGACTGGTTTATATAGAGTAAAAATAGGAGTTATAGAGAGAGGTTAATAGAGCAATAGAAGGAGTTATATTGAGAGGTTATATGGAGTAATAGGAGGAGTAACAGAGAGGAAGGAAACATTATATGGAATAGCATGGCTCAACAGTGGTTAGCATTGCTGAAATTAAGAGCTGGGGCCAGGGGTTTTATTCCGATGATGGCGCATTCTCTGTATAGTTTGTGTATGCTCCGGCGTCTTCCCACATTCTAAAAACATACTTACAGATAATGTTTGTGTGTAGAAAATTTAGACTTTATCTTCACTGAGGCAGGGATGATAGTATTTAAAAAAAAAACCACTCTGTAAAACACTGCATAATATATTTGCACTATAGAAATAAATATTATTAATTATGGAGTTACAGGAGGAGTTATAGGGAGAGGTTATACGGAGTAATAGGAAGAGATATAGGAAGATGTTATATGGAGTAATAGGAGGAGTTATAAGGAGAGGTTATACGGAGTACTAGGAGGAGATATAGGGAGAGGTTATATGGAGTAATAGGAAGAGATATAGGGAGAGGTTATATGGAGTAATATGAGGAGATATAGGGAGAGGTTATATGGAGTAATAGTAGGAGTTATAGGGAGAGGTTAGATGGAGTAATAGGAGGAGATATAGGGAGAGGTTATATGGAGTAATAGGAGGAGTTATAGGGAGAGGTTATATGGAGTAATAGGAGGAGATATAGGGAGAGGTTATATGGAGTAATATGAGGAGATATAGGGAGAGGTTATATGGAGTAATAGGAGGAGTTATAGGGAGAGGTTATATGGAGTAATAGGAGGAGTTATAGGGAGAGGTTATATGGAGTAATAGGAGTTATAGGGAGATCTTATATGGAGTAATAGGAGGAGTTATAGAGATACATTATGTGGTATAATTTGTAGTATAGTTTAGGTGGTCTTGAATAAATGTGTTATATCTTTTTTCTAAGATTTTTGCATTACAATGTTAGATTATCAGTTACATAACATTATATGAGTGTGCTTCTGCGACTTCTGGTGACTTATTTTTAGTTCTAATTTCAATAATATATTGTGAGGGATTCTGCTCCAGGAGGTCTGACACGCGTTTCGCTTAAATGCTTTATCAAGGCAAAATGTAAACTCTACGAACAAGGAAATGTAAATTGCAGAGGAGTCACTCTAGGACATTGCGTAAAAAGGAGAATGGGTCTATAGGAGCACCCAGCGTCATATAGAAAGTCAAAGCCTAATTTGTGATTGAAAGTTTCTCCACTTCCTTTTAACCCCAAATTCTCACTCCGATGTTTGTTATAAACTTTTTCGACCGCTTTAGTGTTTGAATAAATAGGTTAGAATCATCTTTAATTAACAGATAATATTATTATCCATATAATTGCATAACTGTATAAATTCATTACAATATACAAATTAACTTACTATATGAATACAATGATCAATGATAAGAGCATATTTAGGAATTGCTATTGTGACAAGTGTAAGAATATATTTATGTTGATTAAATGACTTATAATTAATAAATAGTTATTAATTGAATCCGGTGTATAAAAACAAGATATTATTAGTACAAATTATGCCGGTCTTGTCTCAAAATACAATCTGTGTATAACTGCTTACTGAAAATGTATCATAAGCAGATAGAAATATAATGAAAATAGGGATGCTATAAATATAAATAAATATTGTGAAAATGTATATATTAATTTAAATGTGCATTGTAAATTAATTATTAATGATGTGATCCAATTATCTTAATACTATACAGAATAACATGTTATCATTAAGGTGAATGATATCTTATTTTATAAATGTGATTGATTATTACATTATCATTTCAAACTGTCACATTTTATTATATTTATATTTCTTATAAACTATTTTACGCCTGTCTCTCAATTTCATTCGGAAAAATACAATGATTAGATCAGAGGAATTTGATTATTTACCCTAGGAAGGCTCCCTAATTATTATGTTTATTCAATCCATTTGGGGATAATCTTCATATGTATCCCTGTTGAGCAGCGTTTGACTAATATTTCCTCCCCGAACAACCAATTGCACTCTTTCTATTGCTGTTATAGTCCTTAAGAAAATGTACCACCAATGTTGTTGATTGTTTGAATTTTAATAAATCTGATTTAGCATTCCATGTGTTTCCAACATTCTCTTAGATCCTTTGTTTAAATGGGCAGCTTGTCATTCCTTGATACCTCTTATCAAAAGGGCTATGTAGGCAGTGTATCACCACTAAGGTGCTATAGTTTAGGAAATGTTTAATGGTTCATACTTTATCAAATGTATCCTTATATTTATAGTGCGTGCCACATATTAGCAAACTTTGTACTTGCCATATTTGTGGTACCCTGCATTACATTGTGTTCATTTGCTGGTTTTAGAATGATTGCATCCTAATTTGTTTTTTAAATTAAGAGATAGTTTTCAGCGTATAGACTAATTCACCTATCATTTGTTCTAGACCTTGATTTGTAGTATTTCTCTTATCTCGGACCACTATTCACAAGGGTGCCTACATATCTGATGTTATTCTCTGGTGATTTAGTCTTAGTTTATAGGAATATTAATGATTCTCTATCCTCTATCATTGCTGATTTCTAGGCTTGTCTAATCATCCTCTTATTATAAGATGTTTTAAGTTAAGTTAATTTCCTTTGAGCAATTATGTCTCATTTTCAAATATTCACTTTTTAGGACTCATCTTAATGTTGCCGGTGAGAAAGATCTACTTTTATGCAGGATGCTATTTGTTACTGTTTTCTTTCTATAAATATTCATTGATAAGCTTTTATTCATCAGCTTCCTAATTCACAGAAAAAGGAAATTTAGGCTTTTCTTGCTTCATCAGTCAATTTTAAATTAAATTCATTTTGATTAAACTTCAGTATAAATTCCAATAGAAGCAATTTTTTTCCATATCATAATGTAATTAATATCGTAAATCGAAGTCATAAGCTGATATGCTTGGTATAAATCTCATTGATGTCATTAAATAATTGCTCTCTTTCACACCAACCCAAATATTGGTTAAAATATCTTGGGGCACATGTTGTGCCCATGGCCGTCCTTCATATTATTAGATAAACATTTTGCATTTCTTTTATAACATCTGAGATATTGTTAATGTTCTTACAAATACATGTAGATGGTGATCTATAAATGTGCTCGCATTTGCTGTTAATCTACTAATTCCTAAGATTATTGGAATGTATATGGAAAATAAAAGAATATTTTTTCTGCTCCTTTTGGGGATATGATACTGAAACCAAAATATTTTGGCTAAGAATTATATTAAAACAATTAAATATGTACTGTGAGAGTGCCATAGAGTGCACTGTAGAAGAAATAGCATTATCTTTTCTCTTTTGCATATGGCATAACGCAAGAATCTATAGGGAGGTTTTGGAATAATTGGAGAAGTTACAGGGAAAAATTATATTGAATAGTAAGAGGTCATAGTTGTAAGACTTTATGTCCCCCAATTTAAGCTTCCCCTCTCTGTGTTCTTCAAAGATTTGTTTTTGGGGACACACTCAAAACCGAAGTACAAGTTTACGTCCTTCATACAGATCTCTTCATATATACTGTTAGTTAAGTGTTAATTAGCAGAGATTGTCCCTCTAAGTTCAATAGGATCTGGGGTGTGTGAGTCACATGTTCAGCTTCTTGCTCATTTGGCCCCTGTGAGTGATGTATATTTACACTGTTATTTTGGGAACAATTTTAGAGATCTCTAAATTAAAGACAAATAAAGGAATTGATGCAGGTGATATTCACCTGGGCATAAAGGCTTATAATTGCTGCACCTTTAACTGACATTTAACTAATCTCTAATCATCATCATCATCATGTTATTTATATAGCACCACTAATTCCAGAGCGCTGTACAGAGAACTCATTCACATCAGTCCCTGCCCCATTGGAGCTTAGTCTAAATTCCCTAATATATACACACACACACACACACACACACAAGGACTAGGGTCAATTTTGATAGCAGCTAATTAACCTACTAGTATGTTTTTGAAGTGTGGAAGGAAACCGGTACACCCAGAGGAAACCCACGCAAACACAGGGAGAATATACAAACTCCACACAGATAAGGCCATGGTCAGAAATCAAACTCATGACACCAGTGCTGTGAGGCAGAAGTGCCTCACAGAAGTTTGCGTGAGTTTCCTCCGGGTGCTCCGGTTTCCTCCCACACTCCAAAAACATAATGGTAGTTTAATTGGCTGCTAACAAATTGACCCTAGTCTGTGTGTCTGTCTGTGTGTGTGTGTGTGTGTGTGTGTTAGGGAATTTAGACTGTAAGCCCCAATGGGGCAGGGACTGATGTGAGTGAGTTCTCTGTACAGCGCTGCGGAATCAGTGGCGCTATATAAATATATGGTGATGATGGTGATGATGATGATGTCTGCTCCTTCTTGGTCAACCATGTCTAAATTTATTCTGTTTTTAGGTGCAATTGTGTTTTGTGTTTGTATTTGTAACTGACTGTTTGGTGCTGCAGAGTTTTGTGTTGTCTTACAAATTCTACTATGTAGATCTATAGTTTGATATCACTTCTGTTCCCCAGTATATACGTTTAATGAAGGTCAAAGATAAGAGGCATGATTTATTTAAGCTAAGGGATTGAAGATGATTGGAGTACATTTAAAGCAAATAAAGTCCAGAGGACAGTCTTGAACATATATAGGAAACATTCAATAGCAATTATTTTTTATTACCAGAAGAGGA
The DNA here is from genome assembly GCF_038048845.1 of Mixophyes fleayi. NCBI lineage: Eukaryota > Metazoa > Chordata > Amphibia > Anura > Limnodynastidae > Mixophyes > Mixophyes fleayi. The sequence continues at coordinate 44,292,411 of NC_134405.1, forward strand.
GAAGGTGTCTTGAATAAACGTCTAGCAGATGTAATGGCAAGAAACATCACTTTAATAATTTAATGGCATTTACACACAAAAGTTTCCTAAATAAAATAATTAGGCTGGTTGTTACAATTTACTGAAATAATGCCAGATATTTAAAATAAGATGTCTGCCTGAAATATCCTGCAAAAAAAAAACTCGGAAATACACCGTTGTTGCCATAGCTCCAATAAGGTCTGGCCTTCCTTGGCATCCTCTGTAGCTATGGAAAATTCAATGTTTCAGTCAATGTTGTCCACAGTTAATTTCCATTAAGTGGTAGCTAAGGATGGTCAGTATCTTTAATATGGCAACAACAGTGTGCTTCTGCGTTTTTAGCAGGCAATTTATTGCATTAAGTTGTAGTATCTGGGAAAAAAATTTAATTTCATAAAATAATGTTTCATTGGAGCTACAATTTAAACCTGTATGTGATAAAAATTCATAACATAAAATAAAATAAATAAATAAATGAGATGGACAGACGTAAATGATCACTTATTTCCTCTTATCAACATACTATGTCTCAAAGAGGGTATATGCCTAGAAGGAAAATGAGTGAAATTTAGGATTCCATATGTCTCATACTTACTTTGTATGTACATCTTTTGTGGTTTGCTTTGGGTTTTAAACTGAGCTTCACATGTGAACTCCATCTCATGCATGTCTTTGGTGACCTCCAGCTTGCACGTGATGTTTGGAGAGTTTCCCTTGGTTGTAGAACAGTCTGTTAATGTTGTATTGCCCTTAATTTCTAATTTTACGTCCATACCAGCAGTGTATTGTACTGTGCACCTGATATTTGTGTCATCTTCCTCAATTATCCTGTTCTCAAAATGCAACGTAGGAATAGGCAATATAGCTGAGGAGAGAAAGAATTCTATTGTAATAAAAATAAGAGTTGGTGATTTGACACTGCATTGATTTATATGTCATAGCAACATTGCATCATTGTCTCACTGTGCTTGTAGTCCTGTCTTAGTAATCTTGAAATCTCCCACAATGGTCAAGTAGCTCTAACTCTTCTAGGAGAGCAGGCGCAATGGGCCTGAACATGTAAACGGTATTTTGATTCCATCAAAGCTGCTCTCATCCAGCTACAACAGATTCTCGGCATGGCCGCCCTCTGATAGAATGTAGCACACTTTTTAACGTTCGTTCCAGCATCCACAGCACAAAAAAGAAAATCAAGGAGTATAAAGGAATGCATTTACTCAAAGTTGCAGGAGAGCAGAACAGACAAAATAAACTGGTCTGAAAGTGGGAAACCCCTATGAAGAAGTAATACAAATTATTTTGCTAAATTATTGTTAAATAGTTTTAAATAAGATTAAGACACAGTAATACATGTAGAAATGCCAAAACATGCATTACATTTACAGGGTATATTCCTCTTGCTTTACAATAGTTCATAAATAATCCACAAGTGACTACAAGAGTCTAATAAATACAGTAGAGGAGGAAGCGCTTCTGTATCGCCATCTGCTGGCTACAAGTGATAGAACAGCTGTACTTTATTCTGTTTTGGAGAGATTTTTTACTTTGTTTTCTTGACCTTACTACTTCTTCAAAGCATTGCAAAAATAAGATTACGCTTTGCAAACTGATAGTATTTAACGTGAGAAGGATGAGTTCTAGGCAGATCTCAGGTGCCTATTTATCATTTGTTGCCTCAGGCCTGTCTTTGACAATATGCGCATGCATGAGGTGGTTTAGTGATTTGCCCATGTGCAGTGGAACTACAGTCCCCAGATTCAGGCTTTAAATTAAAGGGCAGGGTGGTGTGGCGGGATGAATATGTGGTGGTTGGGTACTCATGGGAATCCTTCCCTTACCTTGTCCTCCAGACACGAGTCAGGTTCTTTTCTCTTTTGGATATCCAGTGGTCAGGAGATAAATACTTCAATGAAAGGGACAAAGATTGGTCAAACAACTTGATTTTATTGAGAATGCGGTAAGGATAGTTTTGGTAAGCCACCGCGCCACTGACCCCTTCAGCTCAATAGTAATGACAAAATAATGCGTCTGATCAGCATAGAGCACAAAAGCATTTAACATATAACATACACCTGGTGAGTATAAGGCAGAATAACGATAACATCTTCAATACACATTGTCTAATAAGGCACACTGGTAATCACAGTTACTACTTTCACGTTAACAAAATCTGACTGGTGATGATGCAATAACCATCAATAATAACCCATCAAGACTCTTACGGTCACTACCACGCCCACTAGAGGGCTACTTCTTATTCAGGTGTTTGGGGTACCGTGCTATTCCCTATGGGTCAGGCGCCCCACTTTTAGCATCTACTGCTGAGTTAACTTGAATTGCAGCGGTACCACTAACACTGAATGTCAGACCTTCAATATTAATAAATCAATTCTTAGGTAAATCACATAACATTAACATCACCTAAAACATTTGGTGCACCAATATTATCCCCGGTAACGTTACCATATTTTCCACTCAGTCCTGGGCTGACCTGTGCACAGGAATTTGGGTAGTGTTCCAATGTCCTGCAGAGGTTTCCATCAAGGGTTAAGTATTATAGTAGAAAGCAGAGCTGTTGCTCATTTCAGCCACAAGATGGCGCTGTTCTCTCAACAGTCAATGAATCTCTATCAGCACATGTACTCTGCAGCAGGGTATAATGTCCAGATATCAGAGCACACACACACACACACACACACACACACACACACACAGGATATAGCTGAAACGACCGTCTTAATTGTTCCCTGCAGCCTGTGTATAGGTATGATCTGGGGGAAAAGCTCTCACAATCCTTCCTTGTACAAGAATGCAATGTCAGTTTTGGATAGATTCTCTCATCACTCTTCCCTCTGACACTGGGGTGTGTGCAGTACACTACAGGCTAGGTTTTACTTTGAAAAGAGTTCTGTACTTAGTGAATACTGTCTTTGGTGCCCCACTGCGTGTCCACAGATGTTCTCCGTCCGCTTTGCTGGCAATGTCACAGTTCTGGCAGCAGCTTATCTTCTCTCTGCTCGGCTGCACATCCTCCCCCTTGTTCCTTCTACCATGCTGCTCTCTCTCCTCCTTCCTGCACAACCTCTTCCTGTTACTCCCCCAGCCAATCAGGGCCTTCATCCTCCTCCTATCAATCACTCCTGGGCACAAGTTTTCAGGAGCACAATTAACCCCTTGTAGCCCTGCATTTTAAAAGTGCTTATGCACTTCCTCTGTGCTGTTTAACAGGGCTTTGGGGTACCACATTCACCCCCGCTTTTTCAGGTGCGTGTCCTCACGCATTAAGACATAAAGGTGGTTGTTCTTTATCAACTCAAATCACACATCTACAACAGTTATAATGGCAAACATTTTCAATGACAGCAGTTTTAATATACATTATATACAACAGTTTCAGTAGATCTCTAATCCTGATACCGCCAATAGTAGCTCGAAAGGGTCAGTGGGCAGCTGAGGTAAAGTCCCTTTGCCATCGTCTGGCTCTTCGTCCCAGTCATCCCTTGATGTTTCTTCTGGCCCTTGGTCTGGCCTGGGGCGGAGCTTGATATGGGTTCGGCCGTAATCACATACGGGTTCAACTCCCACTTGGGATCCAGCTTACTCCGGGGTCGATTATTCTTCTCGAGGACGATGCTCCTGTCTGGCAGCCGACAGGCCTGCGCATCCCGGTCATAGTCTTTCTTCTGCCTTTTGTAGAAGAACAGAGGAGGGCGCCTGCGCTGAACAGGTCTCTGCTGAGGGGACACTTCCTCTGCTCTCACTCCCTCGCTCACTTGCTCTGCACTTACTTCTCCACCAGATTCTGCAGCATTCTCTCCTCTTGACCGGTAGAAACGTCTGCAGAACCTTCGTTGGTAGGGTGCAAATCTGCTTCCTTTTACTGGTACACCACCAGGGCCAGTCACGTTTGTTGCCTCGGCACCCTTCTCTCCCTCCACAACATCAAATTCCACAGTCTCCCCGTCTCCAACACTGCGCAGAAACTTCCGTGGGTTATTTCGCTTTATTGCTGTCTGGTGGACAAAGACATCTTCTTTGGTGTCATTTCTGTTGATGAAGCCATATCCATTCCGCACATTAAACCACTTGACAGTGCCCAAAACCTTTACATGGGGACCAGCGGACTTTTGATGACCTTGTAGGAGCCGAACAGTATGTTGAAAGGCCTGATGACCGGGGGACGCCGCTTGGGTTAATTTAACCTTCAAAGTTGCCACTAGCTCATCCGGGCATTTTTGCAGCACATTCATCCCCAGGATGATGGGGGCTATGTTCCCTTCACAGGGGGCGGTGACGAGACAGCCTTGTCTTGGCAACAAGGTCGCTCCGATCTGGATGTCCGCTTACCAAAACCCTTCACACGCAATCTCAAGGCCGTTACTGGCGGTCAGCCGCAGCCAGGTTGGGGCTTGTGATAACAGCTGCTCTTTGCCCCAATACTTGTGGAATGTAGGTAGCCGGATGGTCGTAATCTGCGACCCTGTGTCAAGCATAGCCAGGGTCTCCACCCCATTAATTGTAATGGGTAACGTGGGACATTGTCCGATGAACTGGGGCCTCCAGTTTTCTGGATCCGGATCTATTCCCGGGGCTCGCCCCGAGATTCGGCCCTCGAATCTCGGGGTGTCGGAGTTTAAATGTTCGTCTTGGTCGCAGTTTCGTTCTATGTGTCCTACCTCATGGCACCGGCAGCATATCGGGCGCCCCTGACCATCGAATTGATTGGGCGATCGCCGTACATACTCGCGAGGTGGTTCCCACCTGCCTCGGACTGGTCTTTGTCGTTCAGGCCACCACTCTGGTTCCCCGTAGGTGGGTGCCGGTGGCTTCGCCATTTGGCGCATCTCTCGCTGGATTTCTACCATTCCGACGGCTAGCTCCTCCATTTGCTTTTTGAGCATTTGTATTGGGTCTTCAGTGGGATACTGACCGCTCTGTATTATCGATTCTTGGGCCCGTGTTGATTTTTCTGTGCTGCTTGCCATGGCTCCCCTCGAGCTTGCGCTTTCTCTGAAGCCCACCAATTCTGGGTATTCTTCCTCCCTTCCCCGTTGGTTACGACAATGGCGATGGTGGTCTCTTTAAACTCTTGGAAGGTTTTGCCTGGCAACTGTGCCTTCATCAGTCGTAGCTGAATCTTAATGCTTTCTTGGGCGACTCCTTCTACGAACTGTACGGTCAGGGCTTCATCCGCATTTCGTACTTCCTCTTTGTCCACTGCCTGAATGGCTCTTAGCATCTCTTATAGGCTCAGGGCATAGTCCAGCAGTGTCTCGTTCGGTTGTTGCTTGCGAGCATATAGTTTAATCTTCAGCTCCGGAAGAGTTCTTGTCTCAAACGTTGTGGATTTTTTTTTTAAAACTTGTGCCGCTTCTTTCTTGTTGTCCCTCGGCCATAAGATTACTTCTCTGAGCGCCGACCCTGTGAGTTGCCCTATTAAGATCTCCACTTTCTGCTGTTCATTCAACGGGTATAGCCGGAACATGGATTCCAGTTTGTTCTTGAATTCTGTGAATGAAGTCATCTGTAGCTTGTCGTCGTCTCCGCTGTACTTCGGGAGCCATGGGGCCCCGAAATAGTATGGTAGGGTTATGGGCACATTTGGTGTTGCTGCTGGTTGCGCTGTTCCCCCGCCTTGTTGCTGATCCATTTTTCACTGAAGGTATTACTCTCCTGATGCACTCGGATCCTGTTCGGTTTGACGCCAAAGTTTATGTGGTGGTCGGGTACTGATGGGAATCCTTCCCTTACCTTCTCCTCCAGACACGAGTCAGGTTCTTTTCTCTTTTGGATATCCGGTGGTCAGGAGATAAATACTTCAATGAAAGGGACAAAGATTGGTCAAACAACTTGATTTTATTGAGAATGCGGTAAGGATAGTTTTGGTAAGCCACCGCGCCACTGACCCCTTCAGCTCAATAGTAATGACAAAATAATGCGTCTGATCAGCATAGAGCACAATAGCATTTAACATATAACATACACCTGGTGAGTATAAGGCAGAATAACGATAACATCTTCAATACACATTGTCTAATAAGGCACACTGGTAATCACAGTTACTACTTTCACGTTAACAATATCTGACTGGTGATGATCACCATCAATAATAACCCATCAAGACTCTTACGGTCACTACCGCGCCCACTAGATGGCTACTTCTTATTCAGGTGTTTGGGGTACCGTGCTATTCTCTATGGTTCAGGCACCCCACTTTTAGCATCTACTGCTGAGTTAACTTGAATTGCAGCGGTACCACTAACACTGAATGTCAGACCTTCAATATTAATAAATCAATTCTTAGGTAAATCACATAACATTAACATCATCTAAAACATTTGGTGCACCAATATTATCCCCGGTAACGTTACCATATTTTCCACTCAGTCCTGGGCTGACCTGTGCACAGTAATTTGGGTAGTGTTCCAATGTCCTGCAGAGGTTTCCATCAAGGGTTAAGTATTATAGTAGAAAGCAGAGCTGTTGCTCATTTCAGCCACAAGATGGTGCTGTTCTCTCAACAGTCAATGAATCTCTATCAGCACATGTACTCTGCAGCAGGGTATAATGTCCAGATATCAGCACACACACACACACACACACACACACACACACACACACAGGATATAGCTGAAACGACCGTCTTAATTGTTCCCTGCAGCCTGTGTATAGGTATGATCTGGGGGAAAAGCTCTCACAATCCTTCCTTGTACAAGAATGCAATGTCAGTTTTGGATAGATTCTCTCATCACTCTTCCCTCTGACACTGGGGTGTGTGCAGTACACTACAGGCTAGGTTTTACCTTGAAAAGAGTTCTGTAGTTAGTGAATACTGTCTTTGGTGCCCCACTGCGTGTCCCCAGCTGTTCTCCGTCCGCTTTGCTGGAAATATCACAGTTTTGACAGCAGCTTATCTTCTCTCTGCTCGGCTGCACATCCTCCCCCGTGTTCCTTCTACCATGCTGCTCTCTCTCCTGCTTCCTGCACAACCTCTTCCTGTTACTCCCCCAGCCAATCAGGGCCTTCATCCTCCTCCTGTCAATCACTCCTGGGCACAAGTTTACAGGAGCACAATTAACCCCTTGTAGCCCTGCATTTTAAAAGCGTTTATGCACTCCTCTGTGCTGTTCAACAGGGCTTTGGGGTACCACAAATACGTGATGAGTACTAATGTTCCCGCGTACATTAATCTCCAGGCTTTCATTGTACGAGAAAGGCAGAGGGATCCAGGGCAGGAGTTGGGCATTTCCTGGTGTATGAGAGGGCTGGGGATTGGGAGATGTTTGAATGGGGTGCTGAGTGTATATACCTAGTTCGATTGTTTTTAGTTATTTTTTTAAAATATATTTTCAATATTTATAGTACAGAAGATTGGAGCCTTGTAACCTTGTCTTTTTAAAAATGTTTATGATCCAGTCACACAGCAATGTTTGCCAGTGCAATGTTGTCTTATGTGAATTGTGTAACGGGTGGTAATCTTGTGCGGTTAAGAAGGTGGTTGAGGAATATTATAAGCTTGTCTGAAGAGGTGGATTTTCGGAGAATGCTTGAAGATTTGTAGACCAGAGGAAAGTGTTATTGTGCAAGGGAGTGAATTCCATAGTGGGTGCAGCTCGAAAGAAGGCCTGTAAATGGGAACAGAAGGATGTGATGAGAGTGGAAGAGAGGCAAATGTTGTGCAGAACGGAGTTGTTGAGTTGGGAGATATTTTGAGACAAGTGAGGAGATGTATGTTGGTGCAGTTTTGTTGATGACCTTGTAGGTTAGTAAAAGTATTTTATATTGGATTCGGTAAAAAATAGGGAACCAGTGTAGAGACAGACAGATTGATTTAGCAGAGGAATAACGATTTGCAAGGAAAATCAATCTGTCCACTTTGTGCAAAAATAAAAAGGGTAGGATGGCTTTAGATTTTGGGGGCCCTAAATAAAGCATATTGTGGGGGCCCCTAACACCATCACTTATGGAACCAAGGGCTTTTACTGTACATTTAACAAACTAAAGATCACGATGTACAGTATATATGAATATATTTCTTTAATAAAATACAGTGATGTAATATATCATTTAAATAAAGCATATACATTGTACTAAAACAGATGGATAACTGAACCTACTACTGATTATCAGAATAATATTTAATACAGAGTTTGCATTTTGGTGCTGTGTTTAAGGTATTGTTACAGCTCCCTCGAATCCTGTATAAGCTTTTAGAACAGTTACTGTTGTAGAGGTCTTCACCTATAGCAGCTGCCTTTTTCGTAGAGATGGATATTCTCACAGGTACTTGGATGCCCCCAGGATTTACACTCAGTGTAGTAAAAGCTTATATCGAGGAACAGGTAGCAAGTAGTAGGAGGCTTGAGTACTACTCAGGGGTTTAGTGCGAGAATCAACCAGATCCAATTCAGAGGTTAAAAGTCCATAGCAGACACAGAGAGTCTTACTAAGGGCCGGAGGGTTATGGGCTAACAGAAAACAAGGGTAATCCAGGTAACAGAGCCAAAGGGTCAAAGGCAGCCAGCAAATAAGAATGGTGCAGATAACAAGCCAAAAAGTCAGGTAACAGGTGATCAAACAGCAGAATACAGATCCAGAGAAGGCACAGCAATTGCAAGGCAAAGAACACTATAATCGTCAGGAAGGCTAAACCCACCCTGCCTTTTGAACATTGAAGGGCCAATCATAAGGAGCACGCCCCCTTAAAGACATAGGAGATTGCAGTCTAAATCGCGCTCTCCACCTGCCTAACAAACAACCGGGGGAAGGGGGAGAGTAGTTGGAGTGTCCCGGTTGCCTAGGCAACAGACTGGGCATGAAGGGGATGAAGTAGTGTCCCGGCTGCCTAGGCAACGAGTAGTGTAGAGTAGCAACTCGTGACAGTACATACCTTGAGGAGGGGTTAAGGAAGCCCCATATCTTAATTTGTTCGGGAATTGCTTGAAGAACTCTTTATTCAGTCTGTCAGCATGTAAATGTTTCTCTGGAATCCAGGCTCTTTCTTCCAGACCACATCCCCTCCAGTGGATTAAGAAGTGCACCCAACCTTGCACCGATACCCGGCGGGATTTCCTAAGTCCGGCCATCGCTGACATAGTCCGTCAATCCTTTTGCAACTGGTGTGTTTGTGGAGATAAAGAAGTCAATATTTTTGCTTGAAATACTTGCCAAATAACTGTTAAACTTTTGCCTTGTCACATTTACAAGAATTTTTTCCACTATAAATTCCTAGTGTCCATCAATCTTGATCAGAGAGGGTCTACCAGATCAATGAGATCTGATCTTATTGGAAGGGAAAAATTTTTTTAGAAGAGAACAGTGGAAGGTATTGGATATCCTCAGAGATCTAGGAAGTCTCAACCTGAAGGCAACAGGGTTCACTAGAGTAATAATTACAAAAGGCCCGATGAACCTTAACCCCAATCTCCTACAAGGCTGTCGAAGCTTGATGTTCCGAGTAAATAACCAACCTTTATCACCCACTTTGAAGGCACAGCCCCTGTGGTGTTGGTCAGCAAAATACTTAGAAAAGAGTGGGACATAAAACAAGGCAGAGTGGACCCTTCTCCAGATACTTTTGAGGCATGAAGCGGTGTGACACAGCTCAGGGAGATTGTTGGTTGTGAGGGCAGATAAAGAGTTACCCCTGGATGATATCCAAAGCTACAGAGGGACAGAGATATATTCATAGAAGCGTTACGGGCAATGTTATATGGCAAATTTCACCCATGGTAGTAGGGCTGCTCAGTTGTTATAGAATTTGGAAAGATAACATCGGAGAAACTGTTCACGATTGACTCTCTCAGTATGTCTTTTAGACTGGGGTGATATGCAGAGGATAGGCTGATTTTAATACCAAATAGGGCACAAAAAGATCTCCAGAATTATGTGACAAACTGGTATCCTCTATCAGAGACAATGTCAACAGGCAAGCCATGGAGTGAGAAAATATGCTGGACAAACAAGGAGATCAATGCTTTGGCACGAGGTAACTGAGTAAGAGGGATGAAGTAGACCATCTTGCTAAAGCAATCTGCCACTACTCAAATGGTACTGTGACCAGTGCCCATGGTAATTCCACAATGAAGTCCATCGAGATATGAGTCCAAGTTGTGTTTGGAGTAGATAGAGGCATCAGCTGAGCAGGATGGATACTCCTGTAAGACTTATTCTTAACACATATTTCGCAAGAGAGAACAAATTCTTTTATGTCAGAAGCCATAGTTGGCCATTAAACCGAACGGGACAGGATCGCCAGGGTTTTGGAAATACCGGGGTGCCCTGATGCATTACAAGCATGGAGTTCAGACAAGACTGCCTTTCTGAGTTGATCCAGGGCAAACAGCCAATTGGCTGGAGTTTCAAGAGGAGCTAGGTTCTGTTGCTGCCAGAGTTGAGAACCACGATTTTGAGCCAGACCAGTAAAAATGGATGATGGAGAGATGATGGGTAACAACACGGAAGCTGAATGATGTTGAGGAACAAAGCTGTGAGATAGGACGTCAGCTTTGGTATTCCTAGACCCAGCTGTATTTCTCTTGTGGATTCTGACCTTGACTTGTTTCCTAACACTTCTTTTAGACTATGATTTAGTACTGCCCCTGTCCGCCTGTCTCTGATCCGGATTGCCTGACCCCTCTTTTTCTGCTTTGCTGGCAGCTGTACTGGAGAACAACGACCTGCGCGTCCCTAGCAGTCAAATCTATACCTTCTTCTGGGAGTCCTTGGTGAAGACCAGGGGCACGTTAGACTCCGTGCCTCCAATTTTAGCAGTGCAAATACCATCAGACAGCACCTCACTTGGGTGTGACAGCAGTCTTGCATTCGTCACCTTCTTTTATGCGAACAAGATTATATGCCCTATGGAGATCACTCTTGGAAAAAATGGTAGCTTCTTCCAGTTGGTTGATGAGGAGAGAAATAAGAGGCAGTGGGGAATTGTTCTTAATGGTGACTTTATTCTGCCCTCTGAAATCAATGCATGATCGCAAGCCCCCATCATTTTTGGAAACAAAGCAGAAGCCGACCCCAAACAGCATTTGGAGGGCCTAATAAAGCTCTTCTTAAGATTCTCCTGTATGTTCTCCTCCGTGGCATTATTCTCTGGTGTGGACAATGCATACAGTCAGCCTTTGAGCAACCTGGACCCTGGGATCAGGTCAATGGCACAGTCATAATTGCGATTTTGGAAAAAAACACATCTGCAGCCTTTTTAGAGAATACATCCAAGAAATCATGATAGGGTTGGGGGAGTTTCTCAGGAATAGGTTGCAGGACCCGAAAGGGTATGGACAAATAAGTAATGGAGCAAAAGGACCCCCAGCGAATAATCTCGCCCTCACTCCAATTGATGAGAGGGTTATTTTTATGAAGCCAGAGGTGGCCAAGAATTAGCAGAACCATGGGAAAGCTAATCAAGAAGAAGGATGGATTCTCCAAATGAAGTGTTCCAACCGTCAGATGTATCAGCAGTGTTTTATTTCAGATCCTACCAGCTGGAGTGGAAGTAGCAGGAGAGTCCCGGTTGCTTAAGCAACAGCGGGGATGTGAATGGTAGGAAGTAGCATCCAGGCTGCCTAGGCAACAGCGGGGACCGAATTGAGGTGGCCTCAGGTAGAACACGAGCTGTTGCAGCTAGCTTGGCATCTCGTAACAGGTATATACCTTTATATATGTAGAGTAGAAGAATAACATACTCAATGGAAAGAGTGTAGATCTTGCATTACAATGTGGATCACTGTTAGGGTGACTAATAGATTTACACCAGTGACACCTCGTCATTAACAGACATCCAACGGCCAGCTTCCGAGCTGTGCACTCCAGGCAATGCTATATGTTTGCAGTCTCCTGCTGGGAAGAGGTAAATGGAAGGGTAGGGGACATGCTGGAGAATTGAATGTGCCAGGGCAGTTTACTTTCAAACTAGTTCCCAAAGCGAAGCTTAAAAATGCCCATGCCCCCTTCCCAAAATACAGTGTTCAATGCAAAACCTATGTTACTGACATAGAGAGCATTCTATTGACTTCTAGATCAAGGTCTATCAAATGTCTTGGTAACATGTTATATAGTGGTATGTGATCCAAGTATCCCTTATGTGTGTCACTTTATCCCTTAAAGTATATGACTTTAAAGAATCCCATAATGTATATAAATGCATCCCAGAAATCCCATATATTTCCATGCATTAACAAATTAATTTTGTAAAAGTTTTTTTCTTTTACTGTATAAAACTGTTATTTTGAGTATATAGCAGTTAGAAATTCTTATTCCATTCTTAATATAGAATATACAGATCACACACTGTCAATTTCTGCAGATCTCTAATCTCTGATGACTATACAATGCAGACCTCTAATATCTAATGGCTATACAATGCAGAACTCTAATCTCTGATGTCTATACAATGCAAACCTCTAATCTCTGATTACTATACAATGTAGACCTCTAATCTCTGATGTCTATACAATGTAGACCTCTAATCTCTGATGTCTATACAATGCAGACCTCTAATCTCTGATGTCTATACAATGCAGACCTCTAATCTCTGATGTCTATACAATGCAGTGCTTTAATCTCTGATGCCTACACAATGCAGACCTCTAATCTCTGATGCCTGTACAATGCAGAACTCTAATCTCTGACCTCTAATCACTGATGTCTATACAATGCAGACCTCTAATCTCTAATGGCTATACAATGCAGAACTCTAATCTCTGATGTCTATACAATGCAGACCTCTAATCTCTGATGTCTATACAATGCAGACCTCTAATCTCTGATGTCTATACAATGCAGACTTCTAATCTCTGATTACTATACAATGCAGACTTCTAATCTCTGATGTCTATACAATGCAGATCTCTAATCTCTGATGCCTGTATAATGCAGACCTCTAATCTCTGATTACTATACAATGCAGTGCTCTAATCTCTGGTGGCTATACAATGCAGACCTCTAATCTCTGATGCCTGTACAATGCAGAACTCTAATCTCTGACCTCTGACCTCTAATCACTGATGTCTATACAATGCAGACCTCTAATGGCTATACAATGCAGAACTCTAATCTCTGACTTCTGACCTCTAATCTCTGATGTCTATACAATGCAGACCTCTAATCTCTTATTACTATACAATGCAGTGCTCTAATCTCTGGTGGCTATACAATGCAGTGCTTTAATCTCTAATGGCTATACAATGCAGTGCTTTAATCTCTGATGCCTATACAATGCAGTGCTTTAATCTCTGATGCCTATACAATGCAGACCTCTAATCTCTGATGCCTGTACAATGCAGAACTCTAATCTCTGACCTCTGACCTCTAATCACTGATGTCTATACAATGCAGACCTCTAATCTCTAATGGCTATACAATGCAGAACTCTAATCTCTGATGTCTATACAATGCAGAACTCTAATCTCTGACCTCTGACCGCTAATCACTGATGTCTATACAATGCAGACCTCTAATCTCTGATGTCTATACAATGCAGACCTCTAATGGCTATACAATGCAGAACTCTAATCTCTGACTTCTGACCGCTAATCACTGATGTCTATACAATGCAGACCTCTAATCTCTAATGGCTATACAATGCAGAACTCTAATCTCTGATGTCTATACAATGCAGAACTCTAATCTCTGACCTCTGACCGCTAATCACTGATGTCTATACAATGCAGACCTCTAATCTCTGATGTCTATACAATGCAGACCTCTAATGGCTATACAATGCAGAACTCTAATCTCTGACTTCTGACCGCTAATCACTGATGTCTATACAATGCAGACCTCTAATCTCTGATGTCTATACAATGCAGACCTCTAATCTCTGATGTCTATACAATGCAGACCTCTAATCTCTGATGTCTATACAATGCAGACCTCTAATCTCTGATGTCTATACAATGCAGACCTCTAATCTCTGATGTCTATACAATGCAGAACTCTAATCTCTGACTTCTGACCGCTAATCACTGATGTCTATACAATGCAGACCTCTAATCACTGATGTCTATACAATGCAGACCTCTAATCTCTGATTACTATACAATGCAGACCTCTAATCTCTGATTACTATACAATGCAGACCTCTAATCTCTGATGTCTATACAATGCAGACCTCTAATCTCTGATGTCTATATAATGCAGACCTCTAATTTTTGATGATTGCAAAAAATGGATCTGTCTGCGCTGACTAGTATTTTAGCTGCCTCTGTCTGCTAACATACAACCTATCTACGTATGTACAAATGAACTAAACCTACAAATATATGCAAACAAATCTGGCGCTTATACTCTATAAAATCTCAAAAAGAACACAAAAAAGGTAGTCCAAAATATATACGTATTTTAAGAGTCCCAAGAACAATGTCCTCAATGTTCATATGGTTCCAACAAGATTTGATCCCAAAAGGAGGGTATTGTGTATCCAGATATAGTTTTCCACCAATGTTCATACATATAAATAAGCAGAAAAAGATTGTGTTATTCTGTATTCACTTATATTCTACTACGATCAAAAAAACCTTATAATGCCCGTGTAGTATAAAAGGTATTTTAATTATCACCATGTGTGACCAGAAGTTCTCCACTGAAACAAATATGCACTTACACAGGAGGATATCTGTGATTCCAAAGATGGTAGTGGATTACACTTGTAGATCTTCAATTAAGTCCACATAATTCTTTGAGTATAAGCTCAAAAGAAAAATAAAAGTGCTCCAAATGGTGCATTACCATAATAAAAATAAATTTATTCTAAGCACAATATAAAAACAAGTAAAGAGGTATAATCTGAGTGAAATCGCTGCTGAACCTGATAAGGTTGGACTCTTACCCCATGTGGGATGATCTTGCGCATGTAGGGAAACCTTTTTATCCCTCTCCAGAGGTCGGGTTCCCGGCTGGTTACCGCTGCATACTTCCCAACACTTGGGTTTGAAGTCCTCTCCTCTCAGGAAATCAGCGTGTTCTCTCTCAGTCCTCCTCGTCACCGCCTCTGCCAGGCGGTGACGAGGAGGTTAACTTCCCTTTACAATGCAGCGCCGCTTGAAATTTAATCGTGGAAGAGGCTGAACACGCGGGTGTTGAAGAACCCGCAGATTGATACATTTACCCCCTGATGTCTATACAATGCAGACCTCTAATCTCTGATGCCTGTACAATGCAGACCTCTAATCTCTGATTACTATACAATGCAGTGCTCTAATCTCTGGTGGCTATACAATGCAGACCTCTAATCTCTGATGGCTATACAATGCAGTGCTTTAATCTCTGATGCCTATACAATGCAGACCTATAATCTCTGATGCCTGTACAATGCAGAACTCTAATCTCTGACCTCTAATCACTGATGTCTATACAATGCAGACCTCTAATCTCTAATGGCTATACAATGCAGAACTCTGATGTCTATACAATGCAGACCTCTAATCTCTAATGGCTATACAATGCAGACCTCTAATCTCTGATGTCTATACAATGCAGAACTCTAATCTCTAATGGCTATACAATGCAGAACTCTAATCTCTAATGGCTATACAATGCAGAACTCTAATCTCTGATGTCTATACAATGCAGAACTCTAATCTCTGACCTCTGACCTCTAATCACTGATGTCTATACAATGCAGAACTCTAATCTCTGATGTCTATACAATGCAGAACTCTAATCTCTGACCTCTGACCTCTAATCACTGATGTCTATACAATGCAGACCTCTAATCTCTGATGTCTATACAATCAGGTGCTCCTATCTCTAATGGCTATGCAATTCAGACCTCTAATCTGTGATGTCTATACAATGCAGACTTCTAATCTCTGATGCCTATACAATGCAGACCTCTAATCTCTGATTACTATACAATGCAGTGCTCTAATCTCTGGTGGCTATACAATGCAGACCTCTAATCTCTGATATTTTTACAATGCAGACCTCTAATCTCTGATGTCTATACAATCAGGTGCTCCTATCTCTAATGGCTATGCAATTCAGACCTCTAATCTCTGATGGCTATACAATCAGGTGCTCCTATCTCTAATGGCTATACAATGCAGACCTCTAATCTTTGATGCCTATACAATGCAGACCTCTAATCTCTGATGTTTAGACAATGCAGACCTGTAATCTCTGATGTCTATACAATGCAGACCTCTAATCTCTGATGTATATACAATGCAGACCTCTAATTTTTACTGGCTATAAAATGAAGACCTCAAATCTTTATTTTCTGAAAAAAAGTGAATTATAAGTAAATTATTTAGAAAAATTCTGTAACAACTTTTTTTCAAGGTTTGGAACCAAGAAGCTGCCTTCATCTGTGGAGCTTTATTGTGATTTGTGACTGGGAGGTATATGCAGCATTAATACTAGTTGATATAGTAATTTATTAATTATTTTTATATAGCTTGTATTTATATAGAGCCACCATACTCTGCAGCTCTTTACAATTGGGGACATAAACTGCAAGAAAACAAGACCTAAGTATTAACAAACAAACAAATAAACAAAGAAGTAAAAGGAACCTGATTGCAAGCTTACAAAAGGTAGACGTGGAGGTGAAAATTTGGCTACTGGAATACCAGTGGTGGAAGTGGGGGTGTACACAGTGGTATGCCATACCGCCTCTTCTGCCTGCAGCCTTCATTGTAAAACTGTAAAATTCCATTCACTTACATTCTCATTACATTTTTCATACCGCCACTTCTAAATTTTCACTTGACCACTGGGAATACTAATAAAAAGAGAATTGCAATAGTCAATGTGGGATGGATTGTTTAGTATGTAACAGGATCAGAGACAGATTGGATGTGGGGAACAAAGTACAGTTCTGAGTCGAGGATGAAACTTAGGCAGCGAGCACGTGGGGTAGGGTTTATTGTCAGGAAAGTAATTTCTATTGGTTGGTGTAAATATTAATAGCTGCGTTGAGGTGCTAACAGGGCTGCATCCAGGGTTAAACGTCAGAAAAACATTCAGTAATATGAGCCAACACAGATGGCGAAAGATCTGGAGAGTTTAGATAAATTTGAGTGTCATTTGCATCTTGGTTGTACTGAAACCCAAAGTAGTTGATTAGTTTTCAACAGATGTGATCTATAGGTAAAGAAGAGTTCCATAGGATGGAGTCTTGCGGTGCTCCAAATGAGAGAGGAAGTGGATCCATGATAGGACAATGTCCTGAAGACATAGGGAATGCAGCTGTAAGAGAAATGAGTGGTTGATGGTGTCAAATGAGAGATAAAAAAGGATTAGAAGTGAAAAGTGGCCTTTAGATTTAACAATGATAAAATAATTTCTCACTTTAGTCAGTGCAGTCTCTGTGGAATGTCAGATGTTCATATTAGAAATTAATTGTTCACTATATAGTTGTAGAGTTTGAAATATTGCTGGTGAGTGACTTAGAAGAGGTCGTATTTCGGTCAGGAAAGCACGCTGTTAGACAGAGTAACAAAGAGGAATGAGCAACAGAAATGAGGTTAGAAGAAGGGTGTCATGCTTCAAAGTAAATCACAGCTATGGAGTCTGGATGTGATGAAGCATAAGGTGTTTATTGCTTAGAAAATACTAATAAATAGTACGTAGCAATATAGTTGAAACTGCACAGGGATTTCTGATAAGGCTGAATGCTGGTTGCACAGAATACCACAGACACAGGTAGCAAGGTAAGTGGAGATAAGCAGCAAAATGTGAGGATTCGAGGGTACAGGAGCAGCAGGAGAACAAACCATAGGAAGGGCAACAAAACAACAATGACCGGAACAGGAGAGGGAGAGAGGCAGGTATAAGTAGAGAGCACCCAGGTGCAGGAGATAATTAGTCCAACAGGTTAACCCCTAGTAGTGAGAAGGATAAAGCAGAATAGCAACACCTCTGGTGAGTTAGAATTACTGCCATAATATGTACAATGAACACATATAAAGTCCAATAGTTCTGGAGGCAGGAGCTGCAGGCAGATTGTGACAGTACCCCCTCCCTTAAGGGACGCCCTTATCACCAAAAATTGTTAAAAAGTCTGAATCATAGTCGAGAGTCGCGGTCCTGGTAGAGAAGGGCGGAAAGGAGATGGAAATCATACCAAAGGGGCGTTTAGGCATCTCAGACCCTCCTGTCTTCTTTCGCCCTTTTTGCTAGACTTCCTCGGAATGTGAACCACTTGGGTAGAGCACAGAGGTAATTCTTGGACTGAGGTGATAGGAGATATTGCCGAATGTACTGCTGACCCACAAGTTTCCACTGCGAGGGATTGCGCAAACTTCCCGATCACTGCTTCAGTAAAGAGTTGTAAATCAGACAGGATGGGAAGCTTAGTCTCAATAAAGTGGTTTGCCCATTCCAAGGCTTCTCCTTTAACATTTGATAACAGGAACAGTACCTGCTTTTTTGGGTTGTTGACAAGGCTAGGTACGGAGGGAAAATATGAGGCACAAAAGCTCGGAAGGGCGCTAACTTGAGAAAGATTCCCATCCAAAGTAGGTGACAGCTGAGACTGGAGACCCACAGCAAGAGGCAGCTTGGACTGGAGACCCTCGACAAGAGACAGCCCGGACTGGGCACACATGGAGGACGGCCCGAACTGGGCACACTTGGATCAGACAGCACTGGGAGAAGCCTCGGACTGAACAGCACTGGAAGAAACCTCGGACCGGACAGCACTGGGAGAAGCCTCGAACCGGACAGCACCAAGTAATAAAATTTGGGATAGTCCCCAGGCGCCTATACAGAGACAATGAAGTCAAATGGGCGAAATAGGTGTTTATTTGAATGAATCCATAATAATAAACGTTGGTATATAAAAAATGATTCCAAAAAGATAGAGAAAATCATCTGCAAACATTGGAACATTCTTTTGGGTGATGAAAGATTGAGGGAAGTTTTACCTTGTAAACCAAGGTTTATCTACAAAAAGGCGGATAATCTCAAAAATGCCCTTGTAACAAGCAGCATTCCCATTACCAGACAGACACCTTCCAGTACATGGTTGGGAGAGGATAAAAAAGGCTTCTTTTACTGCACAAGATGCCAAGCATGCAGGACGAGCCGTATGAGGGGCACTAAACCTATCTGTACGTTTACTGCAACTGCTACTGGAGCCACTTACAAGATAAAAGACAAAATCACCTGTGACACCAAGGGGGTGATTTACATGCTTGAGTGTCCCTGTGGAAGACAGTATGTAGGTAGGACAGCAAGAGATCTACATACCCGGATTAGCGAACATCAAAGGAACATAACTAAGGGGTTTGAGGCCCATAGTGTCTCCAGTCATTTTGCACTCCTTCACAATAAAGATGCTTCATTGCTTAAATTTCAGGGCATCTGTATAGTAAAGAGATCATGGAGAGGAGGAGATTTTATCCGGTCCATGTCTTGTGAGGAGAGTAAATGGATCTACAAACTTAAAACTCTCGTTCCAAGAGGTCTTAATATTGACTTTGAACTTAACAGTTTTCTTTAATCATTCTTTTTAGATTGGAACAATCCTGGTCTCTTAACGGATTTGCTAAGAGACTAGATTTTTGCATCAAATCTAGTTCTTTTTGTCACTTGAAATATTGAAAGGAACCTGCTGTTATATTTGAACCTATTCATTGTGAAGCTTCAATATCTGCATTTGGTCCAACAAGACTTTTCATTGGACAATCCATTTTTAATAACTATAAAAGGAGGCCAAGTGACCTCTGCTAAACAACCCTGATGAAGCCCTGTACTGGGTGAAACGCGTAGGTTATTCATCCAAACCGGATTTACCGACATCTAACAGCATTCAACCTTTTCACTGACAAGCCGGCCGTAAGCTTACACAGACTGGATAGCAACTACCGCATGCGCATGCGCGATCTTTCAACTCTCACTCGGCAACTGGATTCTCTTCAGCACAGACGGAGATTTATATAACAGCTCCCCTGGACGGATGTTTGGGAGATAAACTCTGCAGAGCGGGGTGAGTCTGTTTTTTTATGATTCTTTGCCCCTATGTGGTAAATTGGAGCCGCTGTGGGATCACTCCACTCATACTTATTCTACCTTGATACACAAAGACTGCTCTGCTTTGTAAAGAACTACAACACCCATTGTTGTTTGGGCCTATACACATGGCTATTGCACCATCTTTGCAACTTTGCAATTATTTACTCTGGACTCTATCATCCATTTGTGCATAACAGCTCACTATCTTGTGAAGTTTGTTTACCAGCAAAACTGCTGAAAATTTTTGCTGTGTTTTTTATGTATATGTTTTTATATCGCAGTCAAAGAGAAAAATATATATATTTTTTATTTTTTATTTTTTATATACCAACGTTTATTATTATGGATTCATTCAAATAAACACCTATTTCGCCCATTTGACTTCATTGTCTCTGTATAGGCGCCTGGGGACTATCCCAAATTTTATTTGTGGTTGTTTACAAGGTACTTGGGGGGGAGGGGTCTCCCCCCCCTTTCACTGTCTCCATTCTTTGGCAGCCATTATCTACCTACACTGGGTATTTGCGCAGATATAATACCCTCTCTATTGAGCACCAAGTAATAACTTGGGCTCAACTGTGTCAAGTGGCGGGCTGCACTGCCTTGAATGACAACTGGGGCTGTACTGCCTTAAAAGGGCGACTCAGGCTGTACTGCCCAAAATGGCAACTTGAGCTGTACCGTATTGACTGGCAACTCGGGCTGTACCGTATTGACTGGCAACTCAGCCTGTACCGTATTGACTGACAACTCGGTCTGAACCGTATTGACTGGCAACTTGGGCTGGACCGTAACAAGTGGCAATGTCTCTGGAGCGGACTGGAGCGACAGGGCCTTCTCTGAAGCGGACTGGAAGGGCAACGCCCCCTCGGAAGCAGGCTGTAGGGGCAGCACCTTTTCTAAAGCAGGCTTTAGGGGCAGCACCCTCCTAAAAGCAGGATGTAGCTCAGGAACTGTAGACCGAGGCTGGCGACTCGGGAGCAAAGGCAGAGGCTGGAGGCTTAATACCGGAGACAGTGGCTAGAAGCTTTGAACTGGAGACAATGGCAGGAGACTCAGGACTGGAAACAATGGCAGGAGATTCAGAAATAGAGAAAATAGCGGGAGATTCAGGACTAGAGACAATGGCAGGAGACTCAGGACTGGAGGCAAAGGCTGCCACATTGGAACTGGAGGCATAGGATGGCATCTCAGAACTAAAGGCAGAGGATGGCAACTCGGATTTGGAGGCAGAGGATAGCACCTTGAAGCTGGAGGCAGAGGAGGGCAACTCGGAGCTGGAGGCAGAGGATGGCACCTCAGGATAGGGGACAGGAGCTGGCACCTCAAGACAGATGACAGGAGCTGGCACCTCAGGACAGGCGACAGGAGCTGGCACCTCAGGACAGGCGGCCGGAACTGGCGCCTCAGGACAGGAGGCCAGAACTGGCGCCTCAGGACAAGCGGATGGAA
The DNA here is from genome assembly GCF_038048845.1 of Mixophyes fleayi. Lineage (NCBI taxonomy): Eukaryota > Metazoa > Chordata > Amphibia > Anura > Limnodynastidae > Mixophyes > Mixophyes fleayi. The sequence continues at coordinate 44,313,855 of NC_134405.1, forward strand.
CTGTTGCCTCAGGAAAGGCGGTTGGAGTGGGCGCCTTAGGACAGGCGGCTGGAACGGGCGCCTCAGGACAGTCGTTTGGAATGGGCGCCTGAGGACAGACGGTTGAAACTGGTGGACTAGGCCTCATCTAAGGGTGTAGAACAGGCTGTAATTTGGGAACGAGAAGTGAAGCACAAACAAATCCAGAATGAGAAGGGTAATAAAATAAAGACGGTGTTGTAGGCTGTCGCGGTGTGAGGGGATGACTGTCTTGTAAAAAGTGTATATTACTGGCACAATAGAGACATAATTTATTAGCTCTTCTGCGCCACCGCTCCTCTTCAGTCAGATGGGGGCATGGACCACCTGTGAACCTGGAGATTGTTACACCATTGTTCTTGGTAAAAAGTAAGCTTGTAGTAGCACTATTAAAATCTGACAGTCTCCGGAGTGGGTCCTTAAGTAAGGCAGAAAATTGAGCCAACTGAGAGCGTAGTAAAATAATGTCTGCTTGTAGAATCTGTAGCGTAGGTAGTTCAGTAATGTGGGAGGCAGACATGTTGCTAGAGGAAACAAATGAAAAACAATTGCAGAAAGAGTCTCAGGGGAAAATTTGAAGCAGGATCTTTCACGCGGCTCGAAAGCTGTCTTTTTGGCTGGTCATACTGTCACTCTTCAAATTAAATCACAGCTATAGAGTCTGGGATGTGATGAAGCATAAGGTGTTTATTGCTACAAAATAGAAATAAATAGTATGAACCAATATAGTTAAAACTGCACAGGGATTCATGATAAGGCTGAATTCTGGTTAAATGGAATATCGCAGACACAGGTAGCAAAATGTGAGGATCCGAGGGTACAGAAGCAGCAGGAGAACAAACCATAGGAAGGGCAACAAAGCAACAATGACCAGAACAGGAGAGGGAGAGAATCAGGTATAAGTAGGGAACACCCAGGTGCAGGAGATAATTAGGCCAACAGGTTAACCCCTAGTAGTGAGAAGAATAAAGCACAATTGCAGCACCTCTGGTGAGTTAGAATTACTGCCATAATATATACAATAATCACAAATATAAAGTCTAATAGTTCTGGAGGCAGGAGCTGCCAATATAATGCAGCAAGCTGCAGGCAGATCGTGACAAAGGGAAACGAGTAGGGAGAGCTATCAGAGACACCAATAACAGCAGCCACCAGACAGGGACTTTGCCTACTGTTGATCCAACAGGAACATAAATTGCTGATCTGTCACTTTTCAAATACCAGCCCACCTGGACAAGAAAAACGGAGACCACCCTAAACTTTCCACTATTTAAGAACCCAACCAAAGCAGATAAGTGGTATCACTTAAAGCCCAACGCGGTATATCTAGAAAAAAATATATATAAAAGTAACATCTAAGTCCTGGCCAGATAAATCTCCTTTATAAACAGTAGCCACACAATACACCAAATAGAAGAGGACTGAGAAAGACTTTAAGAAACATAGGTCCCTATTTATGAATGAACGCAGAAATTGCCCCTTAACTATCATCTATTATGGTCGCTTTTGGCAGTGATAAGAGATGAATTATGGGGTCAATTTCCTCATGCTGTGACATCAACTCTGATAAGTGTTTGTTTCATCAAAGACTGTTTTGCATTGAGATGTCTTTCGCCCCTTGTTTGAATACAACGGCGAACGACTTAACTTCCAGGTTCTCTCCCTGGCTATGTTTACTGCACATGCATGGTGATGTACACTCTCCCGAGGGCAATAATAGAATGGTTAGAGTGGCTTACACCATCCTCTGATGATGTTGACATGCTTTGATATGTAAAGCTTTTCAAAGCTTGATAAATTGGCATATTTTACTGGGGCCATAGAGAACTATGGGGACGTCCGTATTGAACGAAACTTTAGTCAATGCCGGAGATATCTGTGATATATCCAGCGTCAGAGTGTTGAAGAATAGCCACGATCCTTAAAATTTTCATAATCAGGCATAAGGCATAGACAGTTTTATAAATAGGCCACTTAGTTACAGATTAGACTGAAACTTAATAGTTAGGGAGCTATAGAGGTTTATTAGAGTAATACAACTTTAAGAATTACAGAACATTTTTGGCCTGTGATCCTTAATTGAAAACAGTGGGCCTAATTCATTAAGGAAAGGGAGGCAAAAAATGAGTAAGTTTTCTCCTGGACAAAAACCATTTTACAATGCAAGGGGTGCAAATTAGTTTATTATTTTGCACATAAGTTAAATAGTGGCTGTTCTTTCATATAGCACACAAATACTTGATAGCTTTATTTTTACACTGAAATTTAAAGTTAATCTAGGTGTGACAGGATGGACCGCCTATGCCACCCTGTCTGTTGTTGCTGGAAACTGGCTGGGCTTACTTTGCCACCGTTCCCTTTCGTTATCCAAAAAGCGCCCTCTTGCCGCAGTAGGAGGGGCTTAAGCTGCTGCCACCACTGGGCTCCTATACAGGCACCCAGAACGGGGTTTCTTCTGCGTAACTGATGCTGCTAGCGTGTCTCCTTGCTGGTGTACCTGGGCTGGTCCTCCTGACCTCTTACTATGGATCAGGGATGCTGTGAATGGATCCCCCCTGGCCTATCACATGGACCAGGGCTGCTGGGTAGCAGGCAGGCGGTGGTACTGGAAACGCTTGGGTCCAAACCGCAGAGACAGCCGGAGAACGGATTCGATTTTTGGGTCTAATCTGTAGATCACACATACAGCAATATTGAAGATGATTCCAAGCAGGTCTTTGAAGCAAGATGGTTTATTTGCTCACACACACTGGTGGAAGGTTCCAGTGTGATCAGGTCAGATGACAATTCAGAAGAACGATACATTTCAGTGTACAAGTCAGAGCATTTATACCTTTCAGACACATGCTATTTTTAGCATCAGGATATACTCTATTTACACAAACATAAATTTACATACATTGCAAAGCTACTAATATTTATACTTAGTTTTGAAATTCTTAAAAACCTTGCTGTGATATCCTGCATCTTTGAGATGCAGGAAATGTTGCAGCACATTTTAAATTAAACCTTCCTGTCTCCAAGTTAAACCTCACACATCAAAAGATTTAATTAACACGTGGCCTTTCATCAGACCGTTCGGAATTCATATTCACACAGAACAACAAAAGGTCCCACAACAAGCCAGTTTCCCAAACCACAATACACCAAAGGCTTAGTAAACACAGGCTCATTGTAACAGATATATGCATCAGAAATAGGCATATCCTATAGCAAGCTTAGACAAGAGACAAATTTCTTCCCTGCTCACAGAAATAACGACTTCCTATCTTACACTAAACAAGAATAAGTGCAAATGCAATCACATAAATAAGTGCCCTGCGCTATTCGCTTAAAATAAACTTTTACCAAAAGTTATTTAATAGTGATCCAGTCACACTAGGACATGCCCTACCCCAACTATAAATCTGTTCTCACATTTTAAAAACAGCACCCCCTCAAATGCAACATGGTTTTGTCAAGGTTGAAAGCTACTCATTTTTTTTGCTTTGCTTTCCTTAATGAATCAGGCCCAGTGTGTTTTGTTTGACGGGTAAAATCGGAGGACCCCACACTTTTTATCTCGCCAATTTTGCTAGTACCACCCTAGGCTGGCAGCAATAGAATTGAATAAGCTGTTTGGGGTGGAATGGGCACAAAATTTTTTACCTTCGTGTATTGAATTTTTAAATCTAATGATTTATGTTGACATTTTGACTGTCGACTTTACAACCGTGTACACATTTTACATGTCTACCTTATAAACATATAGACATTATGACTGTTGACTGTTGACATTTTGGTGTAGACATTTCATACCCAACCCGATTTTCTATGTCTGTCCCTACATCCAATTCCTTCCCCAATAAAAGCCTTTCCTTGTCTAGTGGTACGTCTCCTTCTTCGGGGTCTCCACCCAGCTGGGTCCTCATCTCTCTCTGCCTCTGAGTTGGTGATGTTGTCCTTGGAGACAATGCCAGCGCCCCTCAGACCCACCACCTCGTTCCACCACAGGTTTTATAGATAATTTTGGTCAAGATATTTTTTTTAACAGAATAGCAGTAATTAATGCATGCTTTAATAATGATGGCAATATACCAGAGGACACGGAGTGATTACAGATGTTAGGCTGGGATGTGTACAGGACACAGCAAAAAACTAATTTGGAAATGGGTTAGAGTTGAACGGGCAGATACTAGTGTGGGAAAAGAAGAAAAGGGCAGAGTCTTCATCTTTATTTATAATAGCAAATGAAGAGAAGTTACAGGAAAAATGTGTTGCTTGGGGAAGAGGAAATCTACTCATATCAGATCTTGTCATTCTTGAAAAGTGAAGTAAGAGGACTGAAAAGAGACTTGGAAGTATTAAAAATGCATTTGGGGTTAAAATACTGAACAATACAGAGATGAAAGGTTAGATGTTTGTTTCTTTGTCAATGTCTAGAGCATTTTGGAAAGACTGGTAACAGTTGTAAACTTCCGAGGACTTTTATCAATGACATTCTACTTTGTAGGAGAGTTTTTGAAGGTAGTGCTTCCTTTGTGTGTCACAGCTGAGTTTATGGTCATTGTTGTGAAGGAACGAAACTGGAGCTATTTGATATGGGGCTGTTGCTAGAGTATGATGAAGATCATCATCATCATCACCATTTATTTATATAGCGCCACTAATTCCGCAGAGCTGTACAGAGAACTCACTAACTTGAGTCCCTGCCCCATTGGAGCTTACAGTCTAAACTCCCTAACATACACACACACACACACACACACACACACACACACACACAGACAGACAGACCGAGAGAGATAGACTAGGGTCAATTTTGATAGCAGCCAATTAACTTACTAGTATGTTTTTGGAGTGTGGGAGGAAACCGTGAAGATGTGGGACTTCCAGATCAAGACAGCAGGATTTAGAAACTGAATAGAGAAGTTGGTGCAGAGAGGTGGAAGGTTGTTGAAAAATAATATAACTGAGATCTCTGCTGGTATGGGGAGGTTTGGTTGAGTGTAAAGAGTTTAAGATGGTAAAGGAGATATTGAAGGTGATCAGCTGATGGTTGAAATAAGAAAAGGAGTGTTAAAGAAGTCATAAACTGAATGAAGTTTTTAGAACGAATGATTGGGAGTATCGTTCCACTGGGACAGGCCAGTGATCAATATAACTGCAACAAAGGAGTCTGTGCCAGGCAAAATTAATAGAGATTAAGCCAGTCCTGGAGGCCCTCACTTCAGGAAGTATACATTGTACTTCAATGTCAATGTGCAATGTGTTTTATGTATGTGCTAAGCTTATGTGTAAAAGCATTTTCCTACAAAAGCCACAATCAGCCCAGTGTGCTTTCCCCTCAACACCCATCGTATACCTATTTGCACTGTCCCTAAAGAAACCTGATCACTTTTCTATCCTTGGAAGGGCAGCCAAGCCTAGCAGGACTGCCCATGCTGGAAGCCACAGACACTCTCTGAGTTCATCCCCAGGTTTTTACACTAAATGGTTATCCTGGGGAGGGATCCAAACCCTCCCCACTGTAAGATAATGTTGTTCCTTGAGTGTTTTTCACTGTAGTCCAGACCCCTTACTACCTTGCCACCTGACCTATTGGAGCCCATCACAGCAGGTGACTCATAGGGTGCAAATAAATCTGGTATTGCATCTGTGTGGAGTTGTACCAGGTAATTACCAAGGGCAATCTCCGTCGGCAGGCATGGGGTAAAGTAACCAGGGGCAAGTGACAATAACAAAACCTGCAACTGCACTCAGGGCAGTTTTTACAAACACAGGATAAATCATGGTCACATTTTATTTTGACCACAGCTCATGATAAAACACCACAAGAACATGCATCCTTCTGTTGGCTGCTGAACCTTTATCGACCACCTGCTTAGCGGTGAATTAAGAAAATCACTGGCTCTGTGCCATAAAAAAAGCCTTGGGCTCTCAATGTGCATACTGTATCTTTCTCACTGCACATAATTATTCAATGCAAAAAAATGAGTAACTTGGCAAAACCATGTTGCATTGAAGGGGAGGTAAATTTAAAATGTTTGGACAGATTTATAGTTGGCGTAGGGCATGTCCTAGATCAACTTTTAATTTCAGTGTAAAAATAAAGCTCTCAGATATTTCTGTGCTACATGAAAAAGTAGCCAGTGTTTCCCTTGCATGCAAAATAATAAACTATAATACACCCCTTGCATTGTAAAATGGTTTGTACTGAAGCATACTTATTCCTTTTTTTTTTGCTTTATATTCCTTAAAGACTTGGGCCCAATGAGTTTATTTTTTCGTTAGAACATAAAACCAGCCACCTTGCTCTTATCATAATAAAAACACAGCAATCATCATACAACCCCTATTTTACAAAAAACAGCAGCAACATGTTCTAAAATAAAATAAAATCTACCACAAGTCCTTCACCCAAACCTCACTTCATTTGTTAGAGTCACAATTGTGCCACTTACTTAAAATGGGAGATTTCTGTCCCCCCAAATCCCCCCTTCCCTTTTAGTTTCTGGCCTTGGGCTACTGACCCAAATTATTACTCATTGCACCCAGTAGTAGCAATAACAAAGAGAGAACAAGTTTTGAGCATAACACTGCACATATCTGTGCAGGAATAGAACCATTACCAATGGACAGTACACACTGCACTGTGTATTGCTGGAAATAAGTCTTAATAAAGTTTATGTTATACAAGTGTTTAAATGCCTTTTTAACAAGTTAATCTGTCACATATAACTGTCCAGTCTCCTTATGGCTGCATTGAATGGATAATGATTATTCCCTTTCAGATCATACTTGAATCTAGTAAAAAGCTATTGTAATAAAATTAAACTTACCGTATACTTTAAAAGTGCCAAAGACAAATATGCTGATGAAAGTCCAGAGTAAGGAGGACTCCATTGGGGAGCGGTGTATATATCTCAGTGCAGTAAGACGAGTGGTTTTTAAAGAGTTTATGAAGCTCTCTCACTTATTGCAAACGTTGTCAAAACAATAGAGGGAAGGAAGTTGCCTGGTAAAGATGCACAGCACTTTTTTTTTTCCCAGAGAATTTTCAGATTCTTTCACGCTGGATGGGATGGAAGAAAGACCTAGTAAAGATGTGCAAAGCTACTTAATGCGATATATGTCACGTGCTGAATCAGTGGGGATTATAAGTGCGACACTTGTCATTGAAGAAGGAAGTGGCTGGAGATCTTAAAATATATCAAGCGTTGATAGAAATATTTTTTTTTTTTTTTTTTTTTAAATCTCTTTTTTATTGAAAATTTAAACAGCTTTTACAAATATCTCTGTCTTGCATTAAGCAATAAGTTGAAGGTATTACAGAGAAACAAAAAGAAATAGTGGGACAATAGTCCAGCATATAAAATACTATTTAGTATTCGGTAGCAAAACATGTAGAGATGGGGGAAAGTTAAAGAGGAGTAAAGAGTGGGGAGGAAAGGCAAAGCTGAGAACGGGGGGGGGGGGGGGGGGGTAGGGGGGTTTCACTTATTCCACTGAGAATATAATGCTTGAATTAAAGACACTCAAACCATATATAGTAGTATTCCCTATATTTATCCCTTGATGAATAAGGTATATCGTCCATTATCCTGTAGGATTCTAATCGGGCAAACTATTCTTTTATGGTAAGGATATTTGGGAATCTCCAATGAACCGGGATCACGGCCTTTGCCGCGTTGCTAAGATTTTTTTACTGTTGATTTTTTATATTGGGAGATGGTCATTTTATTGTCGTTTAGTAGCCAGTATTTGGGGCAATTGGGTAGCTCGACACCCATTATTTCTTTAGCAACTAGAAGGACTGCATCTCAAAAAGTTCTAAGTGCTATGCACTCCCACCATGTATGTAATGGAGTACCTGGTGCAGTCAAACATCTCCAGCACATGTTTGACACCCCGGGGACCATCTTAGCCAACAGGCTGGGACATCGATACCACCTAGTCATCACCTTGTACTGTGTCTCAACTACCCGTATACTGACCGAACTAGACTGAGTGCGTAAGAAGATGTCATTCCAATCTTGATCGTTTATTGAGCAGTCCAATTCCCTCTCCCAGTCCCGTATGAAGGTGGGTTGTTTACTAAAAGCATGTTCAATGAGGACACTGATAGAAATATTTTTGACATTTCTGAACAGTTATAAGTAGCGTTTATATAGTGGTACGTGTCACAGAAAGACATCTTTGAATCTCATCCGATATTTTAATGGGACCCATTTTCTGCCTCCATGTTGCACTTTAGCATTTCCAGTCGCACTTCAAGTAATGTAACAAAACGTTCACACACACAATTGCCATGTTATAAAAGCAGTCCTTATTACCAGAGTCTAAACCGATAGTAGGTGAAGAGGATTTAGGAGGCTGGACTTAATGTGGCCCATAGTGCGCCTCTGTAGATCTTTACGCCTCTCTGCAGACCAAGGCGTCCATCTAGGTTGTGGAGATATCTCTAGATAATGGAGGCAGGGCGGGTACCATGATAAGCATTGATTGGACCATCTAGATGCAATGGGTCAATAAGGCGCGTATACTCCCCAAAACCGTTCTGCACATGCACAGAACCGGCTGATTTTTTGTTAAAAGAAAGGCTTATTACAGCCAACTTTTTAGGGGAGTGAACAGGGTGGGAATGGGCAGATTAACGTAGTCAATGTACAGGAAGGGCGTTCCCGTTCAGGGAACGTCCAAGTCAGTTACAGTGCGCTGATTTCAACCATATCTCTTGCACTAGCAAGGGGTCTAGCAGCGGCGTTACATTCTTTTTTGGACCACAACTCCCTAGGGATATCCAGCCTCGTGATGAAAGCACTAGGGCTCTTCCCACACCCTTGGGCGGTGAGTGTGGGGTAATGAATATTTAATGGTTGGAGGAAAATCTGGAGGACAAACAGCGTGGGGTCCCCCCGATTCTCCTCCAACCAGCACTAGGCTTTGCCAGCCGGGGCTGGTGGCAATATAACAGGTGATCCCACAACAGGGGTTCCCCCTGCCATGATGCCAACCAGCCCCAAGCTGGTCAGCACGGGGCTGAGGTCCCTAGGGAGTTGGGGTCCGAGACATGAAGGGCTGTAATGCCACCTGTCAGCACTTAAACTAGACGCCTTGCTGGTGCAGGAGATACGGCTGAAATCAGCGCACTGAAGATGACTCGGATGTTCCCTGAATGGGAACGCCCTCACTGTACTTTGGCTACAATTTTTCTTTGTGGACTCCCAAATCCCTAGGGAATCCAGCCCCGTGCTGACCAGCATGGGGCTGGTTTGACATTATGGCAGAGAGACCCCATGATGCAGGTTCCCCTTGCCTACTGCCAGGGCTGCCATCAGAAATTGTGGGGCCCAGTACAAATGTAACAGGCAGGGCCCCCTCCTTCCTTCTCTCACCCCACCCTCATTTCAAATTATTCTCTAGCCAACATTTGCCTCCCCCGATTCACTACAGTCACCCCCCCATCCCCAGTTCCACCTAACCCCTGCAGTAGTTTACTTACCTCTCTGCGTCTTCTTGCTGTCTCCTTTCGGCTCCCCTCTATTGACAGCGCTGTGACGTTATTAATTACATGACGTTAGCAATACTGCAGGGAGTCTATCTGCTTTGACACGGCTCTCTGTCTGGGACCGGGCACCTAGGGGGATGGGACTGGAACAAATGGTGGCAGCTGTGGGGCCCTGAAATTTTGGGAGTGGAGGCAGACATGCTGCCTACATGGGAGCCCACTAGCGCATCCTTAATTACGCACGGAGGTCTCTCCCCACATCACCTCTCACATCTCAGGAGAAGCTGTTGCCTAGAAATGGCGCCCGCTACCTCCCTTAATTCACTGTGGATGCCTCCTCCCCAAATAAATTTGTTTGGGCCCTGGGCTGGTGGGGCCCCACTGTGCTGCTGGGCCCGATACTGCAGTACTCCCTGTACCCCCCTGATGGCGGGCCTGCCTACTGCTGGTTATCGTAAAGTGGAGGTAACTCCATGCCCCCCCCTATTTTAAAACACCCAGCTTTAGGCTGGCAGCATAAGGGTTAATATTGTTGGGAGGGGGATCCCTTTAATAAAAAAAAATATTTATTTTTAAACTATTGAGTTGATGGTTCCAATGGCTATAATGCTGCAGGCTGCTGGTGGAGCTGACAGGTACTTATGTATCCTGCAGCATCCTGTGTAGTAGGCCAGAGAGGGAAAAAACACCTGCAGTCAACAAGGAACCTTCCTTGTTGACTACGGGTGTAACCAGAGCCTATTTGCGTGGAGTTTTACTACTCCATGCAGATATGTGCCCTAATGCCCAATGTGGTTTACGTTGCACACTGGGGGGTAAATGTATAAAGCTGAGAGTTTTCAGACGGGTTTGAAAAGTGGAGATGTTTCCTATAGCAACCAATCAGATTCTAGCTGTCATTTTGTAGAATGTACTAAATAAATCATTTCTAGAATCTGATTGGTATTTCAAACCCGCCGGAAAACTCTCAGCTTGATACATTTACCCCCCAATGTGCTTTATAAATCACCTCAACTGTGTTTTTGTAATGGGTTCCAGAACTGTTTGCATTGAGTGGATCACTTTCCTACATATTCAGTTTACAAAGTAAAGTACCAGCTGTGCTTCTTCAGTTCAGTGCACTGTGCACATATATATATATATATATATATATATATATATATATATATATATATATATATATATATGCATATGGGAGAAATGGACTTGCTTTAAAGAGGAGTAAAGGAAATCAGCCTGATACTGATGACTTAGGTTGATTTGCAACTTCTCTTTCCCTCATCATTGTCATCAGCTATTTATGTAGCGCCACTAATTCTGCAGTACTGTACAGAGAACTCACTCACATTAGTCCCTGCCCTATTGGAGCTTACAGTCCAAATTCCCTAACACTAGAGTCAATTTAATAACAGCCAATTAATCTACTTGTATGTTTGGAGTGTGGGAGGAAACCAGAGCAAACCCACACAAAAAATGGGAGAACATACAAACTCCACACATTATGGAATACAGTTGTTATTATTTTTATGATTTTATAAGGTAATTAAATAATTTCCCCATCATATATTTGTAACACTCCACACAGGATAAGGCCATGGTCAAGAACTGAATTGAAGAAATGACCATAGTGCTGTGAGGCAGAAGTGCTAATCACTGAGCCACAGTGCTGCCCAAGCCAGCACTGAGCCACTGTGCTTTCCCTGTATCTATATTGGTAGATATGAGATCCAACTCTCTTCTAACATTGAGAAATTATACAACAAGATTGTACCTCAGGAGAATATAAAAGTGAGTTAGAGGGAGGGATATATGGAGTAATAGGAGGAGCTATAGGGAGAGGTTATATGGAGTAATAGGAGGAGTTATAGGGAGAGGTAATATGGAGTAATAGGAGGGGATATAGGGAGAGGTTATATGGAGTAATAGGAGGAGTTATAGGTAGATGTTATATGGAGTAATAGGAGGAGTTATAGGGAGAGGTTATTTGGAGTAATAGGAGGAGATATAGGGAGAGGTTATATGGAGTAATAGAAGGAGTTATAGGGAGATGTTATATGGAGTAATAGGAGGAGATATAGGGAGAGGTTATTTGGAGTAATAGGAGGAGATATAGGGAGAGGTTATATGGAGTAATAGGAGGAGTTATAGGGAGGGGTTATATGTAGTAATAGGATGAGTTATAGGGAGGAGATATATGGAGTAATAGGAGGAGATATAGGGAGAGGTTATATGGAGTAATAGGAGGAGATATAGGGAGAGGTTATATGGAGTAATAGAAGGAGTTATAGGGAGAGGTTATATGGAGTAATAGGAGGAGTTATACGGAGAGGTTATATGGAGTAATAGGAGGAGTTATAGGGAGAGGTTATATGGAGTAATAGGAGGAGATATAGGGAGAGGTTATATGGAGTAATAGGAAGAGTTATACGGAGAGGTTATATGTAATACAGGAAAGGTAATGGAACTTATATGGAGTAATAAGAGATGCCTCGGGGAGGAATTATGCTGAGCGGAGAGTAAGCAGCTGAGCCTCATATCTATAAGAGAGGAATGAATTACCTTGCAGCAGGAACACATTACATGCAGTTGTTTTCTCCTCTCCATGTCTTGTGAAATACTAGGCTGAGCAGGCACGGAATACTTGTTCTATGTTATGTTGATATTTTCCTCCCAGCATCCAGAGCTCCCAGCAGCGTTTGCTTTCACGTTCAGTCACCCCCCGCATGACTCTTTACTTTCATCTGTTTTATTTAAAGTGGCACCATTATTCTGCAGCTCAGTTCTCAGAGTAGTACCAGATCTTATATAGAGGTGAATTTAGTCTCCCATGGTCTCTTGGTATTTATAAACTTCTTAGCAAAAAGATTACATAATAGAATAACAGTTTATCACCACAATCTTTCTTCATTCTTTCTGAATAAATATTTTAGTCCTCTATATGATGCACCACCCCAGATTGGGTCCAGCCTTCCAGCCAAAAAAACTAATTTCACAAGCAGTGGGGCTCATTGACAAAACTAGAAAGAGAAAGAGTCCGCACAATGTACACTTATTGTAATGCACCAGACATCATTCATAGTCCAAGCACAGCTCCATGGTCCACTTGCTTTACCAGCATTACGGATTTCTTCTATGACTCTAATGCGTATGGTCTGCAAAAGTCAGCTCAAGGTACCTCTACTGCCACATCTGCTCTTATATAAATATTTCAAATCTTTATGTGATTAAAGATCTGTGGTCCAGCCCACATAATCAGGAATGCCTTCAAACATGTGGTATCGCCACCCTTTGTTATTTCTTTTAATAGCTCCTCTGAGAAGTGATACTATGCTATAATTCTGGTGCATAAACAACAGCATGGCTGCAAACTATATTGCTGTCTATAAGTACAGGCTTATTGCATCCAGCTTCACGTTCGTTCCCGAGCAAAAATGTTCTCTGAAAATGTCCAATAAGGGCACAGAAACATCTGCGCAGCCATGTAAAATGGCATTAAATCGCGTTATGTCATAACATACATTGCTGGACTTATATACTGAATACCATCTGATTATAAATGTCCACATGCCAGGCTAAGAACTGAGCCTTGATAAGACTAGACTTGATGATTTTGCTAGAAGCAATGTGTAATATTCTGCAAACATGTAAATAATAAAAATGGCTTCCTTGTCTTTGTAAATAGTTTCTATACAACGCTAGCACACTAGGAGGATATATATATATATATATATATATATATATATATACACAGAATACACATAGCTCCACCACATATGACTGCAAGGGTAGGGGAATACATTGAGCTTTGTTTATGCATACAGTAGCTGCCTAAACTCCCATAATGTCCAGGAGACTCCCAAATTAGGATGAGACCTCCCAGACTCCTAAAAGTTTAGCAAACTCTCACAGAAAGCCCTTAGTTACTGCATGGTTAGGAGGGGCACAGTACAGAACACGTCATAAAGGCATGCCCACCTCTTCTTTCCTACCTAGCCCGCACAGCTCATTGAAGAAGTATGCATTTATGTAACCTGCTGTTTGCTTAAACGTTCACTATGCTTCCATAAATTTGTTGCATCTGCATGTTAAAATCTCCCCTGAGCCTCACTAAAGCCTAAAACTCTTTTTAAAAATGGGTTGCAACAATTCATAAACATCTACTAACAAATAAAAAAACAGTCTCAGAAAGTGACAAATATCTGCCTCTAATCTTAAAATCTATATGGAAGATATGCAACTCCTAAAGAGCCTCCTAACGTCTAAAGCGCAGCTCAGACTTGATTATTCTAGAAAACCATTTTATAGGTTTGGAGATAAGGTGTGTAAGGTTTTAACAAATATGATCAGAATCCATTCCAATAAACAACAGATTTTGTCAATTAAAAACCCGATTTCAGGCAGTATGTTACCACCTCTGAAATTATTTCCCAGTGTCATTCGTATTATGAATCTCTTCCAGAGGTGGAGCTAGCGAGCTGTGTGCCCCAGTGAATGGAGGCGGGGAGGAGGGAACGGGGGCCCCCAACCTTCTGCATCTGCCATGCAGCAGGCCCCAATATATCCATGGGCCGCAACGCTGCACCAATGGTATTTCCGCCACTGATCTATTCATTCCGCCGTTCAGACAACCTCATCTTGTATCGCTCACTCCTCAAGGCAGCAAAATTGCCCAGATTCACAGATCCTCAGCAGAAAGTTCTTAGTTCTGAAATTATCTAACATGAAATTGATGTAGTCATTAAGTAACTTTCTCATAACAATTCCCCTTGATCTGATGATTTGAGCTGGGAATAATATAACATTTTTGAGAATAAATCTTTTGCCATTTCTATCCACCTTAGATTGTAAATTACATTTATATCAGCTATCTTTCGCATGGTTTAATGAGACCCATACGATATATTTCTCCTTAAGCCACCCAAAAATCTGGAATCTCTATCTTCTTATAGCTCCATCACTTTAATAAATCAGGATTTTAAAATTCTACATTTAAGTGATGACAAACAGTTTACAAAGCATTCTCCCTGACCTACTCACACCTTACCAGCTAGGGTTCACTCACGATAGTCACTCTGTGAAAGGGGTACGGACTGCTTTCACGACCTTTATTCAATCCTCTTATTGTAAGAAAAGGAATCCTTTTACGATTAAACACCAAAAAGGCGTTTGATAAAGTATTTTGGATGAATTTACAATTGATTTTTGCATTTTTGGCTTTTGGCCAGGAATTTGCCCAATTTATGAAATACATATATCATAATCTGAGTACCTATTTGTCAACTAATGATACTTATAGTCCTCCAGTATATCTGTCTAGAGATATGATATAGGAGTGCCCATTGTCGCTCCGTGGCTTCTTTCGGACCCACACACACGTCTCTGCAACCGGTACTAGACAAGATTGAAGAATTTGAGATTGTTTCTGGATTCACTATTAACCAGGAGAAATCTATAGCTATGTCTCCAAGTGTGGGTTCATAACTGACATGGAGTATTGCCATCAAGCCTAATTGGGCAAACCATTCGTTCACCTATCTGGGGATCCAGCTGCCTAAAAATATCCTTTTTTGTATTCCTTAAATGTTAGTAGCACTATAAAAACACTTATTGCAGAACTTAAGGGCTGGTGGCTTCTCCCTCTTTCATATTTCGGTCATGCTATATTCATTAAAATTATTATTTTTCCAAAGCATCTGTACTACTTAAAAATGCTGCAGGTCTTGCTCACGGCTAATGATGGACTGATTAATTGGTAATTTCTTCTATTTATCTGTCAGACTAAATGGTGCAGGAGTAGATTGCTTCACCTCTTGAGCTGGAGCACTCCAATTATGGACCATTTAGTCTTCCAGATAAATCGAAGAAATTAATTTCACCTCTTGAGGGAGGTTATTGGATTGGACACCAACAACCTCCCTCGAGAGGTAAAATTACCTTTCCTAATTTAAAATTATATACTTATGCTGGGATCCTCCGATATGTTAGAGATTGACTATGTAAACAAAATGTTTATTCTGGAAGCCGAGAGTTCTTTATTCCCTAATTCTAGTTTAACCAACTTTGTGTATGCCCAGACAAGGTCTTTCAGATGATTGGATTGAAAACCCCTTGTTGATTATCGTTTGGAAAGTGTGGTGGGGCTTCCGTATTAAGCATAAAATGAATTGTACTTATTTGATTTATTTACCATTGGAAGGTAATCTGGATTTTCAGGAAGGCTGAGTTTTGTATCCATTTACTCTCTGGCAGAAGAAGGGTAATAACAGTATCAGGTTATTGACGGACTTAAATGTTAAAAAACCGCAAGCTGTATCTCAGATTCTTCTAAATTTTGATTTACCCTGTACACATCTTTGCAATTCATCAAGCCCAGCACTATGTGTTTACCACTCTCAAATCTCTTTCCCCCCAGGATTGGTCCAATGAGTTGGACTTGGGAGTTTCTAAATCTCTTATGGGTCGTAAAGTTATTCCTACCCACTATAAAAGATTACAGATGACTTTTGACTTCACTAGTAGACGTTTCGGTCTCTTACTGGGTTGAACTTTTCCCACATATAACGCTAGACACTC
Source organism: Mixophyes fleayi (assembly GCF_038048845.1). Lineage (NCBI taxonomy): Eukaryota > Metazoa > Chordata > Amphibia > Anura > Limnodynastidae > Mixophyes > Mixophyes fleayi. The sequence continues at coordinate 44,329,936 of NC_134405.1, forward strand.
TCTTTACAACCCTTACTTCTTCAATTAATATGTTAACTTCCAGCATTTATAGGGAATTATATTATTATATTTTTCATAGAGGCTATTTATCTCCACACCGTAGATACATCATTGGTTAAAATACCATGCTCCTGGTACTTCTTTTTTCCATTGCCCTTACATTAAGCGATTTTGGTGGCAGGTTCTCCAATACGCCTCTACATTCCTCCTTAACTATGTTCTTCTCTCACCGGAATGGGCTTTACTGGGTATTACCACTGTAACCTCACGATTGACGAGAGGTAGTAGGAAACTGTTTTTAATCATTTCTGTTGATAATTGACAGACACCTATTATAAGGGCACATGTTCTGTTATATGTAATTGGTGTCAGCGGCGTTGGTGGTAGATGTTAAACCACAAGAAGCTTTTAGACGTAACCAATTTGTTGATTTTATTTCAGAATTTGTTGTAACAGATGATATATACATATATACAGTTGCTCCCAGTTGATACTGACTGCAACAGACAGGCAGTAAGACAAACATATGCAGTTAATGTACTTAACACTATTATAGTACATTAATATATGCAGATGGTAGTAAGCTTATATTGGGGCTTTACAGTTTAACTGTCACTGGAAGAACCTGCTGTGAGCCGAACTTCCTGTCTGTGCATCCTCTGTAGAGTGATGGGGACGGCTGAAGGCTGCCCCACTTCCTGTCTTCACTAGATCATGGGGACACCACCGCCAAGATGGGAGACAGAGTGTAGCGCTCCATATTAACAGGAAAAGCATTTTACACATGTGGATACAGGACCTGACATCGACTATGGATATTTTCCATACTAAGCTCTCTTTCGCCTTCAGAATGTACTGGCTTGAATTATTCTTGCATAAGGAAAAATGAGTCAAAAACCTTTTTGAAGTACTGGAAAGCTTTATCGATTCTTTTCCTGTTACATTGAAATCTCAAATTTTCTTGTGCTTTAAATTTGCAACCCGGTATGTGAGCAGACTACTCCTGGAAGATCCTCTTATTACTGTTCATGCCAACCTCGCTATTTCTGCCTAGTAGTTTTTCAATTGGGTCTTTTGTTCTCTCCTAGAGACCCTCCATGTGGCTCTGACCATTGTGAAATGTTGTTCTTATGTGTTAAATATTTCTGCTACTTGTGCACTTTGGAGCACTATGTCTTAAATATACTACATTCCATTTAATATTCACCCATGTATTTCCTGACACTGCTCTGGGCATTCTCCTCCTCAATAAATAGTTTAGCTGTGCTCGTCAAGATACTATGGGAGAAGGTAATTTGTGGTCATGTCTGTGTGTCCCCGGTATTACCAAACAAGTTGTCTTTAAAATTTTATTTATTGGTTCATGGTGGTGCCTAGGGAAAGGCCTGTTACATTCTTAATTGTGAGTCAGTTATCTGCCTCCTCCAGTTCAAACGTTACCTCTCCCCCATTGAGCTCCCCTGGCTTCCTGATTTAATATTTATGTCAGTTCTAATGAGATATATAAAGCCAGTACTTTTTTAATACACGTAGGTCAATGAGAGTAGTCAGAATGTAGGAGTCTATCTTGCCAAGGAATTTGTATAAAAAAATAACTGGTATTTGTTCCAACCTTATCTCAATGAAATGTAAACTAAGAGTCTTGCACAGAAAGCTGGATCATGCTATTATTTTATTAATAAAAAATTCTCATGGACATTTTACTGAAAAGTCAGTAAATTTGTTTGCCTTGCGCATGTTCTTTGGTGGTTTTATGTGCAGTTTCTAATCCGTGAGATTTACTAAATCGAGCCGCATGTTTTCAAAGCGCCAGTTCTGGAACCGCCATCCTGATTTTTTTTACACGGAAAGAATGCAAATCGCGCAATGTATGTAGCTGCGGTTTGCAAAAATGCCTGTAAAAAAAGGCAGAAATGTTACACCTGATTCTGATAGGCGAGATAGCTCAAAAAGTGTCCTATAGGACAGAAGGGAGACAACATTGACAACCATTGTTTATTTATTAGGAGGCAAAATTAATTTATACTTTTATTAAGGGGCAATACTAATATACTGCATGACTTTATTGTGGGAGCAATAATATTTGATTTATAAGGAGCCAATAATAATTTGTTACAGGGGTAACTTTGAATATTTCATGATGGGGGAACGTTTGTGGCACTACAAGTGTCAGCATGCACATGGGCGCAAGTAAATTCTTTGTAGCTGAAAACCGCATGCGATGTCTGGCATGTGTGGCAGTTTGCAAACCACCAAAATACCCACATGTTAGTAACTTTCCCCCCAGTTTGCACAGCCAGTGGTAGGAATTGGATTGAGTGAGGATGTTTCTTGCTAAGTACAGAGTGCACAGTTGCATTTAGCAAAGAAATGTACAAACAAGATGTATGATTTATTTTTCTTATACGGCACAATTTTTGAAACGAGATAAAGAGAGGGAACTTTTTTAGGGATGTTACTTGCTGGGTGAAGAGGACATATCCGTTCTGCAGATGGACTTGACTTTAATCAGTTCAGTCCTTGCCCTATACTTTTTATAGAATGCATTTTGTGCCTATCAGAGATGTATATTTGTAGGTGTACTATGGTGAATGTGAAAGAAAGCTTGAAGTTCACAAAAATGCGACATGCAATAAAGAAAGTTCTGGGGTAAATGTATTAAAGTGCGGATTTTGCAAGTTGCTGATATTCGGCAACTTTGCAGGAGAAATTTAAAAGGCAAGTTTTGCCTTTATATGTTGTAATCCATGGGTTGACCACACCCCCTTTAATGACTGACTACACCCCCTTTAATGGCTGACCATGCCCCTTACCATTGTCCATGCCCCAATGTAGTGGGCCCCTACCACTGCATTCCCCTGATGGGCCCTTCATTACCCAGTCCTACAATGCTCAGAGGGACTCTGTGTCCTACTATGGGTTAGAACCTGAGAGGAGGAGACTAAATTACTTTATCTCTATGATTGTCTCTAAATCCTTGTACCGTACACATAAGGTATTTATGGATAGAGAGATCCAGATGTGTGCTACTAGTTATGGATGAGTGCCTAATTCCAATTTATTGTACATGTTGTAAAAGCTAATACCTATTGGAATCTCACTTTGTGGTTATATCAATATCATGAATATTATCTTCACATTCTTTGTGGTTCTGTGATAGCTCAGGACATACCAACTGGGTGACAGGAGGTGAGCAGCTGCGATACCTTTCAATGAAGGCAAATGTCATATTTTATCAAATATCATACTTACAGGAGTCATGTATGGTAAGTAAATGAAGGAAACATTGACTTGTGTGTGGAGGTAATATCATCTTTGTAGAACATTCTGGTAAGAAGTTAGGCTACTGTAAAATATCCCTGGCTTGAAAGGTGTTTTGAAAAGACGGGCTTAAAACTCATTTGCATGAACACAGACTTTCTGGTTCTGACATCACAGTGGAAGGGGGCTCTGGGCGCCTGAAGCATGTTTAAAATGTCCTGTAATTCTGTTTAAAATGTCCTGTAAATTTGTTTAAAATGTCCTGTAAATCTAACAGATTTGTTCACTTTTGGGATTCAGTTTGATATTGAGAAGTGTTTTCAGAAAATGTATGCTATCCCAGCAGACAGAAATCTGATTATTTGTGAGTGTACCACTTTTCTGTTGTTTACATTTTATTTTACAAGAAACTATTGTATAATATCTGTGTATGTCATTTTTGTTAATTATTTTTAATCCTAAACATTGTGGATTAATTTTCCATATTAAATCATACTAAATAAGTTCATGTTCCTGTGTTTTATGAATTAATTTGTCAGACTTTGGTATTAGAACACTACATAATTTAAACAGAGGAGATAATTAATTTGGTTTACGATAACTCTTGGTCAGGGGAGATCCTATGGTTTATGATAACTCTGATTAAAATATGTTGTGATAGATTAGTTTAGATAACGAGAGAACTGAAGACTTCCTAGGTAATTGTTAGCTTTTCAAAAAGCCTTGGTGGTGGAATGATTGGTAAATAAAAATATAGTGTTGTGAGATAAAGAGAGTTTTAATAATTTTTAAACAGACCAGGTGGTTGTTTTTGATTAACCATTTGAGTGCTGAATCGTGACAGTGTACTTATCCATCAATTATTACCAGGGTCAATTGGTCAATTTAAGCTAATGGTTTCAAAATATTAGTTAGTTAGTTAGTTATTTAGTTAGTTAGTTAGTTATGGTGGCTCATTATTCTTTAGAATTGTTATTGTTTGTCTTCTTTCTCTATATTTCTTTTTTGTCTTTCCATGTGCATCCTGTCCTGATTATAGCCTAATCAGGGTAATTATAATATGTTAATTATGCCATGATCTGCCCTAATATCTGAATTTATTTAGTCAAAATGGTTTCTAGCAAATCACTGTGTGTAAGGAAATAAGAAGTTAATGTATTTTTATTAAATAAACAGACATTTAAATGCCTGCTTTCTGTCACTTTAACATAATTATTTACTCAGAGATGCCCTGTTTCAGGAGGGGCAATCTCTCAATTAAGAGTTCAAAGCATCCTAAAAGATTGGCCCCAATCCTTATGGCCAGAAATTTTTTTAAATCCGAATTTATTGTACTACTAATTGTCATGATCTGCATTAGTTTCCACTGCAGCATTGCATCAGCATGCTGCTTTGCATCGGCTGCTCCTGCTTCTTTTAGATTATTGTAATTATCCTGCAGTATTGCTAATCCACCAGAGGTGCTGCTATTGTGCCTTGCCTTGTCTCTTCTTACTATCAGGGGCTAACCTGCTGCACCTGTTCTCTCATTATTTATACCTCCCTCTTCCAGTTACTTTTGCTGGTCATTTATATTGTCCTGCCTGACATTGTTGTACTCACTTGCTTCTCCTATTCTCCCACTGTTCCCTGGGACTACTACAAGCTGCTTGCCGACATCTCTGTACCTGGTTCCTCTCCACTTAGCCTGTCCACCTGCACCAGTCGCATTCCTTGTTATTACCTGCTTTCAGCCTCACTCAGAAATCCTTGTTCAGTGTCTGCAATACTCGGTTTGTACCATTTTCTACATTATCTGGATCATTTCTGTTCACCATATTCTGGGCTCCATAGCTGTCATTTCCAGCTTTCAGCATTGAAGTGTGACATATAAGAAATGGATTACAGCAATACTTCTCATAATATATGTTTGTGAATATTATGAGGATACTGGGAGATGTTAGCTCTTTCACACAGACTGGATGATCTGCTCTACGGAATTAGGCTATGAGACTCCTGGTACCTGGGTGGGTTTGAAAATCACTTAGGCAGAGGTCAGTTAGATTAAGCAAGAAAACATACTTTATTGTAAAATGATGCACCTAACATACCAAATACAGGAAATAATTGCCAGTGAGTCACCACCAGTCAATGTACTAAGCAGCCCTTACCCTACAAGAGTTACTGGCACCCAGACTGCAGCTCCCACTCTCTTCCCTTCAAGCCAACAGGATAAGTCTTCCCTTCTATACTGTGAGGTACAGTCGCGGCTTAATGTACCCCTGCATCTGCAGGTCCATAGCTTATCTAGGACTATGGAGCCTTGCCATAACAATCACATATGCTGAATCACATAACCGACAAACAGAGCCGAAATTCCTGGATAGCCGGTATTACGCTCAAGACCACACCATCATTTGATGGATCTCCTTTAAGTACCTCAAAATACCAATGAGTGCATGGCTTAGGGAGGAGGTCCATAGATATCTTTCCAGGGTGTGGTTTAACCTTGAGTCCCAGATTGGTTGGTGTTGGGTATGTCCCTGCTGCTCAGATCCTCCCCACCCCTCATGGCTCTGGCTCTGGACAGTCTAGATGAGAAAGGAGATGAACAATAGGTCCCAAGTTTACCACATAAAAAGTTTTAAACACTTTAAGTCCTGGGGTCCTCCAGCCTCACTTGTGTTTAGCTTTTTAGGTGTCCATTGGTGCTGGTGTCATCAGTCAGCTGGGGACCTTAGACGACTGCACGATGTTATAGCTCTCTTAAGACATATTTGTCTGTATTTTAACTCCCACATTGACACCCATAGCAACATTTAAGTACAACAATTTATTCCATCCCAGACAACATGAGTATAGATTACAAGCCAGAGATGTCTATTAGCCCTGATGAGGAGCAGGGTGCCAGCTAGGATGACCTGTATTAAACTGTCATGGCACTTGCCCTGGTCTCACCAGAAATACTTCTGTATAAACTTGTAACCCCTGGAAGTAAGTATCTAACATGTGTTAAATACATATACAGGCACTATAAGGAACCCATAGGGATAATGTATCTCCCATTTGTATATATATAATGTAACAGTGTCTCCTATGTGTATGTTTGAAAAATTATACCATGTTTAGTGGAAGTAGTGCCATATCACTGCAATGTTCCAGAATGGAGTTATGATATATTTTAAGAACAATTGCTAGAAATGTTCTTGGACAAGAGTGCAATAAATTGCTTGTAAAACAGATTAGCATACAGGCACACCTCTTTCACCTCTTTCATTTATGTCACAAAGAAGGGGTTTAGGCAAGAATGTACCAGGTTTAAAAGTAATGGAATGATTCTGAAATATTTTCAGTTCCTTCTGGATCCGTCTACACACCCAATGATGTCAGAAATCAGACAAGGATTTGTCATATATAACTCCCTAAAATTGTTCATGGCCTGCACAGAGAATATAAAACTATATCCTACGGACTCATTCCCATGTGCTAAGCAAAATAAAAGGTTATAATAAGTGATCTTAGTGTCAGTTTCCCTAGATAACACAAATGTCTATGGCAGTTGTCTAGTTATGCTTTACTATTTGTATTTTATACCACTATTAAAGTAATTTTATCGTTTTCAAATAAGTATTGCCCAAGCGATTGTATTGTGTTTCCAAAGCACAAAGTAATTTATTTTAGCAGATGTAAAATTTTGCATTTTAATACATTATTATAATACAGTACAGCCAATACCAAAAGATGAATACATACCGCTGCGCTTGCTTGTGCTAGCTGCGCTCCCACTGGTACCCGCGCACAGTACTTCACTCCCCAATACTGTGGTCAGAGAATGACTGAAGCAAGTGCCAGCACAGCTATATTATATACACTCAGTGTTACAGAGAAAACAATGCAGATGACGTGGCTTGCTTCTATAGGTCCAGACTTCAGGTGGGTCCAGTGTAAACAGGTCATAGGCTAGTTCAAACAAACCCCTCCAAGGCTGAGGGTCAACATTCCAGATGATTCTCCCACCCAGAAACCAGTTTAAGCTAGTCTATTTACACATTACAGTCAGTATCACTTTAAGTATTTATTCCCTAACATCACTAACTAGAGTATGCAATGTGTGATCTCTTCGGCGAAAGAACCTGACAACTGCTGATGAATAGGGGATTAAAATGATACCAAACATGACACATTTACTGCAACCTGAACCTTAAATAACACTAAAGTGTACATATAATCATAATATATAAACTAATAATAAACTAAATACTATCTGCTCATAAATCACTGTGGAATGGAACCAATATAAATATGAAATATATATATAACGAAATGTTAGAGTGCGTTTGCGTGCGTGCGCATTTTACCATGCGATCGCGCCTTGCGACGTGTTACGTGGCATACTGATCGCAATCGCACGGCAAAACAATATTAACCAATATACTTTCGTTCATCTAATTATACGACTTCGACACCACCCAGCAGTATTTTAGAAACTGTATGTGAACTATGGGATGTGTCTTACTGCTTTACTGTTTGTCATGAAGGAGGTGATACTTTAACTTCATTTAGCACCACTCAGCATAAATAAAAGGTTCCCTATTTGGCTTTATTTTGACTTATATTGCTGTTCAGTGGGGACACTTTGGGCCTCTGGCAATGTATTTCTATATGCACACACCCAATTAAGGATACAGACTGGGCACACTATTTATACCACATCTCTTCTCTACTGTCAGCATTGTGTTACTTTTTAACCAATGTTACATTAAGCCACGTTGTTCCGTCAATTCACTGAGCTTCCTGAGACTAACACCATGGCATGGTGCCCAGGTCAACCTTGTCTGAGATAGCGTACATAGAATCATCACAGCATCGCATTCTATGAAAAACTCATTTGTTCCAGGAAATGTTTTTTTTAATGTTAGGTGGATGCTATTTTCACATAGTCATAATTTATTTCCTCCAGAAAAATTTTGAAATGTTGTTCAGATGTTTGTTACTTACAGAGAATTGTCCACGGACCAACCTTAAACCATCGACATTCATGTATAAATGTGACTACTGATTAGATTGATGTGGCCAGACATAGACATCAATAATCAGACACCTCAAAATCCAGTGGGGCTAATAACACGTGTGTGGTTATTGGATTGATCACTTGTTCTGCTGTAAACATAAGTGTGTTACACAATGTTCGCAAATCCCATGGCTGAAAAGAAGCTAATAATCTAGCAGCGAGGCAAGTGCCAACGAATAGGGAAACCTAGTATTGTTACACTTGTGGTGGCTGATGCTGAACTGGATGCCTGTGTATTTAAAGAAAATGCTCAAATCAAATGCATGTAAAAATAGAGTATTTATGCTCATATGTTCAGAGACATATCCAGATGCTTCCAGCTCTGCAGCTATAGTATATGCACCAGGCTTACTGACACGTATATATTCTTACTGTCACGGGCACTAGGAGTCTTTACCCAGGGATCACCAGGTGATAGGCTTACCAGAGCAGTATAGGTGGTAATATGGTACTCTGGTAGCAGGGTGATCACGGAACAGGAAATAGCAGATGATGAGATGCTCAGGAAAGTCTATGACTAGCAGCACTGGCAATATGGAGGTAGTAATACACGAGGAACTGTATGGACAAAGGACACGTGAAGGTAGTCAGTGGTCTGCGGTAGCAAGTTGTACCACTGCTATAGTGAGGAGGAATGTCCAACAGAAACGAGGAGGTGATGAGAGTCAGCGGTCTGCGGATAGCAAGTTGTACCGCTGTCTGAGTGAAGGAATGGAATCCAAGTGGAGGTATCCGGGGAGTCAGTGGTCTGCGTTAGCAAGTTGTACCACTGCTATGTGAGAGGATACTGGAACAGGTGAAACTGTAAACAGGGGTCAGTGGTCTGCCACTAGCAAGTTGTACCACTGAATATATATGTGAGGAGGTGCACGGGGAGAGACTGCAACACAATATATACACGGGCACCTTGACTTTGAACCACAGTGATATGCACAATATAAATGTATAGATGACTGAACAATACTGCCAATATAGAAAGTCTCTTGAAGTAGTCCAGCATAAGATAACACAGTCAATGATGGCAATAGACTCAGCGGATAGCACACTCCAGAGGAGAACCAACACAGTCCAGCAAGGTATGCAATACACAGCACAGTCAATGAGAAGTATGCATACCGTGGTTCAGGAGGCAGTCAGACAGGAGTGCAGAGATACCTGAACGGCAGGAGGCCGGCAGGATGCGAAGTCCCTGGATGGGTGAAGCGGTGGTCTAGTAGGTGCAGCGCACGGGTAGGTAGACCAGCAGGGAACACAGGAAAGCGTGGAGAGCGGATCAGCAGTAGATGGATGAGTAGTGCTGAGGAGTAGCAGCAGCGGGTCTCTGCGGGAACACGGAGGTAGCCAATAGCAACCAGCAGGTGCAGTAACGATGGGACACGGGAGAGCAGAGTTGAACAGGCACTGTTGATCACGGAGAATAGCGGGTAGCAATAGTGGAGGCAGACTCAAGGAAACACGGGAGCGTAGACAAGGACTGAAGACTGAAGCGCACAGAGGCAGCGGATAGGAATCAGCCAAACAGTCACGATGAAACACAGACGGGTTGCAGGTTGAAGACTGTAGTGCACGGAGGCAGCGGATAGGAATCAGCTAGCAGTCACGATGATGAAACACAGACGAGTTGCAGGTTGAAGACTGTAGTGCACGGAGGCAGCGGATAGGAATCAGCTAAACAGTCACGATGAAACACAGACGGGTTGCAGGTTGAAGACTGTAGTGCACGGAGGCAGCGGATAGGAATCAGCTGGCAGTCACAATCATGAACAGGTGAGTGGATGTGAATAAAAGACTGTAGTGCACGGAGGCAGCGGATAGGCATCAGCTAACAGTCCCAATGATACATGGTAGAGTTGAAGTGGTTAGAAGACTGTAGTGCACGGAGGCAGCGGATAGGAATCAGCTCACAGTCACGATGATACAGTAGATGGTAGAAGTGGTATGGGAACCACAGTAGCAGAAGTGGTTTGGAAACCACAGAGGTAGAAGTGGTTTGGAAACCACAGGAATCAGCAGGGCTGAATAAACAAGGAAACACAGGAACACCTTCAGAGACTCATGGGGAATGAGACTCCAAGATCAGGCAACGTGGTGTTGACCACAGGTGCTTAATATAGGGAGGTTGCCTGATCTGCCAATTAAGTTAAAGGAACATACACTGAAGGTTTGGAAAGGGCTGCGCATGCGCAGTCCCTCAGGATAGAGGACGTCCACGGTTCCTAATAGTCCGGGAAGAAGCACTCACAGTCCGGTGAGTGACAGTACCCCCCCTTTTAAAGGTGGGCACAGAACGCCTGGAACCGGGCTTGTCCGGATTTTTGGAATAAAACTTCTTCAGAAGGGCAGGAGCATTAAGATCTTCAGCTTTGATCCATGAACGCTCTTCAGGACCAAAGCCCTTCCAATGAACGAGGAAACGGAGGACTCCTCGCGAAATTTTTGCATCCAATACCTCAGTAATCTCGAAATCCTCCTCCTGATGAACTTGAACTGGCTGCGGTGCTGAGGGAGGAGTCGAGAAACGATTGATAATAAGAGGTTTGAGTAAGGACACATGGAAGGCATTGGAGATCCGAAGATTCTTAGGAAGAAGAAGTTTAACACATACTGGATTGATAACTTGAATGATCCTATATGGACCAATAAAACGAGGGGCGAATTTCATAGATGGAACCTTCAAACGAATATTTTTGGTAGATAACCAGACACGATCTCCAATTTTTAGTGGTGGAATAGCCCGCCTCTTCTTATCTGCGAAAGACTTATATTTGTTAGATGTCTTCTTTAAACAGGTTTTGACCTGAGACCAGATATTTTTGAAGGTCTGACAAGCAGTCTCCACAGCAGGAACTTGGGTGGGCGGGAGGGCAGGAAATTCCGGAAAAGACGGATGGTGACCGTAGACCACAAAGAATGGAGTTTTGGATGATGACTCATGGTACATGTTGTTATGGGCGAATTCAGCCCAAGGGAGCAATTCTACCCAGTTGTCTTGGTTGGCTGAAGAGAACATCCTAATAAAAGTCTCAAGATCTTGATTGACTCGTTCCGTTTGTCCGTTAGATTGCGGATGGTAAGACGATGAGAGTGCTAATCGTATGCCCAAGGTTTTACAAAGGGCCCGCCAGAATCTGGAAACGAATTGTACTCCTCTATCTGACACAATCTCAGACGGACATCCATGGATGCGGAAGATTTCTTTAATGAAATGTTCAGCCAGAGTAGACGAGGAAGGTAAACCGGACAGAGGGACGAAATGAGCCATCTTCGAAAATCTGTCTACCACTACCCAAATAGTATTGTGATTCTTACTTGGTGGCAAATCAGTAACGAAATCCATACTAATATGGGTCCAAGGCTTGGACGGAATGGGTAGTGGTCGCAGCAACCCTGCTGGAGTTCTGCGGGAGGATTTGAACTGAGAACATAAATCACAGGAAGCAATAAACTCTTTGACGTCTCTCCTCATTGAAGGCCACCAGTAACTACGAGAGAGAATCTCAAAGGTCTTATGTTCACCGGCGTGTCCAGAAAAACGAGAGGCATGGAACCACGAAAGGATTTTCCTCCTCAGAGTAGGAGGCACGAGGGTCTTCCCAAATGGTAGCATTTTGGTGGATGAAGCAGCCAGAGAAATACATTTGGGGTCTAGAATAGCATGGTTGGGAACCTCTTCTACATCAGAGGACGTCACAAAAGCTCGAGATAGAGCGTCAGCTTTCTTGTTCTTAGCAGCTGGTTTGAAGGTTATAATTAATTCAAAACGGGAAAAGAAAAGAGACCATCTTGCTTGACGAGGGTTCAAGCATTGAGCAGATTGCAAATATGACAAGTTCTTATGATCCGTGAAGATCGTCACCGGATGGCGAGCTCCTTCCAACAAGTATCTCCATTCCTCTAATGCAGCTTTGATGGCCAGCAACTCCTTGTCCCCGATAGTATAGTTTTTCTCTGCGGGCAGAAGACCCCGAGAGTAGAAGGCACAAGGATGTAATTTTTGTTGCTCCGAGCGTTGGGAGAGAATAGCTCCTAAGCCCACATTAGAGGCATCTACTTCCAGGAAGAAGGGGAGTGTCACATCAGGTTGTCGCAGAATGGGAGCAGACGAGAAGGACTCTTTGAGGATTTGAAAGGCTTGGAGAGCCTCAGATGACCATTGCTTAGTATTAGCCCCTTTCCGAGTTAAGGCCACAATGGGAGATGCAATGGATGAGAAGTCTTGAATGAAGCGTCTATAGTAATTGGCAAAACCTAAAAAACGCTGGATGGCACGAAGAGTAGTTGGCTGAGGCCAATGTAGTACAGCATTTACTTTGTCTGGATCCATCTTCAGGCCAACTCCGGAAACTATATACCCCAAGAATGGAATCTGGGGTAACTCGAATGAACATTTTTCCAATTTACAGAACAATGAGTTTTTCCGTAGTCTGGAGAGGACCTCTGCCACATGTTGGTGATGAGAAGGCAGGTCCTGTGAGAAGATCAATATGTCGTCCAGGTAGACAACGACACATACATATAATAAGTCCCGAAAGATCTCATTGATGAAACCCTGGAAAACCGCGGGGGCATTACACAGCCCGAAGGGCATTACTAAATATTCGTAATGCCCATCTCTGGTGTTAAACGCGGTCTTCCATTCGTCACCGGAACGGATTCTAATTAAATTGTAGGCACCACGAAGATCCAACTTAGTAAATATCCGAGCTCCCTTGATGCGATCAAATAGCTCAGTGATCAGCGGAATGGGATACCGATTCTTGATAGTAATGGCGTTGAGTCCACGAAAATCTATACAAGGGCGTAATGATCCATCCTTCTTTTTGACGAAGAAGAACCCAGCTCCAGCGGGAGAGGTGGAAGGTCGAATGAACCCACGCTGGAGATTCTCCCGTATGTACTCAGATGTGGCTTGAGTTTCAGGTAACGAGAGAGGATAGACCCGACCCCTGGGAGGAGTCTTGCCAGGTAGAAGGTCGATCGGACAATCCCAAGAACGATGAGGAGGAAGACGTTCAGACTGAGCTTTATCAAACACATCGGCAAATGAAGCATACTGAGGAGGGAGTCCCGGGGAGGAAGATGAGATGGAAGATTGCTGTACTTTAAGAGGAATAACTTGAGAGAGACAACGATGGTGACATTCAGGCCCCCAAGACGTAACTTGAGGGGTGCGCCAGTCAATCTGGGGAGAGTGACATTGAAGCCATGGAAGGCCTAAGACAATCGGACTTGTCGTAACAGGAAGAATTAAAAACGAAATTTCTTCATGGTGTAGTACACCAATCTGAAGGGTTACTGGAGACGTACTCTGGGTGATGAGACCATTGATGAGACGTGATCCATCTATAGCCGTCACAGTAATGGGTGTTTTTAAAGTGATCACTGGTAGGGACCATTGATTCACTAGTGATTTAGAAATGAAATTTCCTGCTGCTCCGGAATCAATCAATGCCTGTGACTCAAAGGATTTAGTAGCAAAGGAAATCGTAACATCGAAAGCGCAGACTTTAGATTTCATAGACAATGGAGAGGACTCCAGGGACCCTAACTTCACCTCTCCAGAACTAGTTAGGGCCTGGCATTTCCCGATTTCTTAGGGCAAGAACTGAGCATATGTGTGGAATCAGCACAATAGATACAGAGTCTATTCTTTACTCTTCGTTTCCTCTCTTCTAAAGATAATTTGGAACGTCCTATCTCCATGGGAATCACAGAAGGTGAAACTGGACGAAATTGAGGGTTTAAACGAAGAGGTGCTTTAGCAGAAGTTGTTTTCTCAGATTCTCTTTCACGAAATCTCATGTCTACACGATGGCAAAGAGAGATCAAATCTTCTAGTGACGAAGGGAGCTCTTGGGTAGTCAGTGCATCTTTAATTTTATCGGAGAGCCCCTGCCAGAAGGCGGCAACTAATGCTTCAGTGTTCCACTGAAGTTCAGAGGCTAAGATCCTAAATTGAATGACATACTGTCCTACTGTATGGGAGCCTTGTCGCAAACGAAGAATGCTGGAAGCAGCGGAGGTCACACGACCTGGTTCATCGAACACACTTCGGAACGTGGAAATGAATTTGGCACTATCTTGTAGAATTGGATCGTTTCTTTCCCACAGAGGGGAGGCCCAAGCCAGGGCTTGTCCAGAAAACAATGAGATAAGATAGGCCACTCTGGAACGATGGGTAGAAAAATTTTGAGGTTGGAGTTCAAAATGGACTGAACATTGGTTAAGGAAACCTCTACAAGTTTTGGGGTCCCCGTCATATTTTGACGGAGTAGGCAGGTGAAGCGTAGGAGCTGTAGACACCTGGGATGGCACTGGGGAAACGGAGGAAAGCACAGGAGCTTCAATACTAGCTGTAACAGTCTGTCCAGATGTTCCTTGGGAGGTTAACGATTGGTAACATTGAAGTAACAGCTGTTGGCGAGCATCCTGTTGCTCCACACGACTGACCAGATGCTGCAGCATCTCTTTAGCAGTAGGTTCCGTATCTGGGTCTGTCATGGCCTGATCTTACTGTCACGGGCACTAGGAGTCTTTACCCAGGGATCACCAGGTGATAGGCTTACCAGAGCAGTATAGGTGGTAATATGGTACTCTGGTAGCAGGGTGATCACGGAACAGGAAATAGCAGATGATGAGATGCTCAGGAAAGTCTATGACTAGCAGCACTGGCAATATGGAGGTAGTAATACACGAGGAACTGTATGGACAAAGGACACGTGAAGGTAGTCAGTGGTCTGCGGTAGCAAGTTGTACCACTGCTATAGTGAGGAGGAATGTCCAACAGAAACGAGGAGGTGATGAGAGTCAGCGGTCTGCGGATAGCAAGTTGTACCGCTGTCTGAGTGAAGGAATGGAATCCAAGTGGAGGTATCCGGGGAGTCAGTGGTCTGCGTTAGCAAGTTGTACCACTGCTATGTGAGAGGATACTGGAACAGGTGAAACTGTAAACAGGGGTCAGTGGTCTGCCACTAGCAAGTTGTACCACTGAATATATATGTGAGGAGGTGCACGGGGAGAGACTGCAACACAATATATACACGGGCACCTTGACTTTGAACCACAGTGATATGCACAATATAAATGTATAGATGACTGAACAATACTGCCAATATAGAAAGTCTCTTGAAGTAGTCCAGCATAAGATAACACAGTCAATGATGGCAATAGACTCAGCGGATAGCACACTCCAGAGGAGAACCAACACAGTCCAGCAAGGTATGCAATACACAGCACAGTCAATGAGAAGTATGCATACCGTGGTTCAGGAGGCAGTCAGACAGGAGTGCAGAGATACCTGAACGGCAGGAGGCCGGCAGGATGCGAAGTCCCTGGATGGGTGAAGCGGTGGTCTAGTAGGTGCAGCGCACGGGTAGGTAGACCAGCAGGGAACACAGGAAAGCGTGGAGAGCGGATCAGCAGTAGATGGATGAGTAGTGCTGAGGAGTAGCAGCAGCGGGTCTCTGCGGGAACACGGAGGTAGCCAATAGCAACCAGCAGGTGCAGTAACGATGGGACACGGGAGAGCAGAGTTGAACAGGCACTGTTGATCACGGAGAATAGCGGGTAGCAATAGTGGAGGCAGACTCAAGGAAACACGGGAGCGTAGACAAGGACTGAAGACTGAAGCGCACAGAGGCAGCGGATAGGAATCAGCCAAACAGTCACGATGAAACACAGACGGGTTGCAGGTTGAAGACTGTAGTGCACGGAGGCAGCGGATAGGAATCAGCTAGCAGTCACGATGATGAAACACAGACGAGTTGCAGGTTGAAGACTGTAGTGCACGGAGGCAGCGGATAGGAATCAGCTAAACAGTCACGATGAAACACAGACGGGTTGCAGGTTGAAGACTGTAGTGCACGGAGGCAGCGGATAGGAATCAGCTGGCAGTCACAATCATGAACAGGTGAGTGGATGTGAATAAAAGACTGTAGTGCACGGAGGCAGCGGATAGGCATCAGCTAACAGTCCCAATGATACATGGTAGAGTTGAAGTGGTTAGAAGACTGTAGTGCACGGAGGCAGCGGATAGGAATCAGCTCACAGTCACGATGATACAGTAGATGGTAGAAGTGGTATGGGAACCACAGTAGCAGAAGTGGTTTGGAAACCACAGAGGTAGAAGTGGTTTGGAAACCACAGGAATCAGCAGGGCTGAATAAACAAGGAAACACAGGAACACCTTCAGAGACTCATGGGGAATGAGACTCCAAGATCAGGCAACGTGGTGTTGACCACAGGTGCTTAATATAGGGAGGTTGCCTGATCTGCCAATTAAGTTAAAGGAACATACACTGAAGGTTTGGAAAGGGCTGCGCATGCGCAGTCCCTCAGGATAGAGGACGTCCACGGTTCCTAATAGTCCGGGAAGAAGCACTCACAGTCCGGTGAGTGACACTTACACCCAACCAGGTCAGAACTACAAGAACATTTTTTTGATAGCTAAAACACATACACTACTAGGTGTGATTTAAATAAAAATTAACACTCTATAATACATCAATATTATCTTCCTTCTCATGTAGACATGAAAGTAGCAAAACTTAATCTTGAATTCTACACACAAAATCATATAATATAGGCATGACCAGTGAAAAAAGCACTATCAACTTCAGCCAATCAGAAGTGGATAGCTACTGATGGCCATTGTCATCATCATGAGTGTGCCCTTGCACTAGCCATCAGGCACCCACAGCTGATGAGGCTACTGACAGGTGTATTTGCATCTCCGGGTGGGCCTGCCTTTGTTTGCAATTGTGCAAGACGCACTTACTGTACCCTGCCGATTCTCCGATTGCACTGCTTTCGTAGCCGTACACTTTTATTTTGAAAAATAAGTGTGCATGTTACGTTAAGCAAACTGGCATACACCCAACTCATCATGAGCCCATTATGTTAATTGTCTAGTCCCTCTGTGCTCTCTGTGACAGTTGTTTGAGGTGAGACTACAGTTTGCCTAGCCTGTCGTCCATCAAACATGCATCCTTCTGTATGACATCTCAAGTATGGAAGAGTTATAATTTGAATTTAAAATGAATTTGCATTGGACTTTAACCACACTCTGCAACTTCTGAATGCAAAGCAGGTCTAAAACACTGTACCTCCTCCTTTCCTCTCCGCTATCCATCTTTTTTCTACCTTTACACCTTTCTGTTGTTGTTATTTATTGCTCCTCAAATCCAGTCTCCAATTTCCTTACCTACTTTGCTGCCTGGTTGATTTATATCCTATTCATTGACATATCTATTCTCATACTAGGTGATCTCAACATTCCCATTTATAACCCCACAAACTTCTATTGCTTACTTGCTTCTTTGGTCTCCCGTAGGTGGACTCTCCCACCCACCTTGTCTTCTCCTGATTATCTTCCATTTCCAACCTCTCTAACTTGGCCTACCCCACTCTCCGACCACAACCTAAATACTCACAATCCACTTCTCATCTTCACTAGA
The DNA here is from genome assembly GCF_038048845.1 of Mixophyes fleayi. Lineage (NCBI taxonomy): Eukaryota > Metazoa > Chordata > Amphibia > Anura > Limnodynastidae > Mixophyes > Mixophyes fleayi. The sequence goes on from NC_134405.1 coordinate 44,347,702, forward strand.
TACACTCAGTGCCTGATTAAGGGAATGGAGGCCTCTGGGCTAAGGGGGCCTCCATTCCCCCGTGAGGCCCCCCCCCGTGATCCGAGCTGCCCGCCCCCCATGATCCGAGCTGCCCCCCCCCCCCCCCGGCACTTACCTCCTTCCCCGGCACGCTGTACGCTCTTTACTGAGGAGATCTCGTGAGAGTGAGACTCACGAGATGTCCTCAGTAAGTAGACTACAACGCGCTGGAGAAGGACCGCAGTGAAAGTGCTCAGCAGCACTGATCGCGCCGGGGGCGCCCCCGCCCCTGACCGATCAATACTGCTGCTGAGCACTTTCAGCCCAGTTAGACCTATGGTTAATCTGGCCCTCGATACACTCCACTTTCTACAGCAGCACTCTCACTACCGCCCTAGACAAGAGCTCTAGCTACCACATGCAATCCAAATCTGATATGTGGCACACCAAATGTAACCTCCACCTGCAAGAGTGCTTCCACGATGCTGACCACCATTATCTGTTGGGGTTCCACAAGGCTCCGGTTTTAGCTTTTGTGCTTTCGTCACTGTATAAATCTTCTCTTGGTGAACTAATTCACATGTTTGACTTCCAAGACTACCACAATTCTGATGACCCCCAAATCTAAATCAACTCTTGTCAACTCTCTAATGTGTCTTGCTATCCCTGTACTATCTAAACATGAGAGTCTCAGTACTACCCAGCACTACTGGAGGAAATCTTGCTCCAAAATTAATTTACATGTTTCAGCCTCTTAGTAAAACCCTGAAACTAAGACTTTAGGAAAAATATAATTTTCCTTCAAAATGACAATCAGGCTGCTTGACATCTTCCTGCTTTAGGTAAAGGTTCTACATTTAGTAGAAACCGGTTAAAGGGAAAAGTAGATGGAGGCTGTTGTAAAGGGCTACGGAATTTGCTGCCACTATGTAAATAAATGTTGATGATGATGAAGGCTGGTAAAATGCTCATTTGTGATATATAAATATAAACAAGAAAATTCTAGTCGTAATTTATGAAAACTGATAAAAAGACCAAATGACCAAAAATGTATTGTACTCTAAAGTTTAAAAGTATATATATATACATACAGTATATTCAAGTGTATGTTCATGTTTTGTTTGAATCCTTCTCCTGGAGAGAATGTATGTAGGTGTTACTCTGTATCTCTAGGCATAGATGTGGATCATTATGTCAATATCCGATACATTTATTTTCTATTAAATCAGTCTTGGTATAATTTTCCCCGCTTGTGCCTACAGGTAAGCCTACTGCTGCCAGATGCTTAGTATGGGTGCACATTTTTGCTCCAGCTGGTGCAAGGCGATGGGTGGATTGAGTGTTTGTTTCTCAGTGCGGGTTAAGCACAGGAAAGAGCCAACTGGCAAAAATGAGATTTCCTGCTGTCAGACAAGATGCTTAAATAAGGTTAAAGGGGTGGAGACGGCATATTTAAGAAATCAGAATACCTGGAGCCTGAGTCATTAAGGCAAAAAAGGAGTAAATGTTCTCTGGGACAAGCGATGTTTCAATGCAAGGGGTGCAAATTAGTTTTTTATTTTGCAAATAAGTTTAATACTGGCTGTTTTTTTCACACAAAAACTTCATTCCTTTATTATTACATTGAAATGTAATGTTGATCTAGGATATGCCCTACCACAACTATAAATCTGTCCCCACATTTTAAAATTACCTCCCCCTCCAATGCAACATGGTTTTGCCCAGGTGTAAATGATACTCCTTTTTTATGCTTTGCTCTCCTTAATGACTCAGGCCCTTGGTGTGTTACATGGTCATAAACCCTTTTTACTTATGCTTGAAATACATAAATGAGGCCTGAAAATGAAAATGTATTTTAGGAGAAAATACGGATATAAATCTACATGTGTGCAAGATAAAATACACCACAAGTTTTTTTGCTAAAGTTTCACAAATGATCCAATTTGTGCTGACACTGATTATTCTTGAAATTCTATTTTTTTCATGTATTTACTATGAAACTGCATCGTTGTGCATTTACCCTTAAATCGTTTCTCAGTTTAACTGTTTTACAGTCTGCTTTCTGAATGTAGAATATAATGCCTCATTGAATCAAACTTTCCATAGAAGAGATAAATGTATTTCATCCACGCCCCGGAATGTCAGCTGTGACTAAGCGAGGCGCTGGTAATGACTTTTCCATAACTGATTCAAACTCACCCAACAATTAAATACTTGGCTTGGCAACTGATTGATACAAAATATGTGTAAAATGAAAGGTCAACTCCACCTTTAATGTGCACCTTGTTAATCAAATATGACCCCCATGCATAACAAATGGGTAACCCCTGTTACCTGAAGCAGAGAGTCAGCTTTCACTTCAGCTCTAGGCCCTATAGGGATAAGGGGCCCATGTAGAGTTGGATGCACATGTCTTTTTTTCTGTAAATGCATCGCCGCACCAAGAATACGTATGCAAACGTCAGTATTCGGATACAGTTGTATCTTGCAACTATCACTCATGCGCTTAGAGAGGCGGAATGGGAGAGGTAAGGAGCGTGTAAGCATTGGCTAAGTACCGTAAGGCTGTATTCTCGTAAATGCGAATGAGGTAGACCTGGACACAGACACATATAAACCTGTCAACAGGCGTATCTCTTGCTGGTGAAAAATACGCACTGATGATGGCCCAGCACCATTGGCAAGCCACTTCTTATAGGCTGATTGCATCTTGACTCCTCCCACTGATAGAGAATTCATAATTGACGGCCAACTTTCTCATTTATTAATAACACTGTCCAGACATTATTGTCTCTTATGAATATGACACCTCATTACAGCATTATACTGCGCATGCATAATGCATATTTCACATTTTTTTTATTAACACTGTCAACCCACATCTCTCCGCTGTCCCCATACTTTCTCTACGCTTCCTCTATGCTGTTGTGTGGTGTGACTTTCTCCTGACGTAGACCTGGCACACATGCCAGCGGAGCAGAACTGGACGCATCTTGAAATGGGCATATGCCCAGAAATATGCCTCATGGCACTTAACCTCAGGTATCATACACCTATATATCTTTTAGTAATATGAAATCTTGTTTTATTACTTTGTTGTCTGTTGTACAGTGCTGTGGAGTATGCCCGCGCCATATAGATAAATGTAAATAATAATAATAATAATATTAATAATGTCTTCTCATGGTTGACAACATATTGGTATTGATTTATGTCATCATGCTTTGAAGCGTAGCAATGTGTAAACATTTTTTTGCATTATGATCACGTGGCCTAAATTTGATTTTTCTTGCTCCCTCTAATAGACTTTTTCTGTGATGCCCCACCTGTATTAATGTAGAACTCTGTCACATACTCTACCACTTCCTATATGCATGATATGAAATTGTCATTGACATATTTAAGGAGGCGTAAATAAACAAAAGAATGTGATAAGATGTTGAAACGAGGGCATCTTTGGTTCACATTTGCATGTGCACCAAAAATGTTTAAGCATATGGCTATATGCAGAATTTGGCCGCATCATATGACATGTCAGTTAGGCTGGCAAGGATAGGCCGAGTATTGTTAGGTCAGTATGGACCTTTATAGGGTTAAAAAAAAATACAAAAATAAATAAGCACATTTTAAAAATTACACCCCCCTCCGCCCCCAAAAGCTGCAACCAGCACCAAGATATGGCAGGCTGGGCTGGTCACACTGTTCCTAGGGATGCTCAGGCTTGGTTTTCTCAAAAACCGAGCCCGAGAACATCCCAAATCCGAGTACCGTGCCAAGCCGGCTCAGTACTTTCCTGCTTCCTCGAAACTGAAATCGAGGCAAAACATTATTGTCGCGTCGCTGGATCTCGCGGTTTTGGATTCCATAAGTGCCTCCCTCCACCAGAGATCCAGCGTCATTACTCAGACAGACACAGGAAGGGCAGCAGCATTCTTGTCACTCTCCAGTGTCATTGCTCATCGCCATTGTTCACACAGAAACAGGAGGGGTAGCAGTGTTCTTGTCACTCTCCAGTGCCATAGCTCATCGCCATTGTTCACACAGAAATAGGAGGGGTAGCAGTATTTTTGTCACTCTCCAGTCTCCAGTGCCATTGCTCTGTGCTATTGCTCACACAGAAACAGGAGGGGTGGCAGTGTTCTTGTCACTCTCCAGTGCCATTGTTCAGCGCCATTGTTCACACAGAAACAGGAGGGGTGGCAGTTTCTTGTCACTCTCCAGTCTCCTGTACCATTGCTCTGTGCCATTGCTCATACAGAAACAGAAGGGGTAGCAGTGTTCTTGTCACTCTCTAGTCTCCAGTGCCATTGTACAGTGCTATTGTTCGCACAGAAACAGAAGGGGTAGGAGTGTTCTTGTCGCTCTCCAGTCTCCAATGCCATTGCTCACACATAAACAAGAGTGGGAGCAGTGTTCTTGTCAGTCTCCAGTGCCATTGCTCACACAGAAACACTATTATTAGGTCGCCAATTCAAATTATTATTATTATTATTATTATTATTTTTTATTTATAGGGCACCACTAGTTATCCGTAGCGCCTTACAGGGACAGACAGAAACATGATACAGGGTGAGACAGTACGGTACAGTTAACAAAAAGCACAGTAACTCAGAAGCTCAATGTACAGCTAGATGAGAGGTGAGAGCCCCCAGCGGGGTAGAGAGAGGGGTAGAAGGGCAGGAGGACCTCACTGAAGAGAAAAGGAGCTGGAGAGCAGAGTTAAGGTGGTGGAGAACAGAAGGAGAGGAGGCCCTGCTTGAAGGAGCGTACAATCTAAGGGGAGGGTAGGACGGACAGAGACGCAATGGTAGGAGGAGGGAATGGGGAAAACGGAGGCAGAGACGGAGAGGGGGGAGAGGTGAAAGAAAAGGAGGGAGGTAAGAGGGGGGCAGGAGAGGGAGGGGGGTAGGGGGAGACTGGGAGGAGGTCAATTAGGTGGGGCACTGGAGGGCTTTAAGGAAGAGGTGGGTTTTTAAGGCCCGTTTGAAGCTGGACAAGTTGGGGGAAGTTCTGATGGAGCGGGGGAGCTGGTTCCAGTGGAGAGGGGCAGCGCGGGAGAAGTCTTGGATGCGAGCATGGGAGGAGGTAACCAAGGGGGGAAAGAGGCGGCGGTCGTTAGCCGAACGCAGAGGTCGGGATGGAGCGTGAATGGAGATTAGGCTGGAGATGTAGGGAGCAGTGGAGTTGGAGAGGGCCTTGAAAGTAAGAGTGAGGAGCTTGAACACTATTCTGTAGGGGATGGGGAGCCAGTGGAGGGATTGGTAGAGGGGGGAGACAGAAGAGAAGTGGCGAGAAAGGAAAATGAACCGAGCGGCAGCATTGAGTACGGAGCGAAGGGGAGCGAGATGAGAGCGAGGGAGGCCAGTAAGGAGGAAGTTACAGTAGTCCAAGCGGGAGATAATAAGAGAGTGGACAAGAGATTTAGTGGCATCTTTGGAGAGGAAGGGCCAAATGCGTGCAATGTTGCGCAGCTGGAAGCGGCAGGATTTAGCGAGAGAGAGGATATGAGGGGCAAAGGAGAGAGAGGAGTCCAGGGTGACGCCGAGGCAGCGAAGTTGAGAAACAGGGGAAATAGAGGAGTTGAGAACAGTGATAGAAAGGTCGGAAGGGGAGGGGGAGTGAGCGGGGGGAAAGACAATAAGTTTGGTTTTAGCGAGATTAAGTTTGAGGAATCTAGAGGACATCCAGGAGGAGATGGCGGAGAGGCAGGCGGACACCCTGGAGAGGAGGGAGGGAGAGAGGAAAGGTAGAGTTAGGTGTCATCCACATAAAGGTGGTACTTGAGACCAAAGGAGCTGATGAGTTCACCCAGGGAAGATGTGTAAAGAGAGAACAGTAGGGGTCCGAGAACAGAGCCTTGGGGGACCCCTACTGGAAGGGGGGAGGGGGGAGATAGATCCAGAGGTGGAGACGGAGAAGGTACGGTCAGCAAGGTAAGAGGTGAATCAGGACAGGGCGGAGCCAGAGAGGCCAAAAGATTGAAGGGTGGGGAGCAAGAGCGGGTGGTCAACGGTGTCGAAGGCCGCTGAGAGATCCAAGAGAATGAGAAGGGAGAAGTGGCCCCTAGCTTTAGCAGAGAGGAGAACGTTGGTGACTATGGCCAGGGCAGTTTCAGTGGAGTGGAGGGGGCGGAAGCCAGATTGGAGAGGATCGAGGAGGGAGTGGGCACTTAGAGAGGGGGACCCAGAAACCCCCCTGCGTGCGCCACTGAACCCCCCACTCCTCTTACATCTACAACATACTTGCCCACTCTCCCGGACTCCCGGAAGAGTAGGCGTCTTCCCGGATCATTATGGGGCTGGAGCTTAATGATGCAATCATGCCATTAAGCCCCGTCCCCTGCAATGTAATGCCGTCATTTTCAACATTTCATAGCAGGGGAACCGGGGCCAAATTGACATGATTCATCAAGCCCTGGACCCACACGCCCACCACTTCCCCCCACCGAGCTCTTTGAAGCCAACTTGAAAAGGTTGGCATGTATGATCTACGCCAGTCTTTGAAAGTCACCCATACCTGCATGCCAGTGCTTTATAGAAATTAGTTCTAACAGTATATGTGATCTGATGCTGGGACAGAGAAATATATGCAATATATAGTGACGTACCAAATATATTACTGTAAAGTCATGTGTTACTGTGGATACATTTGATATTAAAATAGACCTATTACATTACTTACATATTGCTGCATATTGCTGTATTGATCATTGATCGATATCTAGCAACATTTAGGCACATGTTGCATATGTTTGGATAGGAGCTAATTGACACTTTAATTATTTTGCATTAGGCTGCTGAATATAAAAAAAACAAAACAGAATTTGTACTTCAGTGATCCCGGCCATACCCCACATCAGAATGAATTGCTGTAATCCTATAATAGAAATTCCATAAAATGCCAAACTTATAAATACAGTCCGGAATTGAATTTCATGGAATTGGAACTTAAAGATCATATTGGCAGAACTCTAGTCCTCTCTGAAATAACTGTTACGCTGGGAAACTTGGCGGTGTAAAATATGGCAACAATCATGTATGTCTATTTACATGGATAAAACAAAAAAATAGATCTTGGACTCCAGTTCAGTATATTTCATACAAACCCAAACAAGGCAACTTTTATTTTTATGTGGACACTGTGTTCTGTTTCCACAAACTGTACTTTGGAATCCTACCAGATCCTCTGCATTACTTGTATTTTCTGGATGACTCATCTGCATGCCATGTAAATATTCCTCACTGTATTTGGCTGCTAAGATTTACAGAACCGCTGCATTTCTCAGGCCAGGGGGAGGTGGGGCCTTACCTTGTCAGTGGGGGACTGGTGTATAAAGGGCCCGTCAGTAAATATGGAAGAGCCTACGGAGAGATAAAAAATAAGATATTTTATGCCACAATCATATCTTATACAGTGATGCAATAATCTGCATTAATACAGTTATTGTTTTGCATGTGCCAGGATCTATACCTTGAATAGCAAATATACTGTATAACAAACCAAAACAGTTTACATATTGGAATTATGGCTCTACATCTTAGATTGTGTATATGATATAATGACTTTAGAGATTGCCAAGAGCTATTGGAGATTAAAGTGAGAACATGATACATACAACAATTACCACAATAACTTGGTTAGGCTTCTAAACCTGGTAAATGTGAAAATGGCAATGCTGATGTTTTATTTCCTAAAGTCAAGTCTAAACTGGATATGGGGAATATACTTATTATGGGGGAAGTTGGTTAAAATCATTTTGGCATACTCATCATCATCATCAATGTATTTATTATTTTACAATTGGGAACAAACACAATAATAAAACAATACAGTGTAATACAGACAGAACGAGAGGTAAGGAGGACCTGCCCGCAAGCTTGCAAACATACAATCATATTGACCAAGCTGGACACTTATGGTGAATCCGTTCATTCTGGACTATCACTGAATGACTTAAAGCTTCTATGGCCAAATTGTTTACTGAATAAAGGCTGCATTCAGGTGAGGTCTCTTAATCCTAATTGACTTGACATTTAGCAAAGAGCTGATTGCTGTAAGACAGGGGTGGGCAAACCAGTCCTCAAGGGCCATATAACAGTTCATGTTTTTAGGATTTCTGCCTGTAGAAACAGCTGGGATAATTACTGACCCAGCCAAATAGATTAACTCAGCTGTGCATGATTAAAGAAATCCTAAAAACATGAACTGTTATATGGCCCTTGAGGACTGGTTTGCCCACCCCTGCTGTAAGAGAAAAAGAATGTGCAGTTGTCAGTGTTGATGGTGCACTGCGACCTGTCATCTGTAGCTGGTATTTCGGCAGAGCCTTACATGTTGACGTGTTGTTAGAGATCATTGCCATGAAAATCTATGTTGTTAGAGAAAGTGTACACAGAGTGTGTACACACAGATAGCACAAGGGGCACTGTGGGGAAGATGCATTGTGTCTTGTCAAACCAGAAACTCTGTCTCTTGCAGTAAAGACCAAGTGATCATGCCAACAGGGATTCCAGAGATACATTGCGATGTGAGACACACATTGATCTCATTGAAAAAATTTTGATCACTACCTGAATGTGAGATAGGCTCCCCTCACTACGATTCACTACGGTTCTTAAAAGTGGCTTTTTGCTTTGATTAAGAAAAATTAAGCTTGCAGATGCCACCATTATGATTTACACCAAAGTCATTTCGGTAAAACCTATGGCAGTATCACTCAAAGCTGTAAATAAAAAATATCATAATTAAAATGGGAATTTACAGAAAAATAAGTCACTTATAGAAAATAAGGTCAGACGATGGCAGTAAAGTGCAAATTATTCATAACAAGAATCCTTATTTTACCTACTGAAAATTTCAAAATTGGTTGCTTATACTTCTGTATGCAACACTCCCAGCCTTCCTATCTCTGGAATTGGGACATTCAGCACAAGAAGAGGCATGGTCATGTCATCATTGGGGCATTCCACGTCCCCACAACACATCCAGCACTTCTGAAGAACTGGGCAGCTTACAGCACCCTACATCTCCCTTATAAGCACCCTTTCAGTGGCGCACAGCCCTGCCATTGAGATGCATGGCATTAAAGGCATAAAGACATACCTCTTAACTGTTTCTCGGGACAAAGTTTTAATCCGTAGGACTGTCCCACCTAAATCGAGGAAGTTGAGAGGACTGTATATGCATCTAATAATTATTAAAGTGACACTATGGTATACAAATGGGCTGTCACCGTTAGCAATCAGCAAGGGACATTGGGGTAGATTTACTAAAACTTCTAAAAGGAAAAGTGGAAGTGTTGGCCATTGCAACCAATCAGATACGAGCTATCATTTATATAATATATTCTAGCTAGAATCTAATTGGTTGCTATGGGCAACTCCTCTACTTTTCCATTTAGAACCTTTAGTAAATCTATCCCTTTGTCATTTTTTAGTACAGGTTGCATTTGATTGGTTGCTATGTGTCACAGAACATTTATAAACACTGCATAATCTACACTCTGTTCAGATTTCAGTGGAGTTCTGAAAATGCATCCACTCATATTACACAAGATACTGTCTTGACTTACTACAATTCCCTTTATGCCATGTTTACTGGAAAGTGCACATTTTTGCCTTTTAAATGCTCCTTTCAATAATTGTTAACTCCTCAATAATATTAAGTCCTTTCAATAAATATTAACTAAAGCCTAGAGAATAAGATTAAATAACGAGAATAGCATCAGATATGGAAAAGGAAATGTCACTGTGTACTTAGTCCCAGAAAAACAGGGACATTTCCAGGCACATTGTAAAACCTTGAACTATTTAATTTGGAGCTATTGTCATTTCTGCAAATGCAAATTGAACTTCGCACAATTTAAAAGTCTACACAAAAGATTTTATTCATGTGTCCCTCCCCTTACCCTAAGCCCCCAGGACTGCTACATTGCTACATGCAGCCATTTTTCCTGGGCAAATTTTACGCTTCAGTAGCATGCAACTTTCAAATAGTGTCATGAAGGGGGGGGGGGGAGCAGGAGGAGCAATTACAAACAGCAATACCTGTAAGAGACACAGATGTTTTTTCTGCACGTTGCAGCCCCCAAAGCTCCAGCGATGGAACACCTATTTGGTAGCTATTAGTGCAGATTTAAAGACTACAGCACTCAAATTCAGCCTCTCATGTAGAGGAATGCCTTGTCAAACTGGCCATTACTACAGTGTCAATCACTGGGCACCAAGGTTCACAGGCCCCAATAACATGCTTGTTGCTAACATGGTACAAATATATGATGGGGAAATTACTTGATTACCTTCTGAAATCCTAAGAATACTAGATGAAAATGAAAAACAGGGAATAAATGTGTTAAAGTCACTACTTCAACCAGCTCAGTACAACCATCTCATAAATCCGAAGGACATTATGTCCCCTGCTTCTAACACTATCTGCTGAGACCATCTAGCAGCAGAGGAAAGACTCAGCCTGCTTCCTGCTTATACAGCCTGCCCTATCTTACAGACATTCCTGCAGGTCCACAGGTCCCACCCCTGATAATGAGTGATTCAACCTGGAATGCACCGACAGTCCCCCTGGGAATTATGTCTTTGGTCTATCAGCAGTTTGGACACTGGGTGGATGATGGGAGTGGACAGGGAAGTTATTAATGTCTAGTAGGATTTTAGTGCGATCAGGGCTGCCAAGAAGAATTCAGGGCCCGGGTACAACAAATTCATGGGGCCCCCCTCATATTCAAGTAAGCCCCAAAATTTTTTTGCGCCGCCTTACGGCGGCGCAAAACAATTTAGTTATATGGTCATACATTCAGGGGCGTGGCTAGCCAAACGGCGGTGCAAAAATTTTGGGAGGTGTGGTCATGCATTTGGGGCGTGGCAAACGTGCCATTGGGGCGTGGCTAACATAAAAACCACTAGGCTCTCAATTCGCCGGAGCGTCACATATGTTCAAGCACTCCTGACTTTCAGGACATCTACCACCACAGTGTAGTATACAAACAATGCAGTGTGTACACAAACAGTTCAGTCTTGGCCTACACCTTACATTGGGCACAACATTCACCAAAAATTGGTATTGTCCCTACTAGAATCACAACATTTCACACACTGTGCTGCTCTCTCCTACCTGTTCTTCTCACTTTCTCCACCTGTGGCTGCTGGTTTCTTTAGTTGTGGCTTGTCCGGATCCAGGAATGTTGAAGGACCTATTTTGAAAAAAAAATGGCTACATTTAGAAAATTACAGCCAGCCCCGGCCTTAAATCAATAGCACTCACGATTAATAATTAGGCCTTCCTCCAGCCCCAACATTAAAATAATAGTATTCACATTTAATAAATAAACCTATTTCACTTCCTGCAAACAGCCCCAGCAATACCTATTTCCCGCAACCATCACTGCCATTAAATAATTCATAGTCACATTTAATAAATAGACCTCATTCTCCCTAAACTCATCCCAAGATTCAATAGCCCCCAAACCACCCCATCTTAAATTAATAGTCCCTACTATTAAATTGCCTCACCATCACCCTACAAACAAAATAGCGCCCATTAATTAGCCGCCACCTACCTCACACACACTACATTGCAACAAGCCCCCTGTGCCATCACACACATTACTGTGCCCCTTCATCACAACTACACTGTACCCCCTTATGCTCACACTGCGACCTCCATGCTGCTTTTCCCCCTTCTTTTTTACTTTGTGCCTCTCTCCCACTTTTTTTATTCCTCTGTTCCTCTCTCCCACTTTTTTTCCTCCTCTGTTCCTCTCTCCCACTTTTTTTTCCTCCTCTGTTCCTCTCTCCCACTTTTTTTTCCTCCTCTGTTCCTCTCTCCCCACTTTTTTTCCCTCCTCTGTTCCTCTCTCCCCAATTTTTTTTTATTCCTCTGTGGCTCTCCTTTTTTTCCTCCTCTGTTCCTCTCTCCCACTTTTTTTCCCTCCTCTGTTCCTCTCTCCCCAATTTTTTTTTATTCCCCTGTGGCTCCCTCCTTTTTTTCCTCCTCTGTTCCTCTCTCCCACTTTTTTTTTATTCCCCTGTGGCTCTCTCCTTTTTTTCCTCCTCTGTTCCTCTCTCCCACTTTTTTTTTATTACTCTGTGGCTCTCTCCTTTTTTTCCTCCTCTGTTTCTCTGTCCCCTTTCTTTATAGTACTGTCCCTCCCTGTTTTCCTCCCCTAGCCTCTCCGTTTCTTTACTTACCTTTTGTCAACTTCTTTCTTTTCTTTTCTGCTCTTCTGTCTCCTCTTCTGTCTTCTTTCTTCCTGCTGGCTGCGGCGCTCCTCACTGACTGACAGGCGTGACTTGATGACGTCACGCCCGGCAGTCAGTGTGAATGGAGGAGAGGAGGGACACGGCGCCGCGCGATCACGTGAGTATTTTTTTTTTTTTTAATTAATTTCTTCTTACAGCTCCCAAGAAACCCAAGACCGCCCCCCCCCCCCCCCCCCCCCCCCCCGCGGGAAAAAAAATAAAAAAAGTTAAAAAAAAAAGCGCAAGAGAGAAAAATAAAATAAAAAAATAAATAAATTTAATTATCAGCGAGGGCCCGGCCCGGGCCCCCTGGCATGGCCGGGCCCGGGTAAACTGTACCCGCTCCCCCCCCCTCTCGGCGGCCCTGAGTGCGATATTGACTTAACCCTTTGTGTTTTACAAGCCCTAGCCTCCTCCTTGAATTTCCTGCATGACCTCCTTCCTCCAACAAATATTACATCTGTCAGCAGCTAGTCTGTCATCCCTAGAATAGATCTGTACTATTGTAGAGCTGCATCTTTCACTAAATTAACAAAAAATGTTTACATTTTAAAGTGTGTGTCTGATGTGTGATGTGTGTGTGTGATGTGTGATGTGTGATGTGTGTGTGTGATCTTTATTATATATCGTAATTATTGTGGGCCTATTTTTTAAAAAATTTCTCAGTGCTGATCATACAAGCTTGACATACAAGCTGTGCTCTTAGCCTCTGCCACCCCAAGGCCCAGCCTGCTTATTCCTAAATCCAGATTATTATTATTTTATTGATTTATACAGAGCCAACATCTCCTGCAGCACTGCAAAGAGGAAATGCTACATGCAGCTTGCTATAACAATTGCACAAACATGAACACACAGTAGGAATGAGAACCTTGCTCAAAAGAGCTTGCAATACTAACGTGTCTGTCAAGATGAGAGCATAAATCTGATATGATGAAATAGAATATTGAATGTCAGGGCCCAAATAACATATTGCATTGATACATAAATGAACATGATTTTCAACTCAGATAAATGTTTGACCAATTTTTTTTTTAAAAGGAAACAATTAGCTCAGTAGGAGGTAATTAGGTTGAGCAAACCCTTTGGTAAGGAGACCTGCTTAAGATATGCAGATCACAGACATCCATAGTTTTTGATCATGTATTCCACTTCCTAATTGACTTCCTTTCAATAGGTAGTGTAAACACAAAGAACCACTAAATGTAAATGAGAGAGCCATATGCCTAGGTGATAATCTTGAAAACAAAGGCCACATTTGAATGCCTATACAGATATATAGAAATATGGGCTTCAAAGGAAAATGTCTTCATAGTTCATATTTTGAGAAATCTGGGTGGCACTTCATACTGAGGAGCAGAAATCACACCAGGGTTCTGAATGACAGGTACTGGCGGTATCCGGGAACAGCTATAATCACATATCTTTGGAAAAGGTGTGTCACATTGTCATAATTCCATCATGTTTGGTATTTAAATGTGCTATAGACTATGACCGGTTTATTGAAGGGGGGGCTATGTCTCTGGCATATATCTGAGAGAAACTACCAAAGGTCAAAACTTTAGGAATCGTTTTGAACTCACCCTAGATGACATCAAGGGGACATTGCCGCCCCCCACTTTAACATCCACACTGCCCCTGTTTATGCCGTCCCATTTAATTTTGCTTAAAAACCTGTGTTGTGAAAGGACAAGTTGTCAGAATTGATGAAACGGCCAGAGTGCCGAGAAACGCGTCAGATGTTTATTCTCAATTGGTGTTCTCACAGCGGAGGACTATTACACCCCGGGGTTGTAGAGCCTGTTCAGGACCGTGGAATCATTATTTCTTTTCACCATTATCCGGAGAACGATCCATATGGAGGTCTGATCATCAGCCTGAGACTAACGATAAGTACTACATGTCCAAGGACCGTTGTTTTTCCTCTCATAGAGAGGTTGTTTTTTATATCTAAAGAGGATTTGTGCACCAAGGTGTGCCTGTATGAACAGTCCGATCAAATTATCTGTGATTTTCCCTAAACGGACAGATCCCCAAAATTCACGTGACCTCAGGATTTGTTGCACTTTATAAACAGGTGCCCTAATGGATTGACCTTTTTCCGGACTAAGCTTGAATTTTTGCTTATTATGTGTGAATATTGAGCGGTATTTATGGGCTTCAACCTCCTAATATATCATCATTTTTCCTGCTGAGAACTACTCCAATGTATTCTAAATATGCTTTGATTGTATAGAGTTGTGTACTCATATTTTCAATATGCTATGAATTTTTTAAAGATATACTGGCTGTCATGCTAGTTTTGATATATTGAATACGTATCAACGCTCCATTGAACATGTATAAAATATCATTACAATTTGTGAATATTTTTAATCATATTTGATTTTATATATTAAATTACAAATTATTATACAATAACTAGTGGTTTTCAGTATTTGCGCTCTCATCTCCAGTTGTGTTTTTGCATTTTGGGAAATCAATTCACATTGATAAGCTGTACATCTTCCAAGCCAATTTCCCTTGGCCAGAATTTGCAACTCACGTAAGTGCTACTCTGAATATAACCCCTTTTATTTTAAACAGTTTTGCTTGTGAATGTTATATCGGTTGTTTATTCATTATTTTTCTTTATATCTGAATGCCCTGTACTTTTGTATATTAAATCTGCAATTTAATATGTTGCGTCTTTGATACTCTAACGAATCCATTAGCCTGTTAAGAAGAAATAGCTCGACCAAGTTAACCCTTTGAATGTCAGTGTGAGATTTGTTGATACATTTGATTAACAAGCTATGTCTGCTTGCATTTACATTTGTGTAACAGTCTGGAGGTGTGAAGAGTTCACCCTTTGCTTGCTGGTGTGGGTCTTGCTAGTCTGTGGATAGCTAGAAGCCTTGTGTGTCAGTGTGGGGCAGTATATTGGGACACCACCCATTGCCCATATTCAATAGGTGTTGGCAAACCTGAAGTGTCTGGGGGTGTGAGAGCGCTCTGTTTGGGGACGATTCAGTAGGTCTATAACCTGTGTGATAAGTAGAGAGCGACTGTGGGCTGAAATCGTGTGTAACCTCATAGAGCGAACACCCCAAAGTCACGGCAGCTGGGAGCGTGTTCGTGACAGTGTCTATTTGTACAATGAGATGTAATTGCATTTATTTGCCTACAGTTTTTTTGCTTCATTTTGTAATATTTTTGGTAAGTGCCTCTAAAAGTATCTGTAGTGAAGACATAGTTCCGTTATCCTAGTATAGTGGTAGATAAGGATCTGACATTTATATAGTTATTCTGCATCTTTTCTTCTTGAAGAGGGGCAGAAAGTAAAAAATAAAACTCACAGGTTATTTGTCTCTTCTCAGGCCACTTTCCATCATAATCCTGGAAGACACAGGAAGAGGAAGAGAGGGGATTGTGACAGCTGTTGTACATTCTGTGTCAGTTTGAAGGAGAACTTGTATTCAAGAAGTGATTATTATTTATTATACTTTATTTATACAGTGGGAGCATATTCTGAAGTGCTGTACAATCAGAGATTTTTATTCATACGCATCAATGCTTTCCCCCGATGGAGCTTACAATCTATTTTTCCAGCCACAATCACACAAACTCACACATGCTTATTTTTATTGCATTTTGTGGACCCATGTCGGGAACATGTCTTATAGGGATACCCATTTCTTAATGCTCTGTCAACAGGACAATCTTATGGGTAAGTTTAGTTACCAGTTGAGATCTTTGGTTTGACTTAGATCAAAGAATTGACATCCCACTGCCTTGTGGGAAAAGTTTCATGTGTTCCGGTCATCTGAGGACATCCATAAACCCGCATGAGCCATGGTTAGTCATACAGGTTACAGTCATAGTCAACCACTGTGTATCGTTTCAACTAATTTTAATTTCTCTTCATAGTTGCTATATGGTTCTTCATGTAGAATTTCACAGCTAACCTGTTTCAGTCTCTCAGTGCAATGGTTCAGACATGATACATCATCATCAACATCAGCTATTTATATAGCACCACTAATTCCACAGCGCTGTACAGAGAACTCACATCAGTCCCTGGAGCTTACAGTCTAAATTCCCTAACATACACACACAAAGACCAAGAGAGACTAAGGTCAATTTAATAGTCACCAATTAACCTACTAGTATGTTTTTGAAGTGTGGAAGGAAACCGGAGCGCCTGGACGAAGCTCAAGCAAACACAGGGAGAACATACAAACTCCACACCCCATAGAGGTTTGAGGAAAAATTAGCAGAAATTTTACCGTAGTAATTGAATTTCCCCCAAAGAACGGAATACATCGCCCATGCATTGACTTTCGTTGTCTTAATGCTATTAACATAAAAAAAAATCTACCCTCTTCGTCTCATTACTGAACTATTTGGTCATATCAAAGGAGCCACCATCTTCACTAAACTCAATGTTTGTGGTGGTACAATCTGATTCTTATACGAAACGGAGATGAGTGGAAAAGAAGTTTTAATACTAGAGATGGCCACTATGAATATTTAGTGATGCCCTTTGGAAACTGTAATACTCTGGCAGTCTTCCAGAGTTTTGTTCATCTTCAGAGACATACTTTACTCCTGTTAAAATATTGGCTCTACTGTAAATTTGAGAAATGCTCCTTTGAACTCACCAGAATTACTTTTCTTGGATATGTAGTTTTCAAATGGATCCTGAAAAAGTTTGTGCAGTGTTGGATTGGCCACAACCTGTGGGGCTCAAAGCTGTTCAACAATTCCACCGCTTTGCCACTTATCACAGACAATGTATTTGGGGATACTCCACGTTAGCTGCCCCCATCATTGCTTTCACTCGTTATGGTGCAGATGTTAAAAATTGGTCTATGGACACATCAGAAGCTTTCTCTTCAGCCCCTGTCCTCAAACAACCTGTTACTTCCATGCCTTTTGTCTTGGAAGTTGGTGCCTGCTCAGTCAGGGTAGGAGCCGTTCTTTCCCAGAGATCTTCCACGGGGCAAGCTGCATCTTTGCAGTTTTTCTCTCGAAAACTCCTTCCAGCCAAGAGAAATGATATAATTTGAGATGAGAAACTCCTGGCCATTAAACTCGCCCTAGCGGAGTAGAGATATTTTCTTGAAGCATCTCGTTTTCCATGAAGCATAAATAAAGATCACAAAAATCTGCTGTATCTCCAAAACATCCAATGCTTGAACCATCGTCAAACCTACTGATCCTTGTTTTTCTCTCGATTTACTCCACACTCCTGTGCTGTTCAACATAGTTTTCACAACACATTGTGAAAGACTTACAGTTTCAATGAGCTAGTATCAGGGTGATCACCGACCTGTACCTATTATTATTATCGTAGATTTGTAAGGCACCACAGTGATCCGCAGCGCCATACACTAGGGAAGACAAAGACATACAGGACATACGTAAAACAAGAACAGGCAAAGCAGACAAAATTAATGGAGACATGAATACAAAGGGTATGGAGGACCTTGCTAATTAGAGAGCTTACATTCTAAAGGGAAGAGGGCACAGCTGAAACAAGAGGAGCGAGTGTGGCTCAGAAAGGAGATTGGGACAGTTGTCAGGGTACATTAGTGTGAATAGAGGTTATCGAGGATAAGGTCACATCTAAAAAAGAGATGAGTTTTCAAAGAGCATCCAAAGATTTGAAGGCTGTGGGAAAGTCTGATTCAGCGTAGTAGGGAATTCCATAAGTGGGGAGCAGCACAGGAGAAGTCTTGTAGGCTGGAGTGAGAGGTGGTTATCAGAGACGAGACAAGGCACAGGTTAAAGGTAGATCTAAGAGGGCAGGAGGGAGAGTATTATATGAGATTGGAGATGTATGCTGGTGTGTTGTTGTTGAGGGACTTGTAGGTAAGGGTGAGTAATTTGAATTTGATTCTGGAGGACACAGGGAGCCAGTGTAGGGATTTGCAAAGTGGTGCAGCAGATGTGGAGCGGTGAGAGTGGAAGATCAGCCTTGCAAAAGCATTTAGGATGGATTGAATTGTGGAAATATGGGTGTCGGGAATGCCAGATAGCAGGAGGTTTCAATAGTCAAGACGGGAGATGATGAGAGAATGGATAAGAGTTTTGGTATCCTGCTGAGTAAGAAAAGGACGTATTCTCTCAATGTTTCTTGACAAATATTCTGTCAAGGTGGAGTCGGCAGGACTGGGAGAGAGTCTGGATGTGAGGAATAAAGCAGAGGATGGAGTCAAGTGTGACACCAAGGCAGTGAGCTTGGGAGACTGAGGAAACTATGGTGTTATTGACAGTGAGGGAGATTTGAGGACAGGTGGTGACTCTGGCAGGAGAATAAGTTTTGTTTTGGACATGTTGAGCTTTAAGTAGCGTTGGGACATCCATGTGGAGATTGCAGAAAGACAGTTGATTACACAAGATAGTATAGAAGGAGAGAGGTCAGGGGAAGAGATATAGATTTGGGTGTCATCAACGTAGAGGTGGTATTGGAGGCCGAATGAGCGAATTAGTGCCCCACTAGAAGAGGTGTACAATAAAAAAAGTAAAGGGCCAAGAACAGAGTCTTGTGAGACCCCAACAGGTAGTGGGAGTGGAGGGGAGGATGTGCCAGAGGTAGAAACAGTAAAGGAGCTGTTTGATAGGTAGGAAGTGAACCAGGAAAGGACTGTGTCACAAAGGCCAATGGAGAAGAGGGTGATCAACAGTATCAAAAGCCGCAGAGGGGTCTAGGAGAATGTGTATGGAGAAATTGCCATTAGATTTTGCAGTAAGTAGATCATTGGTCAATTTTGTGAGAGCAGTTTCAGTGGAATATTGGGGCGGAAGCCTGATTGCAGAAAGTCGAGAATGGAATAAGAGGAGAGAAATTGAGAGAGGCGTTTGTACACTAATCGCTCAAATAGTTTGGGGCAAAGTGGAGGAAAGATGGCTGTAGCTGGAGAGAGAGGCTGGGTCGAGATGTGGTTTCTTTAGAATAGATGAGAGGAGAGCATATATAAAGAAGGATGGAAATGTGTCAGTGGAGAGAGACAGGTTGAAGAGGTGAGTTAAAGGAGGACATGCAGTGGAGGAGAGGGGAGTCTAGGTAAAGGTGGGTAGAGTGAGTGAAATTTGGCATGAGGAAATATCTTGTCGAATGGTGTCAATTTTGTCTTTGAAATAGATGGCAAAATCATGGGCAGTGAGGGAGGAAGGAGCTGGAGGTGCAAGTTGGTAGAGAAGTGAGTTGAAGGTGGCAAAGAGGTGACGTGGTCCCGAAGACTGGGTGGATATTAGAGATTTGAAGGATGTTTGATTTGGCAATTGAAAGGACAGTGCTGTAAGATTAAAATATAAATTTATAATGGAGGAGATTGGGATAGGAACGAGATTTCCTCCAGTGGCGCTCTGCAGGGAGCACTTTTGCAGGTAGCGGGTCTGTTTTTTATGCCATGGCTGGGGTTTGGATTTTCAGAGACTATATGTAGTTGCTGGAGCTGCATTGTCTAGGGCTGAAGTGAGTGTTTTGGTATAGAAAGAGGCAGCTTGATTAGAACAGGATAATGCAGTAATTGGAGAAAATGAGAAGTGGATTGGGTTAAGAGTACTTAGATTTTGTTGTGTACATGTGTATTTGGGTGCAGGGGGAAAGGCATGAGGTAAGGTGAGGCTGAAGGAAAGGAGGTTGTGGTCGGAGAGTGGGAAGGCTAAATTGGAGAAATTAGAGATGGAGCAGTAGTGGGAGAAGACAATGTCAAGGGAGTGTCCATCACAGAGGGTGGGAGATGAGGTCCATTGGGAGTGTCCAAAGAAGGAAGTTAGTGAAAAAAGTTTAGTGGCAGAAGATGCAGTGGTATTATCAATGGGAATGTTGAAATCACCTAGTATGAGTGTAAACAGGTCAAAGGATAGGAAATAAGTGAGCCAGGCTGCAAAGTTGTCAAGGAATTGGGATTACTTAGCATTGAAGGAGCTATAATCACGGTTTCCTGCTGATCCAGCTGGGTTAATCCTCGATCTCTTAGTTTCTCTGCTGGCAAGGCAGGGATTAAGTTTGATGTCATCTCGCTTTTGCAGGTACACACAGCAGCAAAGTCTGTGGAGTCTTGAAGCCATGTCTAAATGTTCTTTCCACAGATCCTGACCAGCCTAAAGGAAGCCATAAACCCTATAGAGTGCTGTCCAAGTAGAATATTCTTGTTGTTGGGGAGAGTCCTCCTTTTATGGCCGGTGACAGTCTCACAGTAGTGTGGCTTCAGAGTGGTGGATTCTGGATTGCACAAACCCACTGACTTAGCACCTATTTATTTATCACCATTCGTCCCTCATTGTTCATGTAGGAGAAGACATGCAGTGTTTGGCTCTGTGAAGTTTTTATGGGATTGGTGTTAGACAATAGGGGCCAACTTGCCCATACAAAGGAGCATGTTCACCCTGGTACTGCGGCATCAAGATCCACTTCCTGAATTAAACCCTTTCAGTGGTTTCAAGGGAAATTATGCTCCAGGGTGACCTGCACTTCTGATAAAGATGCTGGACCGCTAGCGAATGAAGTCCCTCAGCTAGTGGTTTAGTCTTTGATACATGTCATACAATTGTGTTTATCTTCTGTACCCCTTTTATCAAAATGTGTAGCAAAAATATTTTTTGGATTATTATTGCATTATTAGTACTGTGTTAGCCAGAAAAATCTATGTGATGTTAAATACTTTCATGTCAAAAAAGAAAGTATGTTAGGAGTGATACCTTTATTGGCTAACCAAAAAAAATAATTATATTTGCTAGTTTTCAGAGCACAGAGGCGCCTTCATCAAGCAAATTTAGAAATTAATGACTGAGAAAAAGGCACAACATTTAAGAGCTGTTAAATCAAGAAATTTGTATAGGGGTGATGGGGGGGAATACATCACTAAGATAAGCTAAAGTAATAAAAAGGAGGTTTTCGTTATGGATAGAAGAGTAAAAGTCCTACGAGTTCAGAGGTCTGCACTCTGCTGTGGAGTGTGAAGTGTGTCCATGTAGTGGGTCATAAATCCAGGTGTTAGATTGAGCCCTTTAGTCAATGACTGGAATGTTCTTATCAGCTTGAATTCTCGTATTTTTCTCTCCCTGTCATTTTTAAAAAGACCTTTCAGTATTAGGACTTTTGTCATACTATGTCCTGGTCCAGAGAACTGTTTACCCATGGGGGTTTCCAGAGTCTTTTTTATTGTGTGTCTGTGTAAATTCATCCTGGATTGCAGTCTCTGCTTGGTCTCTCCAATGTAAATTCCCTCAGGGCACCTTGTACACTGTTTCATGTACACCACATTGGAGGATGTACATGAGAATGCGTCAGTGATTTTATAGTCCCGTTGTGTGTTGGGTATGTGGACTGTGTTTGTTGGTAGGACATGGGCGCAGGTTTTGCATTTCCTGTTTTTGCAAATGAAGGCGCCAGTCTCTGATGGTGATGGGGGGGGGGGCACTTCTAACGAGGAGATTTCTTTAGTTGGTAGACTGTGTGTATGAAAGGAGAGGTAAATCTAGGAATATTTCATTCAGTTTCTGAAATATGGGTTGAAGGTCAGCAGCAATTTTCCCCAAATATTCATGTGGGGATTGTAAGTGACCACTAGGGGCACCCTACTGTTAACCTCCTTCTGTTTGTAATTTCTCTCCTTAGGATCCTTGTGGCTCTGTGGATCTGTTCATTTAGATCTATTGGATGGTATCTTTGTTGTAGGAATGTATTTCTCAGTGACAACAGGTGTTGTTTTCTGTCTTCACTGTCTGAACAAATCCGAATGTATCTCAGAGCTTGGCTATAAATGATGGACTTCTTTATGTGTCCTGGGTGAAAGCTGCTCCATCTCAGATATGCTGGGCGGCCTGTAGGTTTATGAAAGACTGATTTTCATATATTATTGTTTTTATTCTATGTATTGTTTTTATCATGTCTAGGAAATCTATCTGAGATCGTGAGTAGTTAAGAGTGAGTCTAATGGTTGGGTGAAATTTGTTGAAGTTTTTAGGGAAAGTCAGCAGCTCCTCTTCAGAGCCTGTCCAGATTAGTAGCAAATCATCAATATAACGGAAGTATGCTAGAGGTTTCATTGTGCAACTTGATAAAAATTCCTCCTCTAGTTTAGCCATGAAAAGATTAGCATACTACCCATTTTATAGTATGTTTGTATGCAATGTATTTTACTGATACAGTTACTTAAGACACTTTATCGCAAGTTCCTCTTTCTTTATTCATTATCCTTTGATTTTCTGACCTTCCTATTGTCAGGAAATTTAATAAACTTCCCAAGGGGCATTTCTCCTTTTTACCTGGTGTGTGTATGAGTCATCCCCAGCCATTTACTGTGAGTCGGGCAGGGATTTCCTCAGTCAACCCCTGATTAACCTTGTTAAGAGCTACAACCCGGAAGAGCGAATATCCCTCAGATAGATGCACTGAGTTTGAGAAGAGGTGAGTATTATCTGTGACAATTTCCAAACTCCTTCAGGTACACAAAGATACCCAGCAAGGCAGGGGCTACATATTTAATCATAATTACAATTATTATTTCTGCATGTGACTAATGTGAATGAGTTCTCTGTACAGCGCTGCAGAATTAGTGGCGCTATATAAATAGCTGGTGGTAATATCAATTGTACTTAGCTCGTAGTTTGGCACTTTACCTATTATTATACTGTATTTCACCAACTTAATTGATGGAACACTCTGCAGTATCTGTTTTCTGTTCATGGAGCAAAGCGTGAATCAATTTTAGCAAATGTGATCAACTGCTCGTGCTGCAAAATATTGTTGTTTTTTTTTACAAAAAATCCCCCAGCAAAAGCAATGGTCTACGGGTTGTGTGGCTTGACCGGGCATGGAGTAGGACGCTTGGCGTTTACTCTCCCAGCAAAATAGGAAAAAAATATCCTTTCTTCTGCACCTACCTGATCGGAACTGGTCACCTGCTATGCAGCTGGACACCCTGTTTCTCTCTGGTGTTTCTCTGGCTCGGTCCCTGTCATTTGCTCCATCAGGGCTGTCAAGGGAGCTGTGGTAGCGGCATGTGAGGGTAGAGGTAACAACGAGGGACTCTCTCCCTCGTTGTTCAGCCGGTTGCAGGGGTGTGTCCTCCCTCCCCCGCACTCCCCCCACTCCGGTACTTTGTGAGGTGCGGGCACTGGATGTCCCCACTAAATGCCTTGGCAGGAGGCTTCCATCTTGGATAGCGGTGGGAGTGGACCGCGCGCTGCAACTGGTGCTGACAACCTCAGTGAGTTAGCTGTGATCACGGCTCAGCATCAGGGCTGGATTAACCAGAGGTCTAACTGGGCTACAGCCCAGGGGCCTCGGGCATCCAGGGGGCCCTTGACAGAGCTCAGCAGCATTATTGATTGGGCTGGAGGTGGGGGTGTCACTGGCCTGATCAATGCTGCTGAGCCTGTCACTGCAGTCCTCCTTGCCCAGCGCTCAGTAATCTCCTTACTGAGATCTCATGAGAGTATCACGAGATCTCCTCAGTAAGGAGCTTGCAGGGCGCTGCGGAAGGACAACAGTGACAGGAGAAGGTAAGCGCTTGTTGGGGGGTGGCGGGCGGCCAACAGGGGGGGCTCACAGGTCAGCGGGCAGCTAACAGTGGGTGCTCAGGGGGGGGGGGCACAGGCTGTTCAGCTTTAAGTGACTTGTGTGGATACTCTTAGTGCTGTGAGTGTTCCCCCCTCCACCTCTCACACTCCAGTGAAAATTCAAGCTGCCTGCAAGTGGGGATTGGAAAAAAAAATTACATGGAGAGAGAACAGATTGAGTGGCGTTTAAGCTGATGCTGCTGAGATATATAACATGGGTTGAGGAGTGAGGCTGCCATCTACAGGTGTTTTGTAACTATTGTCCTGATTTACTGGCAATTCCTTTCAGTAGAAGTTTTATAATTATTGGAGTGTCTACAATATACTTCAGTGATGTGTGAGTCACTAAGTAGGGAAGTGGTCAAGCTGCTGTTGCCATACATGACAAGTGACGAGGAGTGCCGCTGCTATTAGGAAGTGACTTGCAACTAATATATTGATACCTTACTCTTACTTGTTCTATTAACTTCTTTCATGAGTGGCTAATCTCTCTGATCGAATTGTGTTGTTCTATTTTCACCTTCACAACTGAATTGCTCTTGTTCTTCCTAAACAAGGGCAAGACCAATGCTGCCAGTGCAGCCGCAAAATTGGTCCCCCTCGGCGGCTCAATCTGCCGAAGCACCTGGCACTGCAAAAACGTCTGAATCTGCGAGGGTTGTCCCTCCTGTACCCGCGCCGGACTCCAATTCCATACAGCAAGTTCTTCTTGCTATAGCCACTTCTGAAAAGCGGGTCATGGATTACATTGCTAAGGTGCAGTCGGATCTCTTCCTCCTCCGACAAGATCTACAACAAATGAGAAAGCGAGTTAGAGAAACAGAGCATCTTATTTCTTCTTTAGAAGACGCTAATGCTCCCATGAGGGGAGAAATTATGGACTTGACAACCAAAGTTAATATCTGTAAACAAAAAATGTCCGATATGGAGGGCCGTCTCTGTAGGAACATCGTCCGCTTTGTGGGTCTTCCTGAACGTTCAGAGGGATCCGCTGCTGAAACATTCCTGCAGAGCTGGCTTGTCCATGAGTTTAGCAGAGAGGCCTTTATGTCACACTGTCACCGCCTTCCTCCTCAGCCACCTCAGTCGGGCGCCCGGGCACGCACCCCATAGCAAAACTGCTACATTACAGGAACAGAGATACCGTTCTCCGTCTGGCCAGAACCTAAGGACCACTCAAATATGAAAACCAAGTAGTGTCAGTCTTCCCAGACCTTGCTATTGAAGTTCAAAAGAGCAGAGCACAATTTACGCAAGTCAAGCGGCAACTTCGAGACCTACAGCTTCCCTACGCAATGCTCTTTCCGGCAAGGCTCCGACTGGTGGCGGATAGGCGATCCAACTTCTTCTCCACACTTAAGGAGGCCATGGACTTGCTGGACGATAGGCCCTGTGCTGGGCCTCAGACGAGATAAACTTTTTCCCATTTCAGTATTTAACTATTCTACTGTTTGTTTATTTGCTAACTATACTTGAACTGAAGGGGTGATACAATGTGTTTTATTTTATCTCCATTCATATATGGCAGTGGTTCCCAAACTTTTTCAGTTTGCGGCACCCTTAAAGTCCCCATAATGTTTTAAAGGCACCCCTCCAAAATGTCAGGTATGACGTCATCACACCCGACATTCAGTGAGGAGGGAGGAGGATGCTGGGTCCCAGGTGCCGCTGGGTCCCGGGCGCCGCCGGATTGGTAAGTATCTTTTTTTTTACATTTTCTGGCCTCGGTGACGACCCTGTGACAGCACCGCATCACCCCTGGGAGCCGCGGCGCACACTTTGAGAACCGCCGGTATATGGGTTTAAGGGCAGAAGACATATCAAGGGACAGTACCTTTGTCACAAGCTAGGACTAGGTAGCTCTCAAGTAGGTAATAGTTAGGATTGTTTAAGTTTTGTTAGTCTAGTCTAAAGATGTTTAGGGAACTAAGTATACCAAGATTTGTGTGTAGGTACGTGGGGTGATTGGGGGGGGGGGTTGGGATAATTGATAGGATGTTTTATGTTGATCCATTTGTATTATTTGCCAGAACAGTACAGCACGATTCACATGTGGTGGAATTGTTTCTCAAATGCTATGTGTTTCTACAATACTATATGTTTCTTTATTTTGGTATGTTCAGCTTCAAAACGTATTTGGGAAAATTTTATATGGTTAAAGATAGATGATGGGGTCATCTAGGGTGGGTGCTTTGGTCTCTCTCGTGAAATGTACGGGGGCTTAATGATTGCATCAAAAGATCTCTGGTTCTCACACAGACCAAAAAATATAACCCTGACATGGCATGTCTGGTGGAGACCCATTTGGAGGGGGGGGGGGTCGTGTATTGGCTTTGAAGAAGTCCTGGGTAGGATGGGCATACCACTTGGTCCATTCCTCATACTCATTGGGAGTATCGATATTGATTAAAAAGAACTTAAGATTTATGTTGAATGAAGTGCAGATTGATCCCTATGGTCGCTATGTATTCCTCCGAGCACTGATAGATAATTCACCTCTTATATTACTGGCTGTATGCATCACTCCACCTTTCAATTCGGAGGTACTCAAGAAGGCCTCTAAGTTTCTTTGCACTCTCTCCTCATGTCCCTGTGATCTGCATGGGAGACTTTAACGCAGTCATGGATGAGAGTCTTGAAGGGTGGCGGGAGACGTCTGTGGTGACAGGTGGTAATTCCTCCCCGTTTGCCAAATTAGTAACAGATATGGGCTTAAAAGATATATGGAGGACTTGCTACCCATTACAGAGGGTATTCTCCTGTTACTCCCAGTCTCATCATGTCTTCTCCCATATAGATTTGGCCTTAATATCCACCAAACTGGCACCGTTAGCAAGAAAAATTGAATACCTCTTCAGGAGAATTTCTGACCACTCCCCGATGTTGCTGGTTGCTGCTCTCTTGCCAGATCCCGGAATTAGATTTTGGAAACTTAAGCCAAAAAGGCTTACACTTCTGCTACTGCCAGCCTATCGGTCCTATGGGGTGCCTTTAAAGCTTTCCTCCGTGTAACTCTGTTCAACTGTGTCGAGAGTTAAAAAAGGTCTTCCAGAGCAGAGGAGTTAAGGTTAGATCCAGCTTGTCATGATCTGTAGCAAATGTATTTGCTCACAGGATTCCATGCTGACTGACTGGCCTGGCTACATGCAGAGAAGGAGTGGGCTGATTACTTACTAGTTCAGTCTACTCGCATACTCCTGTTCTCCAAACATAATATGTACGCACATGGGGACAAGAGTGGTAGCCTCATGGCATACTTGGCCCGGAAGGAACTGTATCTGCCTTTTCTGACTGGACAGGGACCATTCAATCCCAGACGGATAGAACTGCTATTGTATTCCGAGTATACTATGAGAATTTGTACTCCTCCAGGGTGGACTACTCTGCTCCCCAGCTGTATGAGTATCTATCTCGAGTCTGTCTTCCAAGGCTTTTTTTGGAGGCTGTGTTTTCCTTGAGACACCCATTACTGAAGAAGAAATTGAGGTGGCCATAGCATCCTCTACCTCTAATAAGGCCCCGGGTGTGGATGGACTCCCCATGGAGCTGTATAAAAAATTTGGCTCTTTTTTTATTCCTAAACTACTAGACCAATATAACGAATTTTATGAGGCGGGCGCCTTATCGCCATCCATGTCTGAGGCGATAATAGTGGTCATTCCCAAACCGGGCAAGGACCCACTGCTTCCTGAGTTGCACTGACCCATTCCTCTGCTGACAACAGATGTAAAAATCTTGGCCAAGGTTCTTGCCAGGAGGCTAAACACAGTTATTGCTCAGAAGTGGAGTGATAGTTCAGCGCTCCCTAGGTGTGGTGTGGATGGAATTGCAGCCTCTTGGGACCAGTGAACGGTGGGAAGGGGGGAGAGAAAAGGGTAGCCCAAACCTCTATACAAGTAAATAGTAGATGGTGGTGATCCCTGGGTGCATAAACAGAGATGGTATGTGTCATAAACATTTAAAGAAAGGAATCCAAATACATATATAGAATGAAAACCCTAGTGCCCGAAGGGCTCAATATCGACTTTGAACTGGGGCAATTTCTCTAAGTATTCAATCCTATCTATCAGCATTACTGTGACCCATCTCAAGAAAGGCTGGTGTTTTTGGTATTTTACCATTTAGCCAACATTATAACAGCTTTTTTACATAAGAATGCATTAGACCGCGCCACATGATATGTGACATGTTCTTCATTAAAACATCTCCACCAGTTACAAATCTGAGATGTAAGGATTATGTGTCTGTTAGCTCTGCACCCATTAGGACTGCTTTTGATAGCTCTTACCTATTAGTACTGCATTTGGTACCTGGCACAACGGAGACAGCCTTGTTGATTGTCATTCGTTGCCACCTCATTACTGATATTCGAGGATACTTCTTAATATATGTCTATTATCCCTTGAGGATAAACCTTTATTTCCATCACAACCGTTATTACCAATATAATTTTTTCTGGTGGCATAAAAGGGGCATTTACCTTATAGGACATCTACCACGATTTACTATCTACCCAGTATCCACTGCAATCATCACAACATACCAGCGGAGGAAGGCTCCACATAACATTAACAGCTGATCTGTTACAGGAGCCATTCAACCAATTTGAGACCTTCTATTGGACCAAGCACCCGTCCATCAAAATGAAGGACGTATGGCAGTGCAAGAGGAAACAACCTATCAGCAGCCTACCTAAACAAGGGAGACTATTTAAAGCCAATAGACTGCTTCCACTTCACTTACGATCCCTGAAGAAGCCTCAGGGCGAAACGCGTTGGTGTAACCCCTTACTTGCACAACATTGCCATAGATCATTACCCATTGCTAAACACTGTTTACATCGCTGCCGCAACAAGCGGCACTACGTCAGATGCATGCGCACTTCAAGCAACTGGAACTCCGTGACTTCTGCCAGGCAGCAGGATGCGTGAGCGCCCCCACGGTAACCAGCCACACCGAGACGGGAGAATTCAAGGTATATGGAACACCACCACAGCGTGGCTTTGTTTTTGCCTCATCAAGGGTAAGTCCCAATACCAGTCCCCGCATCTGGCTTCATCCGTTTGTCACTATCTGCCTTGCTTTTTGAAGTATGATTCATCCAGGACTGTTCTCATCAGTCATCCATTATTGTGGACTATCATTTGGTAGCCCGTAAAGGACTGTCCAGTATCTTGATACTCAACTACAGGGCCATTGGAACTGTGCCACCCCTGTTTTGGACACTGTAACTTTGCAATATACTTTGCTTGATATAACCACCTTTAGCACCTTTAGTGCTATATATGTCTATGTTCTCTGCATGTAACATTTGCTGTATATGTCGCTTTATATAAGGAATTTGTACACAATTATTGTGATTATATTTTACAGCTTTACCTATAGAGTTATATATTATTGACTACAATAAATGTTTATGACACATACCATCTCTGTTTATGCGCCCAGGGATCACCACCATCTACTATTTACAGTTATTGCTCAGTTGATCCATCCGGACCAGACAGGGTTTATGCCATAGAAATCCACGGCCATCAATCTCAGATGTCTCTACGCTCATTTGCAGATGCCTGGTGGTCATGGGGATGGGGCAGTGGTTGTGTCTCTTGATGCAGCTAAGACATTTGATTCTGTGGAGTGGTATTATTTGTGGGCGGTCATGTCTAAATTTAGTATCGGTCCTAGGTTTTAATCCTGGGTGAGGTTACTGTATTTGCCCCAACTGCCAGAATTAACATAAATGGTCACACCTCCTCCTAATTCTCACTGGGCAGGGGCACGAGGCAGGGATGTCCCCGCTCCCTGGCCCTGTTTGCCATTGCTATAGAGCCATTGGCGGTTTTCATCCATGCACATCCTAAAATCGTGGACTCAGGACTGGAGACGGGGTAGACAAGGTCACGCTGTATGCCGACGATATGCTCCTTTTCCTGAAAGCTGCATTGCTACACCTGGTAGATGAGTTTGGTGAATTCTCAGACCTGAGGATAAACTGGTTCAAATCTAGCATTTTTCCCATTGGTGGGGGGGTCCCGGAGAGAGTTGCTGGGTCTCTTCCATTGCAATGGACACAAAAATTCAAATATTAAGGAATATGGATCACAAATTCTCCTACTGACTATATACTTCTAAATATTTATCCTGTGACCAGTTGTCTTCGGGCCGAGATCTGTACTTGGACGAGGTTGCCCCTTTCGATGACAGGCAGAGTCAATTTAATTAAAATGGTTCTGCAACCCAAGTTTCTGTATCTACTGCACCACTCCCTGGTTTATCTCCCAAGGCGGCTCTACTCTCAAATTAATAAATACATGTCCTCTCTGGTCTGGGGGGAGAAACGAGCACATATTGGGTTGACCTCTTTATGCCAACCCTGGTCAGAGGGAGGTTTGGCCCTCCCTGACTTCAGGGCTTACTACTTTGCTGCGCAGTTGGCACATCTATGGGAGTGTATTGGAGACTCTGTGATAGCTGATCTGATTAGTTTCCTTAGAGGATCTATACAGTGCATCCGGAAAGTATTCACAGCGCTTCACTTTTTTCACATTTTGTTACGTTACAGCCTTATTCCAAAATGGAATAAATTCATTTTCCCCTCAAAATTCTACCCACAATACCCTATAATGATAACGTGAAATTTTTTTTTTTTAGACTTTTGCAAATTTATTAAAAATAAAAAACTGAGAAATCACATGTACATAAGTATTCACAGCCTTTGATCAATACTTTGTTGATGCATCTTTGGCAGCAATTACAGCCTCAAGTCTTTTTGAATATGATGCAACAAGCTTGGCACACCTATCTTTGGGCAGTTTTGATAATTCCTCTTTACAGCAACTCTAAAGCCCCATCTGGTTGGATGGGAAGCGTCGGTTCACAGACATTTTCAGATCTCTCCAGAAATGTTCAATCGGATTCAAATTTGGGCTCTGGCTGGGCCACTGAAGAACATTTACAGAGTTGACCTGAAGCCACTGCTTTGATATCTTGGCTGTGTACTTAGGGTCGTTGTCCTGCTGAAAGATGAACCGTCGCCCCAGTCTGAAGTCAGGAGCGCTCTGAAGCAGGGTTTTATCTAGGATGTCTCTGTACAATGCTGCATTCCCACAGCATGATTCTGCCACCACCATTCTTCACTGTAGGTATGGTAATGGCCTGGTGATGAGCTGTGCCTGGTTTTCTCCAAACATGACACCTGGCATTCATGCCAATGAATTCAAACTTTGTCTCATCAGAACAGAAAATTTTGTTTTTCATGGTCTGAGAGTCCTTCAGGTGCATTTTTGAAAACTTCAGGCGGCCTGCCATGTGCTTTTTACTAAGGAGTGGCTTCCATCTGGCCACTCTATCATACAGGCCTGATTGGTTTCTGCAGAGATGGTTGTCCTTCTGGAAGGTTCTCCCCTCTAAACAGAGGAATGCTGTAACTCTGCCAGAGTGACCATCGGGTTCTTGGTCACCTTCCTGACTAGGGCTCTTATTACCCGATAGCTCAGTTTAGACGGCCGGCCATCTCTAGGAAGAGTCATGGTGGTTCCGAACGTCTTCCATTTACAGATGATGGAGGCCAATGTGCTCATGGGACCTTCAAAGAAGCAGATATTTTTCTGTACCCTTCCCCAGATTTGTGCCTCGAGATTATCCTGTCTACAGACAATTCCTTTGACTTCATGCTTGGTTTGTGCTCTGACATGCACTGTCAAGTGTGGGACCTTATATAGACAGGTGTGTGCCTTTGCAAATCATGTGCAATCAACTGAATTTACTACAGGTGAATTCCAATTAAGCTGTAGGAACATCTCAAGGATGATCAGTGGAAACAGGATGCACCTGAGCTCAATTTTGAGCTTCATAGCAAAGGCTGTGAATACTTATGTACATATGATTTCTCAGTTTTTTATTTGATTATTATCTTTTATTTGTTAGGCACCACAAGGTTTCCGCAGCGCTGCACATAGTACAAACAGTAGACTATACAGGGTATAACAGTACAGAACAATAAACAAAAAGTACCAATACTTCAGAAACTCCAGGCAGGCAGATGCAATAGACACAGAGCAGAAGAACGGGTAAGGAGACAGGAGGGAAGAGGGCCCTGCTCATATGAGCTTACATTCTAAGGGAGGGTAAAACAGACCAGGCACAAGAGGAGCCAGTTGAGGGAATGGGAGAGAGTGGAGAATGAGCGGAGGAGATGGGGGTTAAGTGGATGGTTGGTAGGCTTTGAGAAAGAGGTGAGAAAAAGGTGAGTTTTAAGTGCACTTTTGAAGGAGCACAGAGTAGGAGAGAGGCGGATGGAGCGAGGGAGGTCATTCCAGTGAAGGGGGGCTGCACGGGAAAAGTCCTGGATTCTGGAATGGCAAGAGGTGATCAGAGTTGAGGAGAGGCGGCGGTCATTGGCCGAGCGCAGGGAGCGGGCGGGAGTGTGAATGGAGAGGAGGTTAGAGATATAAGGGGCAGTAGAGTGGGAGAGAGCCTTGTAAGTGGTGGTGAGGAGTTTGAAAAGAATTCTGTAGGGGAAGGGGAGCCAGTGTAGGGCAAGGCAGAGATGGGAGGCAGAGGAGGAGCGGCGTGAGAGGTAGATGAGTCTTGCGGCCACATTGAGTATAGAGTGGAGGGGGGAGAGACGTGAGTGGGGGAGGCCGGTGAGGAGGAGGTTGCAGTAATCCAGGCGGGAGATGATAAGTGCGTGTATGATGGTTTTGGTGGCCTCCTGAGAGAGAAAGGGACGGATGCGGGCGATGTTGCGAAGTTGGAAGCGACAGGCTTGGGCAAGAGAATGAATGTGTGGGGCAAAAGAGAGAGAGGAGTCAAGGGTGACACCCAAGCAGCGGAGTTGAGTGACAGAGGAGATGGTAGTGTTGTTAACGACAATGGAGAGGTTATGGTGGGATGGGAGGCTGGGAGGAGGAAAGACAATGAGTTCAGTTTTGGAAATGTTGATTTTAAGAAAGCGCTCCGACATCCAGGATGAGATGGCGGAGAGGGAGTCGGATACCCGAGCGAGGAGGGTGGAGGAAAGATCAGGTGAAGAGATCTAAAGTTGAATGTCGTCAGCATAAAGGCGATACTGAAGGCCAAAGGAGGAGATGAGAGCACCAAGGGAGAAAGTATAGAGCGAAAAGAGTAGAGGGCCGAGAACGGAGCCCTGTGGGACTCCTACAGCGAGAGGGTAGGCGGAGGAGAAAGAACCAGACGTGGATACAGAGAAGGAGCGGTTAGCGAGGTATGAGGTGAACCAGGCGTGGACAGAACCAGAGAGGCCGAGAGAGAGAGAAGATTTTGCAGCAGGACTGGGTGGTCCACGGTGTCAAAGGCTGCGGAGAGGTCAAGGAGGATGAGTAGGGAGAAATGACCCTTGGATTTGGCCGATAGGAGATCATTAGTAACCTTGGCCAGGGCAGTTTCGGTAGAGTGGAGAGGGCGGTAGCCGGATTGGAGAGGGTCAAGGAGGGAATTGTCCGAGAGGTGCCTGGTTAGGCGGCTGCAGACAATCCGCTCAAGTAATTTAGAGGCATAGGGGAGAAGAGAGATAGGGCGATAGTTGGCAAGAGATGTGGGGTCAAGATTGGGTTTCTTGAGGATAGGAGAGATGAGAGCGTGTTTAAATGAGAAGGGTACTACACCAGAGGAGAGTGATGGGTTGAAAAGGTGTGCGAGGTAAGAGCAGGCAGTGGGAGAAAGAGAGCGAAGGAGGTGAGAGGGGATGGGATCGAGAGGGCAGGTAGAGGGTGGAGAGGAAAGAATGAGAGAGCGAACTTCTTCACCTGTTGTAGGGCAGAAGGAGCACCAGAGTTGGGTGTCGGTGGGAGGTGAAGCGAAGAGGGAGGCGGGAGAAGGGGAGGGGGAATGTTCTGTCTGATGGCCTCAATTTTGGAAGAGAAAAAGGTGGCAAAGTCAGAAGCGGAGAGGGAAGACGGGACAGAAGGGGGTGGGGGGGAGAGTAGGGAGCTGAAGATAGCAAAGAGGCGGCGGGGATTGGAGGACTGAGAAGAAATGAGGGACTTAAAGAAGGATTGTTTGGCGAGGGAGAGGGCGGAGCAAAAAGAAGAGAGGATGAATTTAAAGTGAATGAAGTCGGCCAGGGAAGGAGATTTCCTCCAGAGGCGTTCAGTAGTGCGAGAGCACTTTTGGAGGAAGCGGGTGAGTTTTGAGTGCCAGGGCTGGGGAATAATGCGGCGTCTGCTGACAGTAGAGGCCGTGGCGACAGTGTCCAGGGCAGTAGTGAGGGAAAGATTGTAGAGGGAGGACGCCTGGTCAGGACAGACCAGGGAGGGAAGGCGTGATAGGAGAGTTTCAAGAGAGGAGGAGAAGGAGGTAGGGTCAATAGCGTCAAGGTTGCGCCTGGTGAGGGTGGCTTTGGGCGAGGCAGGAGCAGGGGAGGAGGACAGAGTGAAAGAGAGGAGATGGTGGTCAGAGAGTGGGAAGGGAGAGTTGGAAAAGTCATAGAGATCACAGAGATGAGAGAAGACAAGGTTAAGGGAGTGACCAAGACAGTGTACCATATGTGTATTCATGTACTGCCCCTGGGGGTTGCCCTGTGGTTGCTTTCCGTATAGCCCAGAGGATGGGCGGGTTCTGTGGAATCGGGACGTCGTGCCCCGTCCAGATAGATATGTGCGCCTTGGGTGTGATTGGTCCACCATTTGAACCCAGGGGAAGTCCTAAGGATATGTTAGGACAGTTGGGTTTTGCCTGGCGATGTCGGACTGACTGCTTTATCCTCCTCCACCATAGTTAAATAAATCATTTAATTTTGCCACACTCAAGTCTCGTGTCATTACTCTAAGGTTTATAGTGGTATAAGAGTAAGAAGGTAAAGAGGTTAAGATATCAGACATAAGCCTTTTATTCGAAAGCTTCTATGAAGAGAAGACCATAAAATGGGAAGTAAGAAGTAGTAAAAGTAAGGGTCAGACTGGAGTAAAGGCGATAAAAGATAAGTGTACAAGAAGCCCAAATGTTTGGTAAACATATCAGAGAGAAGATATAACACAGGGATGTAAGTAATAACAAGAAACTGAACAGAGCACTTGGCTAAAGAAGTGGAGAGAAGACTAGTACGAGTAAGAAACAACACAGGTGACAGAAAAGAAAACTGTTCAAGAAGGGGAGTCTTGGGTTTACAGTTACCGTAGTATAAGTGAGAAAGGGCAGTTTTATACTGTCAATAGGAATAAGTACAGTGACAGAGAGCAAGGGGATAAGGATAGAGTGTTAGACTAGGTATACACTAGAGGTTTTTTAGCCAATCACCAGGCCAATCAGCTGATATACGACCGTTCGGTCAGATATCGCATTAGTATCTATACTTGGACGGTCGTTCCAAAATGGCGATTGTCGTTTCATTTGGTTGGTCGCACTGTTTGATACTGTTTGATAATCTTGTTCCAATCACCTTCTGATCATGTAGTGTGTATGAATTCACGGCCAATTCCACGACCAACTGCCGATAGATCCTCAAACTGCGACTCCTTTTGGGGCGTGTGTATGTACATTTCTGATGTCTTTACCTTTTCCGCTTGGTGCGATGTCCGCACGTCAGTCAAATGGCAATTAGGGGCTTCTAACGGAAAAGCAATAGTAGCTGTGCATTGCATTGATGTGTATAGTATATGTCTGCTTGCCTACTTAGTCACCTTTGTCAGTACAGTCTACAAGAAAAGGCACATATATTTGAAATACTAAAGATGTGTATTGGTTATGTCTGCTTCCATAATTAATTAAGTGAATAGTGAGTATAGCGACTAAGTGAGAGTAGTACAGGAACAGAGGATCAAGACAACTGTAATGGTAGATCAAAGGAGATAGACTCCAGGGAACATCTGAAGCACCGACTTGGACCTCAGAGGAAAATGTACTAAAGTACGTTTTAGTTAAACTGCCTTGTTTTCAGCAATTTTCTGAGCGGTCTGTAAACCGTCTGATTTACTAAAGGCCAAACCACTGTTTTTTAAAATGCCACGTTCCACGTTGGTGTCCCGATTTTTCTTGCACTTTAAAAATAGCGTGTAATGTATGAAGCTTCGCTTTACCAAACTTCTGGAAAACCAACCAGCTGGAAATCACGCAGGTAGGTTGTGAGAGGTGAGATAGCTCAAACCACATGCTGTTTGCGCTACCTTGCCTGTCAGTATGTGAAAAAAAATTAATACATATAAATACATATAATTAAAATTTTCTGTTCATCTTATTCCAGCATAATCTCATTGGAATTGAGAAAACCTAGAGTAGAAATTCCCCATTGAACGCACTGACCTACTGAAGTACGTTAAGCATCAATGAGCCCGGCTAGTCAATGGCCAGGTAGCTAATCAAGAGCTGTCTATTGCCCAATCACAGATAGTCAGATAGCATATCGTATTTGATACACTGCTAGCAGTTTGGGTTTTCACTCTCTAAACCACAGAACAGTAAATCCTGTGGATTGGAGGTGTAAAATGCTGGCTATATGTTTGAAAACCTCCCAAAAAAATAACTTTTTAGTCAATCTATCCACAGTACTCCTCATTAAGAGGTTAGGATTCCCAAGGGCCTTTCACTCAGGATCCGGCCGTCTGGGCAGATAAGTACAAAGATGTACATCTAACGTTTTGCATCTTGTAAGTCCAGGCCAGTGATTTACATCGTTCCTCATTACAGGTCTCTTTTAGGATTTCAGATGGACCTGTCACTAATGTGAATATTTAGGACTCTCTCATTTCCCCAAACAAATAGGGTACAGGGCAACACATTTAGATGTGTTAAGTCACAGACTCAAACAAATAATAATACAGAAAGTAATTAATAATAATCTTTAGATATAAGTTGTTCAGTTTGGGGAATGTCCCCTCTCACTACCTCGAGGTAGTCGACTCTCTCTCTAACACCAAAAGAGCGAGGGCCTACCAGAGAGTGCCCACAGAGCACCATAATTACAACTTCCTGTAAACCAACATATAATACTTTCGTTTCTCAGCATGTTTTTCTATGTGATTTTAGAAATGTGAAACATATTCAGAACTTCTGATGATAAATTTATTTCAACTCTGGCCCCATCCCTTCAGAAAACCCCCAGAGGTTTTCCCCTAAACTTACATATTTTCAAAGGATTAAGGTTCATTGTTATTGCAATAAATCCGTCTGTGTTCATTTATTGGCATTAAAACAGTTTGACAGAAAAAAACTGTTTGCTGATACAGTCAAAGCTTTTGTCTCATTCTTTATCAGGAAATATTGCATGGGTTCTCGGGGTCCAACTGGCATTCACCGAAGTGGCAGCTGTAAATGAGATGAATCACTTCACCCTCTGGGTACACAC
Organism: Mixophyes fleayi; assembly: GCF_038048845.1. Classification (NCBI taxonomy): domain Eukaryota; kingdom Metazoa; phylum Chordata; class Amphibia; order Anura; family Limnodynastidae; genus Mixophyes; species Mixophyes fleayi. The sequence goes on from NC_134405.1 coordinate 44,384,809, forward strand.
TACAGGTTTTTCACCCAATTATCGTGCCAATCACACCATAAACGACTTTTAGTTCCAATATCGCATTAGTGTGTGCGCTCCAGCGATCATGTTTTATCGTTCCAAAGTACATTGTATAGATTAATTTGATTTTATAAAGGGACTAAAAATCTCTATAAAGGATGGAACGAGGTCAGGCAAATTCTGAAGTGTGTACGCACTCACGACCAGCAGTGTAGACAGATCTCCATAGAGTTTACAGAGTCAGGATCTTTTCAGCCGCACACGATGCCATATATACAATCATGGCCTTCAGTATCACCTATATGCTGATGATATTCAACTCTACATCTCTTCTCCTGATCTTTCCTCCTCCCTCCTCTCTCGTGTAACTGACTGCCTCTCAGCCATCTCCTCCTGGATGTCCTCTCGCTTTCTTAAAATTAACATCTCCAAAACCGAACTCATTGTCTTTCCCCCACCCAGGCTCCCTTCCCACCATGACCTCTCTATCGTTGTTAACAACTCCACTATCTCCTCTGTCACCCAACTCCACTGCCTAGGTGTCACTCTCGACTCCTCTCTCTCTTTTGCCCCCCACATTCAATCCCTTGCCCAAGCCTGTCGCTTCCAACTCCGTAACATTGCCCGCATCCGTCCCTTCCTCTCTCAAGATGCCACCAAAACTATCATCCATGCTCTCATCATCTCCCGTCTCGACTACTGCAACCTCCTCCTTACTGGCCTCCCCTGCTCCCGCCTTGCCCCCCTTCGCTCTATACTCAATGCGGCTGCGAGACTCATCTTCCTCTAGCGCCGCTCCTCCTCTGCCTCCCCTCTCTGTCTTTCCTTACACTGGCTCCCCTTCCCCTACAGAATCCTTTTCAAACTCCTCACCACCACTTACAAGGCTCTCTCTCAGTCTACTGCCCCTTACATCTCTAACCTCCTCTCCATTCACACTCCCGCCCGCTCCCTGCGCTCAGCCAATGATCGCCGCCTCTCCTCCACTCTGATCACCTCTTCCCACTCTAGAATCCAAGACTTCTCCCGTGCTGCCCCCCTTCACTGGAACGACCTCCCTTGCTCCATTCGTCTCTCACCCAATCTGTGCTCCTTCAAGCAGGCTCTTAAAACTTACCTGTTCCTTAAGGCCTACCAACCATCCACTTAACCTCTCACCTCTTCTGGTTCTCCCCTGCCCCCTTTCTTTCTCCCCGTTGCTTCACTGGCTCCCTTATGTACCTGATTCTGTTCACCCTCCCTTAGGATGTAAGCTCGAATGAGCAGGCCATCTTCCCTCCTGTCTCCATACCTGTTCTTCCGCTCCGTCTCTACTGTATCTGCCTGCCTGGAGTTTCTGAAGTACTGGTACTTTGTGTTTATTGTTCTGTACTGTCTTACCCTGTATAGTCTACTGTTTGTACCATGTACGGCGCTGCGGAAACCTTGTGGCGCCTTACAAATAAACAATAATAATAATAATGGGCAAAAGTTTTGAGAATTAGACAAATATTGGTTTTCGTAAAAGTTTGCTGCTTCAGTATTTTTAGACCTTTTTGTCAGATGTTGCTATGGTATACTGAAGAAAAATTACAACCATTTCATAAGTGTCAAAGGCTTTTATTGACAATTACATTAAGTTTATGCAAAGAGTCAATATTTGCAGTGTTGAGCCTTCTTTTTGAAGACCTCTGCAATTCGCCCTGGCATGATGTCAATCAACTTCTGGGCCACATACTGACTGATGGCCGCCCATTCTTGCCTAATCAATGCTTGGGGTTTGACAGAATTTGTGGGTTTTTGTTTGTCCACTCGCCTCTTGAGGATTGACCACAAGTTCTCAATGGGATTAAGGTCTGTGGAGTTTCCTGACCATTGACCCAAAATTTCAATGTTTTATTACCCGAGCCACTTAGTCATCACTTTTGCCTTATGGCAAGGTGCTCCATCATGCTGGAAAAGGCATTGTTCATCACCAAACTGTTCTTGGATGGTTGGGAGAAGTTGCTCTTGGAGGATGTTTTGGTACCATTCTTCATTCATGGCTGTGTTCTTAGGCAAAATTGTGGTTGCTGTGATAATGCTGCCTGGAATCATGGAGGGTCTACCCACAAGGAGCCATAGAGTTCTATTGATGGATTAGTGCCTTGAGTGATGTTTACAGCTAAAGTTCCAGCTTTAAAAGCCAGCCCAGAATGAAGCATCTTTGGAGTAATGCCCATGAGATGTCAGAAAGACTCAAATGAAGATAGATAAAATTTATTTTGCCCTGCTATGTTCAAATTATTAAAGTGAAAAAGTGATTTTAAAACCTCTCACTGGGACTGTAATATTGCTATTGAAAGGTTATGGTGCTGTCTGCAGAAAGAGTTTGTTCCAGCCAAATCTGCTGTATTTAAAGTTTATCTGCAAGCTGATGCAGAGTGCTGGGGACATAGAAATCACTTGTCACAACAATTTGTTTATATTGCATCATAACTTAGATCCTCTTGGTAATCTGCCTAAAATATTTGCTGAGGAGAGAATTACAAGTTGTTTGGTGGGATCTGCTTATTCCATTAGATAGATTACTAAGTGAAGATTGTGTTGCTTACACTGGAAATCAACTGAACAGAATCAACAGAATGACCGTTTCTAACACCGAGCTCAGGAGTCACATATGCGTCAAGTTGATTACTGATTTCATCCTTTACAAGTTAATAAGCTTCATGTGTCCAGTTGAAACTTTGCTTTAACCTGCAGATTACAATTTACCCCTAGGGGTTCTTTCTATTGTGAAGTGACCCTAGTCTGAAGTCATTTCTTCTAATGCACCTAACCTGATTAAGTTGGAATAACCCTTGTTGCAGCTCTACTGATTTTTGTGTGGCACATGTATAATAGCATTGTCTATTGTGATTGATTTGTCAAGATAATCTGCTGCAGCAGCACTTAGTGTAATTGTCTAATTAACTCGTTAGCAACTGGCTATCTTTCAAAAGTATTTATCCAGTGAAACCCATTTCACTGAAATACTAGTGCCTCAAATCCTAGTTAGATACAGCATATTTATTCAGTAACCTATGTGTTGTAGTGATTTATTTTTGCTAATTGCTGATATTTTTGAAATAAGATTCCAAAATTGCTATTTATTTTTTGACATGTTGAATAACATTGCATATTGAAGGTCTTGAGGTATTATTTCCCTACACTACAGGTACTTATATACCGCTGTGGTAAATCCTTATGCCACAAGCAAAGAGAATAAAGCCACAAGTTTATGTCATTTTAGCCCTGTGTCCCTTGTTTCATTCCAACACTAATGGGCGGACCCTTGCCTCTCTACTGTACCACAGGGCAATTGGAGGGTGGGGTACGATTTAACGGAGCTGATACAATGACAAAAAAATGAATGAAAGTGACTTGCCCGACAGTTAATAAATGCAGACTGATCTTCATAATGACAAAAGAAGTACCCGACAGTCTGCTGACAAATCACGACCAGCAGTAATGACGGCAGGGCGTTTTTACGTATTTGAAAATGGCGAGCGCTATATCAGTATTTTAAAGGAGCAATGCCAAGTCCCTAACCCTAACACCTTCGATGACAACCGGCATTTCCGTTTTAAAAGTGCTGATATCTCGGTCGCCATTTTAAATGATGTCAAAACAAACTGCCGTTATTTCTGGTTGTTGTGATTTGTCAGAAGACCTTCGGGTAGTTCTTTTGTTATTATGAAGGTCTGTCTGAATTTATTAACTGTCGAGCAAGTGATTTTCGTTAACTTTTTGTCGTGGTAGTCCCTGTGGGTGTTATCAGCACCTTTAATGTGACTACCACCGCCTGTGGATATCAATCTTACACTACTCTGGGGTGTCAACCATTACCCCCATTCCACTTCAGCTAGAATGGATTGTGGAGTTAAAACTTTACAGAGCTGCAGTAGAATGTCAGGATAACAATGAACAATTTATTTTTACCTTCATACTTCTGAAAATTAAAAATTTTGGGGTTCATATTTTTAATCCCACAAAAGTAAAATTTACCAAGGTGAGTTTAGCATCAGTGTCCATTCTGATCTTCATGACAAACTGTTGAGTTTGGAAGATACTCACACCCACTGGCAATTCCATGGATTATCCAGTCATCTTTAATCTAACATCAGTTTAACTTTTTCAGGCGTTGAGCAAAGATAATTATAGTAGCTGAAGCGCCAGTAGGGGTGATTAGTGGGGTTTGGGAGCCCCATGTAGGAATCAGTGTTCGACATAGAAAGCTTGCAGTTATTTATAAGGGGTAAATCATAACTGCAGTGTAAATAGGTTATCTCAAATTAATCCATGGATCCATTGAGCTGTTAAAGTGTAAAGTGTGAAGACAGAGAGTCTAATGTAAATGTATTTGATAGCTTTGCACATCCCAGTGTGAGAAGATAACCCTGTCCTTGTAGGCAGCATGTGAAAGCCTACACAGGTATATAGAAATATGAGCTGCAAAAGGAAAACTCCTCCATAGTTCATATTTTGGGGAATCTGGGTTTACTACATACTGAGGAGTAGGAATCACACCAGGGTTGTGAATGACAGTTACTGGGGTACCCAGGAACAGCTAAACTCACATATCTTTGGAAAAGGTATGTCACATTGTCAAAAGGCCATCATGTTTGGTATCAAAAGATGGACAGAATCATAGAGGATTTATTAATGATGAAATTGGATAGATGTGACGCTTTATAGAAAAGTTAGATCACATTGTAGAATTGGTTAGTAAATCAGGCAACATGCAAATGGTGATTGGAAAAAGTGTCGCAGGCCACAACCACTGAGGGCAGGGACAGGTCTTTAAAATGCTGAGATGAGACACAGAAAATTGTCAGACTTTGGGAAATAAATTCACATTGATAAGCTGTCCATCTTCGAAGGCAATTTACCTTGGCCAGAATATATCACTTTTCTGTAACGTATGCTCTGAATTTAATTCATTTTATTTTAAACTGTTTTGCTTGTTATGTCAATCTATTAATTGTTATTCTTTATTTTTTTTATCGGTATGCCCTGTATTTTTGTATATTAAATCTATAATTTAATATGTTGCGTCCTTTGATACTCTAACGAATCCATTAACCTGTTAGAAGAGAAAGCTCGACCAAGTTAACCCTTGGAATGCCAGTGTGCGATTTGTTGATACATTTGATTAACAAGCTGTGTGTGCTTGCATTTACATTTGTGTAACAGTCTGGAAGGGTGAAGAGGTAACCCTTTGCTTGCTGGTGTGGGTCTTGCTAGTCTGTGGTTAACTAGAAGCCTGTGTGCCAGTGTGGGACAGTATATTGGGGTCCTATTGCCCGTATTCAATAGGTGGTGGCAAACCTGAAGTGTTTGGGGGTGATTCCGTAGGTCTATAACCTGTATGATAGGTAGCGAGAGACTGCAGGATGAAATCGTGTGTGACCTCATACAGCGAACACCCCAAAGTCACGGCAGCTGGGAGCGTGTTCGTGACAGACATCATGCGTCTATATTTCAGCAAAAGCACCTGTTTCTCTAGGGAAATTTAAAGATTTTTCAAATCCACAGCGTACTTTCAAATACTGTATCTAACATAGGCTTCCCACATCTATAAGGGCCTTTATCATCGTCCAATAGGAAGAGGTGAGTGGATCTGGGACGTTCCTTCATGAGTCCTAGATAAGTGCAGGCTAGGCTCAGGAATATGCACCCTCATGCAAGAACAAGGAACATTTAAGTGAGAGAAGTATTTGCCTTCCAGCTTAACCCCCTCTTTTTTAACATATTTTTTTATTAAATCTGATTTTTTTTGGTCAGGGACCAATGCAGCATTTCGACGTTTCTTCTTCAAGAGACTGCCCTTGGTTACAGAAACTGTTGGACTGCAGTTTCGGATTTGAACAGAAACCTCTACTCTTTTCCAGCATCCCACAGAAAAACATTCAGCAGTTCTTTTTTTTATTCAAAAGGAGATAAACGATCATATAACAATGTACTTTTAAAGAATGTTTAATGCATACTTGTAGATACAGGGAATTTAGAAGTACGTTTTGCTTTTGATTTTTAACCGAACTAATAACATACACAATTAAGACAAAAAATAAAACAAACTTGAATATATCAATACAGCCAATAATTTGTTGTAAACAGGTTCCAGCTTCTTTCCTCTATTTGGTTTTGTTTCTGGAAATAAAAGATCAAGATTCAGATTCAGCATGATAAAAAGTTTGGTATAAAATGATGTTCAGAATAATAATAATAATAATAATAATACTGAAGAAAATACTAATATTAAGTGAAAATGTCCCTGATCTGGAATTGTCTCTGCTCAAGATCACTTTAATGTTTTGATTCTCACAATAATAATTCTCAAAAATCTCCCCCGTCCCTAAAAAGTAGATTTATGAAAAATAATTGTGATGTTTAACTAGCAGACGCTGTCACAACAGAACTGGGCTACATAGTTGTCAACAGTCCAGATTTATTTGGGACAGTCTCAAATTCCAGTGGCTGAAGGTGTTCTGTTCTAAATTATCCTGGTTTTGCAATCAATGTTAGCAGATACTTGTTATTGATTGTCAGTAAATTTACTGATGAATGACCATCCTGACCTGAACTTGTCACACACAGACAATGGAGTGTAGCCTATCCATTCACCAGTACCACATGACTGTAAGTCAGTAGGCGGAGCCTCAGAGATGTCACTGGTTTCTAGCAAACTAATAGGCTGCCCCATGGTTGAGACCCAGATTGGACGCCTCGACTGTGTACAGGTGACAGACACGTGCTAAAGTGGACCTTTTGCTTCTGCAGTAAACAGTTCATAGTGTTCTGATAGATAAAATTATAAAAAATACCCTAAGTAGTGTCATTGGGTCTTAGGGGTTTGCTGGGCTACATTTTCATGATGTTTTGTTCAGCCTACAATATGACTGCCTCTGTTAAGTAGTGATGCCCTGTGTGATCCAGGCCATCTTACTTTACAGTTATGTAAATATTAGCTGTGGGTGCCATTGTTGAGACATGAGGTACAAAGTGCCTGGACAACGTATCCACATCAAAAATATAAACGCAGCGTTCCCCAAGTAAGGCTTACATTGCTTAATATATAAGATATGGGTTTCAAGATGGCCTGAGTACTTGTCAAAACAAGTTAATTCAAAGGGGCACTCTCAAAGATTTGTAGGGGATGTAGAAGAACAATTATTATTTTAATGAAAGAGTGGTAGGTGCCTTCAACAAACAGATGTTACAAAAACAACAGTTAAGGAAGGGTGATTGTACTGAAATAACTCCAGGGGGTAAATGTATCAAGCTGAGAGTTTTCCGGCGGGTTTGAAAAACCAATCAGATTCTACCTATCATTTATTTAGCACAGTCTACAAAATGACAGGTAGACTCTGATTGGTTGCTATAGGCAACTTCTCCACTTTTCAAATCCGCCGGGAAAACTCTCAGCTTGATACATTTACCCCCAGATGTTTGAAATAGGATTTCTGTTTGATATTGATGCTAAAAACAACCTGTGGCCATTTGGTTGTTAAAGATTGGCCCTCGTAAGCAACCTCTGCATCTATGCAAACAATCACTGCAGCTAACAGTTTATTTCCATGATTGCAGAGGTAGCTTAGGATGGGGAGTATCTGTGAAATGAAAAGGAGAATGAAGCTAATTAATAGGTGAATGTTAATTTCTTTTACTCATGTGCACCAAAAATACATATGCATAGTTCGTATGTAGTACTTTAAAACAGAGTCCCATTTGAATTTTACGGGAGATCACAACAGGTGTTTGTGTTTAATTTAATATTATTTGTATTTTATATTTATGTTTACAAATAATTACATTTTATATTTAGAAATTGACTTTTACATTTATTAATGACTGTCAAAACAATATTCTGTTTTATGTATAGGACACTACATTACATTATTATATTGTGTCTAATAAGGTATTTATTATTAAAACTGTCAAGCCACATCTATGCCATTATATTATTATGGGGCATAAATACACCTGACGCATGGCTACTGTTTTGGAGCTGGACACATCTTGAGATACGCTCAACTCTACATATGCGCATAAGTGCGCTTTTTTGGTGTGAGTCTTTTCCTACATATGTCTGGAGCGCAAATACGTCCACTTGTAGATCAACTTCAGTGTGTTTCTATGTTTTTAGCAGAGTTGTTTCATGTAATACCCAGGAAAAAAATAAAAATAGATTTAAACAACCAAAATAATTTTTCAGTGGAGAGAAAACATGTTAGTGATAAAAATCCTGACAATAAAATATTAAGTTAAAAGGGAAGACCTGATTGACCAATTGCTTGTTCCCTTCTATCAACTAAGTTCCAATGGAATTATAGGGAGGGTATGTGTAGAACAGGAGCGTGAACTACAGGCTTAGGCGATTTGAGAGTTATGATTCCATATGTCTCATACTTACTTTCTATGTACATCTTTTGTGGCTTGCTTTGGGTTGTAAAATGAGCTTCACATATGAACTCCATCTCATGCATGTCTTTCGTGGCATTCAGCGTGCACGTGACATTTGGAGAGTTTCCCTTATTTGGGACACATTCTGTTAATGTTGTATTGCTCTTTATCACCAATTCTACCTCCATTTCGTCAGTGCATGGCAATGTGCACGTGATCTTTGTGTTATAACCCTCCTTTATCTTGTCTTCAAAATGCAAAGTTGGAGTTGGTAGTATAGCTGAGGAGAGAAAGAATTCCATTATAATAAGAATAAGATTCAAGGATTTGACATTGCACTGATTTACATGTCATAGCACATACTTGCCAATTTCTTTTTACTCCCCTCCAGGAGATCCCGGAGGGAAGGTAACTTTCAAGTATTAAGGGGGCCGGGGGTAGTCAGTTTCACGGTTCTGACTACCCCGACAGAGGAGAGAACGACATGAGGAGGCTGATTGACTACTACACTGACCTGTGAAAAAAACTACTTACCGGAATCAAGATTACTTCACATCACGATTCGCTCTCTTGCCGACTGGAGAAAATGACATCATCAGACTCAGCGACTTGGCTTAAATCGGCGCTGGAAGTACCCGCCTGTCATTTATGTCCTGTAAGTATTATTTTAGGGGTTAAGGTTAGGGTTAGGATTAGGATAAGGGTTAGGGTTAACCCTAACTCCTAACCCTAATACTCCTAACACCCCTAACCCCTAATATAATACATACAGGACATAAATGATAGGCAGGTCCGCCCAGCGCCGCTTTAAGCCAAGTCGCTGACTCGGATGATGTCATTTTCTCCAATCGGCAGAGAGCGAATCGTGATGTGAAGTAATCTTGATTACGGTAAGTAGTTTTTTTTACAGATCGCTGTAGTACTCAATCGGCCTCCTCATGTCGTTCTCTCTTCTATAAGGGTAGTCAGTATCGTTAATTGGTACTACACCCAAGGAGGCGGGCCATCGTGTGTCACGTCATATTGGCCCCTCCCCTTGAGATGCTTGGGCAAGTATGGTCATAGCATCATTGTCTCCTTCCACTTGTCATCCTTGCCTTCCATATGTCGTACACTCTCTTTAACGTTAATGCAATATATTTACTTAATGCGCAAAAAAAAAATCATCTGAAGGTGCAAATTCCCTTTAAAGAAGTAATACAAACTTTTATTGCTACATTGTTTTTAAATAGATTAAAATAAGTCCAGTGTCTGAGGCTATCTATGACATAAAAGCACTGGAGGTAATTGTACAAAATATGCCGACTGTGTAAACCAATATCCTTGGTTTTGCCGCTCTACACCTTGATGGTCATACCCAACGCGTTTCATGGAGCACACCTACATACTGCTCACAGGAGGCACCACTGTATCCTAAAAGTGTGCCTGGGTGTGCCAGGAGGTGGAAATATCTGATAAGCGTATATACAACTTTTCTATTTTCTGTGTGAGGATTTATCTGGACTGCCTTTATTACATGTGCCAGTGTTTTAAGTTTTTTTTTTTTTTATATATATTGCTCATAATTTTATATTGCAAAATGTAAGGTTGAACCCGATTGGACTTGTTGCTGATTACATTGTTGAAGTGTGCGACCGTCTGCCCAGGAGACAGCTTTTCAAATGACCTAAGTGCATCACACTATACATCTATATACTTTATACTATTAACGTTAACACAAACCTGACTACCCTTTAATAGAATAATGAATATTATCCCAAGCCATACAGGAATCAGTTGTTAGGAAACAAGATCAAGATTACTTGCCACTCTGATGAGTAGAAGCTCTGTTTCACTGGGAGGGGTCAGTGATCAATATAACTGTGATGAAGAGGTAGGTACCAGACAAAATTAGTAATTAAGCCTTGTTGGATGTCTCATACAGTATTAGAGTCATGCCAGGTTTTTACACTTAGAGATTAACCCAAGGAGGGAATCAAACCCTCCCCACTGTAAATTACGTATGGGCCACTATTCTCCATGTGTTGTGCCCTATTGGCTGGACCCCTTATCTCCCAATATAATGGAGCCAGCCTCAGCAGGGGACTCATAGGCCGTGAATACGTCCAATAAGTGTGGCAGCAATGCAGAGTAGTATCAGGTGATCCTTAGGGGCAATCTCCATCGGATAAAAGACCCACAAAGGTTTTGTGATTAAATCTTGGTAACTGCACTTAAGTCACTTCCTAGAAAAACACAGGACAAATCATGGATGTAGCTTTCTGTGACCACAGCTCAGGGTAATGCACAAGGCAGGATGCATCCTTATGTGTTGATTGAAATACAACCAGCCCCTCACCCCAAATTCACTTTCTTTTTTTCTTTTACCACTGATTTAAAATCAGGAAACTCCCCCCCTTCAGTCCTAGGCCTTGGACTACTGCCCAAATAATGACTCATTGCAGCCAGTAATAACAAAGGGAGTTTTACATTACATAACGCCACACAGATTTGTGGAGAAACTAAACTATAGTCATTGAGCACAAGCTGCACTGTGCCTTAGTGTCAATAAGTCATAATAAAGCTTATGTTATGGCAGTGTTTAAAACAAGCTTTAACACGTTAACCCATCAGATTCTGAACTCCACATATCACATATAAGAGCCGTGTCAGGACTATTTTTGGCTGCATTGAAGATATAATACTTTTCCCTTTCAGATTATACTTGAATCCAGTAAAAAAACAAAGCAAAACACAAAAAACCCCCATAATGTTTACTTTACAAGAGCTGAAAATCAATATACCGGTGAAAGTCCAGAATAGAAAAAACTCCATAGGATATCAGTGTATATCCTACGCAGCAACATGAGTGGTTTATTAAAGAAAAAGTTTATTAAGCTTTCTCACTTATTGCAAAGACAAGATATGAGGGCAAGAAGCCGACTGGTAAAAGATGCAAATGCTTAAATCCTTAGCTATTATCCTGATTGCACAATACTGTTTACTATATATACAAACCTGTATCCTGTATTCAATAAAACAGCCTTCTAGGTTAAGAGACAATGGAGTATATTTACTAAACTGCGGGTTTGAAAAAGTGGAGATGCTGCCTATAGCAACCAATCAGATTCTAGCTGTCATTTATTTAGTACATTCTACAAAATGACAGCTAGAATCTGATTGGTTGCTATAAGCAACATCTGAACTTTTTCAAACCCGCAGTTTAGTAAATATACCCCCCAGGTGTGGATTAACCTCCTTACTGTTGACACCTGTTACAATCTAATAGGCATCTGCCAATAGTCTGGACTCCTTATCTCCCAACATAATGAAGCCAGCCTCATAGGGTGTTAATAAGCCCAGTAAGTGTCACATCTGTATAGAGTAGTACAATGTAACCCTTAGTGACACTCTCACTTTTTACAAACACAGGACAAATCATGGATGCAGCTTTTTGTGGCCACAGCTCAGGGTAATTATTTTCTTCTTATTTCAGTCTCCTGGACAAAACCATGTTACAATGCAGGGGGTGCAAATTAGTATTCTGTTTTGCACATAAGTTAAATACTGACTGTTTTTTCATGTAGCACACAGATACTTGATAGTTTATTTGTACACTGAAATTTAAAGTTGATATTTGTGTCCCAAATTCGCTTTCTCTTTTGATCACTTATTTAAAATCAGAACATTGTCCCTTTTTTCAGTGCTGGTACTTCACTAAACAGTGACTCATTCCAGCCAGAGATAGCAAAGGGAGAATATAACACCACACAGATTTGTGGGAAACGAAACTATAAGCAATGAGCACAACAAGCTGCTCTGTGCCTTACAGTGAATAACTCTTCATAAAGTATATTTTGTGCTGGTGTTTAAAACACACTTTTTTTTTTAACATGTTAACCCTTCAGATTATGAACTCCACATATCAAATATAAAATACATGCCAGGTCTGTTTATGGCTGCATTGAATATATAATGATTATCCATTTTCAGATCATACTTGAATCCAATAAAAAAAAAGTTAATACAATAAAATTAAACTTACCGTTTACATGGCAGGCAATGAAAACCAATATACTGATGAAAGTGCAGAGCAGAGAGAACTCCATTGAAGAACTGTGTGTTTCTCACTGTATCAACATGAGAGGTTTTGTAAGAAACAGCTTATAAAGCTCTTTCACTTATTGCAAAATGTGTTAGACAAGATGGGAGGAAGCCTATTGGTACAAATACAATCTGCTTTTTTCCCACTGGCTGTTAGCAGATACTTTCACTTCTGGAAGGAATGTATGTGATTTAATATGACACAACTTGGATGAATCAGCTATAAACAGAGTATAATATATAGTGCTTATCATCCAACTGAACCAGTATTTATAAATAAAAACGTGGCTGGATCACTTATAAATAACTTATGGTATGAATTTATTTCAATTGGTGGCGCAGAGCGCCGATGTACAGTATATATGTCACCGCATATGGGCACCTGTATCGTTACCTTCCTCTCGCAGACGATGATACCGGCATATCCTGGTATCAGGTTCACACCATACGCCATCCTGCAGTTAGATCTGAGCAGGTGCAGAGTCTGTCCTCCATTGATACCTCCTCTATTCCCTCATTGGCTATGGGACTATGGAGCACTATTTAAACCTCCTGTGTTCACCTGTCTGATGCCTGTTCTTCAAGCTCACTTCCTGCAGCTGTGGTGCTGGTTCCTGTCTTCCTTGTGGTTTGAATTTGGTCATCTCAGTCTTTTCTTAGCTCCGTGGCCAGTATTGAACTACCACTGTTCCAAGTATCTCTGTTACCATCTCCTGAGTTACTACATCGTGTCAGCTTTGGTTCTCTCTCCACTACCTCTCAGAGCTGCTACTGTTCCTGTGACGCTTCAGCTGTTATAATGTCTTACTCTGAGGATCTCTTTGAGAAAGAATGGCACCTCCTCCAACATCCGAGACATCTACTTCCACTATAAATGGAAGTTCTGGGTCAGGGTGCCTAAGAACAGGTGCAGACATGAAGGCAGTTTTGAGGGCTGAAAAACTTGCTAAGGCCTCTGGAGACCAATTAACCGTGTTAGCACCCTTCCGGGTGAGAGCAGTGATAGGAGCCACCAGGTAAGAAAATGAGCGTATAAACCTCCGATAGAAATTGGCGAGGCCAAGGAATCTTTGAATCGCCTTCAAGTTAGTAGGGAGGACCCAGTCCTGTATTGCTTGAACTTTACTGGGATCCATGGAGAAACCAGATAATGCGATAATGTATCCTAGAAAGGCCACCCTGGAGACCTCGAACTCACATTTTTCCAATTTTGCATAGAGGTGATGTTGGCATAATTTTTTCAGAACCTCACAAACTTGTTGGTGGTCCTCAGACAGAGATTGAGAGTAAGTTAAAATGTCATCCAGATAAACCACCACTGTTTTTCCCAGGAATTCACGTAAGACGTCGTTGATGAGGTCTTGGAAGACTGCCGGAGCGTTGCACAACCCGAACGGCATCACCAGATACTCATAATGTCCGGAGTGAGTATTGAAGGCCGTCTTCCACTCGTCTCCCTCTCTAATATGTACAAGGTTATAGGCACCCCGGAGGTCGATCTTTGAGAAAGTGGTGGCCAATTTGAGCTGGTCAAATAAAATGGAAATTAACGGCAAGGGATATGTGTTCTTGACCGTGATTTTATTCAGGCCACAATAATCTATGCAGGGTCTCAGACTGCCATCCTTTTTGGCCACAAAGAAACATCCAGCTCCTACTGGAGATTTTGAGGGACAGATAAATCCATTTTTTAGGTTCCCCTCTACGTACTGTTCCATAGCTTGGGTCTCTGAGATAAATAAGGGATACAGACCCCCTTTGGGCAACCCAAAACAAGATCAATAGCACAGTCGTAGTTCTGATGAGGCGGGCGAGAGTCAGTTTTATTTTTACAGAACACATCACCAAAGTCCTGGTAGGGTACGGGTAACAATTCCGGATTACGCTGTAGAACTCTAAGAGGTAGGGTCAAGCATGTAGAAGAGCACTCTGGACTCCAACGGATGATCTCCCCCTTCTTCCAATCAATAAGTGGATTATGACTCTGAAGCCAAGGATACCCCAGAATCAATGGAGCAGAGGGACAGGTGATCCGGAAGAATGAGAGCTCCTCCTTATGGAGGGCTCCTACAGATAACTGAACCAACGGAGTCTTAGCGAGTATTCTATCCTCAACCAAGGGGTTACCATCCAAGCTGCAGGTGGTAATGCTCAAACCCAATTTTACATCAGGAATACCAAGCGTCTGAGCCAAATGGATATCCAGGAAGTTACCTGCTGCACCTCTATCGAGGAAGGCTGATATAAATGTAGATTGATCTCTGAAGAATAGGCGTGCAGGTACTAACAAGGAAATTTCTGAAGAGATTATTTGGAAACCTAAGCACACCTTTTCACCAGCGCTTAGGTTTAGGCGTTTCCCGACTTGATAGGGCAGGGGCGAACTAGGTGGCCCGATTGACCACAATACATGTAGAGACCCAGGGAGCGCTGTCTGGAACATTCTTCAGGAGGCAGGGTAAGTGCCCAACTGCATAGGCTCAGGGTTGTCCGGAAAAGCAGAGCAAGGAGGCATAGATGGCTCTCTCTCAGTTTTCCTGTCCTTGATTCTGATTGATTTTGATAACAAGTTGCATCAAACTTTCAAGTGAGGTGGGCGTAGGATACTGCACTAAGGAGTCCTTGATTTGTTCAGTAAGATCTAAGCGGAACTGGCTCTGAATGCCTGGATCGTTCCAGCCACTGTCGGTTGACCATCGTCTGAAGTCTGCACAATACTCTTCAGCAGTGTGACGTCCTTGCCTAAACACCTGAAGATGAGACTCCGCTGAGACCACTCTGTCTGGGTTGTCATAAAGCAGGCCTAGGGCCTGGAAAAGGCTTCCACAGATTGTAAAGAGGGACTCGCTGGTGGAAGAGTAAAGGCCCAGGACTGGGGGTCGCCCTGGAGTAAGGAAATTACGATGCCGACTCTCTGCTATTCAGAGCCAGAGGAGCGTGGTCTGAGGCGAAAATATAACTCTCCTTGAAGTTGTGAAAGGAGGATCTGCTTCCAGTAAATCGATCAGCCAAGTACTGATGCCAGATGAGGCCTGTTAAACCTGCAGGTTTCTGGAGGACTCTTCTTGTGCTGACAAGCGATGAGATAAACTGTGTACAACTTGCGACAAGGTCTGGAACTGATTGGCTAAGACCTGAACTGAAGAAAGGTTCGGCTCACTGTCATCCATGACAGAATTACCTCCAATCTTCACTGGCCAGTTATAATGTTATGGCAACCAGTGCGACATAAACTTGTAGAACTTAGCAGAAGAGGTCTTCACCTATAGCAGCCGCCTTTCTCATAGACACTGTTTATGCTCACAGGTACTCGGATGCCCCTAGGACTTACACTCAGTGTAGTACAAGTTTAAGGTCACACGGCAGCACACAGGTACGGGAGGTAATACACGGAGTAGGGACAGGCCAGAGGTCTGCGGACTGGACAGCGATGGTAATATCCGACTAGCCTGACAGAGCACAGATGGAGACGTCTGGTACAAGCTGGGTCAGGGCCATAGGCAAAGGTTCAGAGTCCAGGTACAGGCAGAAGGTCACGGTCAAAGGCAAGGGTTCAGAGTCCGGGAACAGGCAAAGGTCATACACGAGAAAGCAATCCAAGTTTTTAAACACCAACACAGCACAGAAGCAGGTAGCAGACTGGAACAGACCGCTATAACTGGCAGTGAGGCTCAGGACTCACTGCCTTAAGTAGTACTAAGAGCCAATCAGAGCAAAGCCCGGAAAGTATCCCCAGGAATTGCCTAAGCAATGAGAAGCACTGGTGACCAATGGAGATGCAGTGCCCAGTTGCATAATTTAGATAGAGCCGCAAGATCCTAATCAGCCATAGATGGCTGAGTTTAAACAGCCCTGCGCGCACGCGCCCAACTGTTTGAGCTGGCCGGGAACGGCGGCAGGGAGCAGCAAGTGTCCTGGTTGTTGCCTAGGCAACCCGGGACAAGGCGGCCAGAAGTGACGTCATGGAGACGCCCGGGACGCCAGAGACCAGGGACAGTGAGAGACCAGGGAGCCTGTTTTGAGCCTTCTACTTGATGTCGTTGTATGATATTTAATATGAAAACAAAATTGGCACTGGGCAGCCACCTCATGGTTGTGTTGGAAGAGCTACTAAACTGCTAATCGGGAACTTTCTCTGAATCCTGGGCAGCAATCTGTTGGAGTTTATCACATATAAATTTAATTTTTCTGGAAAAAGGCTATTCTAATCTTCTGGCACTAGTTTTGTGCTGTTAATAAGACATAAGTTAAGTGCTGAGTCAGTGGGATACTTGTAATTGAAGATGGTAGTAGAGGGAGATCTTACAATATGTTTAGCTTTAGAAGTATCTCAGAAATTTCTGAAAAATTGTATTTAAGGTTTATATGATCACTAAGAATCACAAAAATCTTCAGCATGTGCTTTTGTAAGGGAGAAACTTAAAGTTGACCTGTCATCTACACACAGTTGGTTCATAGCGAACCAATAGTCTGAATTCTAATGAATATTGGATAAGCCTACAAAATAACTGCTTCCACTAGAGTTGATATATGAGGTACAAGCCGTTGACTGTGTTTTGCAATAGTAGCTTTGCACCTGCCACATTTCTCGATTTGCGAAAAGGTATCAAGCTCCTACTATCTCTCACTTCCCTCTCCCTCTTGAACATAAGCTGGGTCTTCTCCACCCTATGTCTTTTGTCTAGTGACCTACATTGGGGGCCTGATTCATGTTTGGACGCAACCTGCACTCAACCTGCACATAAAAAAGAGCATGGAAGTTGTGCCTAATTCCTACTGTATTCAAATCCAAGCGGATCTCAAAATACGTTTACATTTAAATCTGGGTGGAAGTATGCTTTGTCTACATGATATTTACCATATATATACACAGAACAGACTGCAGTATATGCACATGTGTCTGTTCACTAAAAACTCTTCATTGGTTGACATTGGTAAGGGCCAGTAGAAGACCCAGTATTGTGACATACGGTGGCATCGGTGGGACGATCTAGTCCTGGTTTAGAAAGTCAGGGAGTGCTCCAGGGGGACATATTCATATTTGTTTCAGGACCCTGCAAATATACGATCACCATATCATTGTACTGTGCATTGTAGTAGAACCCTTTTCATGTCTATGTAAGAATGTTGAAAGAAGCCTACCCTGCATATCAGGCCATGATAAAATAGAAAAAAAAGAGCAGGCCAAGAAGAGGTGCCAGCAAGATCTTTCTCAGCTGTCTTTGAGTCAGCATAAACCTGGGAAACTCTGATTAAATTATTGGATGTGTTGGACCGGGATCATCTGAATCAAGTGGGAGTACAGGTATCAGAAGATAATGAAAAATTGATACCAGGTCCGAGTCGCCTGATGTTTGAACAAGGGTCCATGTGGAGTGCCACTTTCAGTGAATTGACAGCTTCACCACTGGAGCTCCTGGTGATTATGGGACCAAACTCTTACAAAAGTGAGAAGGTATGTGTAATGGAAGTAAATTGGTAAAAAGTCATCCTGAAGTTAAGCTACCATGGTGTACCCATTTTCAATATTGATAACCACCTGCAGACTTTTTTAAACTATTATGACTGTTCTTGGGATCATGGAGTAAGAGTGGACCTGGAGGTAGGGTCAAGTCTTATTAGGAATCCTAAAATTCTAATGGGGAAGGCATGAGTTTGGTCACTTCTGGCGAGTACAATGAGATTAGAAGAGCTCTGCTGGTAAGATTTGCAGTTATCCTATAAACCTATTGGGTAAAATTCAGAAACACCCTGAAAAGTAATAGTAACACACACTGAGTTATCTTACAGTTGTCCTTTCCCCTGTGGTTTGAAGGGATGGATGTCAACCAGTTGAAATATCATCATATTGAACAATTCCAGCAGATATCTCTACCTGATTTCTAAGAATGGACACACATCAAAAGTCAACTGCTCCTCAACAGAGCCTGCAAGAGATCCAACAAAGGAGCAGAAAGTCATGCCAGCAGTCATTATACCAGGAGTCACACCTGTCAACGAGTCACATTTCATGCCACAGTAATTCCAGGTCAACAAGTAGGTTGAGGTCAGCGTTAGCTCTAGCTCCTGCTAAATGAGATCAGAAAAATGATTTGTCAGTGAAACTGTCCAAAGAGCCAATCCGTTCCCAGGAATGAGATCCAGCACTTACATGGTGATTTCCAACCACAGTGAATTACACCATCCAACAGAAGATATCCACTATGGTGATGAAGTAATATTACAAGCAGATTAAGCAATATTTCAAGTGGAAGTGGTGTGGAATTTGTGAGTCCATTTTCAACCTCTGAGGGTGGGAAAAAGAGGTTCAGGGACTGGGGTGTCCGGACTTTGTTCCTATGTCCCAGATGCTGTGAATGATCCAGATAGCAATGGTAGGGAACCAAATTAAGGATATTCCCATGGCCCATGTTAAACATGGAGGTGAAGATACTGGAGGGATTACTCAATGAAGTGGTCCTAGGGAAGAGCCTGGGTCCCCACGTAGTCAGTTTGTGGTGTTTGCACTGCTGATGTGGTCACCCACAGCCAGACCTGGAAAGGTTCCATTTCCCCATCCAGCCCTCAACTGGCCAATATGTCAGTGCAAACACTGACAGCACATGTAGCCCCATAGTCCCAGCACCAGCTAGTACGAAAATCGTCGAAAGTCCCAGCACATTCCTAGTACAAAAACCGTCGAGAGTTCGTTGAAATGAAACAGAGTCTTTATTTAGGACAAGAATCCCACAGATAATACTAGATGCTGGCAATTTGTAACTTCAGTAGCACAAGTCCATAGGCATAACAAGAACAGGATACCAGGTTACCAGGATTAGCATAGGAGCTGTAGACCAGGCACAGCAGGTTAGCTGCAGGTACAGGTTTGTCAGTATAACCAGGTTAGCTGGGAAGCTGTGCAGGAAAGACTGAAGTCCAGGTATAACAGATGAAACATCTCATTAATTCCTCAACCATGTGGGGTGGGTTTTGTCCTAGTTTAAAACCTGATTAAAGGTTATTGGAAATTCCATTAAACAGAGGTGCACAGAGGTGGACAACATTTATCACTTTGACTTTATGGTGATGCCTTTAAGAATGAAAAATGTTTCAGCTACCTTTTATCAGATGGATCACATCCTAGCAGATGCCCAGATTTCACCCACAAAAACTTGGACATTATAACCATCTTTAGTAACTGATGAATACCTGCAACATTTTTCTAGAGTATTGGCCTTAATGCAGGACTGACTATTGGACCTGACAAGTGCCAGATGAACATGGCAGAGGTGCTATACTCTGGCTGTGTACTTGGAGCCAATCGCGGCTCACCTCCGGCCTTTTCAAAGATTGGCGCTGTGGCAAGCCAATCAGCGCTAGCGATGGCGCCCAGTGAAGGTGCCGCGGCGGCGAGTATATAAACCACCAGCCGGCGCCATCTTGGTCAGAAGTCCTTCGGCGGAGAGTAGTGAGGACGTCATGGGACGTCCGGAGCGGTGGATCAAGAAAAGAAGACGCCGGAAGTGGCAGGGTGCCCTTGTCAGGGCAAGGAGCTACCCTGCCACTGTCACTCAATGCCGGAGAAGTCGGCGGGGAGCCCTTGTCAGGGATAAGAACGACCCTGCCAAGAAGGAAAGAAGAGGGCCATGCCGGAGACACTGGCGGGGAGCTCTTGTAAGGGCTGAGAGCGCCCTCGCCCTTAGAGCTTCGAGAAGACCCACGCCGAAGAGGAGAAGAGGCGCCGCCGGCTGGAGGGTCTGGAAGACCAGAAAAAGAAAACAGCGAGACCAAGCTGAGTATCCTGCGCAGAGCAGGTAAGTATATTCAGTATAAAGTCGGGCACTAGGCCCATGGCCAGGGTCGGGCACAAGGCCCGTGGGCACTAATTAGGGGCACAAGGCTTAGGGGTAAAAGGGCACAAGTTCCCATTAGTGAGTTAGGGGGCTCTAAGCCCAAGATGTTAGAAGGGCACAAGGCCCTAGTTAGGGGCTAGAAGCCCAGAAGTAGAAGGGCATAAGGCCCTAGGTAGTGGACTTAGAGCCCAAGGTAGAGAGGGGGCTAAGGCCCATAAGCAGAGCATAAGGCTCTGTAGCCTGCAAGGTAGAGAGGCCCATGGTGAGAGGCCTGAGCAGAGTAGGCGCAGTCCCGTGCGTGTGAGGTGAGTACACTGCGAGGAGTAAGGTAACAGTAGAGCAGAAGGCTCCTGTGGTGCTGTAGTAACTGTCTGGTTAGCTAGCAGCTGTGTACCCGTGTAGTAGCTTGCCATATACTGTATAGTTGTTTATTTTAGTTGCGTTGCCGGCCATTAGAGAGTAGTTAGGGTCGGGTCGCCTGTTGTAGTAAGTTTAGTGTTGTGGGTGCACATCTTAGCCTCACTGATAGAGCAGAGGGAGGCTGTGTGTTACTTGTCATCTGCAGGTGTCGGGGAGGAGCAGGAAAGCAGGGGTCGGAAGTGGGAGTGCCCCGCTGAGTATAGCGCTCGATTCCCTCTTTCAGTTAGGCCCTCACCGAGAGGTGTGCGAGGGGCTTGAGGCGGGACTGTTCCTGGTCTCAAGTGCCTGTAGTCCCGCACCTTGGCAAGAGCAAAGCGAGGTAGCTGCAAGTGAGCCTGACGGGAGTGTCTTCGCTCATTGCTGTGGTCTCGGACAACAGCCCTTTCCTGGTAGGCACAGCCGTAATTCTTGTTTCTTCGATAGAGGGAAGTCATTGGAGGTAACAGAGGATAGGTTGCTGATCTGCTGGGATCGGACTGTGGCTGGGGTGTATCGGAGGCGGACAGGAGGTGACCATCGTTTCTAAGGTAAATTCTTCTGTGTGCATCTGTACTATTCCCCGCAGGCATTACATTTACACACTAATGTGATAATGGTCCGAACAGTCGTTTATCATGTGATTGACCCAATAATTGGCTGAAAAACCTGTAGTGTGTACCCATCCTTAATAAATACTACGGAAAGACCTACAGGTTAAACAAATAACCGGAACAGTTATATAAATACCCTATCTGATTGGATATATAAATGTGAAAAAGCTAAAAGAAACATAATACATCGCAACAAGATACATTCACTTGATGCAAACAGAATACACATCAGCGAGACAACTGTAAACCTAAACACTCGGCATGTTTACTTCGATATGCAAATGGTAGTACAATAGAGTCGCCAAAATAAATTAAATTGACAATTATGTAGAAATTGGCTGACGTTGTTGACGTGATCCTAAAATGTACCTCAAACTGAAAAATGTAGCATCTAGAGTGAACAGGTGTCCAGGCATTGGAAATGTGAGCTCTATAACTGTACAGAGACAAAATAACACTACAAAGTATATCCAATCTATTATCATTAGTACATGTTGTATTTGATTATTATACTGATCTATGGTTGTGATCATTCATGGATTTACCAAATAATGTACAGTGGAAAATATGTGGCCAGAAATGTCCAATTAGAGAAGAACTCTAAACAAAATCCCTCTGTTAACATTACATCCTGTCCTATAGATACCTATAATGAGCTGTTTGCCCGATTCACTGGTTCCCCAAGACCTACAAAGCTACCACTCTGGTCTCCTATATACTAGTCTTAACACTAGGCCTGATTCAAGCCTACAGCAGTGTTGCCAGCAGTTCCACAGCTCTCTGCTGCCTGACCTGGCTCTGGCGCACTGTCCCACTGTCCCATACACCCTTGCTTTGGTCACCAAAGGCAGACTGTAAGAGTGAGTGAATGGCACGGTGAGAGGAGCATGAGAATTAATAATACTCCCTCTATCGCCCATGCGCAAGACTCCTGCGCTCCTTCAGTAATCAGTTATTGCAGAGCAGCCAGTTGGGAGGCGAGGTGAGAGTCCCCTAGGAAGGTGTCACCTGAGAAATGGTTCTTACTCTAATTCAAGTGTTATTCATATGCATTGGAAAGTATATAGGTGGCTAGAATGGGACCTCTGAAACAGCACATTCCCAGTAAGTATGACACAGTGTAGGAGGCCATATTGGATGTTAAGTAGAGTTCATCATTAATATAAAACAGCATGTAAGCTGCAGCATATCTAGAGGTTTAGCACAAAGTCCTTCACAATGCAAACAATCAAAGTTCCCTGTTAGGAAAAGAAAATACATCTGTCCTTTGATGGATTTTGAATCTGCTGTCTGCAACCACCATACACTGTGCTACGCGGGGTAGCAATTCTCCAGGCTGTTACAGTGCTTTTAGGAGGGAAAGAGAGAGAGTTGTACCGCATGAACGTAGACATAGCCACTAGATTTACTAAGCTGCGGGTTTGAAAAAGTGGGGATGTTGCCTATAGCAACCAATCCGATTTTAGCTTTCATTTATTTAGTACCTTCTACAAAATGACAGCTAGAATCTGATTGGTTGCTATAGGCAACATCCCCACTTTTTCAAATCCGCAGCTTAGTAAATCTAGCCCTAGGTGTTGCTGAAACTTGTTCCATACAAATTGTCCCCTCCTTAAATATATATAAAATAAATATGTGAGCAAAAGAGGATATGGAGTGTTCACATTGCAGTAATAGGAACGTGGTGTCCAAAGAGAGTGACAAATATAGTAGCACGGTGGCTCAGTGGTTAGCACTTCTGCCTTACAGCACTTCTGCCTTACATGAGTTTAATTCCTGACCATGGCCTTATCTGTGAGGAGTTTGTATGTTCTCCCCTTGTTTGCGTGGGTTTCCTCCGGGTGCTCCGGTTTCCTCCCACACTCCAAAAACATACTGGTAGGTTAATTGGCTGCTAACAAAATTGACCCTAGTCTGTGTGTCTGCCTGTGTGTGTGTATGTTAGGGAATTTAGACTGTAAGCTCCAATGGGGCAGGGACTGATGTGAGTTCTCTGTACAGCGCTGCGGAATTAGTGGAGCTATATAAATAAATGGTAGTAATAATAATAATAATAATAATATAGTCCATGTATCAGAAAAATGAGGCAGATCACATAAGATTCAGTTTTTGGCGCACTGGGCCTAGAGACAGCATAGATTCACACTGCCCAGTCAATGGCAATATATTTAAAGGATGGGTAAAATAGAAACTCAGGATTCAATGGAGATTTGTGTTTCACTTTCTTCAGGTTATTTTCCTATTTTCTCTCTCACTCTATATTATGTGGCAATAGTAAACCTCTTATTATTAAAATATCATTGGAGCAGCTGAGCGCTGGTTGGCAGTTGTATGAATACACATCCCGCTTCTCCGGCCAGTCTCAGTGCAAATGTGCCTTCCGGCTCACGCATCCGCGGTGGACCTGGAAACCACGGCTTGGACTCGATAATCTCTATGAAGACAGAACCCAAGCAGTCGCCATGCTCTTAATTTTGACCAGAGCACTACAAATGTTTTTGTATCAGGGGTTATCTAGGCAAGTTGCTAACCCTTAAGGGGGATTCAATTCTCTGCTATGATCCGTGGGAGTTTTCATTACTGACAATTTTAGAAAAATGTACTGGATTAGAATATTATATCTCTGTATTAATCTACGACTTTGCTGTTCAAATATTTTAATTATTTCAACCACAACTGTAAATAATATCAAATACATTTTTTTTACTGAAATAGTTTTTTGGCTTTGGGAGTTTACTAAGTTAATTTAAGTTACAGAGTTCTATTTACCTGGAGTGCAGCTTTCTCAGCTTTCTCCAGATCTCCCAAAGCCTCCTGAGTCCAGCGGTGTATAGCTCTTTGGCTTGTTTCATCACACATTCCTCTTTGAACTTTGGAAGCAGTAATAGTAGAACATAAGATATCCCAGCTAAGACCTTTATATTCTTATATTAACTTAGTTGGCCGGGCACTGTGGTGCGTGTCTGTAATCCCAGCTCCATGGGAGGCTGTGGTTGTTGGTCTTCATCCAAAACTAAATTTTATGTGTTCAACTGAGTTTGCTATATAGTTTATTCGAAAGTCTCTGTTGTGCTTTAATCTGCAATAAATAATAAAATCTAGTCAAATGCAAACTATGTTATATCATCCTTTATATCACAACTTTGCACTCTGTTGTTCTGTTGTAAATAACACCTTCTACTGTAGCACAGTTCTAAAGCTTTATGTGAAAAGTGCAACGTACTAAGCCCTAGGTTCCCAAAGTGTGCGCCGCGGCTCCCAGGGGTGCCGCAGCGGTGTCACAGGGGTGCGTGGCCAGAAGACAAAAAAACAACAACTTACCAATCCGGCAGCACCCGGGACCCAGCATCCTCCTCCCTCCTCGCTTCTCATTGAATGTCGGGCGTGACGTCATCACGCCCAACATTCAGTGACAAGCGGCCGGACAGAGGATGCTGGGTACCGAGCACCGCCGAATTGGTAAGAAGAAAGAAGAAATGACAGAAGAAATAGAAGAAAGAAGGTCAAGTATGGTAAGTAAAGAAACGGAGGGGAATAGTGATAGGAAACAGCAATGGAGGGGCAAAAGATGGGAGGAGGAGGCAGGGTGAGGATGCAGAGGGGGCACAGAGAGTGGATGCAGAGGGGCACAGAGAGTGTTGATGATGATGCACAGGGGGCATAGAGTGTGTGGATGATGATGCAGGTGAACAGTGTGAGTTAGCTGTACATTATTCTTTGACAGAAATATAATTGAAAAATATATATAAACATATTATTTTCCCTTGGATTTATGTGTATCTTTGTATACAACTAAATAAGTATTTCTGTCCTGACCTAAATACTTATTACGTTTTTTGACCCAACTACTTATAAAACGGGACTGCTCGGTAATTATTTTGGAGGGGTGCCTTGAAAAAATTATGGAGACTCTAAGGGTGCCGTGAACTACAAAAGTTTCGGAACCACTGTACTAAGCCAATGCTGGTACAACTGTATGTAGACCTTCCAACAAAAGTAAGTGAATGGCGCACCCTAGTGGTTTATGTCAATACAAAACTGAAATACTGGATTAAATCTCAATGTTATAAATCGCTAAATAAAAGACACTTAAGGATGGGTTCTAAAAAAGTGGAGGAAACAAACAAAGATGTTTAATTATAAAGCTAACATAAATTTTATTTTGTCGAGTTGCGCACCTCGTTTTGCAAAAGTGCATCTAGATTGCCGCTAAAGTGCATGGGTTTGCAAAAGAAGATGGCAGCATGTACGACGGAGGAGACGTTTTCACCAGTTGATAGGAGAGTTGCGTGGGGTAAGGATGTACCCTACAAATTACTAGTCCGCCTAGTTTTAAGGAGCAGCGTAAAATCGAGATTTAAATTTGTGGAGTGAGATTATTGGCATGAGATAGAAGGGTATAGAAAGCACATACTTTGCAAAATAACTTGATCTTTACACCAGCTCTGACCTGGAGGAAATCGGGTCCCATCCTACACTGTTAATGAGACGCATTTTGCCTTCCAGTTGCATTTTGGCGGAGAAGCGCGTTGGTCGGCGCACATTTCCAAACGGAAAAGAAAGATTCAAATGCGGTGTCACATGCAAAGACAGTCCCGATGTCACATCAATCTCCTGTGTAATTTAACCTAGAAATGAAGCTAAACTGAGCAGACAAATTGAAATTTTTATTTTAATGAAAGGAATTTTTCTAAAGGGATGGAAGGAGCACTGGTGTAAAGCCAAGGCGCATCCAATGTGCTCCATAAATTAGGCCCAGTGGAGGTAAACTGTCCTTAAATGGTGGTAAATGTGTTGGTTACACCTTCTGATGTTACTAAAGGTGTTCAGCGGTGTTCATGCGGATGTGTTAAGCTACAATGCTTTTGTAATTTAAACAGGTTGCTGTTTATTTAAAGATGATAACAACAGATCATCATCATCATCAACATTTATTTATATAGCGCCAGCAAATTCCGTAGCGCTTTACAATTGGGAACAAACATTAATAAGACAATACTGGGTAATACATACAGACAGAGAGGTAAGAGAACCCTGCTCGAAAGCTTACAATCTATGGGACAATGGGAGTTAGAAACACAAGGGCATGTGCTACATCATATTGCACAATGGACCAGCCAGACTGCAAAGGTAAAAGTATTGAGTGGGCTGTGTGTGTTGCAATGTTGGTCAGAAGGTTGTTGTCTTGCGTTAGCAGTGTAGAGGATGGCAATAGGGTAATCTAGGGAAATTAAGATGATGGTTGAGGAATATCATAACCTTGTCTGAAGAGGTGGGTTTTCAGTGAACGCTTGAAGGTTTAAAGACTAGAGGAAAGTCTTACTGTGCGAGGGAGGGAATTCCACAAAGTAGGTGCAGCCCGGAAAAAATCCTGTAACCGAGAATGGGAGGATGTGATGAGAGTGGAGGAGAGACGTAGATCTTGTGCAGAACGGAGGTGTCGAGTAGGGAGATATTTCGAGACAAGTGAGGAAATGTATGTCGGTGCAATTTTGTTGATGGCCTTGTATGTTAGTAGAAGAATTTTATATTGGATTCATTGAAATACAGGCAGCCAATGTAGAGACTGACAGAGTGGCTCAGCAGAGGAATAACGGTTTGTAAGGAAAATCAGTCTAGCCGCTGCGTGCAAAATAGATTGTAGGGGTTCAAGTCTGCCTTTGGGAAGACCAGTAAGGAGGGAATTGCAATAGTCGATGCGGGAGATGATGAGTGCATGAATTAATGTTTTTGCGGTGTCTTGTGTCAGATATGTGCGTATTCTGGAAATGTTCTTTAGGTGTATGTAACATGATTTAGATATAGAGTTGATGTGGGGAATAAACGACAGTTGTGAATCAAGGATTACACCTAGGCAACGAGCTTGCGTGGTGGTATTTATGGTCATGTTATCGACAGAAATAGAAATGTCAGGCAGGAAGCTTCTGTTCTTGGGTGGGAATATTATTAATTCAGTTTTTGAAAGATTGAGTTTGAGTTGGCGAGAAGACATCCAAGATGAAATGGCAGAAAGACAGTCAGTAACGCGAGACAACACAGATGGTGAAAGATCAGGAGAGGATAGATAAATTTGTGTATCATCCGCATAGAGATGATACTGAAATCCAAAGGAGCTTCTTAGTTTTCCAAGAGAAGTGGTGTAGATAGAGAATAGCAGAGGACCTAGGACTGAGCCTTGTGGAACTCCAACTGATAAAGGAAGCGGAGCAGAGGTGGATCCAGAGAAATTAACACTGAAAGAGCGATTAGATAGGTAGGATGAGAACCAGGATAGGACAGTGCCTTCAAGACCTAGGGATTGCAGCGTTTGTATGAGGAGAGAGTGGTCAACAGTGTCAAATGCAGCAGAGAGATCCAGGAGAATTAGAAGAGAGTATTGGTTATTATTTTTTGCTGTGATCAAATCATTGACAACTTTGGTCAGCGCCGTCTCTGTGGAGTGTTGAGAGCGAAAGCCTGACTGAAGAGGATCCAATAAGTTGTTTGCTGTAAGAAAGTGTGTGAGGCGTGTGTAGGCAATTCTCTCGAGAAGCTTGGAGGGGCATGGGAGCTGGGAGCTGGGGCGGTAATTTATGTGAGAGTTAGGGTCAGAATTCTGTTTTTTTAAAATGGGAGTTATCACTG
This sequence comes from Mixophyes fleayi, assembly GCF_038048845.1. Taxonomy (NCBI): domain Eukaryota; kingdom Metazoa; phylum Chordata; class Amphibia; order Anura; family Limnodynastidae; genus Mixophyes; species Mixophyes fleayi. The sequence continues at coordinate 44,412,764 of NC_134405.1, forward strand.
CATGCTTGAATATAGATGGAAAAATACCAGTAGAAAGAGATGGATTACAGATTTTAGTTAGAGGGAGAATGAGCACAGGAGACAGGGACATACCCATTTGTGAGGGAATGGGATCAAGAGGACAGGAGGTAGAGTAGGAAGATGAGAAGAGAGTAGAAACTTCCTCTTCATTTGTGGGATCAAATGAAAAGAGAGTCCCATCCTAACAACAGATGAATGCAGTTACTCACAGTTGCTTGTAGTACAACAGTATCCAGCAGTAGCAACAGTTACAGCAATCAGGCAATGCAGATATACAGCATACTTGCCGACTCTCCTGAAATGTCCAGGAGGCTCCCGATATCCGGGTCAGTCTCCCGGACTCCCGGGAGAGCAGGCAATTCTCCCGATTCTCATCTGGCTCTACAAATTAAACGGCGGGGGCGCCCCCTATTTTTATTAGCAAAAAAAAGTGATGCCGGCTTTGGGGACTGGGCTAACGACACAATTCTTCGAGCCCCGCCCCCACACACCTACCTACCTCCCGGGACACAAGTTGCCAATGTTGACAACTATGATAAACAGTACACACTTGTATGTATGCTGGTATGCAGATGCAGTCTTGTAATACACTCTTATGTATACAGATATACAGATGTGATGCAGGTTTGCTATACTGCACAGCTGTGCAGTTTATTGTGACAGACTCCTCTAATATATCTGTAGGGACAGTAGGGAGCCTCCGTTCACTATAAGAGGGCTTTTGGGGACTTACATTAATGTGACCACACAGCTTCGGCGACTTGTCCCTCAGTGTCTTGATGGAAGTGTGGAGCGAAAAGACAAACTGCCAGTTTCGAAGGTCTGTCCTGCCCCACTTCCGTTTTTCTTCCTGGACCACCAGGAAACTAACGGTTGCTGTGGCAACCCGATTTTAGGAGAAGGAGCAAAACATTCCTAATATACTAACAAAATGAACTTCCATGCCACTCATATAAAAACTCCCCACCCCCAAATAAATATTATAACTTGCTTAAGGCTCAATAAAATAAATATCAACATTGCTGAGTAGAGTATATGTCTCATGACCCATTTTGCTACTCACTCAAAAAAAGCGCTGTAACCCATAGCAACCAGCCAGATCTGTCAATCTAGTGTAGTATAAAATAAATTAAAGTAAATATCGCAGTGATGATACCAGGCTTAATGTAACCCTCTGTGCCGCACAGCTGGCCTCCCCGGTACCTCTCCCAGGTTCAAAACTACCTAGGACGCAGACCCTCTACCCTTTAAGGCTACCAGCAAGGCAGCGGTCCTGAGTCACTATCACTCCGCTTTTGACAGACACACATTCCCCAAGACCTAGAGGGGAGTAGATCAGGACAAAGGCAGTATTATAAGGACCGACCTTGCCTGTCTCCTGACAGAGACCTAGATCTCAACGCCAGTCTGACTACAGCTATCACTGGGTGGTGAATGCCCATTTGCTGTTCTCTGGCACTTGTTTTTAAAGGCAGAACTGACCTTCTCAGGAGTTTCAGGACCTGTCTGATTGGTCCTTTTCTGTGTTTACCTTTCACAGATAGCAGATGATTGGCTCTTGATACACTTAGGGACAGGTATTGTCCTATGGCTGCATAGCAGAGTTTGTTTAAACAGGAGAGATCACAATCCAGATAGATTATATTTAAATACACAATGCAGTCCTCTGTAATTAAACATAGAGCTCTAACTGTGGAGCTTTCCCCTATCTTAACACATGAGACCTCCTGGTGTGATGTACATTCATACAGGATTGGTGGACAATAATCCTTTGCCTAGGCTGAAACAATGAACTAGTCTGCAAGATAAGAAAACCATGCTGACAGACATTTTAATTACTTACAAATACAATATTTATAAGGTTAAATATGTCAGGGAACCAGATGGCTAGAACAAGTATGTTTTTATAGTCCACAGTTTGTGAGAAACGAGGTGCAGACTGGTTGAGGTGATATTAGTACCTCGTTTCATCACTGTCGCTATGAATTACCATAGCAAACAGTATTATTTTATGCATTATCCTTTATTTATATTGTGTCTACATATTATGCAGCACTTAATCATTCGCATGTGTAGAGGATTGCACCTTGCAACTGAATCATGGAAAAAACAAAGGGACATGCCAACATTTTGTCTATTGTATTAATAAAAACAAGTGTAATTATTCCCTGTGATTATGGTTTCACCTTTTATAATAAGTATAACAGTCTTGGGAAACCTTTGTCTCAAGAGCTGTGATGGAACTACAATTCCCAGCATGCCCTGCCAGTCAACAGCTGGAAAGCTACAAATAGCTTACCTCTCCTGTACAGTATTTCAGTTTAGTAGCAATATTAATCAGTAGGGAACATCATTGGTTAAGTTTGTATGAAGGTCAATATCATACTTGCCAACTTCTTCGAGTTGGCGTCCGGGAGCTGCAGCGGGGAGGTGGACGTGCAGGGGGCGGGGCTCCGAAAATTGCAAGAGCCTAATTCTGCCCACTTCACTAGGAAGTGGGCAGTTGCGGGAGATTGCCATACACTCCCGGGAGTCCCACCCGGAATTCGGGAGTCTCCCGGACATTCTGGGAGAGTTGGCATATATGGTCTATATAACATTTTGTCAATGTTTTGCTTTGTTAGCTGCACTTTCTAGAAGTCGTTTATGAACTGAGGCACGGTGGCTAAGTGGTTAGCACTTCTGCCTTACAGCACTGGGGTCATGAGTTCAAATCCCGACCATGGCCTTATCTGTGAGGAGTTTGTATGTTCTTCCCGTGTTTGCGTTGGGTGCTCCGGTTTTCTCACACACTCAAAAAACATACTGGTAGGTTAATTGGCTGCTAACAAATTGACCCTAGTCTGTGTGTGTGTATATGTTAGGGGAATTTAGATTATAAGCTCCAATGGGACAGGGACTCATGTAAGTGAGTTCTCTGTACAGCCCTGCGCTATATAAATAAATGATAATAATAATAATAATAATACTGTCACTCAGGGTATACATTTATACTAGCATGTTTCTATTTGTCCTTCTAGCACATGTAAAGGGGCTCACTTGCAATCTGTTTTTGTTACCTGCCCTACTCTGTGTGTGACCATTTGTTGTTTGCGGGACCACATGGAAATGCAATTGGTGAGATGGGGAAATGCGTTGCATCATAGTAAAGCCTAATACCCTTCATCTTTTCTTTGTTTCCCTAAAATGCTATTTTGACAATCCTTAATTACTTCTGAAATACCTAGCTCATAAGGGTGAGCATCCCACTGAAAATATAAGTCAAGGCCCCATCTCTGTAACCTCATGTGTAAATGTGGTGGTCGAGGAAAACATCAAGTCAGTTTTGTGGAGAGGAAAAGTTGTACAGTGCTCTGCTAACCCATATATACCCATTGAATCTTATCCTGATCTTGGCATGTTGGAGTACATCAGCTTCTAGTCCGCATTCAGTAAGGACTGCCCTGATCCATCCAATTTCATCTGGCTTCTTCCTTTAGAAGAACCAGACTGTAACGATACTGGTGGTATTACCTGAAGCCCAATAGCCGAGTAGATATCAAGAGAGTAGTCAGACGTTTGCCGGGTCGGTACACAAGAGGGTAGTCAGCCGTTTGCCGGGTTGGTACACAAGTGGGTAGTCAGACGTTTGCCGGGTCGGTACACAAGAGGGTAGTCAGACGTTTGCCGGGTCGGTACACAAGCAGGTAGTCACAGATGCAAGGTAGAGGAGCAGGTAGCAGGAGCTGAGCAAGCAGAATACTCAAGCATAGGTCTGAACCAGGAAGTGCCATTTATAGGCCCAAACAGGAAACAGGATCCAAGATGGTTTCTCTTTGATTCCAAACTAGCCATCCTGGATAAGGGCAAATCTAAGGGCAAGTTTGCAAATACAGAGACCTCTAGTGGTCGGAGGTGCAAATGTCAAGGTAATTCCTTACACAGACGTTGATGTGTGAGGATAGTGGCACAGAAATAACTCAATGATGTGACAAAAATGCAGGACAGCAGTTTATACCGCTTCATCATTTAGATTTAGGGGCCTATTTATGAGGATTAAATGCCCCCAAAACTGCATTCTTTGGGGGATTGACACATTTTCAAGTTTCAAGGTTATTTATTATTAGAGGATGGCAGCAGATATCGGAAATATCTGGTGCGATCAGATCTCTTCCCGGCAGCTTCGTACTCCTCCCCATAGTTATTCAGCCAGGCCATAAGAACCTGTAAGTAAAGAGATTGCGTTCACTTGGTCATAAATTGACCCCTTAGTGTATCTAATCTGTTACTAATTGTATTGTGATTATTGAACACAGAGATGACATTCAGAGCGGCAGAATCTTGGGCCTGATTCATTAAGGATCTTAACTTAAGAAACTTCTTATTTCAGTCTCCTGGACAAAACCATGTTACAATGCAAGGGGTGCAAATTAGTATTCTGTTTTGCACATAAGTTAAACACTGACTGTTTTTCATGTAGCACACAAATACTTGATAGCTTATTTGTACACTGACATTTAAAGTTGGTATCTGTGTGCTACATGAAAAAACAGTCAGTATTTAACTTATGTGCAAAACAGAATACGAATTTGCACCCCTTGCATTGTAACATGGTTTTGTCCAGAAGACTGAAATGAGAAGTTTGTTAAGTTAAGATCCTTAATGAATCAGGCCCCTTGTTACTGCAGGTGGAATTAGTTTTAGCTTTTCAGCCCACAAATGTAACGCTTAAAAATGACAGAGAACGCTGACAATATGTGAACACTTGTTATTTTAATGAGCTAGCAAACAATCCTCTATGTTCTTTGTGACTAGGAATAGAATTCTGACAACAGTCAGCTTTATTTTAACTGACTACATTAAATAGAATCATATAAAACAGTATTTACAAAACATATATCACAAATATATTGGACAGGAAAACAGTTCTCTAATAAGTCTGAAACACGTCTGTTTGTGCATCCAAGTGGAAGAGGCGCAAAACCCTCCCGAAATGATTTGATCATGGGGTTGCTGAGGATCCATTGACTGCAGTCATTTGCTCAGAGCGCAAAACAGTTAAAAAACAGCTCTCCACTACAAAATAACACTGCGCTAAAATACAGAAACATATATCATTTCACACCATGTCTATATATATACAACAGAAATGACCCTGGGGTTACCCAAATAACCTGAGTGAGAAAAAAGAACTCTAGCTTATTGGATACACAATAGTGAAAATTAAAAGTACAGTACAACAATATACATTCACCTGATGTCAAACAGAATACACCCCAACAAGACAACTGCAGTAAAATGTGTAATTCAGTACAGCTGCCTTCATATGGGTGTTAGAGTACAGTAAACTTGCCAAAATAATTGCTAGAATAATTTTAATTGACAATCATGTAGAAATTGCCAGACATCATTTTTAGCCTTTACTAAATGTAAAATGTAAATGTAAAATGTTCCTAAAACGTAACAAAAAAGTGAAAAATTTAGCAAATTAAAAAGTGGCCCTGGGATTATACAGAAAACACCATAGAGACACAAAACCACGGGTTTGGTTTATAGTGTATCCAATACAGTAGTGTTAGTAAGGTACATTGTACAGAGGAAACGTTTTAACCAACAAACTCAGTTGGATAAGAATACCAGACGAAATCTAGTATAGCCCTATCTTAGCATTAAACCCTGTTGCTTAATTGCTTAAGTACGAAACATTGTAGGAGTCAATATTAGATCTTAAGTGGCGTTCATCTTAAAGACACAACAGGATGTGATCTGCAGCTTTAAACTGACATATATCTAAGGGTAAATGTATTAAGCTGAGAGTTTCTCGTGGGTTTGAAAAGTGGAGATATTGCCTACAGCAACCAATCAGATTGTAGTTATCATTTATTTAGTACATTCTGCAAAATGATACTCCGCTTTTCAGACCAGCTGGAAGCTCTCAGTTTGATACATTTACCCCTGAGAGTTTTAGTACAAAGTTCTTCACAATGCTACAGTTAAAAATTTCCTGAGAAAAATATACATGTATTCATTGAGAACAGTAACAATTCTCCAGGCTGATACAGTGGTCTGACTGCAGAAAGAGAGAGAGAGAGAGAGAGAGAGAGAGAGAGAGAGAGAGAGAGAGAGATGCTGATTTTGATGCACTCCAAAATCCACAAATATTTATAGTGAATGCCCACAAAACAAACCTGCACGGCGTATGCATGTACGTGTCTGAGACATGCCAGTGCTTGGGATTGGAATGGCGGGATATGGGAGGGAAGTACGGTTTAACGTAGGCCAAGTACATTAAGGGCGTTTTGGTGTAATTTGCCTACAGATGCAGAGCTGCACAGAGAGGCACACATGCCTGTCAGTAGCCATATCAGTTGATGGTGCAAATTATATGCTGCTAGTGTTGAGGAGTGGGGGATGGATTTACAGTAGGGTGAAAAAATGGTCTCACCCGCACAGGATGTTGTTGTACAGTAATATCATATAACACTATGTAAGTCACTTTGAGTTTCTAAATCACATTACCCAAAGGTCATAAATAACTTATAAGCCTTTGCAAGCTATAGTTTGTGAGCTTAAACGTATAGGTCCTTGTTTAAAACTAGGAGTTCCCATAGATTGTAAGCTTGCGAGCAGGGCCCTCTTACCTCTCTGTATGTATGTATTACTCAGTATTGTTTTATTAATGTTTGTTCCCAATTGTAAAGCGCTACGGAATTTGCTGGCGCTATATAAATAAAATGTTGATGATGTTGATGAAGGAGTAAATCCAGCTATACGATGCATTCTTGCACCTGGGCAATACCATGTCACACTGCAGGTGGGGAAAATTTATGCATGCGGAAAATAGTTGTGGTTCCACCCCTTGTATAGCAGCATGGTTTGTCCAGGTGCAACTGGATTTGCTCTTTCCTTCCCCATAGAGTAAGTGACGGCTTTTACATGATATTTAGTGTTCTTTTGATTTGCGACTTTGAATGTTCAGCTGTTTTATGTTCATTTCTGTTCAAAAGTCTGCCACCTCCGCCGCCGGTGTTTGTGTATTTTACGGCTGTTCCAACAAGCAAGCATTTACTATAGGCTGAAATATTCTTCTCTTGCCATGCTAAATGTTGGAGAACATTATGAAGTAGGAAAATGAGCTGGAAACTTTAGAGGGAAATAAATATCAACTTGTGAAGGTCATAAATATAGCGTAAGGTACAGTAAATTGGCAGACATAGAGAATTATAATTGTATCAGTGAAGAGATATCTAAAACATAAATCAGTCAGCAATAGGAGATAATACGTTCCCAGTACAGAAAGATGAACATGGCGCCCAAAGAGAGAGACGAATACGGTCCACGAATCAGGAGGTGGCAGCTCACATAAGAGTCCACTTTTGGGTCACTAGTCCTAGACATGGCATACATTCACACTGGTCAGTCCATAGAGTCAAAGAATGGGCAATCCAGAAATTCAGTGGTGATTTCATAATCTTAGACTTTAGTCGTATTCTGTGATGTGTGTTCATGATTTAAACCATTCTCAAGTTTCTTGCTCCTGTTCCTGGTCAGCAGATTGTAAAACCCCCTTCTTCCATTTCTTTTTTTAACCAAACACCAAATTAATAGAACCACAGCCACAACCACAAGTGCAATCACAATCCCAATCACAATCAACATCCAGGTGTTATCTGCAAAAAAACAAAAGAGAGAGAGAGTCAAATTCAACTCTAGAATTCTTAGGTAGATGCAGAAAACCTGATAGAAAGATCTTCATTTTCAGGACCTTATGGTTGAATTAGATACTGTGGGGAGAATTCAACTAGTCGTACGGTGACATGATGTGTATCCAGAACAGTTCACAGAGACACTTCATACAAGACTTTTTACTAAAATCTCCGGTCATTTTCCCACGCGTCCCATAGAGATGCAAGGAAAAATGAGCAGAGATTTCTAGCCGCAACGTGCACAGGCGATGTCCCATGGCTCATCTACAGCACTTGAATTCCCCCCTGCTATCAATTATCATAAAAACACATATTTATAATATTGTCCTGGTGTTATTGAATATTCAAAAAAAAAGTAAACTTAGAAGACATTTTAAGGTAGTCTTTAGCAGGGTTTTTCTGGCTAAGTTACAAGCCCTTATAAGATTGCTGACAATGTTAGGAAGACTTACTGACAGAGGTGAATTTACTGACAATTTTGTATGCTATACCAATATTAGAACTGAAAGTAATAAAAAGCATCTAAGAAAGATGAGGGTAAGTAAGAAAGAGGTTTACAAAGCTTTAATTACCAAAACCATTGGCCCAGTTCGTCAATATGCCGATTAATAGTGTCAGGAAGATGTCAGATTTACTGACAAATGGAAAGAAGATGGAAAAAACAGCTGATTAAATTTGAATGGATCATTCTCAGGCATTGTTTTGCGGCCATATTTGTAGTAATAGCAGGTCAATTTACTGTGACTGCCATGACCAGCGTGTACGTAGCCTGCAGAATTTGGAGAGCAATGTCCAAGGGGCAGATTCAATTGGCCGCGTTACTGTAAAAAGTAATGTGGCCTGCGCACCATTACCATTAATACGGTAATTTTAACTCAGATTTCTGCTTGCGGCTCCCTGAGTAGAAATCAACATTAAACATTACCGTACTAACGGTATTAATGCGCACTGTTACCATAGTAGCGGTAATAGTGCGTTACTTTTGACAGTAACTCAGCCAACTGTATCTGCCCCCATGATTGCTGAATTTGGGGTGCTAGGGTTCAAGATTACTTATAAAGCTTAATATAAAGAGAATCGGTGACCGGGTTCAACATATATTTTTTATTTGCTTGTTACAAAGTGCCTCTGTGCCCTCGTTTTCTGCGACTAGGCCGAGAGACTCAGGTTCTGAGTTGGGCTCTCATCGCATAAAGAGTATTCGATTATCGTTGCTGTATATCCTATTTCTACAAAATTGTATTTACAAATAAAAATGTAAGAAGTTTTTCAGTGCTCAGGTGTTATGGAGAACAGGTGACAATGCTGAATAGTTAGGAAGCTTTGAAGAACATTAAAGTTTTGTTCATACAGTACACAAAAACATTGCACTGTAAATATGTATTAATAAGATATTGCATTTCAGATGTGTATTATGTTATAATATATATATAATTGTATTAATATATATATATATATAACTGTATTACTCTACGACTTTTCTGTTTAAGTATTTTAATTATATCAACCACAATTGTTTTTTGATATAATGAATTTCCAATACATTTTCTTTAATGAAGATCTTTTGGGTGTTGGGTTGTGTTACTAAGGTATGATAAAATACAGAGTTCTACTTACCTTGGGTGCAGAGTCAAGGCCTTGGATACATTAAATTAAACAGCCCTCCATGTTTGCAAAACTGTTCTACAAATGAGAGTCAACTGCTTTATACTTTACAGCACCATACATGGAGATAACCCATGGCCTCTGCAAAGAACTCTTAAGAAGGTACTGCTACATTGCCACTTTCTAGATGCCTAGAGAACGTTATGTCAAAGTCAGCAAATTGGATAAAGTCATTTCAATTAAAGTCTAGCAAACTTGGTTGTCTTTGTCTGAAAAGATGCGTACGGTACGCTATGTCGTACAAGGGCACGCTACGGCGTGAAAGGGCGTACGCATCCACTACACGTGGCAGCAACAGTAATTGGTCTTTTACCATACATTTGCACAAACACGCATACTTATAAAATAGTACACATTATTGGTAGTTGCAACACATAGTCAGTTATGTCGAAATATAGTAGTATTTATATGTTATATCAGAGTTACATGCATATTAGTGAAATACACAGAACGGGTTAAAGGAATAACATCATGAGTGGTATCATAATGAACCTTGTTACATATCCTACTGTTTGGTGCGCTCTGCGAGGGAATCGCAGAGTGCATACGCAAGTTATGAATGATAGGGAATTATGAACTACTTAAGAGTAAGGAATTCTGGCGGGAAGAGCAGAGCATACCCCCTGCAGAGATGACCCCCTCCTTTGGATTCCTTAGGATGAACCAGCCAATGATTGACGACCCCTTGGACATTCCTGAGACCCGGACCAATAGATGCAAGCCATACCATCTTCATTGTATTACTGTACTTGATTGTGTATATAAGCAGCAGCTTGTGATCCAGAGTGCAGACTTCTTGTCCCCAGACTTCAGGATTGAATGACTGCACTGGATCCAGAGCGCCTGCGTTAAGTAACGGCTGTATTTACTATTACAACGCTTGAGCATATTTTTTTCAACTTATTGCGAATAAATCTTTGTGCGTTGGAAACACAAATCGAGGTTCGACAATCGTTATTGGTTAGCGACAATACGCACATTACAATTTGGGGGCTCGTGAGCTTTGGAGGTTTCGTTGCCGATGATACGCAAGACCAACGGATTTCGGTTCCTCAACAAAGGGTGGAGACGCGTCATAAACGGGTAAGAACGCATGGTGTTCAAAACCTGAATTTTACTCTGTGTTGCGAAACCGAATGTCCGTTTTGCATTATCTAGGGCACGCTAACTAGAACCTAGGGACAAAAGAGAAAACTGTTTCTTTTTTCTGTCATTGTGCGTTTTAACTGTATTGCATTGTTTAGCGTATGTGTACTTCCTGCTGTGCGTACGCGAACTTCCGGTAAACTTGCCACGTGGTTAAACAATCGTGTTGATAGTTATTATACATGCATAGTATAATTACTTGTGAAAGCCTCTGAGACATTATTACTATTGTTGGGAACTTTTGATTTTCTGCGCAGAAAAGGTGTATAGTGTGTGATGTTGTAACGTAGATACACTGTTTTATTGTTGAGGTGCTCAGTTGCTGTCTGACGAGGCGGATTGCCCAACTGAAGGACGGTATACAGGGCAGGTATACCGAATGCGAAAACTGGGTTTTCGCAAAGCGCTACCAATAGATCGCAAGGTTTGCTAATAATTAGTATTGGTAGGCAGTGCGATCCGGTCGCACCGTTAGTGCGAATTGGTGAAGCAGCTAGGAGGAATTATACTGGAAAGGCAGGTTGATTGTATCGACTTTGCGCTCCCAGCGATAATAAACTCAGCAGATTTTGTGGTTTAGCCAGGGTATCGAGGAGCTGATAGCCCTTGGGGCCCACAGTGATATTTCTGTATTAGGGAAAAGCGAGTGAGCGCGGCTAAAGGAAATACGTTCACCGAGGATTATAGATCTCTAGCGGTGAGTATAGCAACAGAGTTGAAATTATTAGGTGGAAAGAACAGAGCATTGCGGTGTGTCTGTATTTCACATTTGGCCGGAAGGAACAGAGCATTGCGGTGTGTCTGTGTTCCGGGTAGAAGGTATATTGTTCAACATGGGTGCTAAGCATACGCTAGAGATGGTCAGTGTACTGCCTAAGGAAGGCCCTATTGGTTCAGCGAGGTTTCTCATGTGTAAGAAGTATGGTGCATATGCAACTGTGTATTGTGACACGTGGGTCGGGATGACCAAAGCTTGTGATAGGCCTTTCCCAACAATAGGGAGTTTTAATGCAGAGGTACTGAATACTGTAAAAGATAGAATATGGTTGATCAAGTCAACGAAAAAGAGAAATAGACATAATGATTGTTTAAAATTGTGGCAAATGGAAGGTAACACGTGGCAGAGCAGCGAATGCAAACCGGAAATAGGCGTGGCGAAAAGCGCGCGCAAGGCGGATGTAACCATTGAGAAGCGTGGCGAACTCAGCGCAAGCGCGCCCCCGCCACCTTATGTGGCGGGAGGGGTAAGTACAGCCGTTGTTAAAACTGAAAATAGAAAAATTACTAAGTTGTACCCTGTTTTAAATCAGTTTCAATCAAGTGTATCTGAAAACGAAGATGAACCCACTGTGATTTCGGCCATTGCCCATGCTGTTAATGTACTAGAGGCTCAGCGCAAGTATGAGAAAATGGCTGAGATAGGTGAGAGTAGCGTGATCACTAGGAGTGAAAGTGTTCTAAATCTAGGGCCTGTAAATCCTGTAGCGTCCCCTGAAGTTAGTGTACCAGAGGGTGTGTTCCCGGTCCGCACAATATCAGTTCCCAATGGGAAACCGGATAAGGATGGTGTAGTTCCTTTAAGAAATGTTACAATGCATTGTCCCTGGACTAGATCAGAATTACGTTCCATTATGACTGAATTCCCAGATCCTAGAAAAGAGTTAGCTAAATGTCAGAAATTTGTTAAAGACTTAGGGAATGCTCATGAACCAACCAGTAAGGATTGGCGGGTAGTGTTGAGGGCGTGTCTTCCTCCCAATACTAACATACAAAAATTTATTGGAGATTGTTTGTTGGAGGAAGATGACACCCTGACTGATGAGATTAACCAACGGAATATAGAACAAATTGTCAAACACTTAGCCATCTGTTTTCCAGTAGTAGTAAATTGGAGTAAGATTTTCACCATTAAACAAAAGGATAGTGAAACTGCCTCAGATTACTTTGCTAGAGCTATAACAGCGATTGCACGATTTACTGGGATATCCAACATAAGTGAGGACCCACATCACAGAGAGGTAGCTGTAGGGGTACTGATGGATGGCCTTAGGGAAAATTTAAAGACGAGAGTACAAACCACATTACCTAATTGGAGAGGCGTCACGGTAGACTTCCTTAGGGAGTCTGCTGTGGAGCATGACAAGAACCTTTTTAGAAAAAGGGAAGAGAAAAGTGATAGGTTAATGACGGTAAGTATACAGGCTCTAGAAGGGGTGCATACACGACCACCAGCATACAACCCATATAACAGGAAACCTAAAGTGATCAGGTGTTTCAACTGTAACGAGGAAGGACATTACAGGAGAGATTGTAATAAAGAAAGACTCAATACACATAGGGGTGGGTCACATAGATATCCTCCAAGAAAGGATTCACATAGACTAGAAGACTCACATCTACCCGCGCATATTACGGCAGCAAATGCTGCGCGGGAAATCAATAGTCAGCGCTAGGGGTCAGGTCATACCTGTAGTCTACAGCCAGTGAGGTTAACTGAGAGTCAGAGTGAAGAACCAACAATGATAGTTGACATAGCTGGTAGGAAACAAACTTTTCTTGTAGATACAGGGGCGGCCCGATCTGTGATAACCTCTCCTTTCAATCTACAGGTGACCAGCAAAACTATTCCAGCTATGGGGGTGACGGGAAAAGTGTTACATTATCCTCTAACTAAACCCGCCGAAGTTACTATCGGGCCTCTGCATACTAAGCATTCGTTTCTCTTGGCTGCAGCGGCTCCTACTAACTTGCTAGGGAGAGACTTGTTATGTAAAATGGGATGTGTCATATACTGTACTTCCGATGGTGTGTTCCTAGATATACCCGAGAAGGTTGCACATGAGGTACAGGACATATTGGACACCCCTCCAAGGTTAATGTTACACTCTCCTGTTATAGAACAAAGTCCATCTCAAGTAAAGGGGATGTTGCTGGAAATACCAGGTTCCCTATGGACCAGAGATGGACAGGACACTGGACTGATGGCAAACGTAGCCCCTGTCATGGTCAATCTAAAAAGTGGTAGGATAGCTCCAAAAATCCCACAGTATCCATTAAAACCGGAGGTGGAACTAGGGGTATATCCTGTTATTGAGAGGCTGTTACAACAAGGGATTTTAATTCGTACAGCCAGTACAGCAAATAGTCCCATTTTCCCTGTGAAGAAGAGTGGGGGGGGGGGGCTATAGATTAGTCCAGGACTTAAGGGGAATTAACAAAGTTGTTGAGAGCCAATTCCCCGTAGTGCCGAATCCAGCTGTCATCCTCATGCAGATTCCACCGTCTGCCAGTCATTTTACTGTCATTGATCTATGTTCTGCTTTCTTTTCAGTCCCTCTTCACCCTGACTGCCAATACCTTTTTGCATTCTCCTACAGGGGAGTGCAATACACATGGACCAGACTACCCCAGGGGTTCATTGACAGCCCCAGTATTTTCTCCCAAGCCTTACATGACTGTTTGCAATCCTTTCAACCCCACAATGGGTCTGTTCTAATTCAATATGTGGACGATTTGTTGTTGTGCTCTGATTCTTTTATGTCATGTTTACATGATACTAAATTGTTGTTGCTTCATCTTTCACAAACAGGGCACAAGGTGGCAAAGGATAAATTACAGCCATGTCAGACTAAGGTCAAATACTTAGGACACTGCCTCACTAAGGGGCTAAGACACCTGACAACCGACAGAATTGAGGCCATACAACACATGACCCTGCCGCAGAGCCAGAAGCAGATTCGTACTTTCTTGGGGATGTGTGGATACTGTAGGTCCTGGATCCCAGGTTTTTCTATTCTGGCATTACCATTGCAGGAGCTAGTCTCTTCCTCAAAACCAGAACGTGTCATACACACAGAAGAGTCGGAGCAAGCGTTCTTTAATCTTAAAGATAGTCTGACAAGAGCACCTGCATTGGGAATACCTGATTATGAAAAGCCTTTTGAGCTATTTTGTACAGAAGCTGATGGCTGTGCAGCAGGTGTCCTCACACAGAAACATGGTGACGCTAGCAGACCGGTAGCATACTACAGTGCACAATTAGACAATGTGGCAAGGTCACTCCCAACATGTCTCAGAAGTGTAGCAGCAACGGCCCTTCTAGTAAGTAAGAGCGAGGATGTAGTATTAGGACATAATTCAACCATCTATACACCCCATGCTGTATCAGCTCTGTTAAATTCAGCCCAAACCAGACATGTTTCTTCAGCTAGATTCACAAAGTGGGAACTAGCCCTGATGGCACCCTCAAACATCACCATCAAACGATGTAGCACCCTAAATCCAGCTACATACCTTCCGTATGTGTCTCAAGAGACACAAAGGGTGGGAGGTGAGGAGACCCTGGTTGATGATGAGTTAGGCAAGAATACTGACACGCATGACTGTATGGAACACCTGAATCAGACCTTTACTGCAAGGCCCGACATATGTGACACCCCCTTAGAAAATGTAGATTTTACGTTTTATACAGACGGAAGTTGCCATAGACAGACAGAGACAGGAGAGCTATGTACTGGTTACGCTGTTGTAGACGATCAGGATGTGGTAGAAGCTGAACCCCTTGGTCCACCTCACTCAGCCCAGGTGGCGGAACTAGTAGCACTAAGGAGAGCGTGTGAATTGGCAGAGGGTAAATCAGCCAACATATATACTGACTCTAGGTACGCCTTCGGGGTAGTGCATGATTTTGGGGCCCTTTGGCGTCTTAGAAACTTTACGACAGCAGCAGGTACACCAGTGGCACACTCACAACACATAAAAGGACTTCTGACAGCGATACAGTTACCCAGAACAGTAGCCGTCATAAAGTGCAAAGCCCATACCTTTGAAGAAGACCCAGTGTCATTGGGCAACAACAGGGCAGACGAAGCTGCTAAATGGGCAGCAGGGCAACCTATGACTGTATCGACCGAGACTATGATGGTTTTTCAGACATTAGACACGCAGAAATTAATTGAAATGCAAGATTTGTGTTCCCTGCAGGAGAAGGCGGTCTGGAAGGCGAAGGGATGTGGTCAAGAGTCCTCAGGACTCTGGAGGGATGGACAAGGTAAGCCTGTAGCTCCCCGAACATACTATCCAAGCCTGGCTGAAGCAGCACACGGCCTGACTCACCTGGGTAAAGAAGGTATGTGCAAACTGGTGAGAGCATACTGGTGTGCTCCCGGATTTTCCTCTCAAGCTGGTAAGAAAGCAATGTCATGTCTTACTTGTTTGAGGAAAAATGTTGGGAAAACTATTCCAACTGAGCCATCCCACATCCCTCCTACAGACGGACCTTTTCAGGTAATACAAATTGACTATATCCAACTACCACCGTGCAGGAATCTGAAGTATGTGTTAGTGTGTATTGATGTGTTTTCCGGTTGGGTAGAAGCATATCCGGCAGCCACTAATACTGCTGTGTTCACTGCAAAGAAAATTGTACAAGACTTTGTGTGTAGGTTCGGTATCCCTAGAATCATTGAAAGTGATAGGGGTACCCATTTTACTGGTGATGTCTTCCAAAATATGTGTAAACTCATGGGAATCAGTAGCAGACTTCACACCCCTTACCGACCACAAGCCAGTGGTAAGGTGGAGAGAGTAAACGGTACTATCAAGAACAAACTAGGTAAGATAATGGCTGAAACTGGGTTGGCATGGCCTGAGGCTTTGCCGTTGGTCCTCCACAGCATTCGAACCACTCCTAGACCTCCTCTTAATCTGTCCCCCTTTGAGATACTGTTCGGACGACAACCTCATTTGATCGTGAGTCCACAAGACGACTTAAAGTGTAATAATGAAGTGACTGTACAATATCTTATAAGAATGAGTAGACAGCTGAAACAACAACAACAAAAACTAAAAATGCTGTCACCTGGTATGCCAGAAACGAACTGTCATGATGTTGAACCTGGAGACTATGTTATGATCCGCAATTTCTTACGTTCAGGTTGTTTAACAGACCGTTGGGAAGGCCCGTACCAAGTGCTGCTGACCAGTACTACATCACTGAAGGTTGCAGAGAGAGACACTTGGGTCCATTCCACCCACTGCAGGAGAGTCCATAATCCGGAGAAAGTGCAAGACAAGACTCAGACCGACGACATAGAGCTGTCACTTGTGAGCCTGTTCCGGGAGACCTAAAGCCTGCAGTTAAGACACCTGAACCAGAGACGTTGCCTCAGAACTATCTTTCCAGCGATGGAGTGGCGGTTTTTGTTTTTCTTTTGTTCCAGGATTTTCCTTGTTTTTACTTTTTCTAGGACATTCTATTTTTGTGAAGGAGAATGGAGGATGGAGGAGAGTTCTGGGAGTGATACGGATGAAATGGAGGCCGAAGAAAAGTTAATAGGATATCCTGAGCAGCCCATTATCAAACTTGGTCCAGGGGTTATGAAAAGGTCTGCTAGCTCAGGAACTCGGAGGCAGTGTGAGGGGCTATTGTCTGATGAGTATTGTATCTGCAAGTTCTGCAACTCCCTAGTTGACGAGAGATGCATCCAACGATGCCAGTCCCCCAGTACTCTGAATATAGGCGGGCATCCATTGGAGGATTATCACTCCCTGGTGGGTAAGGTGCTAAACCAAACTGAGTGTTGGGTGTGCTCTCACGTGCCTCAAGGGCAGCATAACATAGGACTAGTGCCATTCCCGCTAAACATATCCGAAGTACTCGAATTAAGGGGTGGGAGGCCCATAGAAGGGAGGTACAATAACACTAGGTCCCCTAGTCTGACGCTTCGACAATACTCCATAGGCAGATCGTTGCTGTGCCTAAACATATCTCATGCAAAGCGCCTGGAGAATTGGGAGGCTGACCTATCAGATCAGACAATGGCTCGCCACACTCATTTTAGAGAGAGACCCACAAGGTCACTACTAGGCAGGAATGCTGATGGAAGTCACAAGTTAGGGCGTATAACCAAACATAAGAAGGTATCTATTGGAAAAGTCTCTACAGATAAATGTGAAAATATCATTAATGCCGACACATGTCTAGAGCAGATGGAGACACTAGGCATGGGTAGTTTTATCAAAACTCTGTGTGATATAATTCATGGGCATACTGTTCCTTATGTTCTCCCTGATGATGTGTATTTTGTTTGTGGGAGGAAAGCTTATTCCTGGGTGACTCCGAGTTCCAAGGGCTTGTGTTTCTTAGCTAAACTGGTTCCTGAAATCATGACTATTACTCATGAAGAAATGGTAGATATTCACAAGACTACATCACCACTATACATACACACACAGTATGAACACCGTGGCAAGAGAAATATGATTCCTGGTGAGGAACCCATAGCTACAAAATTGATTAGTGAAACTGCTGGTTTCCAAGTTATGGTTGCTCTAGATCTCACCAGGACCGCTCGGGGAACATTAAACTTTAAGTATATCCAAGACCTAGCTAAATTAATAGATAATATCACCGAGATGTATGATGACACTTTCAGGTATACTGGAAGGGAGCTACAAGCGTACAAGAAGGAGTTGGTGCAACATAGACTGGTACTAAATTATCTCACCTCTATTACTGGTGGGTACTGTGTGACACTGGCCACCCAGTTCGGTGTCAAATGTTGCACGTACATTACTAATAATACGGAAGACCCTAAAGAGGTTATAGACCGGAAGATGGATGAAATTTTGCAGCTGAAATGGGAATTTCGAAAGAGCCATAATTCTTCGTTATATGAGGTCGGGGAAAAGGTGGCGGGTTGGTTCTCATGGTTGAACCCAGCAAAATGGTTCTCTGGTCTGGGGGAGTGGGTACAGGAAATGATTGCGAGTGTAGGTAAGCTCCTTCTCCTTATACTGGGTGTCATCTTAGCAATTGGTTTAGTTGTCAAATGTGTTCCTACTGTGTTGAAGTGTGGAAAACGGTCTCATAAGAGTAACACTGAGAAAGAGACTGAAAGGGTGGTACCAGATACCGAGATCATGGTCTGTGAAGAAGTATTGTATAATCCTGAACTTGAAACGGTGATTGGGTGATAGTTTATTACACTATCAAAGGGTGGAACTGTCAAAGTCAGCAAATTGGATAAAGTCATTTCAATTAAAGTCTAGCAAACTTGGTTGTCTTTGTCTGAAAAGATGCGTACGGTACGCTATGTCGTACAAGGGCACGCTACGGCGTGAAAGGGCGTACGCATCCACTACACGTGGCAGCAACAGTAATTGGTCTTTTACCATACATTTGCACAAACACGCATACTTATAAAATAGTACACATTATTGGTAGTTGCAACACATAGTCAGTTATGTCGAAATATAGTAGTATTTATATGTTATATCAGAGTTACATGCATATTAGTGAAATACACAGAACGGGTTAAAGGAATAACATCATGAGTGGTATCATAATGAACCTTGTTACATATCCTACTGTTTGGTGCGCTCTGCGAGGGAATCGCAGAGTGCATACGCAAGTTATGAATGATAGGGAATTATGAACTACTTAAGAGTAAGGAATTCTGGCGGGAAGAGCAGAGCATACCCCCTGCAGAGATGACCCCCTCCTTTGGATTCCTTAGGATGAACCAGCCAATGATTGACGACCCCTTGGACATTCCTGAGACCCGGACCAATAGATGCAAGCCATACCATCTTCATTGTATTACTGTACTTGATTGTGTATATAAGCAGCAGCTTGTGATCCAGAGTGCAGACTTCTTGTCCCCAGACTTCAGGATTGAATGACTGCACTGGATCCAGAGCGCCTGCGTTAAGTAACGGCTGTATTTACTATTACAACGCTTGAGCATATTTTTTTCAACTTATTGCGAATAAATCTTTGTGCGTTGGAAACACAAATCGAGGTTCAACAATCGTTATTGGTTAGCGACAATACGCACATTACAATTACTAATCCTGAGAGATCACTAAAGGTATTATAACTGTGAACTTGCCAGTTCACAGTTGTTACCATTATTCTTCCATTGAATTGTTATCAGATTGTCAAAATCACGGTCTTGTTAGATGTCAGTGCCTTGTACCATTATACAGTTTATCTTCATCTACAAATGCTTTGTATCATAGTAATTATATGTCTTTTCTTTATAGGGTTACATGGAGCTCTACCTTGGTACCCTTATCGGAGATTAAACTTTACTCATTACTTAACCGGCCATTAAGTTACACACCCTTTTAAAAACATGTGCCAAGTGACTGATCCCCTTTAGTGGTCCGAGTGTGAGTGTATTGTTAAAAGAGAATCGGAAAGGGGATAAAAAAATCAACCCCTGGTGGACCTTGCCAAGATCAACACACCGAAGAGAGGACTCGAATCAGGTGGAGGTAGGAGGTAGGAGGAGAGATTACCCTAACCACTCTGGCCCAAAACAGAGCAATGAGACTCTATGTACATCAGTACATACAGCGCTTTGTATTATACATTAACTTAGTGGACTCCACCCAAGACTAAATTTTTTGTTTTCAATGGAGTTCTTTATATTGTTTACTGCTCTGCTCAGAATAAATCTGAATACGATAAAATCTAATCACTTGCGAACTGCGTTAAATCGGTCTTTATATCTGCTTACAAACGTTCATAGACAAATAGACATCTTGCTATGGGAAGGTGAGGGGGGGGGGGGTGATTGTTTGGCAGGAACATTAAACTGATATTTAAAGAAACGTGGATTAACATTAGTTGACACTGTTATGCACATTGTGGGGCAGTAACTGAGGTGCATGTTGAGCATAAAAGAAAATATCAGTAAATAACCTGGGGGTATATTTACTAAACTGCAGATTTGAAAAAAGTTGAGATGTTGCCTATAGCAACCAATCAGATTCTAGCTGTTTTGTAGAATGCAATAAATAAATGACAGCTAGAATCTGATTGGTTGCTATAGGCAACACCTCCACTTTTTCAAAGCCGTAGTTTAAGAAATATACTTCCTTGTCTACTTTAGCACAGTTCTAAAGCGCTCTGTGCAGCTCACAGTACAATATGGCTACGCATTTCATGGATCGGGGGGAGGGGGTGTAAAAAAACAACACAGAGGTATGTCTAAAAATGGACTTTCTCTTTAAGCAAGAAGAATGAGTGTATTGAAATAGATGCAGCCTTGTACGGTAGTGAATGCTCTCTCCTCAGCATATCTGTCCAAGAGCATTGCCTTCACAATCAGCATTTGCTATAAGGTATTTGTCAGACACCACTAGTTTAATATTTAGGGTATTCATCAAACACTGCATAGTCTAATATACATCATCGTGCTTACCGCCTACAATCACCACCTCCTGCTGTCTGCTTGAAGTTCCATGCCTGTTGGTGACCTGGCATGTGTATGTTCCGCTGTGGGAAACTGAAGCCATGTTGACAGTGATTGAGCTGTGACCCTGGGAGTAAGTCACATGGTCTTCTGTTGGGATGTTCCACCTGTACTCAGGAGCAGGCCACGCATCAGACTGACATGTTACGTTGAACAACTCTCCATTACTAATTGTCCTATCAGGTGAAAAGATCAGTGTTGGGGTCCCAGGTGGATCTGAGGAAAGAAAAAAATACAATCAATTATTTCTGAGAAAAAACTTTGGTACGGATCTATGGGGTAGTAAGAGGGGCTGTATAGATTAACAGCGGGGGTAGGCAGAGATGGCGCATTGATCATTTTAATAAGGAAAGATAAAAAATAGAAACAAGAAGAACAATTATTTGAATGTGAAATAATATGTTGTGATAATATAGGTATGTGGTCCTTTATCCAGATCCCGATATTCAGAGATTTCCAAGCACCAGAAATACATACAGACATGATCACTGAGTGCCGCCTACTACAGTCACTGTGAGGAGCACTGCTAAGCCGTTTAATCAGGGTGGGGACGCTGGAGGCAGTGTGGGGAAAGATAGGTCATTTTTAATGGTAAATTATTATATTTTAGGCATAGTACTCCATATATAGCAGAAACCTTTAATCCAGAAATTACCAAGTATTCCAGATAATAGATCCCACTTTTATAGTTAGTAACAGGAGGAAATATAGGGAGAGGGTATATGGAGTAATATAATAACATATTAAGATGATATTGTGCCCTCTCAGCCTTCTACACATATTAATCATTATGTTACTCACTGACACTTAGGTCCAAAAAGATTGGTCAGTCACTTCACATGAAAAGAATAAGTTAGCATTAGGCTTCCCCCAGAAAAGTTACGCAAATCCAATTTCGCCCCCTGGCACTGTCTCAGAAATAAATACATTTCCTATACCGAAATACAACACAATATAAAAAAATCAGTACATTTGCAATTGCATAAATTGGCGCCCTGCGCTATTAATTTAGGTAAATTTATACAATAAGTTATTTATTCCAAGCGCTATGGAATTTACTGGCACTATATAGATAAATGTTGATGATGTTGATGATTTATTAGTGAACCAGCCATACTGTGCTTTAATGAGTAAGGCCTGCTGTGTAAATCTGACAGACTTCTTGAGATAAGAAGCCTAAATATCTCATTGGAACCAAACAAATTTGAGTTTGGACTACCAGAAAATGCAATGGGCTAATTATCACCGGCTGACTGTACTAACTGGGCTCCATGTGACTCAATCACTGCAGCACTAAGGGACCAGATTCATACATATTTATTACCCCATGTATGTATGTATAATTCTGGGCACCTATACCTCCACCTATCCTTATTATAATTCATTGCTGAAGTATTAGCATCAGATATATGTAAAGATTATAAGGAGTAAAAGGAGGAGATATAGGGAGAGGTTATATGGAGTAATAGGAGTTATAGGGAGAGGTTATATGGAGTAATAGGAGGAGGTATAGGGAGAGGTTATATGGAGTAATAGGAGTTATAGGGAGAGGATATATGGAGTAATAGGAGGAGATATAGGGAGAGGTTATATGCAGTAATATGAGGAGGTATAGGGAGAGGATATATGGAGTAATAGGAGGAGATATAGGGAGAGGTTATATGGAGTAATAGGAGGAGTTATAGGGAGAGGTTATATGCAGTAATATGAGGAGGTATAGGGAGAGGATATATGGAGTAATAGGAGGAGATATAGGGAGAGGTTATATGTAGTAATAGGAGATATAGGGAGAGGTTATATGGAGTAATAGGAGGAGATATAGGGAGAGGTTATATGGAGTAATAGGAGGAGATATAGGGAGAGGTTATATGCAGTAATAGGAGGAGATATAGGGAGAGGTTATATGGAGTAATAGGAGGAGATATAGGGATAGGTTATATGTAGTAATAGAAGGAGTTATAGGGAGAGGATATATGGAGTAATAGGAGGAGATATAGGAAGAGGTTATATGGAGTAATAGGAGGAGTTATAGGAAGAGGTTATATGGAGTAATAGGAGGAGATATAGGGAGAGGTTATATGGAGTAATAGGAGGAGATATAGGGAGAAGTTATATGGAGTAATAGGAGGAGTTATAGGGAGAGGTTATATGGAGTAATAGGAGGAGATATAGGGAGAGGTTATATGGAGTAATAGGAGGAGATATAGGGAGAGGTTATATGGAGTAATAGGAGTTATAGGGAGAGGATATATGGAGTAATAGGAGGAGGTATAGGGAGAGGTTATATGCAGTAATATGAGGAGGTATAGGGAGAGGATATATGGAGTAATAGGAGGAGATATAGGGAGAGGTTATATGTAGTAATAGGAGATATAGGGAGAGGTTATATGGAGTAATAGGAGGAGATATAGGGAGAGGTTATATGGAGTAATAGGAGGAGATATAGGGAGAGGTTATATGCAGTAATAGGAGGAGATATAGGGAGAGGTTATATGGAGTAATAGGTAGAGGATATATAGAGTAATAGGAGGAGATATAGGAAGAGGTTATATGGAGTAATAGGAGGAGTTATAGGAAGAGGTTATATGGAGTAATAGGAGGAGATATAGGAAGAGGTTATATGGAGTAATAGGTAGAGGATATATAGAGTAATAGGAGGAGATATAGGGAGAGGTTATATGCAGTAATAGGAGGAGATATAGGGAGAGGTTATATGGAGTAATAGGAGGAGTTATAGGGAGAGGATATATGGAGTAATAGGAGGAGATATAGGAAGAGGTTATATGGAGTAATAGGAGGAGATATAGGGAGAGGTTATATGCAGTAATAGGAGGAGATATAGGGAGAGGTTATATGGAGTAATAGGAGGAGTTATAGGGAGAGGATATATGGAGTAATAGGAGGAGATATAGGAAGAGGTTATATGGAGTAATAGGAGGAGTTATAGGAAGAGGTTATATGGAGTAATAGGAGGAGATATAGGGAGAAGTTATATGGAGTAATAGGAGGAGTTATAGGGAGAGGTTATATGGAGTAATAGGAGGAGATATAGGGAGAGGTTATATGGAGTAATAGGAGGAGATATAGGGAGAGGTTATATGGAGTAATAGCAGGAGATATAGGGAGAGGTTATATGGAGTAATAGGAGGAGATATAGGGAGAGGTTATATGGAGTAATAGGCGGAGATATAAGGATAGTTTTTATGGAGTAATAGGAGGAGAACTAGAGAGCACTTATTGGCAGAGAAACAAGGTTATATCAACTACATACAGTGATGGGTAATGGAAGAAGAAGAATGTATTATGTTGACCAATAGAAAACATTTTACAGACTTAATACTAATAACATAAAATATACATACATTCCACTGTAATGTGGACATGTTTTCGAACTCTTCCTCTGCTGTTTGATGCTACACATAAGTAACCAGTGGACATGTTTCTTGCAACAGTGAAATTGTCAGGTGGTGCAGACCAAACCTCAGAACTGCAATTTAAGAAGGGTTTAGGGCTCCCATCAACCGTACAGGGAAATGTTGTTTTATGTCCTTCTACCAAAATGTTATCTTTTGGACACAAAACCTCAGTGAATTGTGGGACGTCTGAAAATAAAAAAAATCATATCAGACATTTACCTGTAAAATCATTGTTAAATAGTGTCATTACCTTACTAAAACAATAGCCCCCCTTAAATTGGGATCATTATAAATAATCATGTTGCTGATGGTGGTAAACAAACTCTTATTTGGTTAAACATGTTTTATTCTTAAAAAAATCCCCTATTACCCACTTAGTCTCATCTTAAAAATTATCCAGAGATATATCAGAGGCATCACTTGTCCCTTCATGGGTTCCAGTCGCCTGCCAAAGTGAATTGACCCCATCATGCAGCTATAAAACAAAGCTAAAGAATGATGGCGGAGGATGCTCTTATATATTTCAGAATTTTATATAAAGAAAAAGGTTTTACTTTATTCCACCAACAAGACACTTACAGAAGAACTTCAGGGCTCAGTTATCAAGGAGTAAAAGCTATTGACATTAAAATGGGTGTTTTCATTTTGCCTTATATATTAATGCGGTTAACCCTGCAATATCAGGGTAATAATAACATATAAAAACACTGATAAAGCTCTTTAAAATGAATGGGGCTATTGCAACACCTCCAAAAAATATATTATATTAGCTGTCCCTCACTGTGGCAGCTGAGTATGGTTTAGCTGGTAGGATTATAAAATATGGTTAAATTGAGGCGAAAACGAATTTACAGCTATAGTGTAAATAAGTATAAGTTTAATATAGTGGTACTTGTAAGTTCAATAATAGGATCCTTAATTTGTTAGAAGTTATAGTACAATACAGATTCTACGGGTCTCTGATGATGTTGCTGCTGCACCCTGATGAAGATCCCATTAACACGGATGGAAAGTTCACTTAGGTTTGCCATGACAACACCGCTGCCTGTTTGAATCAGCAATAGCATCACAAGAACAGTGCTGCATCCTCGGGGGGCGAGAGGAAGGTATAATTTGGCCCGAGGGCATATAAGCGCCCAGAATGTGGTTAAAAAGAAAAGTTAAGCCTTGCAAGGGTTAATATTACTAGGGCTGTTGGTTATAGTTAGACAGCCAATCAGAAATGGTTTACTGAGCTGGGGAGGTTTTATAAGGAGATGCATAGGCTGGTGTCTCTCTTTTGCCAGTGGAAATTTTCCCGCCCAACCAATCCCTTCATTTTGATTGGTTGAATTATTTGTTTTCTTTCAGAAGGCTGTTGGTGGCGGTAAAGCATGCCAATCAGCAGCCATAAACAACACATTCGTAATGAGGTGGAGCACTCTCCTGTAAAAGTTCATACTTAATAAAATTCTGCCTTAGGGAGTTATGGGGCACCGGCTTTTCGGACACGTCCCAGCTACTGAGCTAATGGAGAGTGGGGATCCGCTGCCTAAAAGTTTTGGAGATCATTGTGAATTGCCACAATTTTGGTGATGGAATAGCTGGTAGCTGATTGGCCGCGCTTTTTATTTTGCCACCACTTGAATTTATTTTCAATAACATTTTGTGACGTTTCATTCACCAAACAAGTGTGAAGTGTCTTTATCTGTTAGGTAAGATAACTCTTGATAGGGGCATTTAGGTAACAGTTAATGTTAAATCAAGCTTTAGGCGATTGTCATTTTCAAGCATTTTTTGTGAACAACATCACTGTGGAGGCAAAACATGTGCACACAGAGGCTGATGCAGACTTGGCGGCAAAATGGGAGCAAATTTCTGCCCACATGCAGAACTGTAAACATCTTGAGACGGGCAGAAAGGTGGCGTAGTGGTTAGCACTCCTGCCTTACAGCACTGGGGTCATGAGTTCAATTCCCAACCATGGCCTTATCTGTGAGGAGTTTGTATGTTCTCCCCGTGTTTGCGTGGGTTTCCTCCCACACTCCAAAAACATACTGGTAGGTTAATTGGCTGCTAACAAATTGACCCTTGTCTGTCTGTGTGTGTGTGTTAGGGAATTTAGACTGTAAGCCCCAATGGGGCAGGGACTGATGTGAGTGAGTTCTCTGTACAGCGCTGCGGAATTAGTGGCACTATATAAATAAATGGTGATGATGAGATGCATCCGTCTTTTTATCAGCAGCATATGCACCTGCTTTACCACAAGTCATCATCATCAGCGAATATTTCCAGCTGCTCTATAGCAGTTGCAAAAGATACGCCTCTTAACAAGCGTTTATGCGTCTTTCTGCAGGTTTGTACTCGGCCAACGTTAGAACGCTCCTCCGTTCCTCGCCCCACCTCTCTAGGGAGCAGGCGGCATAATTGCCAGAATCGTGCAAGTCTACATAGGCGGATATGTGTACGCTTGATTTCTGGGCATGTGCGGGGCGATCTTACACAAGATACGCTACGCAAAGTGGTGCACGTCCAGCGCGCATGTTTAGACTTTAGGATGGTGCGTTGAGGACCCTATCACAATTCTTCTATGGGGAGGAGACATTTCTACTTCCACCCCTGTCTATTCCCTCTGCTCCTATTTCCTTCTTAACCTCATCTCTCAACTCCTCCTATATCCTATAGCAGCACCCTAAATTGTGCATACGTTTGTCACGTTGTACCATGCAAGTAACAATTTCACAATCACCATGAATAGTTGTACATTACAAGTCACTTACAGTGTACAGCTATGGTCTCTGTACTAGTTTGTGATATATTAGGATTCTGTCCAAGAAATACTGTGCAGGTGACTGTAATTTTGGGTTCTCTACGGCTTACAGTGATGCTGTAACTGATGCTAGAACCGCAACTCTCCTCCTTCTTCTCTTTATTCACACTGATGGATGCACAATAATCGGCAGGATTGCTATTAGTTATATTGCAATCAACTGTCACGCTGTTGTTCAGGCCTACAATGTGGTTGGACAGACCGATGACCAATTCAGGAGCCTCTGAGAAAGATGACACACAAGAGTGAAATGAGTACAGATTAGAGCAAAAAGCTACTATCAATACATATGACTAAAATGGAAATTAAAAGGCTGCTACATCTACGAGTTGATGCAGCATAAAAAGACTAAAAAAAAGTAAGATGAAAAAAAAAAAAAAAAAAGTAAAATGAAAGTAAAAAATGTCTACATGCATAAATATACATTTAGTATACATTAATCAGTTCAATGCAATTAATATCTCTATGACCAAACTGTTTTTGCATATAGTTTTTCCAGGATATCTTTTGGTAATATAATGAAATAGATATATTTTTATTTTATGCCCAGTAGCTAGGGAAAAACAGATAAATATTTCTATAATTTTTCCCAGGGTTATTTTGATGTATTAAGAGCATTCCCAAAAAATGACCATGAAATATATTTGTCTACAGAGCTTCTCCTGAGTACAGTGTTCCCAAATATATATACATTTTGATAGTTATAGGCACAGTTACGGCACCAGACGGCTGTCAACATGATGACAATTCTAAACGCCAATCTTTGGCATGGTGCCACCAGCTGTGACATTTGTAATAGTGTTTTCAGACAAGATGAATTTGTTGTTTTATGTATGCCCTCCTCCAATTGTAAATTAGCACAACGGTTTTTTTTCTCGCTGGCTTTAAAGAAGCCTTTATATCACCCAGGCTGAGTTGTTTATTTTTCAGAGCCCTTTGATGCAAAACAGATTGGCTATGCTCTGTGCATTGATATTGTAGTTTCAACAGAGCAGTTCTGTGTAAGATCTATGGGCAACAGAAATGAACAAGTCTAACAAAAGCTATATAATGAAAAACACCTTTAGGAGGGCGTGCTCACACCAATTAATAAAAACTGCATCATGATTGAAAGCCGGGTAGGTTATTATACTCCATTTAAGCTAAGATTCGCTCCATACATTGCTGGTCAATAGATTTACAAACAGGAATTCTGTTGTGCATGGCAAATAAACAATGCCCCATGAATCACATATTTGTTCCCAAACCATTAAGAATGTATTGAAAAGAGCATTGATTTTTTTTAGGTTAATTAAAGTAATAGATACATTCTTGTATAAATTTGATATAAATCTGTTGTCTCTCAGACCATGGTAATGCTTTGACATTAGAAAAAAACCAACAACTTTTTATTGTATTTAATGGTAGTTGTAGATGTATAAGAAATGGGTTGGTGCAATATATCTCGGGAACGGACATTTCCAGACATAAGGCAACATGAAGGAAAACATATTCTGAGAGAACATAGCTATGCTGACCACCACAGTGAAATGTACAATGCTACAGTTCATGCTGGAACGCTTCAAATATATTATTTAACTTTATTTTAAGTGCCCTAATTGCTTGCACAAGGTGAGGTCAGCCACTTTGAGGAGAATGCGTCAGTTCATCAGGAACCACTGACAGTACTGACATATGAGGTACATGGTGGCTCATGCCTCAGTGTGGCCAGTGCTTCCTAGTGATGTTATAGGTTAGTGTCTTATGACACTAGAACTTGGTGAAATAATTGGCGTCATTACATAAAATGGCTGCCTCCAGTATGTGTGGACTACGTATAAAGGTGAATACCAGTAGCACATTTTTGGGCGGGAGAAGGACTATAATTTCGATATTGATTAACAAATACTTACCGTAAATGTTTATATACATAGTGTTGTTCCTGGATAATTCAGACAGCCTCGATATGCAAGTCACATTGTTCAGACCCAGATGATATGAAGAATTAGACAGTTTGTAGATGCCTCTAGTTTGACTATTTCCCGGAACACCGGGATACTTATCAAGGAGTTCGTCATTGATGAACATCTGTAAAGTGACATTTTCTGTGGGGAATCCATTGGAGACCAAACACTCAGCTAAGGGTGAGGTTTCAAATTCTATCCACTTATCCATTCTTATAAGGGGATCTTCTGGCAGAGCTGACAAAAAAAAAGGACATGTTAATGTGTACATAACATTTATACAAATATAATTATATACAGTAGTAGACGTAATTATTTTGAATCTTATATTTAAATCCCCTTCATGACCAAAGTTTCCTTCTCTCCCCCATTTTCATACCCATGACCAGATTTTGCATGTTGTAATGGGTCCGTATATAACAAGATGACCAAAAATACAAAAATAAGTAATTAGGGTAAATAGATAAAAGATCGCTTATAAAAGATTCTGGCCACTTTTAGATTTAAGCAAATATTGTGCTACCATTAATTTACCCAATGACATAGTTTTCTAATTCTCCTGAGTTTAGAGTTAGAGAATTTTATATATAATATTACACATTTGATGACAGTTCTCACGATAAGGTCCACCTGCGCATACGTGACATGTGGGTGGGAAAAGATAAATCATCAGCATCATCAACATTTATTTATATAGCGCCAGCAAATTCCGTAGCACTTTACAATTGGGAACAAACATTAATAAAACAATACTGGGTAATACATACACACAGGGAGGTAAGAGAACCCTGCTCGCAAGCTTACAATCTATAGGACAATGGGAGTTAGAAACACAAGGGCATGTGCTACATCATATTGCACACTGGACCAGCTAGAATGCAAAGGTAAAAGTACAGAGTGGGCTGTGTGTGTTGCAATGTTGGTCAGAGGGTTGTTGTCTTGTGTTAGCTGTGTAGAGGGTGGTAATAGGGGAGATTAAGATGGTGGTTGAGGAATATATTATAACCTTGTCTGAAGAGGTGGGTTTTCAGTGAACGCTTGAAGGTTTGAAGACTAGAGGAAAGTCTTACTGTGCGAAGGAGGGAATTCCACAAATTGGGTGCAGCCCGGAAAAAGTCCTCTAACCGGGAATGGGAGGATGTGATGAGAGTGGAAGAGAGACGCAGATCTTGTGCAGAATGGAGGTATCGAGTAGGGAGATATTTTGAGACAAGTGAGGAAATGTATGTCGGTGCATTTTTGTTGATGGCCTTATATGTTAGTAGAAGAATTTTATATTGGATTCGTTGAAATACAGGTAACCAATGTAGAGACTGACAGAGTGGCTCAGCAGAGGAATAACGGTTTGCAAGGAAAATCAATCTAGCCGCTGCATGCAAAATAGATTGTAGGGGTTCAAGTCTGACTTTGGTAAGACCAGTAAAGAGGGAATTGCAATAGTCGATGCGGGAGATGATGAGTGCTTTAATTAATGTTTTTGCGGTGTCTTGTGACAGATATGTGCGTATTCTGGAAATGTTCTTTAGGTGTATGTAACATGATTAAGATAAATCAACACAATACTACCTGGTTCATCTTAAACTGACTAAAACCTTCAAAAATCTGTCTCATAATTATTAAACACAAAATCCTTTTACCAGAGGAAGTCTATAGTCACTCTCTAACTCTCTGCCAAAATGCAGTCATAACTCAAATTAATTAGAACTAATGTAAACCAAACAACTCCTTAAATAGATGCAAAGTGAAAATCATTCCATTACTTTTTAAACCTTGTTCATTCCTGTCCAAACATCGGCTTCTTGCTGACATCACCGAAAAAGATGTGTGCGGGTATGTTAATCTGTTTTATAACCGATTTATTGCCCTATTGTGGGACCCATTAACTAGGATGTAAATATTTGTGTGGCAGTGTATTCTATTTTACCCACATAATCATTGGCAGAACCTACTAACTTCTTGCAGTAAGAATATCTCTGTCTGAGTTATGGGAGAGCACCTGGGGGGGGGGGGGGGATGTATTAGATTTGGCTTTGTGCGCAGTTGGAAACCTGCCACACACCGCATGCGGTTTTCAGCTCCAAACTGCAGGACTTAGCATGGGATGTGTAGAGAATTGAAAACTCCACAACCTAATGCAGTTTTGGTTGAACCTCAAGAAAAAAAAGGCTGATTTGGTAGACGTACCAAGATAAGTCAACCAGCATTCTGTCTGAGCTATCTGGCTTTACAGAACATAAGAGAAAGTACCATAGACATAAAATGTATGGGCGCAATCATTCAGTGATTAAGGGGGCAATATTTTTTTATAATTATCTTACGGAGCATTATTAATTTATTAGTATATTAAGGGGCAGAATTAATATATTAATAGGACAATAAAATATATAATTATATTATGGGGCCAAAAACTATTTATTTTTGACTGACTTGTTTTTTGGTTATGTGGATTTAAGAATATACTCCTTTCTGGAATAGAACAGAGAAATGGTATCACTTCCACTAAACATGTTTTAATTTTCTCACATATGCATAGGGAGCATATTTATGTAATAAATTAATTCCTTGGTGGATACATAATCCCTATATGTTCCTTATGAGACTTCTATATGTGACTGACACATGTTAGCTGGTTACTTCAAACTTACTAACATATATTATGAGCAGTATTGCTTTGATCCATTATGTTTCCCTTATAGAATATACACTAAACTTTGAATGACCCAAAAAAAATTTTCTTTCTGGCCAAATGAGCTAATCATTTAGGATCCTTGGTTCTAATAAAAATAGGTTGATTGCTGTTATGTGATAACAGCGCATTTCTGAGTAAATAAGCAGATTAAGGTGAGAGAAAGCAGGCCTCTGAATAGCTATTACCATCATGAAGCTACATTAACCCCTTGTTTGCTTACACACACTGATTTGCTGTAAACTATTTGGCTAAACTCCATTGTGATATTAGGAGAGTTCAATGCAACAGTAACATATTGTTTTAAGAATTATCCTGATTAGGCTGTAATCATGGCAACAGTTATTACATTAATATGTGGACAGCACAGTGGCCTAGTGGTTAGCACTTCTGCCTCACAGCACTTGAGTTCAATTCCCAACCATGGCCTTATCTGTGTGGAGTTTGTATGTTCTCCCTGTGTTTATGTGGGTTTCCTCCAGGTGCTCCGGTTTCCTCCCACACTCCAAAAAACATACTGGTAGGTTAATTGGCTGCTATCAAAAATTGACCCTAGTCTCTCTCTCTCTCTCTCTCTCTCTCTCTCTCTGTGTGTATGTATGATAGGGAATTTAGACTGTAAGCTCCAATGGGGCAGGAAACTGATGTGAATGAGTTCTCTGTACAGCGCTGCGGAATTAGTGGCGCTCTATAAATAAATGGTGATGACGATGATGGATGGACCATTGCACAAACATGTGGGTCAGGATTCATGGGAAAGTAACATAGGTCAGTCCCGAGGGATGTAGAGCTGATTGTTTCAGGAGATCAGGAAATAAAAATGGGTTCTCAGCTGTTGGTTTACTCAATGAATTTATAGATCAGTTGTGTCAATATCATGACATCATCATCATCTATCTATATAGTGCCAGCAAATTCCGTAGCGCTTTACAATGGGGACCAAACACAGCAATAAAACTACACTGGGTAATACAGACGGAGAGGTAAGAGGGCCCTGCTCGCAAGATTACCATCTATGGGATATTATGTCATGGTTTTTTTTCTGAAAGACAAAAAAAATGTGACCTATATTTTACTGACTCACCCTCAAGACCCAGGAGAAGATGGTAACATTAGACAATAAAAATCCAGATGTATCACAACTAACTCACCATATGTCCTCACACTGATGCTGGACGACTGTACTGTGGTGTTGGGGAGTGATCCGAGGAGTAAGGTCGCCTGACAGGTGAACATTTGCAGGTTGTCACCACGACTAGCTGTGAATTCATAGGTCTCTTTCACAGTCACTTTACCCTTTCTATGATCTTCTTTATACGCTTTGCTATGGATCACCTCCCCTCCGCGGGTCACAGATATATTAAGATATCTGACAGGAGCCACATCATGAACAATGCAGGTGATGTTGTGTTGTTTGTCCTCCTCTAGCTCCCCCTGCAGGTCTATTGTGACATGACTTGGCAGAACTGCAATAACATAAAATGTAAATAATTATTATACACATTTTTTTATGACAACCTAGATTACTATATGACAAATGTAAATTATTTTCAGATAACAACTCTGGACATGAAAAAATAATGTGTAATGTAGAGTTGACTTGTGTACGTCACAAAACAGAGACCAACTGATCCTTAAAGGATACGTTCACCTTTGTGGATTTTGTTTTATATTTAAATGTAAATGTAAAAGGCCCAAAGGGGGGTGCTTCAGAAATATATATTGTGAGGAACGTACCGTAAGCCATGAGTGTGATCGCGGAGTCCTTCAATTTTTCAGGTAATTTATAGACACAAGATGCATTTGATTGCTCAAAGTCGTCGACTAGGACTTGGGCTGACTTCCAGTTGGTCCCATTTTGGGGATTGCTCCTAGTTAATCTTGTTTTCAAGATAGCGTTGGGACAGGTATAAGAGCAGTTTAACAGAAAGAAGTCCCCTAAAGGTACAAACACCTCTGAGTCTGCACTCAAAATGTTCACCTCACACTCTTCCTGGGACCTTCCTGCAAAACAAAACAGAAAATGATTTTTTTTTTCTTCTTGAATTGGAAAAAGAGATTTTTTTTTTTATATACATTCTGATTATAGGCTCATGCATGTCTGCACATATAGGCATTACGTCATCTCTCCATCAGAATGTCTTAGGAGTCTGCAGAAGAATCCGAGATGACTACAACAAGTCACCTCATACATTGTGAAAGTTCTCTGGCATTTGTGCAGCACGTTCCTCACAGACTAAACTGTGAGACAGGAAGCCAAAACCAAGTGACAGAACAAGAAGAACAATAGATAATACTCGCAACAGTGTTTTGGAGGAATTGTAACTTAAGATATAAAACCAGGTGACTAGATAGGAGATTGTAAGGCAAAAGAAAATAAGCTCCAGCATTAATATTTTAATGTATAAAGGTTCTATTTAATAAGCAAGGAAAAGCCCTATCTCCGACTTCCCTTATGTGTCAAAGACTACCGTCATGCTTTCACCGGTGGTAGCATTTTTTTCAAATTTGGTCCTTCTGCAAAAATATATATTTTTTTTACAAGTGAAACTGAAAGACTAAAGGGTATATTTACTAAACTGCAGGTTTGAAAAAGTGGAGATGTTGCCTATAGCAACCAATCAGATTCTAGTTATCTTTTATTTAGCACATTCTACAAATGATAACTAGAATCTGATTGGTTGCTATAGGCAACATCCCCACTTTTTCAAACCCGCAGTTTAGTAAATCTAGGCCTAAGTGAGGTCTTCCAGGTCTACTGAACATGTGTGAACCGGATAGCCATGAGTAGATCCAAGACTGACCCGGTGTAGCTAAGCCTTACAGTTGCCTCCCCTAATCACTGACACTGTATGCGCCAATCTAACGGCCGAACACCAAATTGAATCATTCACGGCACATGCTCTAAGCACAGGGCTGCTGAGGACCAGGACAGCCAGCCAGAAGTGTTTGCCCCCTGCCCACTGGAGGCAAAAATAGACTTACAATCAGAAGTTTAGTGGTTATGAAGGACCCAACGGGGAGATGTATTAAAATCTGTTTTGTGTGCTGGATGAAAACAGCTGCACATCGCATGCACAGGATTAAGTATGGTATGTGTGGTGTTTTTTTTGATAAGTCCAAAACCTAATGCAGTTTTGGCTGAACCGCCCGGAGAAAAGGCTGATTTGGTAGAATTAGCAAGATAGCTCAAACTGCATTCTGTCTAAGTTATCTGACTTTGCAGAACATAAGAGAAGACACCATAGACATATAATTTATAGGGGAAATCATTCATTGGTTAAGGGTGAAATATTTATTTATAATTATCTTATGGGAGCAATGTTAATTTATTATTTTATTAAGGAGGAATATTAATATATTAATGGAACAATTAAATATATAATTATATTATGGGACGATACTACTTTGTTGATAACTGGGGCAAAACCAATAGATTTTTGTTTTGGTTATGCAGGTTTAAGAATATATTTTTTATTTTTTACAGTAGCAATCATGTGACCACATCTATAAGGAAAAATCATCAGCTATCTCTTACCTCTTTGGGGTATATTTACTAAACTGCGGGTTTGTATTCCAGGGCCATCTTAACAACATTACGGGCCCCCGGGCAAAGCAGTGCACCAGGGCCCCTATATATATATATATATATATATATATATATATATATATATATATATATATATAGATGTATAGAGATACAGATATAGATATATAGAGATAGAGATAGATAGATGTACTTGCTCAGTGACCCTTGAAGGTTTTTTTTGCAGGTGTTTTCTTTTGCATGATTATATATTCTAATTAAGCCCTGCCTATGGGGCCCCCTTGCCTGTGGGGCCCCTGGGCACCTGCCCATCGTGCCCAATGGAAGAGATGGCCCTGTTTAGTACATGCAACAAAATGACAGCTAGAATCTGATTGATTGCTATAGGGAACATCTTCACTTTTTCAAACCCGCAGTTTAGTAAATATACTCCTATATCTCCTTCAGGTCAGATACATATAGATGAACTATAAATTTGCTATCTTTCTGTTGTGTATTCAACATCATCACTTATATAGCTGCAGCACTGTACTTATTATTATTATGTCACTAGAACAGCCGCTGAATTATATACTAGTCACTAGAATAGGCGCTCTGAACTGTATATTAGTGACTAGAATAGGCTTTCTGGATTGTATACTAGTCACTATAATAGGCTCTCTGAATTGTATATTAAACACTATAACAGGTGCTCTAAATTATATACTACTCCAGTGGATTCCAAACTTTTTCAATTAAAGGCACCCTTAGGGTCTCCATAATTTTTTCAAGGCACCCCTATGTTGAAATACTTACCAAGTAGTCCCCCGCCTTGGTTACCACTGGCCCTGGCTGAGGCACCCTTGTAAGATCTCCAGGGCACCCCAGGAAGCCTAGGCACACAGTTTGGGAACCACTGTACTAGTCACTATGGGTTGGGTTCTTTCTCCCGAAGCTTCAAACCCAGACAACAGTTACCGCAACATCTTCCCTCCGAATCCTGAGGACTACGACATATTCTTCATCTCGACTTTTCAGAAAAGTGATTTGAAGGAAATGCAATACTTTAAGTACCTGGCAGCAGAGAGAATGACGTCGGTGTGTACGCCGACACTTATTACTGCAGTTAAGAGGACACTTCTAGAATTCCTTAAGGCTACATTATGTAAGCCGTACTAAAAACATTGCAGAGGCGGTGCCTCTTTCAATTGCCCCCTTAACTGCAGTAATAATAGTGTCCGTGTACACACCGACATCTTTCTTTGCTGCCGGGCTCTTAAAGGATCGCATTTTACTTCAAGTAATTTTTCTGAACAGTCGAGATGAAGAATACATCAGGGTCCCCAGGATTGGGAGTGAAGAGGTCGCGTTAACTGTTGTTGGGGTTAGAAGCCTCTGGAAAAGATTACCACCGGTCACTACAATAGGCGCTCTGAATTGTATATTAGTGACTAGAATAGGCTCTCTGAATTGTATATTAGTCACTATAACAGGTGCTCTGAATTCTATACTAGTCGCTAGAACAGACTCTCTGAATTGTATACTAGCCACTACAATAACATCTCTGAATTGTATACTAATTACTAGAGTAGCCTCTCTGAATTGTATATTATTCACTAGAACTGGTGCTCTGAATTGTATATTAGTCACTAGATAAGACTCTCTGAATTGTATATTAGTCACTAGATAAGACTCTCTGAATTGTATACTAGTCACTAGAAAAGACTCTCTGAATTGTATACTAGTCACTAGATAAGACTCTCTGAATTGTATACTAGTCACTAGATAAGACTCTCTGAATTGTATACTAGCCATTAGGATAACATCTCTGAATTGTATACTAATCACTATAATAGCCTTTCTGAATTGTATATTAGTCCCTAGCTAAACTATAATGGAAGGAATGGCAGTGTTTAGTGAACATTTTCTTAGCAACAATTCATACTTTCTACATGCCTAATATGCCTCCCAATTTACTTCCATTCAAAGTCATGCAGTTTAGACAGTGAATGCACTAGAAATAGGCTCTAGCTCTTAGCTAATGATCAGGGGAATATACGAATCAATATGCATAACAAAGGCCACTTGGAGATGTTAGTAAAGTTTGTGAAATAAAAAATAATCAAACCACCATTCTAGGTTCATTCCAAATACATAAGAGCTACCATGTATTTATACTAGACATAGCGGGCTAGTATACAATTCAAAGAGGCTATTCTAGCAACTAATGTGGCTGGATGACAGTACTTTCTGCAATGTTTTGCTGGGG
Source organism: Mixophyes fleayi (assembly GCF_038048845.1). Lineage (NCBI taxonomy): Eukaryota > Metazoa > Chordata > Amphibia > Anura > Limnodynastidae > Mixophyes > Mixophyes fleayi. The sequence goes on from NC_134405.1 coordinate 44,450,195, forward strand.
ACCATTAGAGCAGGTTCCTAGAAATTACAGACCCCAGGCAGAGCGTCGGGAAGCTCGGTGCTTTTGCTGTAGCTAGAGCCGCACAGGCTTTCACTATGTCATGGCTCTAGGCAGAGTAGCAGCACAGCTCGTCATAATGCTGTTCCTGGCAGCTAAGCGTGCAGCTCTAATGGTCCTCAATAAAAGCATTTTAGAGGGGGGAGGAGCCAATGGGTGTTGCACCATTGTTCACAGACAGGTAAACTTGACAGAGCGCACAGGCTTGTAAATAGTGTGATGGGCACAGGCAGCAAATGTGTGATGTACGGCACAGGCCTCCAGCATATGTGATGAAGAATACAGGCTGATTATTTGTCAGACTTGCCAACTCTCCCGAAATATCCGGGAGACTCCCGCATTTTGCGAGAGGAAGGAATGGCAGTGTTTAGTGAACATCGCGGCATTTGGCCCCGCCCCCCGCTGTCAAATGACGCATTTTGCGTCATCACGTCATGGGGGCAGGTCCAAAATGATGTCACTTGGAGCCCTGCCCCCCCCCCCCCCCCCCCCCGTCACGCCCACCTCCTCTGCAGGCTCCCGGATTTCACCAACAGAAAGTTGGTAAGTATGTTATTTGTGTGATGGATGGCCTAGGCTGCCATATTTGTGATAGAGTGTAATAGTTAGGGTAATTATATGCTGCCCATGGTTAGATATGATGCTATTTTAGCTGCCAACATAAATCACCACACAAGTGTTTTCCATGATTACAGAATTGCTGGCTCCAAAATTCTGGCCTTGGCTCCTAAATTTTGAAGAAGTTTGTCCAGACTGGTTAAAGAGTATGTTATAGAATGTGAAAAAATGAAGCCATAGAAATCACAATGTGCAACTGCAGTATAAAATACAGGTCTGATGTTGTGTACACAGCATTGTGTACTCAGTGTTTGTCCTACATCCCATGGATACTGCACAACATAATGGTCGACAGGTCACGCAAACAAAGCTTTGTGGTGGAATGTGCCAAATATTTGATGGCAAAATATCAAACCACTCAGTTAAACTTTTCTTCTCTTGAAAGCAGTCAGATGTCGCTGAACATACAGTTCCACAGGAAATACAAGTCAACTAACAGCTGTTTTCACATAATTTAACTGAATATAGATGACTGGTTGCCAAAATACGATTTAACTTCTATGCAGATCAAAATCCAGATCACCTTGCAGTATCCAGAGACTGTGACTGTTCTCAAGGCTGTCCAAAGACGCAGAGGTGTCTGGGTAGATTCCGATGGCCGCACATCAGTATCTCCACAAGGCTCAGACACAACTACAGTCACATCATCCACTTGTGCGACTAAAGTCAGAGGCAAGCAGTGGTGGAATGCTGCCACCCTAAAAATGGCTTTTCTGTAATGGGTCTGTGGCAAAAAACGTACGCAAAGGACAGCACTGTCTCACCCCTGAAAGTGTTACAGTGACAGCAATCAAACAAAGGGAAGAACTCAACCTCCCTATACAAAGATTTTAGCCAATCAACAAATTGACCCGGGATATCTTGATAATTTAACAAAGTTGTCCACATATTCTTATGGTCTTCTCTATCAGAGCCTTCATCCTGGTCTAGACAGAGAAATACAGAATTTGAAGGAACATAAAAATTACTTGGCCCATCTAGTCTGCCTACTTTTTAACCTACGATAACCCCAAACCCTATTTGATCCTTCATTCTTTATAAAGATATCCTTATGTCAATCAAAGCATGTTTAAATTGCTCTACTGTATTAGCTTCTACCATCTCTGATGGGAGGCTATTCCACTTATCCACTACCCTTTCCTCAAATTTCCTCTGAACCTACTTCCCTCAGGCTCAGTGCATGTCCTCGTGTTCTAATACTTCTCTTCCCTGTGAAGAATGTTTCCCTCATGTACCTTGTTAAAACCCTTGATAAATTTGAAAGTTTCTATCATGTCCCCCCTTTCCCTTCTCTGCTCCAAATTCTACATATTAATAATTATTATTAATTAAATAATTATTATATCTTGCAAAACTTGCCTTTAAAGTTATTGCCTCTTTAAATTTACCGTGCAAAATCATTGGATATCGGCGATTTGCAAAAAAATCGCTATTTGATCATTTACCCCCTGGGCTCAGTGTATATCTTTATCTTGTGATCTCTTCCTCCAACAGCTCCAATCTACTCTAAGGCAGAAACAGTCCTTTACAACAATTGCAAGGTCCATAGTTAATGAACTAAGTTTGTCAATAAATAAAGCTTCTTCTCTAAGATTTAAAGATACTGAGGTGGGAATAATAGAAAAAGGACTGTGGTCGTTAGACAGACATGTACAGCGCTGCGGAATCAGTGGCGCTATATAAATACATGATGATGATGATGATGATGATGATCACCATGCTCTGCATTGGAGACCTATCAGCGAATCTTACCAGCAGTGTATAGGGTGAAGCCCTATCTCTAGTGAAACTCCCATTCTCTCTGGATAGGGCTTTTTATCCTTTAATAAATAGACCCTTATATCTGCTAGGTGCATGCTCTAAATCGGCATCAGGATTTCTCCTGGCTGAGTCGCTTTAATGCATCTAACCTTGGTGAATGTCTCCCATTAGTCATGTCCATCGTTACTATATTACTGCACCTTCCCGCCTCATCCGCAGCAGCTGGAAATCTGATGCATTTTGCGATACACATAATGAATTGTACATTAGGGGGTCTCGTTATGACCCATCATATTTTTCTCACATTAGCTGCCATTTCTTATCGCACTGATTAGAAATCATTTAACCTGTTTATTTATTAACATTGTTCAGCCAGGACGGCAGCTCCGATAGAAGCCTGTCCCAGTGAATAGTTCATAATAAAGTGATTGTAACTTACAGGTTCCTACGAGCAGGCAGAATTGGCGACGGGAAGGAACAGGAAAACCACCGGGGAGGGATCTGAAGATCCCTCTCCACCAATGCTCTCCCTATAGACTACAATGACTAGCGCAATCTGCAAATTGCAGAGTTTCATCATCATCATCATCACATCCATTTACACAGCGCCACTGATTCTGCAACGCTGTACAGATAACTTCCATCAGTCCCTGCCCCATTGGAGCTTACAGTCTAAATTCCCTAACATACACATAGACTGAAAGAGGTCAATTTAATAGCAGCCAATTAACCTACCAGTATGTTTTTGGAGTGTGGGAGGAAACCGGAGCACCCGGAGGAAACCCACGCAAACTCCTCACAGATAAGTCCATGGTCAGGAATTGAACTCATGACCCCAAAGTTTCTTTTGATGTATTACTTTCTGGTAGTACTTTGTATTATGTTTTGATTCTGCCTGTTTTTGCAATATTCCATTTATTTTTCATTTCTCTGTTACGATATCTTAATATAAAAAGTTTTAAAGTTTTAAAAAACCCTGATGATTTTAGTAATGATATTTGGGTATATTTATCATTTAATAAGCTGCATGTAAAGAGCTATTACAATAACTATTGAATATACAATCACAAAAAGCAGGATTGTTGGAATTGATTCACGGTCACAAAAGTTATGTACATTCCCCAAAAGAGAATACAATGAACAATAATAGCCTGTATCTCGTTGAGGGCTAATAAGGAGAAGCGGACATTTTATAGAACTTCACCCCTAAATGTGGATATCCCCTTTAGACTAGTCTGTAAATCCTTTAACATTTGCAAAAGCTGTTTCGGGAAGAAGAACTAAATGAACAGATTATTATTAACATTTATTTTTAACATTTATTTATATACCATCCTCATACTGCAGGGATGGATTACCCACTGATCGTGTTTTTGTAGCATAACAAGCTCATTATTTGCAGAAGGATATCCTGTCTTTTTGGAGGAACCGGGGACATTTGGAAACCAATTTATATTTATTGGCATTATTATAGTCTTTTGAGAATTTTTTTATACCTTTAGTGCTGTATATTGTTTGCTATTTTTAACGTTGATGTTGCAATATATTGTTTTTATATAAAGTAACACTAAGGGGGGTATTCAATTGTTAGCGTTAACGGGGAAAAACGAGCGCTCAAAAAATCTTAGCGTTAATACGGTAATTACTCGCGAAATTTCAGCTCGCCGCTCCCTGAGCTGAAATTCTGCGAGTAAACTACCGTATTAACGCTTTTCACGCGCAATATTACCGTATAAACGGTAAAATTTTTTGAGCGCTCGTTTTTTCCCGTTAACGCTAACAATTGAATACCCCCCTAACTCTGCAATATTTATGCTGGTTATTTTTATTCTGACATTTGATATCTGTTCAACCCTATGGCGCACCTGTCCATGCATTTTCATACTTGGTTGTTTTTAGGGATTGGCGCTCCCAAGACAGGGAGTGACACAGGACTATGTACTTTTCAGAAATTGCTACTTTAAATTAACCCCTTTAGTATGAGCGCTTAAGAATATATTATATTTTAGAACCTTCAGTGACTGTGACTGGTCAGCTTTCAAGTGTTTTGGATGTTTGCCCAGGTGCAAGTTTGCACCAGTTAGATAGATGTATGCCTGACTGTAAGGGCAGCACGGTGACAAAGTGGTTAGCACTTCTGCCTCACAGCACTGGGGTCATGAGTACAATTCCCGACCATGGCCTTATCTGTGAGGAGATTGTATGTTCTCCCCGTGTTTGCGTGGGTTTCCTCCCACAATCCAAAAACATACTGGTAGGTTAATTGACTGCTAACAAATTGACCCTAGTGTGTGTGTGTGTGTGTCTGTCTCATGTGTGTTAGGGAATTTAGACTGTAAGCCCCAATGGGGCAGGGACTGATGTGAGTGAGTTCTCTGTACAGCGCTACGGAATTAGTGGCGCTATATAAATAAATGGTGATGATGATGATGTCCATTGTTGTGTCCCAAACAGCTAAAGGCAAAGACCATAACTCACATGGCTATAGATGCTGACCTACCGGAGTCACTAGTGGACATTAGAGTGACAGCATCACATGGGCCATTAAACGCTGCATTTTCTGGTTGAAACCACTGTAAAATCATTTATGAAATTGCAAATGCTGTTTTGTGACATATAAACATGTTGCACATTATGATGGGATCTTCCTGGCAGTTTCTGAGATTTGAGATTGTAACTTCTATTGTGACACCTACTTCACTTTATAGTCTTAACCCCTAGTCTTGTGATTACTTGTGGAGGGAAAATTATGTCATTGCTTCCATTCATTTTGCCAACTGTACTTGTTCTGTGCCACCATGTCTGTGCCAGCTTCACATTCATCTTTCACTTGTTCATAAGCCTGCAGGGGCACTTGTCTAGGTAACTACCCACTGCATCCTGGGAGGAAGCAGATTAAAGTAAAACTGGGTGGCAAGTATGAGGATCTCTAGAGGTAGGTGCCTCCTACATCAACTAGCCAGACAGGGAGTTTACACGTGGATCAAAACATTGATGCTGAATTTCCTAGTCAGTGCCTGCATTAAATAAAATATAACACTCTAGGACTCATTTACAGTCGGGCGCACGTCAATTCTTGTGGCATGATTAAATGCATTTCTGTACCACTCATGCACACCAAAATGCGCCTGTATCTAGATTTGTGCGTATCGTAGACTTACTACCCCATCATACCTGGACCAGCAGCATGGAGGCTTTCAACCACGATGGGTGTGTTCACGTAAGTGTAGCACGTCCTATGGAGACATAAGTAGATCGGAAACATCCCAAGAGATGCCTATTAGGAGTTGCGTCTCTTACGGTTACTGGAGGGCTGGTGCAATAATAAGCTCTCATTGGCTGTTTATGTGTTGACCTCTCACACTACCACTACTACTTAATGTATTAGCGTCTCAGCTATATTTTGTCAAGTTGCAGACGTCTATTCACATTACTTATTTGTCATTTCTTAAAATATTATAGGAAACAAGATTCCCTTTAAATATAAAGGGGGTAAATAACAGATGTGGAGGTGTTTGTATTTAACAAGCTGCCGGTAAATAAGAAAAAAAAGTTTGCAGCACAGGGATCACTTCACCGGGGCCCCGACATGGAGCATCTTAGCGGTGCATAAATATGATCACTGCGATGTGCAGCAATGCATATTTGGTGCACCGCATCCTATTGATGCATAGACCACTAAAGGTTTTAATAGATTAAATAAAATAATAACTAAAAAAAGATTTCTTTAGGATCTGCATCACAAATTGATTTTAATTAAATGTGAAGGGATTGTTAATTTTAATTTTGGAGATTTGCTCTAGAATACTATACTAATTTTTGGTAAGATGGTCATATCTTTGTAAATTAATGTGGGGGGTTTGCATTTGTGTGCAGCTTACTTTACTTTTTACTTCATTGTTTTTCTTTAATTATTTAACATAATTTATTATATTAATATTACAATAATATATTATATTACTATACATTTTATCTTTTTAGTTCTGGTTTATATATATATCGCACTACTGCCTACTTTCTATTTTCATCAGCTGTTATTTTGTGTACATGCACAGTTGGATGTCCTTTGCTTTGTATGTTCTGTGGGTGGTGCAATTATTTTGCACTTTGTACTGAAGTCAAGCATTTGGAAACCTCTGGCTAGAATTCCTGCTCCCGGGGGCGGGGCTGGGAGTGAAAGTGAAACAAATTTTTCTTTTCATGTAATTCACAACTATAAACAGCAGATGGCGACAGTCCATAAAACATTCATGGGACAACTTATTTTCACAGAAACTAAGGGGTATATTTATGAAAGGGTGAAAGGCCCTATTGCTGGCAAAAACAGATAGGGCTATACATGACGGCGGTACCGACAGCAAGAGCACTGCTAAATTTTGTATTGCTATGATAAGCGATGATAGAAAAATCATTGTTATCGTCGCCTGTTAATAAATAGTCCCCTTAATATCAGGGGACACATGAATTTCTTTAACAGGTTTGTCATAGCAGGGTGCAAATCTGCAGCTCTCTGGTTGGGGAAATAAAGCATTATTGCCTATTCTCCTACATTTCGGGAAGTTCTCCCAGATGCCAGGGTGAGTAGCCCCCCTTTCAGGATCCTGCTTCTCTTTCTTGTAAAGTGGGCGGGCCTTGTTGGCGTGATTTGCTGCGCAAAGGATGCGAGCTCCAGGATAGGAGGACCAAATAGTAGGTAAGTATGAAATAAAGTTTTCATTTTCAAACCCTTCTCTGCTTTTCCTGCCTTATTTTATTCCTCTCTCTCTTTCTCTACAGCTGTCCCTTTATTTTCTCTTACTCACTTTTCATTGCTTGTCTGCATTCCTCCGCATGGTCCATCTGTACGGTGTGGTCTATCTCTTTGGTTTCCTCTTCACTTCTTCCTGCTTTTCAAATTTATACATGTTCCCTTCTCCTCTGTGCTCCCTTTCTATATCATACTCACTCTTACTCTTGTCCTTTATTCTTCTCTCTTTTGCGGGCTCACTAGTATTCTCATGAATGTTAATTCCAATGACATAATGACCGCTTCCACTGTGTGCATGTTATGGGTCCTCTTTAATAACGGGAAGGACCAGATAATGGTGGAGTTGGGTATAGTCTATTTTTCCAAAATTCCAATCAGGAATGTTGGCAGTTATCCCTTACTTACGTTAATACTAATTAGATTACAGGTCAGCTTCCTGTTTTGACTTTAGTCAAGTCATTCATCATAAATTTAGCATCAATGGTGCTTCAAAAAAGGTGCTCACCTCAGTACACTGATCTTTTTCTTATATTTCCATGTAGATCACATTGAATATATACAGACTGCAAGAGAGGGGAGGATGAGTGGGTTAAAGAGACTGTAAGGCTGCATCCAGAAACATATGTTTTGAAAACTGTTTGAGGCAATCTGATGCTTCACAAAGGCCACACCGCCCCAACTCACCCCATTTAGATGTGGCAGTCTACCGTGGATCGTAACCTAGCGGGTGCTGCGCATACTTACCCACCCTGCTGGAATGTCTGAGAGACTCCTGAATAGGCCACCCTCCCCGGTTCTGTACCACTATTGTCTAGAACATACGATTTAATGTGAATTGCATCGTCCCCTGCTGTGTGATGATGCAATGGAAGAGGGGTGGCTATGACAAAAATTATGTTATCACGTCTGCCCCCCCACACACGCTTGTCCCGTGTGTTTTAAGGACAGGGGTAAGATACAACCTAGCGTTTGTTTCAGAAGTGAGAGCCCCGCCCCTGAGGGTGTGGTTATGGCCCCATAAAAACATGGTCCTTCCCACATGGTGTTTTGGCCATGCCTCGATTCAGATCCTAAGTGCGGGTGGGTTCGGTTTTCAGAAAACCGAGCCCGAGCATCTCTAGTAACAAGTGTTATCCTACAGAGCCTGTGTGGGTAGCAGATTCAACTGAAATAGTAGATGAAACACCACTAATCTCCCCCTCCCTCCCCTGCATGAACATACTCCATGCTTCTTGTTTGAGCTTACGGCGAACATCATATTTAGACATTAACTACAAACTTGGAATTCATCCCCATTAAAGAGCTAAGAAAAAAATTGCCTACATTTATTTCTTACTTACCTACTCTCCGGGAATGTCTGGGAGACTCCTGAATTTCGGATAATTCCTCCTGAACCCCCGGGAGAGCAGGCCTGCACCCCGAATCTCGCCCACTTCCTGGTGAACTGGGCGGGATGGTGGCCTCAATGATGTAATTTGCCATGGGGGATGGGCCACGGCCTACCTGCACTGTTAGCGCCACGGTCCCTCTGGGATCTCCTTGAGGGGATGTTCTCAGAGCAAGTATGATTTATCTTTGCTCATAAAAGTTATGGAGAACATGACAACACAGCCAATAGATGTTCTTTAAACCAACACTTCTGAAAATTCAGTTTTAGGTGGAATATTGTAGGTAACAGCCTGCCCCCAAAGTATTACTGACCTGGCGTCTGACACTATTTACTAATACTGTCTTTCTATCGCCTCTTATTACAGCAATAGAAGACCTCCTATCCCCATGATTTATTATTAAAATATTGCAGATGCAGCTGACAGATACACCGCTACCTCGGCAGTACTAAGTGTTGCCCTACTGAGTCGCTGGAGCAGTCTGAGGGGAAAATTCTCCGCATCGGGAAGCTTTCGCCGTCGAGACCCGGGTAAATCTTTTCCCCGGCGGGGATCACCCCGGTAATATTACTGTTATCGCCATCGGAGACCCTTTCATGTATAAGGCAAAGCCCTGGCTCTGCAAAAACACCTGTTTTCTCCGGAGATGAGCTTTTCACCCTTTAATAAATAGAGCCCACAATCCCCCACATTTTGCACACACCCGCCGCTGTTCCTTCTCTCTCCCGCAAACCCGTACAATCGGTGAATAACTTGCTGTTTCAAAAACAGACCATGTCACTAGGAGACAGGAGAGTGCAGCAGTCATCCCAGGCTCTCCTCACTTCTTCTCGACCGATCTTTCGGGATTGAGTTGGAGCCAGCAGATCCACCGAGGACACTCTCAAGACAGAGGAAGGATCCAAAAGACTGATTAAACTTCCTATGTCCGGTAAGCAATCTTTTGAGACAAATTTTTATGTATGACATTCCACCCAAGATTGAATTGTCTGTTCTGGTTGGAATTCTTGTATTATTGTAGCCCATTTACATTACATGACATTTATACTTAAATTAACTCTCAAACTTATGTTCAGAGGTAGCTTATGATTTGTAGAAAACAATTACAACTCAATATTACTTTTTCTCTTACTCATTTTTCTTTTCTTTTCATGGGTAAACATAAACATTATCCTATGACAATAAACCAAAGGCCTAAAGGTAGATTGAATAAAACTTCTAAAAAAAAAAGGAAATGCCCACAGCAACCAATCAGATTCTAGCTATCATTTATATGGTACATTCTAGAAAATGTCAGCTAGAATTTGATTGGTTGCTATGGGCAATGCCTCCATTTTTCCTAGTTTTAGTAAATATACCCCATAGTCTTTTTAGAACCATAATCTAAAGCAGAAGCAAGCAGCCTGGGACTCTCCAGCTGTTGTACAACTACTGCAGCATGTCCTGCCAGCTTTAGGGCCTGCTGGGAGTTTTAGTTCTGCAACAGCTGGAAAACTAAGCTACCTGTACTTGATCTTAAGAAAACTTTACCTCAGGCTCCACAAGAAAAGTCCCTGCTTACACAGTGCTTCTATTAACATCTCAGAGTGACCACACCCAGCAGAACACGTTTGTTTTCAAGTGAAAGTACTGAGACCCTATTTAACCAAATGCTGTTCAAAAAAGCTTGTATTCCATGGTTATGTTCATTCTGTACCTTAGCACAATTATCATTTGACATTTACAAACATTCTTTCTTGACATTAATTAACAGAGCGTGCAATTATTTAATTTGGGTGGCCTCCCAGTTATGTTAGGCAGGTTTACACTTTAGTCTCCCAAATAATTTTTTGGGTCACCATGCTCTATGGTATTAATAGGCTGTGAGCACATGCAGCTTGGTGATGATGTCACCACTGCGCCCTGCTCACATCTCATCAGCAGATGGTGAGAAATACCCAGGGACATCCCCTCTCCTCTACCCGCTGCTTGTACGTGAGGCAAGAAGTGGTGAGCAGGGCAGCGTGCGTGCAGCAGGGAGGGGCATTTTTTTATGTCTGGACATTCCACAGTGCCAGGGCTTGTCCTGCCAGCAAAAGTAGATAGCCCGCCACTGGCAAGTGGCAAGCTGTTATTCCCCGTCTTGGTCTACTAAATATTGGATATGTTCATATAAAAGGTACAATATCAATATCATATATACAAACTATGTTGCTTATGGTAGTTATATATGTATCATATGACCATTGAACCATTACAGTATTGTTCCTGTTATAGATATCACAACATTTCACATGGCCCAAAAAGACAGGGATACTTTAAAAAAACAAAACAAATCCTTGCAGCGAAACCTGCACCGCTGAGTAACTTTCTGGTACACGTTGACATGAAATACAGCTATCTTGGCAACTACACAAACCACAACACAGGAAAACACTCAATCATTCACAGGGTAGATGTTAGCGCACATTTAGAAACCAGATTAACCCATGTTGGGGGGGAATAAGCAAATATATGCGGTATGTATGTATTTACACACACATGCCCAAAAAAAAGACAAACAGGGAGGTAGGAGGAATTTGAGTCCAAAAGGGTGTCTGCCCCTCCACAATAAAGACACTTGAGAGATAGGATAGCAATTAAAGCTGTACATGGTTATTACAACAAATATTTGAAATGTGCTGATACTATACAGTAAGAACCTCCTCTGTACACCAGAGCCTAGAACATGTACCGCACAGAAATGTTAAACTCAGACACATAAAGGGACTCTCACATATAAGTATATTAACCCTATATTAGCTCACCTATTTGAATGAAGCCGGCCATGTGGAATACAACAAGTAGAATCCAGTCAGTTTTCATGGTCTCAGATGATAAACTCCAAACTTCAGATATAACCAGCTGGAAATAGTGGAGGCTCCTGTGTGTGAGAGATACACAGTTGTAGAAAGAGACTGTTGCTTCCAGGCAATCTGTGACAATGCTATATCTGACAGTTTTAGTACAGCAGCTGTTCCTCTTCCTCTCTGTCTTTGACTCTAGTGACGTTGACTCTCTGTGTATTTCTAATATATTTCCCGTAATACCAGCCCCCCTGAGTAGGAGAAGAGTGTTAGGGGAGGTCTCTGTCTAGTGTGAGCTCTCAGAACAGTCTCCATGCCCAACACATGTCTATCTCTGTTTCCTTCTCTTTCTTTCTCTTTTCTTTCACTTTTCCGGTCAGTTTCTCTCTGACATATTATCTTCCCATTATCCTTGTAACGGTTTCCTGCTATCTCTATACACTCACCTCTCCCTCTGCCCTGAGTGTCTATGTGCTGCTTTCTGCTCTGTACACTGATTTCTGTTGTTTCTGCTTCTTATTTCTCTTTCAGATGGGAGGGGATTTCCAGGAACTGTGAGCACCCGAACTGCAAGACAAATATAGAAGTGTATAGTACTTTGAAACATTGGGATTTCCAACTCATACTTGGTAACATTTCATATCAATTGTAGGGGAGGAGAGCAATTTGCATCATCAAGTTGGCGAAGCATTGTATATGATGGCGCTAATCGTGTCACCACGCCGCTATACAAGAAGGGCCTGATTCCTGTTTGCACGTACGTCCATTTGCCATACTTGCCAACTTTTGAACAGTGAATTCCGGGAGATCTCGGGCAAGGGGTGTGTTTGGAGGGTGGGAGGGGGCGCAGTACGGTCAATCACGTCATTCACCGCGAATCGCATCATTGTGGCCATCAAATAGCAGTATGCGGGATACTTGCCTGCTCTCCCGGGAGTCCGGAAGACCTACCGGGATTTCGGGAGTCTCCCGTACATTCTGGGAGAGTTGGCAAGTATGCCATTTGCATGTAGCATATCTTGCATGAAATATCTCTGCACAGACTCAGAAACGGACATTACGCCAATGAATGCAATTGCATGCAATCCATGTCCAAACGCAAATGACACGGCTAGCTATGACTTGAGAGGTGTAACGGGGGGAGGGATGGATTAATGTGCAGTAAGGGTGTGCTGAGGGCATTCTGATGCAGATGCGGCTGATTCAATTCCTGTGTTCTTGTCTGTTTCAGACATATCATTTGCACCAGCTACAAGGCAGGTGTAAGTGCCGACTGATAGTGGTGACTGACGACAGCATAGTCTACACCTATGTATGCAACTAGCTAGCACAGAGCATGTGGGCAAGACGGTGGCTTAGTGGTTAGCACTTCTCCCTCACAGCACTGGGGTCATGAATCCAATTCCCGACCATGGCCTTATGGCCTTATCTGTGTGGAGTTTGTATGTTCTCCCCGTGTTTGCGTGGGTTTCCTCCGGGTGTTCCGGTTTCCTCCCACACTCCAAAAACATACTGGTAGGTTAATTGGCTGCTCTAAAAATTGACCCTAGTCTCTTTCTCTGTGTGTTTGTTAGGGAGTTTAGACCGTTAGCTCTGTAAGACTGATGTGAGTGAGTTCTCTGTACAGTGATGTGGAATCAGTGGCGCTATATACACAGCACGCACTGAAAGCGTCTTATTGAATGTAGAAAACAAAAAAAGTAATCCATAATTGTGTTAATGATTATGCTGTTAATAGTTGTTAATTTATTTTAGAGTAGACCATTTTGTATGCGTTCTGATGTGACGCTTATACGTATACAGCAGTCTGTTCTGTATGTACACGTAAGGTAGAGGGTACTTACACCCAGATTCAAATTGAAACTTATCTTGAGATACGCTTCAATTTGTATAAAGTCGGAAGTACGCTCCAGTTCTGTGCTCTTTTTTAAAACACAATTTGTGTGCAAGCCGAAAACAAATCAGTTCAATGAGGTGGGCATGGCAATAACAGGAGAAAATGAGTGAAATAATCCTTTATTCTTAGAATAAAAAGAAGATATTTTTACAAATATTTTAAAAAGTATTTTAATTTATTTTTTTACAGTTTAATTGTTATTATATTTTCATATAATTAGTGGAACTGAAAGCTCAAATCTGTGCATATGTCAAATGGCATGTGTTATATATTCACATATTCCCACAGCCTGGTGCGACAAAGTGGTAAGTACCATAGAGGCAGTTGAGTATTAAAGACACTTTGGGGTAAATTTATCAAACTGCAAGTTTGAAAAAGTGGAGTTTTTTTGGTTGCCTATAGCAACCAATCAAATTCAAGCTGGCTTTTTGTAGAATGCACTAAATAAATGATAACTAGAATCTGAATGGTTACTATAGGCAATATCTCCACTTTTTCAAACCCACAGCTTGATAAATTTACCCCTTTGTCACCTTTCCCCTCCTACAGGGGTTGGTCTCCAAGGGAGGCCTGTGACACATTTGCAACCCCAATTGACATCTTCCCTGTTTAATACTCTATGTTAAAATGTAACACATATATCCTGGGGAGGGACACACAGACCAAATTAATAAATCCAGTACAAATTTACCAATTTATAGATCCCGAACAGACATAGCTCAGATACATTAGTTGAGCTGATGCTAATTTCCTCTCATTCTCTGCGTGACAGACAGCTTTATTTGACGTATAGGCTGCCCTACACCATACTATTTATGAATATGTGGCTGATCACTATTATATTGATCGAAAGTGGTATTTTGGAAATGGAATTATATTTGCCTATATAAAACATAGCAAGCCATCATGTGGTCTTTTTGTGTAAGGCCACATGCTGAGCAGTTCCTAAAAGTCTCTCCAGGTGTCAAAATACCCTCCTGTGTCAGGATATAGCTCACCCTAGGGGGTCTTTGAAACTGACACAGGTGACAATATTATCATGAAAAACAGGGATGTTTTGCTGGCCTCACATTTTACATATGAAATTAGATCATTTTGATAGCAGGGCTCAGCTTTGAAGTCATCTGCATTTAACTTACAGAGAAAGACAAATTATAAATGGATTCATTTGATACACAGTATTTGCAATGAAGTCCCCTATGATTATGCTTTATTCACCACAGTTATGTTAATTGTTAATCCTTACAACTGTGATTTCTCCATTTTCGCTACACCCCTGACATCAATGCCTCCTATTCCATAGTATCTCCTTGTGCCAGCAGATCATCATTTGGAGATCCCCTACAAATGCTGTTCCAGGCATCTGGGCAGTCTTTATGCGGATGGCCAATTCTTCCACAAAAACCGCAGCTAACATTCACACAGGTAGCACTTACATATCCAGTCGCACCGCACAGATTGCACTTAATGGCTGAGCAAACACTGGCCACATGACCAAACTTCCCACTGTAAAATGTGCCCTGGGCCGACTTCAATAGAAACATCTCTAACATCCAAATGAAGATATATTTAAATATAATTAGACATGTTGTGTTACGTGGTTATATTACCACAGTTTTTACCAGTCCACACACCATCAACATCATTATACTTTGTCGGATCTGACACTAGATCACAAAGCCTCCTGAGACAGATCACAAAGTCCTGGAGAGGCACTGCCTCATTCCAAACATTATTGTTTCACCAATGTCTGGCTTGGCAATTGTAATAAAACTAAATCTACTCCAACTGTCTGAATCCCTAAATTTGGCCAGAATCTATGTCAGACACACATGATAACTGTAGTGATAAATGAGAAATTGTAGTTACGATGTCTAAACCATATCATAACTGTGGGGATATATAAATTATTATATTATAAAATAGCTAGGGGTTAAAATAGTATTTATTGTGTATAATTTCTGAAGTCACTCTAGCCAGTAAAAAGGCGGTTCAGTTAATTTGATTTAACTAGAGATGCTCAGGCTCGGTTTTCTAAAAACTGAGCCCATCCGAACATCGCAGATCCGAGTACCGAGCCAAACTGGTTTGGTACTTTTCGCACGCCCTCGGAGCTGAAAATAAGGCAAAACGTCATCGTTGCGTCAAGTGATCTTGCGAGATTTGGATTCTATAAGTTCCGCCCTCCATGGAGATCAGGCGCCATTTCACAAACAGACACAGAAGGGGTAGCAGCGTTCTTGGCAGTCTCAAGTGATATTGTACTGTGCCATAGCTCACACTGAAACAGGAGGGAAGGCAGTGTTCTTTTTATCAGTCTGCAGTAGAGATGCTCACTGACCCCCATGTTTTGGTTTTGGATCTGGATTACCGTTGTGTTTTGGTTTTGCCAAACCACCCTGCGTGTTCGGGTATTTCCGGCGCCAAAAAAATGAAACTGAGGCTCTGACGTCCAAGTCTCGCGTCGGATCTCGCGAGACTTGGATCTCTTAAATGCCCCGCTCGCGGCCGCCATCTTCATTCTCCCTGTGGTTAGTGAAGAGGGAGGTTGATGTGCTCTGTCCTGCTGATAACTTTACTAAAGTGGTGCTTTGTCCTGCTGAGTGCATTAGTACTTTGTCCAGTGCTCTGTCCTGCTGATTTATTTAGTCAAGTGGTGCTTTGTCCTGCTGAGTGCAGTAGTACTTTTTCCAGTGCTCTGTCCTGCTGATTCCAGTGGTGCTTTGGCCAGTGTCTGTGCTGCTGAGTCCAGTGGTGCTTTTGTCCTGTATTTGTTTCTGATAAGTCCAAAGCAATTTGTTAATTAGCCAAAAATCTTTTTTAAAAAAAAAAAAATCTCTAAAAAATATAAAAAAAAAAAAGATTAAAAAATAATTGAAAAAGTTTAAAAAATATTATAGAGCAATATATTCTTGCAGTCCAAAAAAAGAGGACCTGCCATTTCTATTACTACGTTCATTATTTCTGTAGTTCCAAAAAATAGGAACTGCCAGTTCTATTACTACGGTCATTGTTTGTGTAGTTCCCAAAAAGAGGAACTGCCATTTCTATTACTACGTTCATTATTTCTGTAGTTCCAAAAAATAGGAACTGCCAGTTCTATTACTACGTTCATTGTTTCTGTAGTTCCCAAAAAATCGGAACTGCCAGTTCTATTACAACGGTCATTGTTTGTGTAGTTCCAAAAAATAGGAACTGCCATTTCTATTATTACGTTCATTATTTCTGTAGTTCCAAAAAATAGGAACTGCCAGTTCTATTACTACGGTCATTGTTTGTGTAGTTCCAAAAAATAGGAACTGCCAGTTTTATTACTACGGTCATTGTTTGTGTAGTTCCAAAAAATAGGAACTGTCAGTTCTATTACTACGGTCATTGTTTGTGTAGTTCCAAAAAATAGGAACTGCCAGTTCTATTACTACGTTCTTTGTTTCTGTAGTTCCAAAAAAGAGGAACTGCCATTTCTATTGCTACGTTCTTTGTTTCTGTAGTTCCAGGAACTGCCATTTCTATTACTACGTTCTTTGTTTCTGTAGTTCCAAAAAAGAGGAACTGCCATTTCTATTACTAAGTTAATTGTTTGTGCAGTCCCAAAAAAGAGGAACTGCGGCCTTAACAGCTATGTTGGTGTTAGACGTCCATCCGGTGTTCGCCATCTGTGCAGTGGAATTTAGACCAGTTGGAGGAGGTAGGACCAGACATCTGTGCAGTGGAACTCAGACCAGTTAGAGGAGGTATTGTGGCCCCGGTACCAAATTGGGTACCGGGGCCACTCCACTACGCAGTCCAGATAGCTGCGTATCAGATATTAAACTACATTCAGTGTTGGGGCCAAATGCAAAAATAATTAAAATGCACTGTCATGATCGAAAACAAGAGGTATTGACACGCTAGAACTCCACCCTCTATGCTGCAGAGGATGGAGGAGCAGCCATATGTGCAGTGGAATTGAGACCAGTTGGAGGAGGTATTGTGGCCCCGGTACCAAATTGGGTACCGGGGCCACTCCACTACGCAGTCCAGAAAGCTACCTCGGTGCAACGTTTTGGACTAAAAACAATATTGTGAGGTGTGAGGGTGTTCAGAATAGACTGGAAATTAGTGGAAATGATTGTTATTGAATGTTATTGAGGTTAATAATAGCGTAGGAGTGTAAAAAAACAAAAAAACTGGATTTTAGTGCTTTTTATGCTTTTTTAAAAATAAATCAGAACCCAAAACCCTAAATCAGAACCAAAACCTTTCGTCAGGTGTTTTGGCAAAACAAATCAGAACCCAAAACCTCAAGGTAATCAGAACACAAAACACAAAACACTAAAAGTGTCCGGAGCACACCCCTAGTCACGAGTGACCGTACAAGAAGAAGGCTCGGTAACATTTTTGGATCTGCCACTAGTAGAGAAAGGCGAAGGCCTCATTCTTTCTTTGCCACTGCGTGTGTAGAATGGCATGTTGGCAATTTTGTTTTTATCGGCAGTTAACTTTTCCTCAGTTGCACTTCTTTTTTGCTTCAACACGGTATCTTTTTTTTGGTGTGTGTTTTTTTCCCTGATTTCAAAAGACTATGTACTTTTACATAGGCTTTACCAGATGACGTACTGGGAACACTACCATCAGGACTGGTGCCAACACCTGCTTGCTGATTCTGCTCATATGTGGACTGCTTTGAATCCATTTTAATGAGCCCAAAGCACTTGTAGTGCAAAATATTGTATTAGATAGATACTGCTGACAAATATGACTTTGTGCGACAGCCAGAAAAATTAGTGTTTCCCACTGGGGAATATTGGACACCCCAAAGCACTTGTAGTGCAAAGTATTGTATTAGATAGATACTGCTGACAAATATCACTTTGTGCGACAGCCAGAAAATTTAGTGTAAAGCACTGGGGAATATTGAACACCCCAAAGCACTTGTAGTGCAAAAAATTGTATAAATACTGCTGCTAATTATGACTTTGGGCAGCCAGAAAAATTAGTGTTTCACACTGGGGAATATGGGACACCCCAAAGCACTTGTAGTGTCAAAAATTGTATTAGATAGATACTGCTGACAAATATGACTTTTTTTTGACAGCCAGAAAAATTTGTGTAAAACACTGGGGAATATTGAACACCCCAAAGCACTTGTAGTGCATGATATTATATTAGATAGATACAGCTAACAAAGATGACTTTTGACAGCCAGAAAAATTAGTCTAAAGCACTGGAGAATATGGGAGACCCCAAAGCACTTGTAGTGCAAAAAAATTAAAAATAAGCCTCCTCTATCATCCTCTCTTCCTGCTCTAACAATTGCTAATACAATTTGAATTAATAATAGAATTGAATAGATTAGAAATGAAAGAATAATAGAAAGAATAAGGTGTACAATTATTGCTCTGTCCCTGCGCTAATACTGCCTGTGACCTAACCCTGCTCTCTCCCTCTGTCAAATGGCGATGGATTGCTGTGGAGGCTGGTATTTATGCTTTTCAAATCTCGCGAGAACCGAGCTCAGAAATACAAATACGTCACGTTGACGTTTTGCCTCAATTTCGATTCCGAATGGGCAGGAGAGTACCCAGCCTGCTCGGCTCGGTACTCGGATAGGCGAAATTCGTATCTAGGGGAACCGAGCCCGCCCATCTCGAGTCTCCAGTGACATTACTCTATACCATTGCTCAAAACAGAAACAGGAGGGCTGGTAGTCTTTTTATAAGTCTCCAGTGACATTGGTCTGTGTGAAGATACCGGGTTTATCTGGCCCAATGCTACCCACTTCACGCTGGCTGGCCACTCACGGGTGCTTTCCTATGCCAGGGAAGTCTAACCAGTACCTTATAGGTTTCATATAGTCACTTAGGCAAATGCAGTTAGAAAAATACAAAAGTATATTTATTGCATACAAACAACACTGGAATGTACACACAATAAATAAATGGCAGGCAGATTTACCACATCATCTGTCCCTTACAGCACTAGCTTAAGGATTTATAGTCACCTGGCTGTCCAGACTTCACGACCCATAGATCTCTCTCAGCTGCATATTCAGACTTTAGTAGCGAACGACAACTCAAAACCAGATCTTGCACTCTTCATGAATGAAATCCCAGAATGAACACCCCCTCCCCCCTGGAGTGGCTCCTTATATCTCGGGTCTAATTTCCACAGTCTTTCCACTCCCTGAGCAAGCCCCTGGGTCTATTCTTCTTGACCATTGGTCAATGCTGGACTAGGGGGGGTTGGAGAGGGGAGTGAAGATGAGCTGTCCTTCCACAGAACCTCCCCTGTTAGATGGCCTGTCTGGACTAGCCTGGTGATAACAATGGACACTAATTTGTTTTCCCACTCCAGCATCTTGCAACCTGATCCCTTCCCATAATCCCCCTGGCTTCACTTTAAAGACAATGAATAACCACCTTACTGCAATTCATCAATATACAATATACAACATACATATTTACAATGAGCTACAATGTCCCCTTAGCCACATGCAATTAGACAATGCAGTTGTAGTCTGGTGAGCTGGGGAACAAAAACAAGGGCTATAAAAAGTACTTGCTATAATCCACATTATGTGAGAAACAAGAAACAGAATGGTTACAGGGTTATCACACTCGTTTCGTCACACTCTGTGCCATTGCTCATACAGAAATAGGAGGGGGGTAGTGGTCTTATAGGTCATCAGTGACATTTCTCTGTGCCACTGCTCATACAGAAACAGGAGGGGTGGTAGTGTTTTTCTTATCAATCTCCAGTGACATACCTGTGTGCCATTGCTCATACAGAAACATTAGGGCTGGTAGTGTTCTTATAAGTCTCTAGTCACATTGCTCTGTGCCATTGTTCGTACAGAAACAGGAGGGGTGGTAGTTTTCTTAAAAGTCTCCAGTTACATTGCTCTGTGCCATTGGTCACACAGAAACAGGGATAGCAGTGTTTTTGTCACTCTCCAGTCACATTGTTCTCGTCAATAAAATATTTTATCTTTTTTAAAAAAAAAACCACCTCTAATAAAGGTGAAAGTTTACTGTAGAAAAATATAAAATTGCCAACCTGCCATTCTACCCAAAATATTAACAAGCATACAGCATCAGTTAGCTCCCTTCTCTTAGCTAGATCTCAGCACCTGCAATCTACACTGTCATCATCCTCACCCTCATCAGTGTGTACATCATCCTCACACAATACTAATTAATCCATGCTGGAATCCACCATTACAGAAGTCTTTGTACTCTGATGTAATTGCTGGTAATGGCATTCCTCTTGGAATTTGTAGTTCATTTTACGTCAGAGCTTTCACGATGTTTGGGTAATTATTTTAGTCCAGACCAAATGTCAAAACGTTGTGCTGTCTCATTTGCATCACCACTGGGTGTCTTCAGAAAGCTAATTTTTTTCCTAGCAGCATTTGCCAGAGGAACTGAAGGAGGGGACATCGTTGTGTCATGTGCCACTTGAGCTGACCAGGAGCTCATTGTATCTCTTGAGATCTTGGTTACGAAGACATAGCTTTTAACCCTAGGATCAAGCTCAGTTGCCAAAATGTAGTGATTTGATTTGAAGATGTTGATAACTCTTGGATCCCAGCGAAGCGAATAAAATACTTGATCTACAAGTCCGCCATAGTTAGCGGAATTGCTTAGTTTCATCTCCTCATTCAATTTCTTTTGCTGCTTTTTACAAAAGTCTAATTAGGGGAATCACTTGGCTCAAGCTAGCAGTGTCTGAACTCACTTCACAGGTAACCACTTAGAGTGGTTTCGGCACCTTGCACAACAGGGAAAGTATTGTCCACTGCGCTGGACTAAAATACATTCCCTATCAAATTCTACTCTTCTTGCAGCTGCTGCAATCTCCTACATGTCCCAAAATATTTCGGGACACAGACAGCATCTCCTGCATGTCACTGTCATTTTTTTTAAAAAGCTCTGTACCACCAAGTTGATTGTGTGAGCAAAACAGGGAATGTGATAGAATTCTCCCCACTGGTAATGCTCTACCAATTTTGGTGACGTTATCAGAAATCACATGTCCTCAAGAGAGTCCAAGCAGGATAAATAATGTTGCAATGACATGCCTTAGTTTTTCAAACAGGTTGTCAGTGGTATGCCTCTTAGTGTAGCTGGTGATTCACAAATTGAGGATACCACTTTGTATTTGCAAGAGGGTAAAAGGGATATTTGTGTAGCTGACGATGGCACTAATGAGGATGTTGATGAGGATGTTGTTTGTGTAAGTGTCAGGATCTGCTTTGTTTCCTCTGCAGCATTGTCTGGATGCTGCTTCATCCCGGCAGCTCTTGCCTCTGGGATTCGGCTCATCATGTCTGGGGTGGCGGATGGTCCACAACGATCAAACTGCGGTACATGGAGGCTGGTATCACGCACATTCCATCGGCGGATTTCATTTTTTTCTTTTGTGTTGCATTGTTTTCAAGGGGGTAAGTCTCTGCCTTACATGGCATCAGCATTGGCAGGTATTTCATTCTTTTTGCAGTTGCACGGCAGGCCAGACGTTACTAAGCAGATTTTGGTTCGCAGGGCATTAAAGGGTTGGACCAGGATGGCCCCTGCGGTGGAAGACAGACGTAGGCCCATTGATAATGTATTGTTGGCCGGGCTGATCAATGTTATACTGCTGGTAGCTAGCGATGTTTTTGAGGCTGCTTTGTTTAGGTTGTCGTTCTCAATGGCCTTCTTCGGAGCATTCAGAATAAGCGAGTTGGTAGCGTCTTCCAGGTTGGCATCCGGGTCAGGGTTACTTCGCAGGAATGTTGTGGTAAAGAGTGATGATTTGGCATGTAAAATGCATAGATCAAAGACAGATCCACTGAATAGGGGGCGGTGGATTACCTTGCATCGCAGCGGGGACAGTGCAGTTTGCGCAGTCAAGCTGGCTAGGTGGTATGAAGATATGGCCCCTTCCCCTGGTGGTAATTGGATAAGGCACCATGATGGTTCCCCCCTTAAAAAGTACCAGTTTTCAGCTGTTTTCAAGAGGTGCGCTGCGAAGCTTGGCCTGAATATCGCATATTACGGGACCCATTCATTCAGAATAGGAGCAGCTACCATAGCGGCTGAGGAGGGCGCTTCAGAGCAGGCTATTAAGAAGTTGGGGAGGTGGAAGTCAAAGTGTTTTAGGAAATATGTTGGTCCACCTGTGGCGCTGTAGCGTGTTGGCAGCGATTCTGTGAGGCTAACCCATGACAAAGGTTGCTTGTCTTGCTGAAAGGAGGCGCGGAGGGTTTCGCCATTTTCTTTTCTTCTGGTTTTACCTCCGCATGGATCACCCTATCTTGCGCAAGCGCTGGTGTTTTCCTTCTCGATAGTTATTAAGTGTGTATTTCGTCTCTGGTTGACACACATATCAATCCATTTTACAGGTTCCCGTCAGGATGGCAAAAATATTTGGTTGGTTGGCCATTCATTCGTCTTTTGGGCCGGTAAAAGTGGGCCCGCTCATAACTCCGCCAGATACCCCTAGGCAAGTTCAGTGAGGTGGATAGGTCGCAGAGGGCTCGGTTGGGAGTCGCTATTGAAGGTTCTAAGGGATAGCGAGGTCAGGTTTGGGCGCCCTTCGGTGATTATAATCCACCTCGGAGGCAATGATTTAGGTAAGTGGAAAGGTGTAGAGCTCATAGTAAGGATCAAAGTGGATATTGGAGCAATTAAACGACATTGGCCAGCAGTGCACCTCATCTGGTCGGACATCATCCCTAGAATTAACTGGAGGGGAGCAGACAGGCCAGCACGTATTGGAAAGGCTCGCGGGAAGGTTAACAGGGCTGTGAGGAGAATATTCTTGGAAAAAGGGGGCGAGATCATCAGCTACCCGGGCATCAGAGCACGTTTCACAAATTTATATAGGCCTGATGGGGTGCATTTGGCAGATAATGGGTTGGCGTATTTCGTAGAGCAGATTTTCAGTGTTTTGGCTATGAGAGGTCAGTTGGTGGCCGGCTTGGGTTCCTAACGGGACCCAGCTGTGGCTGTAAGCAGCCCAGTCAGCAGACAATTGGGTCACACTCATGACGCAGTAGGCACTCTCCCCTAAAGGGAGTGAGCACTTGGGGAGAATACCTCTTTGGGGTATGGGGCTCCGCTTAGGCGGGCGGTCCTCAACCGTACCCAATCTAGTGGGGCGGAATTGATAGCGCATGGGTGTGGCCTAGGGGCTGATTGGTCTGCTTATATTGGCCACCTCTTCTAAATATATTGAACATTTCAATAAATTACTGACCTTTCATTTAGCCAAAACAAAGTCTCTGTGTCTTTATTTCATATTGGTATGTTAACTCTGTCAGTAACACTGTAAAGGTAAGATGTCACCCGTTAAGCGTATTATGTGATTTGTGCTGCTACTTTTCTATCAAGGACAGCCAGTGTGACAGATCATTGCTGAATCGTCATCTGCCCTCACAGAACATCCTTTGAGAGGAGACTGTAATGTACCCCCTGTACATTAGAGTCTCTTCTCATAGGATGTTCTGTGAGGGCAGATGACGATTCAGTAATAATCTGTAAGAGAAATATACTCTTCATTCCTCTCTTTGCTATCACAGATTGAGAGATTGATAGTGTAAGTACAGTCAGCTGGATGCCTTGTGCCGTTTGAATAAGACATACAGCAGTTGTGAACTTGTGACTCCTTACAGTAAATAAATCACTTACTAGAGATAATAACACTAAGAAGGATTGTCAGTGACATTTTACAATGATTAAGGAGACATGTTCCTTCTATGTGTGTCGTCCAGACGACTAATTTGTAACAGGAAGAGATAAAAGTCAGTGAAAGTAGAAAAAGTAACAGTGTCCTTTGCTTCTTACCAATTATACTAGATTGCAACAGTAACTATTTAGTAACAAGTTAGTGTAGTGTAGTGAATGGTATGGAGAAAGCATGGTGATGAATTTAACTCTAAGGGGCATATTATATTGACGGCGGGATCGCCGAAAATCCTGCGCGCCAAAAATATTACCTTTAATATGGTAATATCTCGCTGGATTTCAGCTCGCAGCTCCCTGAGCTGCGAGCTGAAATCCAGCGAGTAAATTACCGTATTTACGTTTTTTACACGCAGGATTACCGTATTAACGGTAATATTTTTGGAGCGCGGGATTTTCGGCGATCCCGCCGTCAATTGAATATGCCCCTTAATGTAAAGTTCTTTCATAAGGAACAATGAAAGTTACATATAAAACTTCTTTGCAGCAAGCAGTTCCCCAACACGTGTGATGCAAAAGAAGATTCTTGCTACATTACGCACAGGTAATGATCATTGTAATCAGGAGTCGGCTTCCTGAGCACAATGCAACACCCCGATCATAACTTTACTGAATATACATTTCCAGCCTTTATTAACTAATTTCAACTGACCTTACATTGCCCTACATCCATTCAGGATATGCTTTATGGCAGTTCCCAGGTCCCAGTGAGCTCCATAATGCCCTTTGCATCTGAGGCACATTAGCACAGATGTACTATACAGTTAGAGCATTATAGCCCCTCTTTGGCCTGTAATTACATTGGACAGAAGATTTAGCAGCTATATTATGAATTTTTAGTATTGGTAATGGAAGCAGCAGTGGCCACTGGTTTAGTGAAAAGTGAAAACAGCATTATTATTCATCACACATTTGTTTATTTTTATTTTAAACTTTATTATTTTTATTATTGTTATTTTTATTTTTATTATCTTTATTATTATTTTTATGTTTTATTATTATTATTTTTATTTTATTTTTATTTCATTCATTTTTATATTTATTTTTACATTTATGTTTAAACGTCATGTTGTCTATATCCTGGTACTGAGCACTGTAGGATTGAATTATTCAGATGCAATTTTGAGGTTTTGGGAGAATCTCCCCGCATGCTGCTCGTAACAGGCTGTTTGTGATTATTGGATTAGAGCGCTCGTCCCTTTACTTATATAGTGAAAAGTGAAATATGAGGAAGTATGTAGGGACACAGGACACACAAGGTATTGGTGGAGAGGTGAAGTGACACGTGAGAAGTAGGGTACATAGAGGGGGAAGCTTTGCATCATTTTAATAAATCTTTCATGTGCAGTCCAGTAAAAAAAAATCTATACCCCCACTTTCAAATTTCCTCTTCGACCACAGCATATCAGCATAAACACTGCCCCTCTGTGGGACCTCCCAGGAGAACATGCTCATAAACTTCCTGCATTATATGAAAATCGTCAGCCCTAGGGACTCAATCTTATATAGGACAGTCCATCTCGTTCTGCCTTGTACCAGGCAGGGCCGCCAAGAGGAATTTCGTCTGCAGTACAGCAACTTCTTGGGGCCTCATAGATGATTAGGAAAAATTTTGTATGCGCGCAGCCAAAGGGGCGTGATCACACAGTAATAGGGGATTGGCCATGCTGGGGCAGGGCTGTGCATCTTCACAACCTGCTACTTGATTCTAGTCTGGATCCTGGAATGTTGGGGCCTGTTTGGAAAATGTATAGGTACATAAAATATGGAAAGAAGAGCAATAAATGAACACAGTACATAACACAGATTGCACAGCATATAATACATTATAATATAACATACATTTATTACACACAGTGGGTATAAGTTCACAGGGAAGATCTGTCTTTGCTGGATGACAAACAGGGAAGGGCTGAAAATTTTTGGCCTAGAGGGCAAACACAAAAAAGAAGCCAAGGCTCTTCTACCAATGCGCCAGCAGCAAAAAATTGGGCTTTGACAATGGGGATGTGCTTTATCTAATGTCTGGAGAAGTAATATTCAGCATACTTGTGACTGAGATACAATATGGAGAGCATCCTTGTCACCGCTACACAATACAGAGATCTTGCCCCCCCCCAACGAAAAAAAATAATGCCATCCCATGTTTATACTAAGGGCCTTGTCAGGGCATATATGTAATCTGGGGGAATTGTCCTTCCTGAGATACAGGAAGTTGTAAAAAGGAGGTGAGAATTGAGCCATGATTTGCTAAATATTTTACTAAAATGCTTATGTTTTTATTGTGTTTATACACATATAGGAATCCTCATGTGAGTATCGTTAAACACCATTTCCAGTTAGAAAGGAAACTGACCAATGCCAAATCTAAATACAAATATGCTGGAAGGGTTTAGCTAGTAAATCCTATAATTAGTTTTAGAACACGGAAATGATAACACTATTTTGCAGAAAATATTTGCTTAGAAGTTCTACAGCCTTTTAAACTGAGAAAAGTACTTCTGCGCTCAATAACTGCTCAGTCTCCAGACACATCATTTGACTTGTGTCTTATACATGTAGAGCTTCCCGTTTGTAAATGGATTTTCCAAAATCTTATACTTTATTTCAAACACATTCAATGTTATTGTTATAAGACATTTTCGCTTTAGTTTTTAAATACTGGTTTTAATTAATAGATGTCTAATAATTCTACTTCCTGGTGACTTCCTAGAATCCAGTGTTCACCATGGGGAAATAGTTTGTGGTATATAAGAATAGATAAATCACCACCTTTAAAATACACACTAACACAAGCATATAACATAGTCTTGGGTGACAGGGGATTACGATCAGGATTAACCTTTATTACATATATGCCAAGTTTCAAAAGTTCTCCCCCGGAAGATCCTGGGGGAGAAGTCATTTGATAGGGTAGGAGGGGGTGTGCTGATGTCTGCGCGTCACCATAGCCCCGCCCCCACTATGAAATGCCTAAATTCATGGCATTGACTAGCGGGAGCGGGGGTAAATGATGCCATTAAGGCCCGCCCACGCCATTCAATGCCGTGAATTTCGGCGAATCTGGGAGGTTTGCCTACTCTTCCGAGAGACTGGGAGGACTCTCCGAAATTCGTGAGCCTCCCGGGAATTCCGGGAGAGAAGACAAGTATGCTTTATTATCAATATGCCCTGTACCTTGCTCTTATCGCAGTGTGATGTTTACTTTTGCAGTATGTTATTTAAGAACTAGACCAGGGGAGTATTTCATTATTTTAAAATACATAAAGTGTATAATGTTAATGTCTTTTCCTTCCTACACATACCTTCGTACTTACTTGTCCTACTAAAGTTTAACTTAAAATAAGGACACAGAGATGTTATTACTTTTGGCAAAAATAAGGTCACAGTTTATTTATTACGCTTGAAATATAGATATTTTCTGGGACAAAACTGGCCAAAGGCCCTGGGAGTTGTTACCTTCCTCTTGATCAAACCCGCAGCAGAATGAAATATTAACAGACGCAAGGTCTTTTTATACAGTAAGGGACTTCCCAAGACAAGGTGGGAAAACCCTTACTGTATAAATAGACCTTGCGTCTGTCAATAATTCATTCTGTGTGTGTTGGTCTTCCATAGAAGATCAAAGTGCGGTTGTTCTTGTGTTTTTTTTTATTTTGCCAAGCTGGATCATTTGGACCATTTTGGGGTCTTTAAGACTAAAGAAAAGAAGATTATTTTCAAGAACATTTGGAATATTTTTTTTTGGGGTGGGGGGGGTTAATTTTTTGGACTACTCCAGTAACTTGGATGTTATTTTTTTGGGACACTTACAGGACCTGTGGAATATTATGTTTGTTTATTGTTGATATCAAGCGTTATTGGATTAAAAGTTTACAAGATTGGATCATTTACAGATGGAGAAATCAGGGGGTAAATGTATCAAGCTGAGAGTTTTCCGGCAGGTTTGAATAGCCAATCAGATTCTAGCTGTCATTTATTTAGTACATTCTACAAAATGATAGCTAGAATCTGATTGGTTGCTATAAGCAACATCTCCACTTTTCAAACCCGCCGGGAAAACTCTCAGCTTGATACATTTACCCCAGATGATAACTATATGGGGATTTATTATTTTTAGCAAATATATGTGGTTTTAACAAGGTGTGTGGTTTAATTTAGGGGTTTTATTATTTTTATTAAACGAATGTGGTTTAAAAGAGGGTTGTGTGTTTTTTGATGTATCTTCTTTGGTTAAAAGGTGCCGATATATTGTTGTGTTCCTTACTAGGGATGAGCGCACTCGGATTTATGAAATCCGAGCCCACCCGAACGTTGCCGATCCGAGTCGGATCCGAGACAGATCCGGGTATTGGCGCCAAATTCAAATCTGAAACTGAGGCTCTGACTCATAATCCCGTTGTCGGATCTCGCGATACTCGGATCCTATAAATTCCCCGCTAGTCGCCGCCATCTTCACTCGGGCATTGATCAGGGTAGAGGGAGGGTGTGTTAGGTGGTCCTCTGTCCTGGTAGATCTCGTGCTGTGCTGTTTAGTTCTGTGCTGTGCTGTTTAGTTCTGTGCTGTGCTGTGCTGGGCTGTGTTCTGCAGTATCAGTCCAGTGGTGCTGTGTGCTGTGCTCTGTCCTTCTGAGGTCAGTGGTGCTGCTGGGTCCAGTGCTGTGTCCTGTTCAGTCCAGTGGTGCTGTGTCCTGTGCTCTGTGCTTCTAAGGGCATAGTTATTTCCCCAATATTCCCCTGTGTTTAAAAAAATAAAAAAAAGTTATTTAAAAAAATACCAAAAACTAATTTAATTTTTTTTAATTACCACAAAATTTGCACAACCAATCCTGCAGTATAAGCCCATTGGTACTGCAATGTTACCAAGTTCACACATTCAGCAGTAAAAGTCCAGTGGTACTGCAATATTACAAAGTTTACACATTCTGCAGTATCAGTCCAGTGGTGCTGTGTCCTGTGCTCTGTCCTGCTGAGTTCCGTAGTGCTGCTGGGTCCTGTGCCGTGTCCTGTTCAGTCCAGTGGTGCTGTGTCCTGTGCTCTGTGCTTCTAAGGGCATAGTTATTTCCCCATTATTCCCAAGTTTTTAAAAAATAAAAAAAAAGTAAAAAAAAAATTACAATTAAAAATTAAAAAAAATATATATATAATTATAACCAAATTTGCAAAACCAATCCAGCAGTATAAGTCCATTGGTACTGCAATATTACAAAGTTCACACATTCTGCAGTATCAGTCCAGTGGTGCTGTGTCCTGTGCTCTGTCCTGCTGAGTTCCGTAGTGCTGCTGGGTCCTGTGCCGTGTCCTGTTCAGTCCAGTGGTGCTGTGTCCTGTGCTCTGTGCTTCTAAGGGCATAGTTATTTCCCCATTATTCCCAAGTTTTTAAAAAATAAAAAAAAAGTAAAAAAAAAAAAAAAATTTAAAAAAAAAAAATATATATAATAATTATAACCAAATTTGCAAAACCAATCCAGCAGTATAAGTCCATTGGTACTGCAATATTACAAAGTTCACACATTCTGCAGTATCAGTCCAGTGGTGCTGTGTCCTGTGCTCTGTCCTGCTGAGTTCCGTAGTGCTGCTGGGTCCTGTGCCGTGTCCTGTTCAGTCCAGTGGTGCTGTGTCCTGTGCTCTGTGCTTCTAAGGGCATAGTTATTTCCCCATTATTCCCAAGTTTTTAAAAAATAAAAAAAAAGTAAAAAAAAAAAAAAAATTAAAAAAAAAAAAATATATAATAATTATTATAACCAAATTTGCAAAACCAATACAGCAGTATAAGTCCATTGGTACTGCAATATTACCAAGTTCACACATTCTGCAGTATCTTGTGCTACATATAATGGAGACCAAAAATTTGGAGGATAAAGTAGGGAAAGATCAAGACCCACTTCCTCCTAATGCTGAAGCTGCTGCCACATAGACGATGAAATGCCATCAACGTCGTCTTCCAAGCCCGATGCCCAATCTCGTAGTACCGGGCATGTAAAATCCAAAAAGCCCAAGTTAAGAAAAAGTAGCAAAAAGAGAAACTTAAAATCATCTGAGGAGAAACGTAAAGTTGCCAATATGCCATTTACGACACGGAGTGGCAAGGAACGGCTTAGGCCCTGGCCCGTGTTCATGACTAGTGGTTCAGCTTCACCCACGGATCTTAGCCCTCCTCCTCCTCCCCCCCCTACAAAAAATTGAAGAGAGTTATGCTGTCAGCAACAAAACAGCAAACAACTCTGCCTTCTAAAGAGAAATTATCACAAATCCACAAGGCGAGTCCAAGGATGTTGGTGGTTGTCAAGCCTGACCTTCCCATCACTGTACAGGAAGAGGTGGCTCGGGAGGAGGCTATTGATGATGTAGCTGGCGCTGTGGAGGAACTTGATGATGAGGATGGTGATGTGGTTATTGTAAATGAGGCACCAGGGGGGGAAACAGCTGATGTCCATGGGATGAAAAAGCCCATCGTCATGCCTGGTCAGAAGACCAAAAAATGCACCTCTTCGGTCTGGAGTTATTTTTATCCAAATCCAGACAACCAATGTATGGCCATATGTAGCTTATGTAAAGCTCAAATAAGCAGGGGTAAGGATCTTGCCCACCTAGGAACATCCTCCCTTATACGTCACCTGAATAACCTTCATAGTTCAGTGGTTAGTTCAGGAACTGGGGCTAGGACCCTCATCGGTACAGGGACACCTAAATCCCGTGGTCCAGTTGGATACACACCAGCAACACCCTCCTCGTCAACTTCCTCCACAATCTCCATCAGATTCAGTCCTGCAGCCCAAGTCAGCAGCCAGACTGAGTCCTCCTCAATACGGGATTCATCCGATGAATCCTGCAGCGGTACGCCTACTACTGCCACTGCTGCTGTTGCTGCTGTTAGTCGGTCATCTTCCCAGAGGGGAAGTCGTAAGACCGCTAAGTCTTTCACAAAACAATTGACCGTCCAACAGTCGTTTGCCATGACCACAAAATACGATAGTAGTCACCCTATTGCAAAGCGTATAACTGCGGCTGTAACTGCAATGTTGGTGTTAGACGTGCGCCCGGTGTCCGCCATCAGTGGAGTGGGATTTAGAGGGTTGATGGAGGTATTGTGTCCCCGGTACCAAATCCCCTCGAGATTCCACTTCACTAGGCAGGCGATACCAAAAATGTACAGAGAAGTACGATCGAGTGTCCTCAGTGCTCTAAAAAATGCGGTTGTACCCACTGTCCACTTAACCACGGACATGTGGACAAGTGGTTCTGGGCAAACAAAGGACTATATGACTGTGACAGCCCACTGGGTAGATGCATCCCCTTCAGCAACAGCTGCATCAGTAGCAGCAACTACAAAATGGCGGCTCGTGCAAAGGCAGGCAACATTGTGTATTACAGGCTTTAATAAGTGGCACAACGCTGACAACATATTAGAGAAAATGAGGGAAATTATCTCCCAGTGGCTTACCCCACTTAGACTCTCATGGGGATTTGTGGTGTCAGACAATGCCAGTAACATTGTGCGGGCATTAAATATGGGCAATTTCCAGCACGTCCCATGTTTTGCCCACACCATTAATTTGGTGGTGCAGCATTACCTCAAGAGTGACAGGGGTGTGCAGGAGATGCTTGTGGTGGCGCGCAAAATTGCTGGACACTTTCGGCATTCAGCCAGTGCCTACCGCAGACTAGAGGCACATCAAAAAAGCATGAACCTGCCCTGCCATCACCTCAAACAAGAGGTTGTGACGCGCTGGAACTCCACCCTCTATATGCTGCAGAGGATGGAGGAGCAGCAAAAGGCCATTCAGGCCTACACAGCCACCTACGACATAGGCAAAGGAGTGGGGATGTGCCTCAGTCAAGCGCAGTGGAGACTGATTTCCGTGTTGTGCAAGGTTCTGCAGCCATTTGAACTTGCCACACGAGAAGTCAGTTCCGACACTGCCAGCTTGAGTCAGGTCATTCCCCTGATCAGGCTGTTGCAGAAGCAGCTGGAGAAAGTGAGGGAGGAGCTGGTAAGCCATTGCGATTACACCAAGCATGTAGCTCTTGTGGATGTAGCCCTTCGTACGCTTTGCCAGGATCCGAGGGTGGTCACTCTTTTAAAGTCAGAGGAATACATTCTGGCCACCGTGCTCGATCCTCGGTTTAAAGCGTATGTTGTGTCTCTGTTTCCGGCGGACACAAGTCTACAGCGGTGCAAAGACCTGCTGGTCAGGAGATTGTCCTCTGAAGA
Source organism: Mixophyes fleayi (assembly GCF_038048845.1). Classification (NCBI taxonomy): domain Eukaryota; kingdom Metazoa; phylum Chordata; class Amphibia; order Anura; family Limnodynastidae; genus Mixophyes; species Mixophyes fleayi. The sequence goes on from NC_134405.1 coordinate 44,482,412, forward strand.
GGACCGTGACATGCCAACAGCTCCACCCTCATTTTCTTCCACATCTATGGCTGCGAGGAAAAAGCTCAGTTTTCCCAAAAGAGGCACTGGCGGGGATGCTGATAACATCTGGTCCGGACTGAAGGACCTGCCAACCATTGCAGACATGTCTACTGTCGCTGCATTGGATGCTGTCACAATAGAAAAAATTGTGGATGATTACTTTGCTGACACCATCCAAGTAGACATGTCAGACAGTCCATATTGTTACTGGCAGGAAAAAAAGGCAGTTTGGAAGCCCCTGTACAAACTGGCTCTATTTTACCTGAGTTGTCCCCCCTCCAGTGTGTACTCGGAAAGAGTTTTTAGTGCAGCGGGGAACCTGATCAGTGAGCGGCGAAGGAGGTTGCTTCCTCACAACGTTGAAAAAATGATGTTTATAAAAATGAATAATCAATTCCTCAATGAAGTACAGCACTGCCCTCCAGATACTACAGAGGGACCTGTGGTTGTGGAGTCCAGCGGGGACGAATGGATAATGTGTGATGAGGAGGAAGTACACACTGTAGGGGGAGAGGAATCAGAGGTTGAGGATGAGGACGACATCTTGCCTCAGTAGAGCTTGTTTAGTCTGTACAGGGAGAGATGAATAGCTTTTTTGGTGTGGGGGCCCAAACAAACCAATCATTTCAGCCAAAGTTGTTTGGTAGGCCCTGTCGCTGAAATGATTGGTTTGTTAAAGTGTGCATGTCCTATTTCAACAACATAAGGGTGGGAGTGAGGGCCCAAGGACAATTCCATCTTGGACCTTTTTTTTTGCATTATATGACCAATCAACAGTCGTTTGCCATGTTCAAAAAGTAAAACCAAATTTAAAAAAATACAAGAAATTAAACCAAAAGTAAAATGCCGTGTCATAATTTAAAACAAGAGGTATTGACGTGCTCTAAAACTACTGTATTGTTGTTTATATTTTATAAACACTACACTTGAAAGCTTGAGTCTTTCAATAAAAAAGTAACTGTCCATTGCACGAATATTTGCAACAGGGACAATTTTAGGGTTAAGAAAGTCAACTAATAACACTTCGACGCTGTCTGTCTTTATAAACACTACACTTGGAAGTTGGAGGAGGTATTGTGGCCCCGGCACCAAATTTACTACCGGGGCCACTCCACTGTGCAGTCCATATTTAGGTGTATCAGATATTAAACAACGGTGACAGTTGATGCCCAATTTTTTAATTATATTGTGGCCTCGGTACCAAATTGTGTACCGGGGCCACCACACTACGCAGTCCAGATACTTGTTTGGTGGAATTCAGACCAGTTGAGGGTTTTATTATTATATTGTGTGGACCACTCTATACCACACTACAACTCTATACCACTCTATTTCATACTTTAATTCTATTTAATACTTTAATTCTATTTAATACTTTAATTCTATTTCATACTTTAATTCTATTTAATACTTTAATTCTATTTCATACTTTAATTCTATTTAATACTTTAATTCTATTAGTAGTTACCATAAAGAGGAACAAAATAAACCAATTTTACCAAAAGTATAATATGACTTAGACTTACAAACACTACACTTGAAAGATCGTGCCTTTAAATGAAAAAGTCAGTCTTCATTGCACGACTATGTGCAACAGGGACAGTTTTTGGGTTTACAAAGTCAACGAATAACACTTCGACCCTGTCTGTCTTTAACATACTTGATGGGATCTCAATGACGAATTGTCTGTACCATGTTTGGAGGAGGTATTGTGGCCCCGGTATCAAATTGTGTACCGGGGCCACCCCACTATGCAGTCCAGATACTTGTTTGGTGGAATTCTGACATTTTTTAATTATATTGTGGCCTCGGTACCAAATTGTGTACCGGGGCCACCACACTACGCAGTCCAGATACTTGTTTGGTGGAATTCAGACCAGTTGAGGGTTTTATTATTATATTGTGTGGACCACTCTATCTATACCACACTACAACTCTATACCACTCTATTTCATACTTTAATTCTATTTAATACTTTAATTCTATTTCATACTTTAATTCTATTTAATACTTTAATTCTATTTCATACTTTAATTTTATTTAATACTTTAATTCTATTACTAATTACCATAAAGAGGAACAAAATAAACCAATTTTACCAAAAGTATAATATGACTTAGACTTACAAACACTACACTTGAAAGATCGTGCCTTTAAATGAAAAAGTCAGTCTTCATTGCACGACTATGTGCAACAGGGACAGTTTTTGGGTTTACAAAGTCAACGAATAACACTTCGACCCTGTCTGTCTTTAACATACTTGATGGGATCTCAATGACGAATTGTCTGTACCATGTTTGGAGGAGGTATTGTGGGCTCGGTACCAAATTGGGTACCGGGGCCACTCCACTATGCAGTCCAGATAGAGGTGTATCAGATATTAAACAACGTTGACTGTTGATGCCCAATTTTTTAATTATATTGTGGCCTCTGTACCAAATTGTGTACCGGGGCAACCACACTACGCAGTCCATACCCTTTTTTGGTGGAATTCTGACACGTGGAGGGTTTTTTAATTATATTGTGGCCTCGGTACCAAATTGTGTACCGGGGCCACCACACTACGCAGTCAAGATAGATAGATGCGTATCATAGATAAAGTACATTCAGTGGTGTGGGGCAAATTGAAAAATATTCAAAATGCACTGACATTATCAAAAACAAGAGGCAGTCCAGGTACATTTATTGGTGCGAATCATAAAAGTTCAGGGTTTTTAATATATATTGTGGTGACCCACTCCTCTACGCAGTCCAGGTACATTTATTGGTGCGATTCATAAAAGTTCAGGGTTTTTAATATATTGTGGTGACCCACTCCTCTACGCAGTCCAGGTACATTTATTGGTGCGAATCATAAAAGTTCAGGGTTTTTAATATATATTGTGGTGACCCACTCCTCTACGCAGTCCAGGTACATTTATTGGTGCGATTCATAAAAGTTCAGGGTTTTTAAGATATATTGTGGTGACCCACTCCTCTACGCAGTCCAGAAAGATACCTTGTTGCAACGTTTTGGACTAATAACTATATTGTGAGGTGTTCAGAATACACTGTAAATTAGTGGAAATGCTTGTTATTGAATGTTATTGAGGTTAATAATAGCCTAGGAGTGAAAATAAGCCCAAAAACTTGATTTTTAAACTTTTTATGTTTTTTTGCAAAAAAATCCGAATCCAAAACCTTAAATCCGAACCGAGACCTTTCGTCAAGTGTTTTGCGAGACAAATCCGAACCTCAAAAATAACGAAAATCCGGATCCAAAACACAAAACACGAGACCTCAAAAGTCGCCGGTGCACATCCCTATTCCTTACCCACTATGCAGGGGCGCACGGAGGATTTGTCAGGGGGGGTTTCCTCCGCCCCCGTAAAAAAAAATCTAGAGACCTGCCGCGCATGCGCGGCAGCGCCGTTTCGGATGCACTGTAGTATACAGCAGCCGTGGCGCTGTCAAATAAGCGTCCGCGGCGGTCAGCACCGCCGCGGACGCTTCTTAGACAGAGCCGCGGCTGCTGTATACTACAGTAGGGCACTTGTAGGGCACTTTTTAGCGGAGGGGGGGTTTTCTGGAGACCCAGAAACCCCCCCTGCGTGCGCCACTGCTATGTACCCCCCTCCCCTTTTACCCATTTGCTTATTGTCCTTCCCTCCTCCCCTCCCCCCCCCCCTTTTTTTTATTTCTATACCCCTTAAAAACTTTTGCAAATTTAATAAAAACTTTTAAAGGAAAAAAAAAGAGGGTTGTGTGGTTTATTTGAATTGTACCTTGTGGGAATAAATGCCTCAGCGAGCCCTGGTTGTCAGGGCATGCTGGCACTTGTGGTTCTCCAAGTGTAAACATGCCCTGCTTGCCATGGGTATGCTGATGCTTTGTAGATTTACTAGCACCAGCATGTCCAGACTGTTAATGGCAGCCCGAGTTGGCTGGGATTTGCATTTCCACAAAGTAAAATGTGTTTTATACTTTTTCTTTCTTTTTTACTCACTTTATAGAGGGGGGGGCCCACACAATTTTATTTGCGGACCCCACTCCTTAAGGAATTCAGGCCTGTGCTGAACAGCCTGGGGTTGATTTGTCATTATGGCAGGGTGATCCCCTGCTGCGTGATCCCCTGCTCTAGTACCATCAACCCCAGCTGGTTTGCCTAGTGCTGGTTTTTGTGAAATCGGGGGGACCCCACGCATTTTTTCCCCCTGATTTTGCAGCAGCCAGCAGTAGACTAGCAGCATTAGGGTTATTATTGTTAGTAGGAGCAGACCCCAAATATATATATATATATTTTTTACACGGTACTAGAGCCACCCAATCCGCCGGATCTGCAGGCACTGACATCTACATACGTACCCGCAGCGTTCTGTGTAGTAGAGCAGCCCTGTACCCCAACAGGGCACGGATCTTGGGATCTGTGCTTTGATGAATTTGGGTGCACAGAAAGTATAAATCTGTGCATTTAAGACTGAGCTCGGCTTGCGCTCATAATGTGTGTCCTAATGAATGTGGCCATGTGTGTGTATTATTGGCTGGTTTTATGTACGGAGATGGTGATATTGTATATTGCATTTTTGTAATGTCAAAGTGCTAGTATTCCATTTAAAGGTTGTTAGGTTTTTATTGACGTTGATTATATGGTATATTGCATTTTCAGTGGTTCCAGGGCCAGTAGACAAAATAATCTAAAGGATGTGGGAAATTGTATTGATTTATAAACTGCCACAGGAATTTAATGTAAAGAATGATTACATAAGTATTGTTTAAAGTTCCTTTATCACTTTCCTGTAGCGTGCTGACATTTCCACTCTCCTGTTGCTTAATACTGTTCCTTGGGACATGTGATGTTTTTTCTGGACCTGCATCTCCTTTCTGCTATAAGTCTCCTTCCTCAAAGAGAAAACTCACCTATTGCAACTAAGGTCTCTTCTGTGGCAGCTGTGCATTATCTGGAAGGTCTTCAGAGTCGGATTCAGATGATGATCTGGGGGTAAATGTATCAAATAGCGATTTTTGCAAATAGCCAATGTTGCTGGATCATGTAGAAATAATTTATTGTAGAAATTTATTTCAATTAGTGGTGCCGGTGTCAATTTACATAATTGCAAATGTACTTATTTTTTATATTGGAATGTGTTTTGTTTGGAAATGTATTGATTTCGGAGAAAGTATGTCATGTCTGGGTTTTGTAACTTTTCTATAGGAAGTCCCAAGTAAGCATATGAGTGGATGGGGATGTGTTTTTGCAACTGTCTGGAGACAGGTAATCTCATGTTAATTAGACATTTTCATCGCTGAATGACCAACACGTCTGTTGAGCCTGAAAGCACGAGGGGGTAATTATACTGGCTGGTAAACTTCCTATGTGTGTAAGACTAAGGATGCAAGTGGTGACAGATTAATGTGCATTTTGTAAGCTAACTTGCGTTAGAAGCCTCAGACGCTGTGGTGCCGCTAGCAGTAACGTTAAAAGGCGTTAAACCCCTCCAGGCTGAGTTACATGCAGGCTGCATGAATCACCTGGATTGGTTAGAGGGACAGGAGGCTGGATTACGTCCAGCTAGGGTATCTGTGTAAATCTGTATAAAAAGTGTACAGTTTGACCATGTATTAGTAATATTCCAGCTATACTTTTGGAGATCACTAGTACCTTAAACTAGTGAATGTAACTGTCCTTATGAGGACACTTGAGCTAATAAAACATCACTGCTTCAAGATCCTGCTTTGACACCTACTTACCTGCGGCAATTCCTGTGACCTACAGATTAGACCAATCTAACATGTTATCCTTCTGTTATGAGGTTGAGGCCCAGCATTCCAGTACCAACTTTCTGCCCGTTACCCTGCAGCTCTGGCCAGTGTGATAGGCCAGAGGAACCTTCTACAGCAACCCTGATCTGAAGGCAAGAGGTCAAGTGTACCAGTCGGGTGCCCAGAAATGGGGTTCACTAGCAGCAACAGTTACCTAGAAGGGCGTAGTTCTAGGTGACGGTGAAGGAGCCTAGTGGTGGCAGCAGCAAAAAGCCCTTCCTACTGCGATTAGAGGGTGCAATTTGGGAGAAAGAAAGGGGATGGTGGCAAGGCAAGCCCTGCTGGTTGCCAGCAATACACGGGCAGGGTGGCATAGGAGGTCCAACCTGTCAGCATCATTATCTGGTGACTTTGCATAGTAAATTTAAAGCAGCAATGACTTTAAAGGCAAAACTTACCTTTAAAGCTATTGCCACTTTAAATTTACCATGCAAAGTCACTGGATATCGGTGATTTGCAAAAATCGCTATTTGATACATTTACCCCCTGGACTTAATTTTCTGTCTGTACTTTGTGATCTCTTTATTTGATGCAAAATGCTCCTGATTTGTATATCCAATACTTTCCAACAGGTCCCAACTGCTCTAATATGGAATAAATGTCCCGTACAAAACTACAAGGTCCACATGTAATTAATTACATTTTGCACCATGTAAAGTTTCTTTACTTGGATTTGCCACTTTTAGTTTATAACACAATCAATCTGTTTTTCTATTGTTAGTTACGTTTTCTTTATATCCTCTATTTTTTTTCCACAAATGCAGGGATTATATCTGCTAGGTGCTGCTCTGGTGAAGGCTCTGCCCCAGTAAGACTCTGCATCTGCTATGGAATTTCTCCTGGCTGTGTAAATCCACCCAGCACCTTTGATGTTTCTGGCCTTGGAGAATGTCTACCATTAGGCATGTCCATCTTTATTATATCACTGCTCATTCCTGCCACCTGTCTCTTTGCTGTGGTGTCTTGTGAGCCTCGGCCACCATCTGCGTTGCTCCCCCTGGGTCACAATCTCCTTATTGAAAAATGGTTTCCAGGTCTGTCATAGTCACAACGTTAACCGTACTTTGCTTTACTACCACTTAGGGCTTCTCTGCAGATTTCTGTTTAGTCAGATTCAATGGCATAGGCTTTGTCATGTTATTAGTGTTTTTGTCTTAATTATAATCTAATCAGGAACATTCTAAAAATAATATGTTAATGTCATCTGAAGTTGCTTTAGTCAAATGTTTTCCAGCAAATGACTCTGTTTAAGCCAACAAGGGGTTAATGTATTTTGCTGAGGGAAACATACATACTTCAGAGGCCTGCGTTCTGTCACTGCCCATGACTGTTTACTCAGTGATGCTCTGTTATCCCAGAAGGGTAATCAACCATTTTTATTACCCAGTTTAGTGTATAAAGGACCCATAGAAATTGGGTAAATTCGGTAGGTCAAAAAAAAACCTATAGGATCCAAGTTCAATATGTTGGGGCAGATTTATCAAAGTGGGGAAAGCACCATTGCCAGTAAAAATGGAAGTTTTCACAGGAGCTCAGGCTTTTTTTTGTTTCACCCTATACATAAAAGAGTTATCGCCGGGGATAATCGTGCCGCCAGTAAAATCCGCCAGTTCTGGTGACGGCTTCTGTAAGTCTTTGCATGGAAAAGACTATTTAATAAGAATGGAGATAATAGTTAAAAAATTGCTTTGAATACAGCAATGGGAGTTTGCTGCATGCCCGTGGATGGCCCAGAGAGAGACCACTTACCCAACCTGTTAGGTGATGCAAAGCGATGAGTAGTTATAGAGTGCAGATAGGGGCACAATGAAGACACAATGTCTACATTTTGCCAGCAAGCTTGGGAGCACTCATGTAGTCACTCATCATATTAACACCGGAGTGGCTCAGCCTTTTAGGGAAACCACATATTGGATGAGCTCAATTTCCTCAGCATGGTCAAGAATTAGATGCTAAAACTGGGGTGCTTGTATCTTACCACAGACACTGAGTGTCGAGTGTGGTGTTAGTGCACAAGAAGGACCAGAATACCCGTTTCTGAGAGGACTATCATAGGCTGAATGAGGTGACCATGATAGATTACTATCTCATACCCCAGGGTTCATGACCAATTAGACCAGCTGGGGGCAGCGCTCTATGGGCCTGATTCAGCTCCAAGTAAAACTTGCACGCAAGTTGCACTTTATAAAAGTGCACAGAACTTGAGCATACTTCTGCCCGTATTCAAATACAAGTAGATGTCAAGATATGTTTCGATTTGAATCTGGGTGTAAATACGCTGTGGCTAAACAGTATTTCCCGTATGTAGACACATAGACGGCAGTATAAGCACATGTGTATATACAATAGATGGTCCTATCAGAACGCATAACATAAATTGTAATGTAAAATACTGATGCGAGTGAGTTCTCTGTAAAGCGCTGCGGAATTAGTGGCGCTATATAAATAGCTGCTTCTGCTGCTGATGATATAAGAACAGTGTCGGACTGGTGCATGAAGGGCCCACCAGAGGGGATGTGGCCAACCATCACAAAGACGAGACCAGACACTAGAGGGGGAGTGGTTAGGCCACAAAGGACAGCTAGCACCATAGTGTAGTATATAAAGAATGCAGTGTGGGTATAAAGAGTACACAGTCTTGACCTACACCTTAGATTGGGCAGAAAGGTCACCAAACATCAGGATTATCCCACTAGACCAGGCTTGGCTAACCTGTGGACTCCAGGTGTTGTGAAACTACAAGCCCCAGCATGCTTTACCAATATATAGCAGCCTATTGCTGGAAGGGTATGCTGGGACTTTTAGTATCACAAAACCTGGAGTACCACAGGTTAGCCAAGCCTGCACTGGACTCAGAACATTTGACAGATTGTCCTACCTGTTCTTGTCACTTTGACCACCTGTGGCTGCTGGTTTCTTTAGTTGCGGCTTGTCTGGATCCTGGCATGTTGAGAGCTCTATTTGGAAAAAATAATGGGTACATTTAGAAAATTTCAACCAGCCCCGGCGTTAAATCAATTGGATCTACAATTAATACTTAGGCCTTCTTCCAGCCCCAACATAAAAGTAATAGTATTCCCATTTAATAAACCTAATTCCCTCCTTCCAGACAGCCCCTGCAATAAATTAATCACATTTACGTATAATAAATATACCTATTTCCAGCAACCGTCACTGCCATTAAATAATTCATATTCACATTTAATAAATAGACCTCATGCTCCTCAAACTCAGCCCCACATTCAATTAATAGCGTCCAGATCACCCCATCTTAAATTAATAGTCCCCACTCTAAAAATAAATTGCCCCATCTTTACCCTACAAAGAAAATAGCACCCATTATTTAGCCACCACCTACCACACACACATTACATTTCCACAAGTCCGCTGTGCCATCACACACACATTACTGCTCCCCTTCATCACCATGCTGTGCCTCCTTATGATCACACTGAGCCCTCCATGCTGCTTTTGCTCCCCCCCTTCTCCTGGCCCCCCTTCATCACCCTGTGCCTTGTTGCTTTTGCTCCCCCCTTCTCCTGGCCCCCCTTCACTCTGCCATGCTCCCCCTTCTCTCTGCCATGCTCCCCCTTCTCTCTGCCATACTCCTCCTTCTGTGCCATGCGCCCCCCTTCTCTGTGCCATGCGCCCCCTTCTCTGTGCCATGTGCCCCTTCTCTGTGCCATGCTCCTCCTTCTGTGCCATGCTCCCCTTTCTCTGTGCCATGCTCCCCCTTCACTCTGCCACTTACCTTTTCTATCTGCTTCTTCCTTTGCTTCTCTTCTGTCTTGCCGGCGCTCCTCACTGGACATTGGGCGTGATGACGTCACGCCCGACAACCAGTGCGAACGGAGTCGGCGCCGCGGTCACGTGAGTTTTTTTTTTTTTTTTTTAATAAAGTTTCTCTCTCCCCCACCAACGAAGAGGGGAGCGATTCAGGGTCAGGGTGGATAGTCCGCTCCCCCGGAGGGCCAGTCCGACCCTGTATAAGAACATATATATAAGTATTATAGAAATATATATTTAAATGTATTATTTTTTTTTTTACATTTACAATACATTTGTATAGTCTGTAATAATTCTTGTTTAGAGATGTTCTGTGCTATCTAGTGGCACGCATAAATGCGCTTTTTAAATCAAATCATTCCGTGTCAGTCATCACTATCAGTCGGCATTTACACATGAAATTTAGTGGGTGTTAATGATATAGCTGAAGCCAAAGAAGAAACCCAGGACCTGAAGCAGCTGCATCTGCATGAGAACGCCCTTACTGTACATTGCCTTTGTTATTCTGCCCCTTTCCTCCCCAGTTCTGCCTCTCAAGTCATAGTCAGTCGTAAGTGTCATTTGAGTTCGGAAATGAATTGCATGTTTATTGGCATAAGGTCCGTTTTTGAGCATGTGCAAACAATTTCTCGCAAGACACGCTACACAAATGGACATTCGTACGAACATTAAGCAGACCCTATGTGTCCATCTTGGATCTTAGTAACGGGTACTGGTAGATATCCCTTACCAGGAACCTCTGCATTCATCACACTCTTTGGGCTATTTGAGTTTATTGTTATGCACCTCAGAATAAAGAATGTCCTGGCCACTTTCCAGTGAATGCTGTTTCACCTCCTGGAAGGGTGTCAGGAATTTGCCCAGGGATACTTGGATAATATATCTATTTTCAGCAAGACATGTGAAGAGGATCTCAGACAAGTTGTATAGGTACTCAAGTGCATTAGTAAGGCTGGACTGACTATCTGCAGTGACAAATTCCAGATGGGGATGGTGGAAGGGCTCTACTTGGGGCATTGGGTTGAAGGAGGCAAAATTCATCCAGAGTCAGCCAAAGTCAAGGCTATCTTATCCTGACCGTGGCCCTCCAACTAGAACCAGTCTGGGGCTCCCTAGGGGAAGGTATTATCAGAAATTTGTGCCACAGTGCAGCTCTATTGCACAGCCCCTGATGGACCTGACATCCAAGAAGCATGCCAAGCAGATGCATTTGACCACAGAGTGTGAGCAGGCATTCTTTCAGTTAGAGGCAGCCTTAGCTCAGCCCTCTGTCATTGCTGCTCCTGACTTCCAACGGTCAATTAATTGTGCAGACTGATATCTCGGTTGTGGACTGGGAGCCGTGCTTAGCCAGGTAGCAAATGATGATCAGAAGCACCACAAAGCGTACTTCTCCTGGAAACTAGTGGACCAGGAGATGGCGTATTCCACCATTGAAAAAGTATGCCTTACCATTGTACGAGTACTTCAGCTGTACCTGTACACAAGGAGTTCTTGGTGGAGACTGACCACAGTCTGCTAAGCTGGCTGAACCGGACCGCAGATGGCAATGGCAATATTGCTCTAGAGCCTGGCCTTGCAATCATTTAAGTTTTTAACCTATTACAAGAAGGATTGAGATCATGGGAATGCTGATTGACTGTCTTGGCAGGAATAGATTGAATCCCTCACCTGACCCATTCATCTCTGCAACCGAACTCTTGCTGAATGAGGTGAGAGCAGGGTTCCCGGACATATTGAAAATAAAGGTTAAGCTTGTATTATATGTCATTAATTGTATGCATTTTTAAAGTTGTGTTTGCATATTCTTAAATGTTAGGGGGGGGGGGGGGGTTCAATAGATACCGCTAAACACATGCGGTTATCAGGGAACCTAGACACCCAGTGAATTTGTGTACTCTGCTGGTTAAAGACATTGCGGGACTTCCTCCGCTATCGATCATGGTGAGCCGGAAGTGTCGATCAGATGGAGAACCACTTTTGTTAACTGAGAGAGGATATAAAGGTTCAGTGGCAGTATGCTTTATTGCCTGACAAATGGATACCCATTGTTGTCCAATGAGCCTAGCCAGAATTTCTGGAGCCCCTCTTCACACTGCCATCTAAGAACTTGAGGGCGACACAGTGGCTGCCCTTCATTATGCAGGTACCCAGTCCATCGGGGAAGTGTTATATGGGATTAGCCCCCAGACTTGGTTTAAAAGAGTTAGCACGGCCATCCATTCTCTGTTCTACATCCTACTTTAGAAAGGCTGACTAGGAGTTATGTCTCATTTTGGACTAGTCTAGAAATGAGCGGAGCATCAAATTTGCTAAGCCTCGGAGAACTTTGCTACTTTGATACTGGCCAGCTGGTGCTGAGAGGGCAAAAAAGCTAATTATAAGTCTGGTATCCTCACACCCCCTCACCACAAATCACCCTTTCATTGTCACATGCTTCATTGGCAGATGTATGTTCACTGATGCTCTGCTCCTACTGAACGGCAGTGAATAAGACATACTTCCCAACCTTCCGATCCACTGGACAACGGTTCTGCAGGTGGGACGGCAGGACAGAGTTCACTAAACTGGACTGTCCTGTCTAAATACCATCTAAATCGGGACAGTTCAGATATATGGTTAAAGGGGAAAATTTTATGCTGTTACAGGAATAGATTTTATGAAGTAGTAGGAAGTGTTATATGGAAACATCATATGGAGTAATAGGAAAAGTTATAATTGGGGGTATATGATTCAGTGCAGTTAGTAAACAGGAGGTGCTGAACGGCATCAGCTATTACCTCTTGTCTACAGTTTGGTAAAGCGATATGTCGCAGGTATGGCACAATCAGAGCTTAAAATGGAAAGATTAATTGCTGTAAACCACTGGGCAAGTAATGAAGAGGTTAATTTAGCTAAACTGACAGTCTCACCTGACCGTTTACTCTATTCTAGCACACTGCTGTGGCCAGCCTCCTATCATAAATGTATTTTAACACTTATAAATATAAACAAGAGAGGATGAGGTTTGGCGCTTCCTATACATATAAATAACGGAATATCGCTAATTGTTATTGTCTTTCCACATTATTTGAAGGCAATTTTCAAATACAAAAAATAAACATTAATATATTGAACGAACTCAGCAACCAATAATGAGTCTGTTCATTGACTAAAAAGCAAAAAAAGATAATGATTGCTAACTGGAACCGGACTCCTCTTCTGCTGTGCTGCAAGTATTCGAAGTACCATCCTCCAGCAGAGTCTCCCTGTGTAGATACAATCGACACCTGTTGTCCATCATCCAGGGCATTCAATGTGTCTCTAATTAAAGGAATACATTTGGAGCGTGTATTCTAATATCATGTAGGCTCCAACTGATCCATTCATAAACATGAAAAGGAAGAGATACATAGAAACATAGTGTAATCCCGTCTTTAAAGGAAAACAAAGTGCTAGTTTCTTCTAGAAAAACTCACATTAATTGGATCATACATAAAACAGGTTGAAAACAACACTCTGTAAAGTGATAAACTCTGAAGCTGGCGTACGTTAACATAGCTGAAAACTTTCACTGAAAACATGTCTGCTTTGAAGAGCAGAGCTGCACAGCGCATGTGTGGAGGGATCATGTGATCCCTCCATGTCACATGACTCACCTTCTTTCAGTCCAGGATCTCTGTGCGCATGCCCGAGGTTTTCGGTCGGCGCATGCGCACTAACAAAAAAAGAGGAGAAGATCAACGCTGCTTTCTTCGGATGAGAAGAGACTGCGATGAAGAGGTGAGTCACTTCTCAGGGACAACAGGTTATCAGCACTGCTGTCCCTGAGATCTTTCTTGATAGATTGCCGGAAACTTTCAATCCTTATCAAGGAGATAAGGTTTGAAAGGTTTCAACACAAAAAAAAATGATAGATGATAAATAGCCCCTTTCACTTGGCTAACCTGGATGTGTCTTTCACAGCCAGAGAGAGGATATTTATAGCACAATTCCACTGCTGATGTAAATACCCTTTGAAATCACAAAAGGTAGGGTCCCACTGTAGGTAGGGTCTAACTGTAGAGTCCAGTATGTCATATAGGAGATGTGTAACAATACTGGGACCTGGCGCCCCTTGTACTTTGCAGACTACACTGCTGAGATGTTGATAATCAAGGGATGATGAGCCAGCTCCCTAATGGCCCCACCTAGTGTCATATCATGGGTCATTTACCACTTAGACAGATACCTCTTAAAAGAAGTTGAGGAAATAATTAAAGAATAAACATAAATCACCGAAATGGCTACAAAGTATTAACACGTTAGATCAGTACACGGAATGTAACAACATATGCATGAAGGGTGACCATACATTGCATATAGGAGCAGTGGTCACTGAGGCTGTGGACGCTTCTCAAGCAACTTGGGTATACCTTGGTTGTCTTACATTCTATCCTGCCAGGCTTGATAGTAGTCTGACCAATCATCAGCCCTAATTAGACTAATTAGGTTTCAGCCGCCTTTTCCTCCTGGTGCAGTGATTGGTGAAGTCCTATAGAGCTCTAGCCTCCAGTCACTCTTAACCACAGTAAAAGTTCCTTGCAGTCTCTCTCACTGCACTTTAAAATCCCCTCCATTCCCACAGTTCTGAAGGAGGGGGGGAGAATGGATGTGACACCTCATTGGACATTCAGGACTGGGAAATCCTTATCTGGGGGCAAATAATGAAGCAAAGTTGGAGCCTGGTACCCTTGCTGATCTGGCTCCCTGTATTGGTGGGTGATGGCACCATGGAACTCACAGTTAGTATATAAAATAACTTAATCCCAGTAAATATCCTTAAGCCCAGGCTGATCATAAAATTAACCCTTTAGTGGTGTTTCCAGTCCAAACTGTTAGTCATATGCCTGGCAGTTTTGGCCCCTAGAAGCCAACTGTATGCTCACAAAGTCCCACAGATCATCCGAGCAATGCGTCCCTTTCTGCAGCATAACATATTCCAACATGGATATCATTACAATTCTATGTGACCATACTCTTTTTACTGAACATATAACATTACAATACTGAATCTTCAGTTATGCCACAAGTTTTTATGCCAGCAATATTTTGGATGACTGAGGGTTCACGGTGAGAGAGGGTTCATGTTGGGCTTAACCTTTATTGACAGAGTTGGGTACAATGCTCTCATCACAAATTGTAATACATTAAAGGAATAGTGTTCATAATTAATTTTTCATAAAATATATGTCAAACTTAAATACTAACCCCTTAGAGAAATTACAGTAATACAATATTGTCCACATTACTATATTTTCAAATTTGATATTTATTACATATGGTAATGACATCCTTTATGTCTTTTCAGCACACCCCTCCTATGAGGATTTCTTAAAAATCTAATATTTTTTCTTTGGTACATCCTTGACGTACAATTTTAAATTCAATCAACCAATCATGAATTTACACAATGGACAGTCAGACAATCACGTATCTTCTGAAATTACATTTACTAATGTTACATTAACACCATATTTCCTATGCAGATGTGCAGGAGGTTATGACCAATTTGTTGAAAGTGGAGATATATCCCCACGATATTCCCCAGAAAAGATATGGAAAGTAAAAGATTTTGGACTCTTTTATTGTCATGACTATTGAATTACTTTTTTGTATGTCATTGATTATATGTTTTTTTGTTATATCCAAATGCCCTGTACTTTTTTTTACAGTAAATCTAAAATGTAGTAAGTTTGTCCTTGATATCTAATGACTACAAAGCCTGTTTGTATTGCTTAAACATGTCACCCCTTTGATTGCCGGTGTCTGATATGGTTAAGCCTTTTGATTAACAAACAGCATAGCATGTGCCAGTGTGTACATTTTGTGTAGTAGAGGTTTGGTGTGTTAACCCTTTGACTGCTGGCATGTGAGTTGTTCATTAACATAGGAGCAGAGTTTGTGAAAGCATGTACATTTGTGTGACAGTATATCGGTGTCCTATTGCCTTGATTCAGTAGGTAGTGACAGATTATAGGTGCGTATGAACATGTGAGTACTGTTTGTGGGAGATTCAGCAAATCTATAACACATACTTACCAACTCCCGGAAACAGAGGGGGCGTGACTGGAGGGCGGGATGAGGCTAATCGCGTCATTTTGGCACCACCCTCCGCGAAAACGTAATTCACGTCGTGGGGGGCGGGGCCAAAATGACGCGATTGGCCTCGTCCCGCCCCCTCCCGCCCTCCAACATGGCATGATTCACCGAGAATCGCGTCAAATGACGCAATTCTCGGTGAGATTGGGATGCGGGAGAAATGCCAGCTTGCCCGGGAGACTGACCCGAATTTCGGGAGTCTCCCGGACTTTCCGGGAGAGTTGGCATGTATGCTATAACATGTGTGATAGGTGAGTGCAAGATTTAGTGCTGGAACATTGTGTAACACCGCAGAGTAAACATCCACATCACAACGCTGGAAGCATGTTTATGACAGTATATGAAGTACAATTTTAAGGTGTATTTAATATTTTTTAGGCCTTGTCACATACACATCAGGTAGGGTCAGGTGAGTACTGTTTGTGACATGGTGGTAGGTAGGAGAGATTAAGAGATAAAATTTGGAGTATATTTACTAGTCTGCGAGTTTGAAAAAGTGGAGATGTTGCCTATAGCAACCAATCAAATCATTCATTTAGTACATTCTGCAAAACGACAGCTAGAATCTGATTGGCTGCTATAGGCATCATCTCCACTTTTTTTAAACCCGCAGTTTAGTAAATATACCCCCAAGAGTTAAATGTGAAAGAGTCCTGAAAAATATGGGACGCTTGATTAGCCTGGTATTGTTGTTTCAGGATGGGGGTCTGTACAATGCGGCTCTGGGCTAGAGGCCTGTGCAGGGTGGCTTCTATCTGAGGGAAGGGGCTGGATTTTCTAATTTTAAGGGGGAGATTTAATTTAGTGCGAGGTGTCTCTGGAATGTCCACGGAGACTTCTCTTGCTGATGATACGGCAGGAGTCTCTGCTCAAATTTTCTCACACCCTACAGAGGTGCGCAGCAAAATGAGCGTAGATTCATTCCATAACTGACGCCAATGTGCGCAGCCGGAGAGTATCATTATCAGCATTTTTATTTATATAGCACCAGCAAATTCCGTAACGCTTTGCAAATGGGAACAAACATTAATAAAACAATACTGGGTAATACTTCATCATCGCCATTTATTTATATAGCGCCACTAATTCCGCAGCGCTGTACAGAGAACTCACTCACATCAGTCCCTGCCCATTGGGGTTTCCAACCTAAATTCCTTAACATACACAGACAGACAGACACACACACACACACACACACACAGACTAGGGTCAATTTGTTAGCAGCCAATTAACCGACCAGTATACAAACAAAACAAAAAAACAGTGCAAGTATAGCCCTATCTCTGAGCTGCTCAGTACTTATAAATAGGATCCCACTAGATCCAAAATAGACACAAAAGAAAAAACTTATACGTACATAAAGCGTTCAAGCTGAAATCCATAGACATATGAGGATATCCTGGCTCATAATGTCACAGACACATCAGAATACATGTAAGATAAAAATGCAAAATATATATAGTGTAATACATAGAGACAGTCTCTCAATACAGAATGGAAGTCCCAGAAATAGCCCAAGATCAGACTGAAGACCTCCTAGTATTCAGCAGTGAAAGAAGGAATTAATATCTTCCATAAAGTGCTTCACACCAACATCTCCCTTGTGAATTGTGTGCTTACAGGAAATTATCTTTAAACACAGCACTGTATAAGGATGATGTACGATCCTCCCAAAGAATTTTCTGGATATGATGGACTCCCACACAGTAACATAGATAATGAAAAAAAGAAGAAACTCTCTCGTGCATTAACTTTTTAATAGCACATATAGAGATAAAAATGCATGTGAAAAGACATACATAAGTGAAACATCCACAAGAATCAAAGTAGATAACTCCTACCAACAGTCCAGAATATTAATGCGAAGGAATACAGTTTACCGCTGCCACAGATGACTAAATGGATTGACTCCTCCAGCACCATACACTGCAATTGGCAGGACCTAATGGAATGTATAAAGATGAAGAGGCTATTTCATCTTGAGCGCTTTATGTTTGTATAAGTTTTTTTTTTTTTTTTACCCTACCACTATGTTTTTGGAGTGTGGGAGGAAACCGAAAGAAACCCAGCAAACATGGGGAGAACATACAAACTCCTCACAGATAAGGCCATAGTCAGGAATTGAACTCATGACCCCAGTGCTGTAAGGCAGAAATGCTAACCACTTAGCCACCGTGTTGCCCTACATACAGACATAAAGACAGAGAGGTAACAGGGCCCTGCTCGCAAGCTTACAATCTATGGGTCAATGGGAGTTTGAAACACAAGGGCACGTGCTACATCATATTGCTCATTGGAACAGCTAGAATGCAAACGTATAAAGTATTGAGTGGGCTGTGTGATCAGTCACACAGCAATGTGTGTCAGAGGATTGTTGTCTTGTGTTAGCTGTATAGAGGGTGGTAATAGGGTAACCCAGGGAGATTAAGATGCTGTTTGAGGAATTTTATAAGCTTGTCTGAAGAGGGTTTGAAGACTAGAGGAAAGTCTTACTGTGCGAGGGAGGGACATCACAATGATGTCTGTGCGCCACATTGCCGGCAATTGAATCTACCCCTAATAGGGTGAATAATAGACCCTCCCTCAAGAATGTAAGCTCTCATAGGCAGGGCCCTCTTTACCTATTATGTTTACCTATTATTTCACGTCTGTCGACTCTTCTCCCTTGTATGTCTTGTCGTGCCTTTTGCTACATTCTTCCACACAGTTTTGCTCACACTCATCTGTGCTACTTATATGTAACTGCTTTATGTATTTGTGATTTTGGTTACTGTATTAGTTATGTCCCATGTGTATTTGTACGATTGTCTGGGGCTACGGAATATGTGGTGCTTTCTAAATAAATAATAATCATACTAATAATATTAATAATAATAGCTTTTTTAATCGCGCAGTGACAGGATGTATAACTGTTTTGTTCAATGCACATTTTCTTCTGAAGCTTGCAATTAGCTTTTTTAGTGGTTTGATCATTACATTTGGAGATAAACATTGAAAGAGGTTTAATATTCAGCAGAACAAAAAACAAATCAGGCGCTAATGGGTATATCAGGGTACTTGACCAAACCGCTGCTCAATCTTTAACAGGTACTGTACCCTGTTATATACAAAAAACAACAAGCCAAAAAACACAGATGAGCACTGGTATTGGTAACCAATATAGTTATTGTTTATTAAAACTCTATGTTTATTATAAAAAACAATCATATATAATTTGGCTAAGTGGTTAGCACTTCTGCCTCACAGCACTGAGTTCAATTCCTGACCATGGCCTTATCTGTGAGGAGTTTGTATGTTCTCCCTGTGTTTGTGTGGATTTCCTCCGGGTGCTCCAGTTTCCTCCCACACTCCAAAAAAACATACTAGCAGGTTAATTGGCTGCTATCAAATTGACCCTAGTCTCTCTGTCTCTGTCTGGCTGAGTGTGTATGTTAGGAAATTTAGACTGTAAGCTCCAATGGGGCAGGGACTGATGTGAGTGAGTTCTCTGTACAGCGCTGCGGAATTAGTGACGCTATATAAATAAATGGTGCTGATGATGATATAATTAAAAATATCCATCAATACAGCAAACTTGGCAGGTATATGCCCTAAATATCAACCAAATTTTTTTTTATATATTGTGTCCATCCGACACATAACTTAGCACAGGGGATTCCAAACTTTTTCAGTTCAAGACACCCTTAGGGCCTCCATAATTTTTTCAAGGCACCCCTAAGCCAAAATAATTACCAAGTAGTCCCCCGCCTTGCTTACCACTGGCCCTGGCCGAGGCACCCTTGTGAGATTGCCGAGGCACCCCAGGGAGTCTAGGTACACAGTTTGGGAACCACTTAGCATATAGAATTACTGAAAGAGTCCAGCCTTTTTTTGTATAGTAGTTTGTTTTTATGCAGATGGGTGTTACTGCATTTGGGTAGGTACGGACTGCATCCTATTAGGGCTCCTGTTGAGTATGTATTTTTTCTAAATTTGTAAGTAACTTTGGCTTGTTCACTTGTATGTTACACAGTAATAGAAGTTATCTAGATAAGATATATAATTAGTGGCACTATATCAGTAATAATAATAATAATAATAGATGATAATAATAATAATAATAATAATAATAATAATAAATGGTAAAACCCCAAAATTGCTTAATTCCACACACTTAATTTCTTCCCTGAAAAAGTGAAAATTTTGTTGACCTTATTTAAAATGACCGGAGGTCTGTGTGAGTTTGAAGTTGTGAAACTCCCAGCATGTACTATTCCTTCAAGAGGAAACTCCAGGAATCTCATTCTTGTCAACACTACATTCCACAAACATTTTATCCATGAGACACTCTGAGAATTACTAGCAGGGGTCTCATTGCGTGCAGGCTCCAGAATTCAGTTTGTTGTTGAAGTAAACAGAATGACAAGTTAATGGGGAAATCTGAGACTGGAGTATTATGCTGACACGCTGCATTCTATGACTGCACTTCCTTTCATTTTCTATTTTGAAATAATAATGAATTCCCGGAAAAGAGCAGGCTCTGTTGGAGCTTAAGCATAAGCAACTAACAGACGGACTTTCCCTGAAACCTCATTGCTCTGTTTCCCCCCACCCAGAGCTACACTGCTAATGCTCCTCACTCCCAGGGTACCACCGCCCCCGATGACAGATATGTTCAAGTAGCTAATGGTCATTCCAAGGTCACCATTTCACCTGGAAAATGAAATCATAGTGACTTCTGGTGATTGCTCCCTTTTCACTGGCCAGTGCAAACTAAGCACAGTGTAACGGACGTAGCAGCCAGTAGTGGTCAAGAGGGGGAGAGACAAAGGGTAGCCCTGAAACACAGGCAACCTATGGCCCTCTGGAAATTGTGGAACTACAAGTCCCATATTTTATTAAAGTGAGTCGGTGTGCTTTGTTCAATTACATTTAACCCCTTATGCATTATACAATAGCCAAAGCAATAGCAAAGTTTCCATTCCATAGGATCCACTCATTCATTAAAATAATAGTGGGAAGTCTCTACCTTATTGCCCTATATCAACGTGTAATGTGTGTGTGTAACCTTGCAAATCAAAAGTAAGACATGGACACTCGTAATTTTTGAAATTATAAAGTTGCAGTTTATTTAAAAGTAATAAACCTCTTTGTGGCGGAGAGAGCATAGCAGTCAGGTAAATAACCAATCTTTCAACCAAGAACCGTGGGGGACTATCGCTGAACCACTTAACCAAGATCGATATCTTTACTTTTAGCCGGTGCTAATCTAGCGTCACGTGACTGCTCCCCTTCTAGACTTGACATTGTCATGCTAAGCAAAGCACAACAAGGAACCCTCCACGCAGAAGAGTCAAGAGTCATGGTACTTCGAGAAAGGGCAGAGACGAGCAGCCAATCAGGGTAGTACCTTCGATTAGTCACTGACTGCACAGCTCTCCTACCAACTGCGCCTGCATAAGGAAAATAAACTTTTTGTTAGCATAAAATTAAACTAAAGTAGGGCGGGTGGGTGATATCGATGACGATCAGCAACTGGAAGGACCCAGCATCCACTGGGAGCAGAATCTATATGGACAAACCACGCCTCCCAGTGGAAATCCTATTGGACTGCATTGTAAACATCAAGACAATAACCCTCGCTGGTAAATGCATCTCAGAGACTTCAACACATAAATTTAAAAGCCATTGGCTTATTGCCTCACTTATTATACCCAGTGCCCCACAAATCACACTTACCTACAAAGCTCTCACCCATTCCTCCCTTCCTTACATCTCCAACCTCATCTCTACCCACACTGGTTGCCCATTCCCTCCACTCTGCCAATGACCACCGCCTCACTACTACACTGATTGCCTCTACCCACTCCCACTTCGTCTGTGCTGCTCCTCATGTTTGGAGCAATATTCCATGCCCTATGCGATTAGCCACTACTCTCCAAGGCTACAAGCATGGCCTTAAAACCCATTTCTTTATTCAAGTCTATCAGCTCTCCTCCTAACTCCTTTGCCTCTGCTACCTCCAGTTCTGACTTGGTGCTACCCTATTTGTGCCCTTCTCTTTGTAAGCAGGAGCAGGGCCGACTTTCCTCATGTTCTTCTACTATTCCATCACCCTCTGTACCTCTAGCCCTGCCTCCCTAGCACTGTTTTCATCAGCCCAGTGCTACTTGCCTTTGGAAAATTACCATCACCCTCACTCACTGTCCTGTAAATTTTTTTATCTGCATCACCAATTTATCTGTATTAAACTAAACATAATACCAGAAATATACTAATTAACAGTTAACACAATGTACTTGTATTATGGATTGTTGCTGTGTATTGCAAATTTCATGTACGGCACTGTAGAAGTTTTGTGTCGCTTTATGAATAAAAGATAATTATGATAATAATAATAATAATAATAATAACTCAGATGGTGGTCTGACAACTTTTCAACACAGGGCCGTTAACATCTAGGGTGAAATTCAAATAATTTTTGCTTCCACCCCACCTCAAGTAGGGGCACGAGCCCTGTGCTGACCTGTCTGGGAGCTGGTTATGATTATAATGGGGGATTCCACGCAGCTGATTTCTGGCTCACCCTAGGCCGGGTATTGAAGTTGTAAGGGGGTATGCTTCCTTTTCTTTTTTTAATTATAATTTTTTAATTATATTTACTTCCAGAGTTGGACCTGCCTGAGCAGTAGGACTTGATATTGAGGAAAGTCAATCGCTGTCAATAAAAAACTACAATCAATTATTTTAGGGTAATTTTTAACAACAAATTGAATAATTAGCCCTGGCGCGAGCCAGTCTGGGCTGACTATCACCATAGGACGAAAAACAGTTGCCTAGTTGTAATCTTTGCCCCTCCACACATTGATCAGTTCCGGTACCTATTGTAGGAGAGGGAGGCAGGGTGCACAACAAAAAGGGGGTGTGGGTAGTGAAAGAATGCAGCTCCCAGAATGACAGCTTTTCCATTCATGTGGATAAGGGGTCTATAAGAACACTGACTTATTATACATAAAAAAATAAATAAAATAAACACCATAATTGTCCCAGGTTTTAAATATTAGTTCCTGAAAATTATTGCCGCTAGTTTCCAATATTGGCCGTCAATACAGTACAAATCTGGTGCTGAATACAATTCTCAGTGTGTCCCCCGGGTCTTTATAATATTATATTTATTGAACAGGAGCATTTTGAAAATGCAAATATATGAAATTATAACCAAGTTCAGTAAGCATACCATAATGTGGATCATAGTCCTAGAATATCTAACTAGACCATGTCATACCTGATGGGCTAAGATACATCTGCTCAACCCCAAAATGCCCCTGGAAATTTTTGAAATATGCTTCTAACCATGAAACACACCCACACTACTTACACAAATAAATTGTAATTGAACAAAATACACACACTCCCTTACTGCCTTATTGAAAAAATAATTGACAAACTTAAAAACCGTCTGTGCTTTGAACCCACGCAGAGCCAGGGCCGCCTTCAGAAAAAATCGGGCCCAGTACGGGCCCCCCGTGCCACCCGGGCGCCCCCCCCCCTCATGAGTCCCCCCCCCCCATGAGCAACACATACTTTCATACTTACCTGGGGCCCGCCGCTGGTCTCCGCTATTCTGTCTGCAGCCTGGCTGTCACCGTGACAGCCAAGCACCACGATCCGATCGCAGGGGGAATGAATCCTCCACCCCTGCGATCGGATCCTGGTGCCTGGCTGTCACGGTGACAGCCAGGCTGAAGACAGAATAGCGGAGACCAGCGGCGGACCCCAGGTAAGTCTGTGCTGAGCTGTTGTATCGGGCCCCCTGGTGAGCCCGGGCCCGGTACAACAGTACCCCCCGTACCCCCCTGATGGCGGCCCTGCACAGAGCACTTGTAGTCCCTCAACAGCCTGGAGATACAAGTTGCTGTAAGTCACAAGCCGTCTATTTCACATTTATACAATGCTTATTTAGTGTTTCAGCAACCTGTGGCTGGCCAACTGGTGTGGAACTACAAGTCCCAGCATATCTAGTGTCTTTATAAATTCTTGGGAATACAGTATGGCTTAGTCAACGAAAATTATTGAGAGTCAGTTTGTAAGTTGCAGGTTTGTACTTCAGTCTTGTCAACCAACTGTATCCCATTCAATGCTGCTGCACAGTTATACATCTAAGTAAACAACAGCATGACCTCATATTAACCACTTTAGGGCCAGAGGTATTTTTTACCTTAATAATCAGAACAGATGTTGCGCTTTTGTGCTTGGTTGGCTTCATCAAGAATAATTTTTATGTTTTGAAATGGAAGTAAAAAGTGTTATGAATACTCATTAGCAGATCAGACCCCTAGAACCTCTTTGCTTATTAGTATTATTAGTATCGTAGATTTGTAAGGCGCCACAGTGCTCCGCAGTGCTGTACAGTAGGAAAAACAGTACATACATAAAACAGGGACATACAAAGTAGACATAAAAAATACAGATATGAAAACAAAGGGTATGAAGGACCCGGCTCATTAGAGAGCTTACATTCTAAATGGAAAAGGGTACAGCTGAAACAACAGGAGCAAATGTGTCTCAGAGTGGAGATTGGGACAGTTGTGAGGGTGCATTAGTGTGAATAGTGTTATCGAGGATACGGTCACCTCTAAAAAGAGATGGGCTTTCAAAGAGCATGTAAGATTTGAAGGCTGTGGGAAAGTCTGATTGAGCGTGGTAGGGAATTCCATAAGTGGGGAGCAGCATGGGAGAAGTCTTGTAGGCGGGAGTGACAAGGCAAAGGTCAGAGGTAGATCTAAGAGGGCGGGAGAGAGAGTATTTTGATATGAGATTTGAGATGTATGGAGGGGTAGTGTTGTTGATGGCTTTGTAGTTAAGGGTGAGTAATTTGAATTTGATTCTAGAGGACACAACAAGCCAGTGTAGGTATTTGCAAAGTGGTGCAGCAGATGTAGAGCAGTGAGAGAGGAAGATCAGTCTTGCAGCAGCATTTAGGATGTATTTAAGTGTGGATATATGGGTGTCAGGAATGCCAGACAGCAGGAGGTTGCAATAGTCAAGACGGGAGATGATGAGAGAATGGATAAGAGTTTTGGTAGAGTAAGAAAAGGGCGTATTCTGGCAATATTTGTAAGGTGGAGTCGACAGGACTGGGAGAGAATCTTGATGTGAAGAATAAAGCAGAGGGTGGAGTCAAGTGTGACACCAAGACAGTGGGCTTAGGAGACTGAGGAAATTGTGGTGTTATTGACAGTGAGAGAGATTTGAGGGCAGGTGATGACTCTGGCAGGAGGGAAGATAATAAGCTCTGTTTTGGACATGTTGAGCTTTAGGTAGCATTGGGACATCCATGTGGAGAAATCAGAAAGACAGTTTGTTACAGGAGATAGTTCAGAAGGAGAGAGGTTAGGGGAAGAGATATAGATTTGAGTGTCTTCAGCGTAGAGGTGGTATTGGAGGCCGAATAAGCGAATTAGTGCTTCAAGAGAAGGGGTGCATAAGGAAAAAAGTAAAGGACCAAGAACAGAGCCTTGTGGGACCCCAACAGATAGTGGGAGTGGAGGGGAGGATGTGCCAGAGGTAGAAACACTAAAGGAACGGTTTGACAGGTAGGAAGTCAACCAGAAAAGAACTGTGTCATGAAGGCCAATGGAGTGAACTTTGTGTAGGGGAAGAGGGTGATCAACAGTATCAAAAGCAGCAGAGAGGTCTAGTAGAATGAGTTTGGAGAAATTAACCTTAGAGTTTGCAGTAAGTAAATCATTGGTCACTTTTGTGAGAGCAGTTTCAGTGGAATGTTGGTGGCAGAAGCCTGATTGCAGAGAGTCGAAAATGGAATGAGAGGAGGGAAAGTGAGACAGGTGTTTAACACTAAACACTCAAGTAGTTTGGAGGCAAAGAAGAGGAGAGAAATAGGGCGGTAGTTGGAGTTTGAGGTTAGATCGAGAGATGGTTTCTTTAGAATAGGGGAGATGAGCACTTGTTTAAAGGAGGATGGAAATGAGCCAGTGGAGAGAGACAGGTTAAAGAGATGAGTTAGAGGTGGGCATGCAGTGGAGGAGAGGGAGAGGAGAAGTTGGGAGGAAATAGGGTTGAGTGGACAGGTTGTAGGGTGAGATGATAAAATGAGTGCAGAGACTACCCCGCTTCATGAGGTTTTCACCTTTAGTAGCCACTGTTTCTTATAGAATGCTAATGGCCTGATTCATTAAGGAAAGGAAAGCAAAAAAAAAAGATGTGGGCAAAACCATGTTGCATTGTAGGGGGAGGTACATTTGAAAAGTGATGGCAGATTTATATTTGGGGTAGGGCATGTAGTAGATCAACTTTAAATTTCAGTGTACAAATAAAGCTATCAAGTATTTGTGTGCTACATAAAAAAAAGTCAGTATTTAACTTATGTGCAAAACAATAAACTAATTTGCACCTGTAACAGAATGAACCTCCTATGCCACCCTGTCCATTGTTGCTGGGGACCAGCTGAGCTTGCCTTGCCCCCGTCCCCTTTCTTTATCCCAAATTGCACCCCTCTAAACGCAGTAGGAGAGGCTTGCTGATGCTACAGCTAGGCTCCTTCGCCGGCACCTAGAAACAATTCCTTCTGGGTAACTTTTGCTGCTAGTGTACCCCCTCGCTGGGCACCTGGGCTCGTTCCCCTGACCTCTTCCTTTAGATCAGGGTTGCTGTGGATGTTTCCCCTGGCCTATCCAACTAGCCAGAGCTACAAGGTTTGCAGGCAGAACGTTGGTACTGGAATGCTGGGTCCCAACCTCAGAACAGCCGGATAACGGATTTGATTGTTGTAATATGTAGGTCACAGGAATTGCCGCAGTTAAGTAGGCGTCAAAGCAGGATCATAAATCAGTGATGTTTTATTAGCTCAAGTGTCCTAATAAAGACAGTTACACCAGTTTGTGGCACTAATGATCTTCAGAAGGTACAGATGGCATATTAATACTACTACATGATCAAACAGTGCTCCTTTTATACACATTCTGACACATATGTTAGCAGGGAATAACACTGCCCCCTGATCCTAGATGGCTCCGCAATGACTGAGATATTACATCAGATATTTAGTATCAGGATGCAATATGTTCTCCAAACGTGGATTTAAATGCAATACAAAGTTAACAAAATTTACACCAATCTCTTATTTCCTAAAACTTGCTGGTTGCATTATTCAGACAGGTTCTAAGCTACAGGATGAAAACTACACATAAAAGAGAGGTTGACAACCTCCTCTGGTGCATTCAGACTAAGCAAGTGTTTGTCACTGTGGCTGGATCACTTATAAATAACTTATTGTATAAATATATTTAAATTATTAGCGCAGTGTGCCAATTTATATAATTGCAAATGTACTGATTTTGATACTGTGTGATATTTATGTATTAGAGATGTATAGATTTTTGATGCAGTAGCCACAGTGGAGGAAATGTGTTTGTGTAACAAAGGAGGAAAGGAAATCCTAAATAAAATTAATTAATTCTTTTCATCTCAGAAAGGACAAACCCGGCAGGAAGTCGTTGTCTTGCTAGAGAGACAGGATACCTCCTAACAATGTAGACAGCAAATCTGAATAAGTCACAAATTGATGTTAAGTTGTGTGAAATGCAAGATACACAAACTACATAAATAATGCAGCCAGCAATTCATTTAGGAAATTGATGTACATTTTGTAAAAATTGCGTTAACTCCACGTCTAGAGAAATATCACATCCCGATGTTAAATTATCTGATGTGATAGCAGACGTTTCTGTGCTTGGTCGGATCAGGGGGCTGTACTACCCCCTAACAACATGTGTACAAAAGGCGCTGTTTCACCATGTAATGTATAATTTTTTATCTGAACTTCTGGGTGATCACCAGTACCACAAACTGGTGTGTAAAAGTCCATGTCAGGACTTTTGAGAAATAAACCATCACTGCTTGGAGATTCTGCCTGCGACTATTACCTGTTGTATCCTGTGACCAACAGATAAGAGCTTACACTCTAGTCCATGCCCCAGCTGTCCTGTGTTGAACCCAGCATCACTGTGTCAACGCTCTGCCCAATAACCAGTAGTCCTGATCCATAGCAAGCGGTCAGGAGGTACCTGCCAGCCCACAGCAAAGTAACATTACAGCAGGTATACCAGCTACCTCACAAGTAAGCAGTTCTGAACGCCACAAAGGAGTCCAGTGGTGGCAGCCGAATTCTCCTACAACTAGTGCGTAAACATTTTGCTGACACTTGCCGACTGCATTCGCAGTCTGGGTTTTCATCCTCACTCCCCCAAACAATACCACCCAATTTGTGTGAAATGGCTGAGAGGGGATGCTGGGAGTCCCACTCTGTGGCCATGCCTAGGCCCAATGTAAAGGTACGAGCCGTGGCAGCTGAAACACTGGAAACCTCTTTGCTCTACAGCCAGTTCACTAGTAAATAACCAGTGGATCTTTCTTAGATGGCAGGGAGAGGATGCTGCAACTCACAATCTGCGGCCAGGGGTGAGTCGCAAACCGTTAGGGTGTTTCCTTAGGTGATAATGATAATGTAAAAGCCATCTAGATATAGCATGTATAATTGGCAGCCAGATTATTATCTTTAGGCTTGATTAAATATTATTATCTTTTATTTATAAGGTGTCACAAGAGTTCTGCAGCATTGAACATAGGCGGTTAGAGCATACAACATAAGTACAAACATAAGTACAAAAGTGACAAAATTAAATGATAACAAACTTACTTATTATGTAACACAAATTTACACATTTACAACCAGAAAATGAACATTATTACGGAAGAAAACATTAGAAGAGAGAGCCCAGCTTGTGGGAGTTTACAATCTAGAGCTTGTGAAACTGGTTGGGGAAGCAGAGGGGGGGGGGGGTGCGGGGGCGGAAGATTTAGGAGGAGGGCTGGTAGGCTTGAATGAAAATATTGCAGTGGATTTGGCTTTAGCTGCTCATTAGCTGCGAGCTGTCACATCCAGCTTCTTTTAGTGAGCAACTGGGGTAGTAATAAGCAGGTAATAAGTAATAAATAGGTAATAAATTTAATTTTGTCTGAGAACCTTGGATAAGTTTGCAGGAATTGCTGTGATCGCTGATCTATATAATTCTTGTTCAGTGATTCATCCTGGCAGTAGACATCAGCAAAACATTTTTGGTGAATTTTGAGTTCCTAGGAATACCGTGGATTTGGAATTCAGATCAAAATGTTTTGGTGTTTTCAAGTGTTGCTTTAGAACAAAATTTATTTATGAAAATAATAATTTTTAACGTATTTAAGAGACCTCAATATTATTTTTGTTTCTACCCTTAAAACAATTAAAAAAAGAGAATTTTTTTTTAATGTTTTTTGTTTGAATTAGTAATAGATTTTCTTTTGACTATTGGCCCCAAAATGTATTTGATGTGACGTTTTCCACACATTTGCATTTCTTATAACATTTGTCTGTGTAGTGAATATATTTTCTTACTCGTCAGCTTCGCTGTGAATCCAACAGCTGTGTGCGGGAGCTGCCTGACATCACACTGATAGACATAATCGCCTGCAGACAGTCATTTTGTTTTAATCCACTTCCTCCTGTACATTAAATTATTCATATTTGATCCCCATTCTATTATAACAAAAGAGCACAGTTTACTCATGCTTGGATTATGTAACGTGAATTATTTATTACTGGTACAGACAATATCAAACGGCATCTGCCACCATGTACTTTATGATCTAAATCTTCATGAAATTGTCTGTTTACATGTCATGGCTGTTCAGAAAATGCTTTTGTTTTAGTTATCAAGAGTTCCTTAACCCCTTGATATCCATGTTTTCACATTGTTGTGATGCATCATTTTCCCTGGAAGTATATTTTATTTCTTTATAAAATAAATAGTATAGTATTGGTTATTTAAAAAGTGAAGGTGAAATAGCCATTGAAGCATCATTACATAGGAGCGCTTATATAAATATATAGCTAACTAACATTCCCTGTTTTTAATATAGTAAAATAGTTCATACTTACCAACTCCCGGAAACTTGTTTCCGTGAGAGGGGGCGTGACTGGAGGCGGGAGGGGGCGGGACGAGGCCAATCGCATCATTTTGGCGTCCCCCCCCCCCGCGAAACCGTAATTTGCGTCGCGAGGGGCGGGGCCAAAATGACACGATTGGCCACGGCCCGCCCCCTCCCGCCCTCCAAAATGGCATGATTCACAGAGAATCGCGTAAAATGACGCGATTCTCGGTCAGATTGGGATGCGGGAGAAATGCCAGCTTGCCCGGGAGACTGACCCGGATTTCGGGAGTCTCCCGGACTTTCCGGGAGAGTTGGCATGTATGAAATAGTACAAAAGTGGAAGCTGCTCAAATCAATTTATAGGCCATAACAGGTGCTTGAAATGGTGGGGTTATCCTGCAAGGAACATACACACAACATTTTTTCCCCCAGCACACTGCTATAGCCAGCAACAGATCTGCCATTTCTACTGTAGATAAAAATGCAATTTATAAGCCATAACAGGTGCTTGAAAGGGTGGGGTTATCCCACATAACAGGTGCTTGAAACCCCACCCTTTCAAGCACCTGTTATGGCCTATAAATTGATTTGAGCAGCTTCCACTTTTGTATTTGTCTGAGAGGCATGTTGGTGTCAGTAGCTGAGAGGGGGTATTGGCACTGAATTGCTGTTTGGAGGCTTCTGGGGTACCTCTTTGGTAAGTTGGCTCTCAATTTAAAAACACATATGTATGGCCCAAATATATGGGACTCTTATTGTTTAGAGTAGGACCATCCTATTAGCAAAAGCGCCTTGGCGTGGCGGATGGCTTAAACATACATTTGCAAATGTGTGCAACAAAGACTTTTGCATTTTTATCTACAGTAGAAATGGCAGATCTGTTGCTGGCTATAGCAGTGTGCTGGGGAAAAAATGATGTATGAAATAGTTACAGCATTAATTGTGTATTTGGTGAGTGCAGAGTATCTATGTTTGTCTATGCAATGTGGGCAACCTCCTCTTGCACCCCAGTTTGCATGTGGTGAGTGCAGAATGTCATTTTGTATTTATAACTAGCTGAAGTACACGGTCCGGGTGCTCCGGTTTCCTCCCACACTCCAAAAAAAACATACTGGTAGGTTAATTGGCTGCTAAAAAAAATTAAAAAAAAAAATTGACCCTAGTCTGTCTGTCTCCCTCTCTATCTGTCTGTGTCTGTCTGTGAGTGTGTGTCTATATTAGGGAATTTAGACTGTAAGCTCCAAATGGGGCAGGGACTGATGTGAATGAGTTCTCTGTACAGCACTGCGGAATTAGTGGCGCTATACAAATAAATGATGATGATGATGATGATGTTGCCCGAGTTTAAATATTCAAGTTAGTAAGTTATCAATGATTTGGATGTAACTGTCAACCTTTTAAAAATAATTATCACCTCTTTGAACACACCCATGAGGTGGCTGCCCAGTGTTGTTTTTGTTTTAATATTAAATATCATTCAAATCCATCCAATGGAAGGCTCAGAACAGGCTCCCTGGGTCAAAGTTCTGCCCAGCGTACACCAACAGGAGGTTCGACTGGGACCTCAACCTCCAAGTATGTCTTCTGGGATACAATGTTAGTAGTCTGTGAAGTTTTCATCCAAATCCATCCAGTGGAAGGCACAGAACAGGCTCCCTGGGTAAAAGTTCTGCCCAGTGTACACCAACGGGAGGTCCGAAGAGGAACCTAACCTGCCTAAAATCTGTCCAGTAACCAACTGGACCACCTTGCATTGGTCTCATCCCAACCGGTACAGGGGTGTCGAAGATATTCACCAACAAACAAACAAACGTATTATTTTATATATATATATAGATAGATGTAAGTCCCACTTCTCGTGCATCCCATTTTTTATTAATTAAATCCGACTTGTGTCAGGTGAGTTCCCAGAAGTCCCATGGCTGCTAATGCTTGGAGACTTGCCTTTAAAAGCTGTGAGCAGGTGTCACGGGCACTAGGAGTCTTTACCCAGGTATCACCAGATGATGGACTTACCAGAGCAGTATAGTTGGTATAATGGTACTCTGGTAGCGGGGTGATCACGGAACAGGAGACAGCAGATGGTAAGAGAATGCTCGAGGAAAGTCTATGACTAGCAGCACTGGTAATAGGTGGATAACTGTACACGAGGAACTGGATGGACAAGGAAACGTGAGGGTAGTCAGTGGTCTGCGGATAGCAAGTTGTACCACTGCTATAGTGAAGGAATGTACAGAAGTAACTAGGAGGTGATGAGAGTCAGCGGTCTGCGAATAGCAAGTTGTACCGCTGTCTGGGTGCAGGAATGGAATCCAGGTGAAGGTATCCGGGGAGTCAGTGGTCTGCGTTAGCAAGTTGTACCACTGCTATGTGAAAGGATACTGGAAACAGGTGACTCAGGGAACAGGGAACAATGGTCTGCCTCTAGCAAGTTGTACCATTGAAATATATAAGTGAGGAGGAGCACGGGGAGATAAATGCAATGCAGAGTATACACGGGCACACTGAACTTGATCCCACGATGATAGGCACAAAATAATAACTGAGCAGCACTGCACAAATATACAAAGTCACAAGAACTATCCACGCTAAAAGGAAACACAGTCAAATGATGGCAATAGTCTCAGTGGATAGGAAACTCCGGAGGAGAACAACTCAGTCCCGCAAGATATGCAATACACCAGCACAGTCAATGAGAAGTATGCATATCGTGGTTCAGGAGAGCAGGCTGTCAGAGAGAGGTGCAGGGATACCTGAACGGCTGGAGGCCGGCAGGAATGCGAAGTCCCAGGAGGGTGGAAGCGGTAACCAAGTAGGTGCAGCGCACGGTAGGTAGACCAGTGTGGAATGAAACAATACTCAGGAAGCAGTAGTATATAGAACTGGACACCTGGAGAACACGGGAGAGTTGAGGCGGTCTAGCTGAGATGAAAGCAGCGGGCGTTGATCCGATGCAGACAGGCGAGATGACACAAGCAGGAACACTGTAGACACGGAGACAGCGGATCGGCTGGCTGCAGACACGATGAGCACTGGAGAGTTGCGATGAGCAGGATACTGCAGAAACCCGGAGGCAGCGGATAGGGATCAGCTGAGCAGTAACGATGACACACGGGAGAGTTGAGGTAAGCAGGGTCCTGTAGAAGCACGGAGGCAGCGGATAGGAATCAGCTGGTGACGTCACGATGAAACACGGGAGAGTTGAAGTGATCTGGAAACTAGAAGCACGGAGGCAGCGGATAGGAATCAGCTGGTGTAGTCACGATGAAACACAGGAGAGTTGAAGTGGTTTGGAAACTGTAGAAGCACGGAGGCAGCGGATAGGAATCAGCTGTTGCAGTCACGATGAAACACAGGAGAGTTGAAGTGATCTGAAAACTGTAGAAGCACGGAGGCAGCGGATAGGAATCAGCTGGTGCAGTCACGATGAAACACAGGAGAGTTGAAGTGATCTGAAAACTGTAGAAGCACGGAGGCAGCGGATAGGAATCAGCTGGTGCAGTCACGATGAAACACAGGAGAGTTGAAGTGGTTTGGAAACCACAAACGAACAACAGGAATCAGCAGGAGCTGAATACACGAGGAAACACAGGAACACCTTCAGAGGCTCATGGGGAATGAGACTCCAAGATCAGGCAACGAGGTATTGACCTCAGGTGCTTTAAATAGGGAGTGTTGCCTGATCAGCCAATTAACTAAAAGGAACATGTACTGAAGGTTTGAAAGGGCTGCACATGCGCAGACCCTCAGGATGGTGGACGACCACGGTTCCTAAAGACACGAGAAGTAGCACTCACAGTCCGGTGAGTGACAGCAGGTAAGTTTCAACCAAGAAAAAAAACATTGCATTTGATCCTGTTAGGACTGACCAGAAGGGTAGACTTTGGCATGAGTTGGTCAGCTTAACATACATTGCATTATGTGGAACTGACATTCCCTGTTTTTAATATAGTAAAGTAGAGAATACAGCATTATATGTGTATTTAGTGAGTGCAGAGTGTCTCTGCTTCTTTGATTTTGACAATGTGGGCAACCACCTCTTGCTCCCCAGTTTGTACATGGTAAGTGTAGTCGATCAATGTCTCATATATATATATATATATATATATATATATATATATATATATATAAGTCAGTATGTGTCTTATAATTACTAGCTTGACAATTGCTCCATTGATTTCAATTAGATTCATTGCCTAAATCTAAATGGATACACTTAAGAATGTTAACAGGGGAAACGGTTCTTCAAAGTCAAGCCTACATTATGTTAAGATATTGGGACTGCCTCTTTAACTCTGGTCAGTGAGACTATGTATCTTGTCATTACCTCTTCAGTAGTGGTGAGCAATAAGCATTGCACATCTTTCTCATTAAACTAATGTGTGCTTTTCTCTTGACCTGATTGGACCTTTGGAGTTTAAACCCCCCTCCTGTTCTATGCAATCATTGTCAGTGACAGAAGTTACTGTGGACTCCTGCATAACCTGCTCTGAGATTCTTCAGTTACCGGTTTCTACTTCAACTCTGGCAAAACAGCATTACTACTCCATCTCAGCATTTTAGCATCCAGCTTACTTTCAGTTCTGTTGTGAGTACTGCAGCTTGAACATAGAACTGTTAATGTGAAACAATTTTCTGCTGGCTTGGAAGGAAGGCTTTCTACATCACTCTGGCTGCTGATACTGCACTGAGGAGCTCTGGGCTCGTCTCACTTGCACTTGGACTTTTGCTGCCTTGAGGTGATCAGGAATATTGTATATCCTCTATTAACAAGATTGTTTCTGTGAGTACTTTTGTCTACGTCAGCTATCTGTACGGCTATTATTCTGTTTGAAGTAATACAGATTGCTTGTGTCTCTGAAGATCTTTAATCACTACAGTTGACTAAGACTGCCATTACTAGAGACTTTGTTCTGTGCTCATTAATCAATAGCAAGGTATTTTTTCTCTGTATCTGATCATTGGTTACTCTGGATGTTTTCAACGTATTCAAAGAAATTCACAGCTGTTAGTTCTAGACCACCACCTTTCATTATTTTCAACAATTCTGTTTTTCTCCTAACATGCTGCTCAGTTTAGCTTCATTTACTGTGTATGTGTTGAATTAATCAGTGAGAGTCTATCAGTGATGTGCCACTTTGGTATCAAGCTTCCATTACATTGTTTGAAGCCATCAAAGAAGTGCAGAAATAGGATAGTTGTAAAGTACAAAATGTACAACACTATAAGCAGGGCCGGACTGGGACTAAAAATCAGCCCTGGCATTTATATCGCACAGGCCCACCTGTGTTCATGAGCAGGGAAAAAAACGTGCGCTGCAGCGCCGCCAAGGGCGTGGCTACATTATGTTGGGGGCGTGGTCAAAATGGTGTGTTGATACATACATTATAATAAAACAATACATATATCAGGCCCTCCCCATTCACATCACACTACCCCTTCAGACACATTATGACACCCCCAGTCCACTGTACCTATCTATGCTTCTGATCCGTCAGGGTGTGAACTTTCTCTTAGTCTCACGAGATTAATAAATCTCATGAGACTTAGAGCTCCTCAGCTTGCTCTGCAGTCTGTGCCCTGTCCGGGACGGAGCACAGATCCCTCCTGCTGACCAGAACTGGATAAGGCTCGGGGGGCCAGGACACTTAAGGCAGGGGGGCTCCTATGATGCAATTTGGCTATTAGACACATTTTCGACAAATACACAGGCAATACTGTGAGCACTACTGTTAGGTGCACGCAGTTCTACCTTCACAAGCAGTACAGTGTGAAGCAGGACATATCTCCCAACTGTTCTTGTAGTCAGACCAAATCCTGACTAAGCGGGACAGTCACCCACCAAATTCAGGACAGTTGGCAGACAGTCCTGGTCTCTCCTACCTGTCTTGTCATTGTCACCACTTGTGGCTGCTGGTGTCTTTAGATCCGTTGCTGCTTGTCTGGATCCTGGGATGTTGGATGGCCTATTTGGAAAAAAAATGAGTACATTAAATTTAGAAAACTTCAACCAGCACCGCTGTTAAATTAATATAGCACCCACATTTGAAAATTAGGCCTCCCTCCAGCCTCAACATTAAAATACTAGTACTTACATTTGATAAATTCATCTATTTCCCTCCAACTAACCCTGACATTAAATTAATAATATTCCCATTTAATAAATAAACCTATTTCCCTCCCTCCAAACGACCCAAGCTAGAAATTGACATTCAATTAACAGCGCCCAAACCACGCCAGCATTAAATTAAAAATCCAATCAATTTAAAATCAACTCCAATTCATCTTAAATTGATAGGCCCCACTATTAAATTAAATTGCCCCACCATCACCCCACAAATAAAATAGCACCCAATAATTAGCCCCCCACCTGCAATTCACCATTAGATTAATAGCCTACCTCTCACATTATATTAAGACCCCCCCCTGACACTCACACATTATAGTCATACACCGGCCCTCACACACACATTATAGTCATACACCGGCCCCCACACACACATTATAGTCATACACCGACCCCCACACACACATTATAGTCATACACCAGCCCCCACACACACATTATAGTCATACACCAGCCCCCACACACACACATTATAGTCATACACCGACCCCACACACACATTAGTCATACACCGGCCCCCACACACACATTATAGTCATACACCGACCCCCACACACACATTATAGTCATACACCGGCCCCCACACACACATTAGTCATACACCGGCCCCCACACACACATTATAGTCATACACCGGCCCCCACACACACATTATAGTCATACACCGACCCCACACACACATTATAGTCATACACCGACCCCACACACACATTAGTCATACACCGGCCCCCACACACACATTATAGTCATACACCGGCCCCCACACACACATTATAGTCATACACCAGCCCCCACACACACATTATAGTCATACACCGGCCCCCACACACACATTATAGTCATACACCGGCCCCCACACACACATTATAGTCATACACCGACCCCACACACACATTATAGTCATACACCGACCCCACACACACATTAGTCATACACCGGCCCCCACACACACATTATAGTCATACACCGGCCCCCACACACATATTATAGTCTAACACCGGCCCCCACACACACATTATAGTCATACACCAGCCCCCACACACACATTATAGTCATACACCAGCCCCCACACACACATTATAGTCATACACCGGCCCCCAGACACACATTGTAGTCATACACTGGCCCCCACACACACATTATAGTCATACACCGGCCCCCACACACACAATATAGTCATACACCGGCCCCCACACACACAATATAGTCATACACCGGCCCCCACACACACAATATAGTCATACACCGGCCCCCACACACACATTATAGTCGCACCAGCCCCCCCCCACACACACACACATACTATAGTTACACTGTCACACACAAAACATACCCTGTCACAAACAAAACATACTATAGTTACACTATCACGCATAAAACATACTTTAGATGCACTGTCCCACATATAACACTCTTTAGATGCACTGTCCCACATTAAACACTCTTTAGATGCACTGTCCCACATAAAACACTCTTTAGATGCACTGTCACACAAACTACCCTCCCTCACCTTGTTTGCTCTGCTCCGCGGCGCGCTCTGTAGTCTCCTTTAACACATGGGACGGCACCGATCACATGGTGCGCGTCCCATGTGATACTGATCGCCGAGAGCTTCATAGGGGAGGAGGGGAGGAGGGGAGGAGGGGAGGCGGGGAGGCGCAGCAACAAGGAAGTTAGTGTAGGGCCGGCCCCATTGCTCAGCGCACAGGCTGTCATGCTGGAATTCGGCATGACAGTCTGTGTGCTGAGCAGTGGGGTCGGCCAGCTAGTAACCGGCCCATCTGGTCATCGGCCCTTCTGGCATTTGCCAGAACTGCCAGATGGCCAGTCCGGCCCTGACTATAAGTATAGGGACCCATCCTCCGGCACCTTGAAAAACCTCAATAAAGTCATTTTGCGGGATGAAAAAGGCCTGTGAAGTAGGACATACAGTTGTAAATTTGCCCCCTCCACCTCTTTATCTCATTTAAATAATCTCTTTCCTCAAACAAAATCTTATTTTTGCATGTTTGTGCATAAGTGGGTGCATTCATGTATCCAATATGAATGTATATTGGCAAGGAGGGCCGATATGCACTAAATGTGTGGCATCACTTTAGAGCACTGCAGTTTGTAAATTACCCTTTTTTATGATGGCATAGTGCTCTCCCCATGGAAATGAATGTGTTGTAACTGGTTTTAGGCTAATTATATTTATTTTTGGGAAAGTGCTTGAAAAGGTGTGTTAATGACACATCAATGATTCTTAAATAGGTCATCAAAAATGCAAAGTGTAGCATAAGAAGTAACTTGCATTCAAGTGAAAACAACAGTAGATCTTGTCATTTGCAAATAACATTATAGCACATTTTTATAATTAGGAGAATAAATATATGTTTTTTTGTGGTAGAAGCTACCTAGAAACGACACTTTTAAATAGCCCCTTTAGTATTAATAAAAATATATTTTAAACATTTTTAATTTAACAAAGGAGGCATGGTTTGAATGATCAGGGGTTAAAAGATGATGTCAAGTTCCCTGCTGTTCTTTCAATGCAACATCTCGGTATGGACTTTCCAATGCTGGTCCTCCACTCAATAGTGGACTATT
This sequence comes from Mixophyes fleayi, assembly GCF_038048845.1. Classification (NCBI taxonomy): domain Eukaryota; kingdom Metazoa; phylum Chordata; class Amphibia; order Anura; family Limnodynastidae; genus Mixophyes; species Mixophyes fleayi. The sequence continues at coordinate 44,520,843 of NC_134405.1, forward strand.
GGTCATACATATTCGGAATGTTTTGAATCCGAATATGAAAAATTCAGTTTATTTCCATAATAATGAAAGCTTTTTTACATTAAGTAATACGTTTTTATGAAATATTTTTATATGATTTGATATATCTTATATTAATTTTATATATATGTAACTCCTATTTTAACTTTATAAAATTTTTACATTTTCTTTTAAGAATGATTCATTGGAATGTTGACCAATTCATGGAGGGCTCTGTTTGTGATCCAATCAAAAATATTATAAAGCATTGTCATTAATTATTTAAGACCTGTTATTTGAGCACATGATCAAGCCATTGATAAAGGACTGAGGTCAGAAACGCGCTTGCTTGACATCATCTGGAGCGCATAGTGGAATGGGAGTCCCATTTCGAATATCACATACTGTATATCACTATTCATTTTTAGATTGTAAGTCAGATGTTACTTTGCATGTTTAATAAAATATCCGTTATGAAAACCGGTTCTTTTACCATATTCTTTATATTTGACCATTCAAGGGAATGGTGGGACAGATGGTGAAAGGGCACGTCCTGATAAGGAACATATTCAGTTTTGTCCTGATTTTCTTTTATTTGAATGCTAGGAAGTATGGCTATTGTAAATGGGCTCATACTCCACGCATTTCTCTGTACGGCTGTTTACCCCAATAGTTATCCTCAACTGGCCTTAACTGACTGAATGCAAATTAGATTTTATAATAACGAGCAAGTGAGCCACTTTTAATCCAGTTTACATGGATACAGTGGCACTATCAGCCCACAGTCCCTTTGATGGTAGGCCTGTCCTGATTTGTAGACCCTAAAAGGGTTATGGTTTAGCAATCATGTGGATGTGGTTTGGGCCACCTAGGCCTGGTTTGTGCGGATCATGGGAGTGGTTTATTTGTGTCACGGTTTTGCCTTTGGAAATGTTAGAAATTTCCAAATCCAGCAGCAATCTAATAATGTTAAAAAAAACTATATGCCTACTGCCACTGTGCTCTGGATAGATAAATAACATTACAAAGTCCCTTTTTGTTTCTAGCATGCAATCTGTCAGACACATTCTTATTGCATTTCTTTTTTGTAATCACTGATGTATTTTCCCTTTATTATTAATAGTTCTCCTTTATTTGATGCAGCATCATATATTCTTTAGCAACGTACTTTCAACAACCCAGAGTATTCTTATTTGGCATGCTGATTACTAACTAAATTAGGAGATGGCTGTGCTGAATTAGAAATATAATAGACACATTCATTTCATGTGACAATGACTCTTCATTCTGCACAGCTTTCAATTGTGGCATTTATAAATAATCTTTGGCAAACTCCTTAGAAGAAACAGGGATAGAGTTTGTATGTTCTCCCCGTGTTTGCGTGGGTTTCCTCCGGGTGCTCCGATTTCCTCCCACACCAAAAAACATACTGGTAGGTTAATTGGCTGCTATCAAAAATTGACCCTAGTCTCTATGAGTGTGTGTGTGTGTGTGTGTGTGTGTGTGTATGTTAGGGAATTTAGACTGTAAGCTCCAATGGGGCAGGGACTGATGTGAATGAGATCTCTGTACAGCGCTGTGGAATCAGTGGCGCTATATAAATAAATGATGATGATGATGAAGGGAGAGACATCATTATATTCTATTTCACTATGTGTTTGCACTTAAATGTGTCTATTATTATAGTTATTATAATTATTACTATTGTCCTTTATTTATAAAGTGTTGACATGTTACGCAGTGTTGCACATGGAGAGGTTCATAACACAAATCACATGAAACACAAGGTAAAGATGAACCTGCCCAAATGAGCTTACAATCTAAGAGGTATGGTGGACACTTGATAAATAAGGTAGCAGAATACCAGTTGTAGCTGATGGTGGGATAAGTGTGTTTGGCTGCTCTAAAGCATCAGCATTATCAGCCGCCAATAATAAAGCAGCCATGGGTGACTGGCATTTCTGTACAGCTACTGGTGGTGTGGTACAATTGGATTGAAGAGAGACAGTGTGGGGTGGAGACAAGAAAGATGAACTAGTCCTTCACCATTTATCTTAACTGAACTTTCTTCCTCTTCTAGTTGTGGAGAAAGCTTCTTGTGATTATCCTCCAGCTTGAAGTAGCTGTGTGTAGCACGGTGACTTTCTTAAGCATCATGTTTGCTTCTTTAAACAGCACGGTGGCTCAGTGGTTAGCACTTCTCACTCACTGCGCTGGGGTCATGAATTCAACTCCCGAGCAGAGGCTTATCTATGTGGAGTTAGTATGTTCTCTTCGTGTTTTCATAAGTTCCCTCCAGTTTTCTCCCAATCTCCAAAAATATATTGGAAGCTTAACTGGCTGTAGACAAAATTAACCCTATGTCTATGTGTTAAGGAATTTAGACTGAATGCTCCAATGGGGCAGGGACTGAAGTGAACGATAAACATTCTCTGTACGGCGTTGTGGAATTGGTGCCACTATTTAAATGATGATGATTACACTTGTTCTCCTTGTTTGGTGGCACCTGCTGCCACAAAAGAGTCAATGAAGTCCACCAGAGGAGGAGAATTGATGGCAACAGCAATGAGAGTTGAGCTCACTGCGTCTAACAGTTGAACTGAGATGGTATAGAGTAGACTTTCTAAACAACCCTGTACTCAGTGAGATGACACACCATGGTATTACCATGTAGTGTCACACTGCTGTCATGAGTGTGATATAGTCCAGAGCTAAACATCTCAAAATATAAAATATGAATGCTAGCTCTTCAACCAACATGTGCCAACCAGTAAGCCAAGAGTTCATTTATTACTAATTGACTTCAAAGCCTGGGAGCTGTGGTTAGTGCTGATATATCCTTAGCCATTTTCCCTAGCTGACAATCTTCCATATATAAGACTAAAAACATTGGATTAGCAAGAATACTTAACCAACTACACCTGCCTACATCTAATTGCCCACCTCTGTTCCACCGTTGTCTCACCGCACCGTGGATTCAGCCTTGATGCATGTCCATTCCGCCGAAACAGAAGTGTAACAGGTGGAACGCACCGTGAGTTCCACCATTGGCTCCAGAGCATTGCATGTGGATCATTAGATAACCCCACAATGTACCGAATAATTTAAACATTCTAAAAAAATAAACTACTCTTTTCAGAACAATTCCATTAACTTACTGAACTAACTTTTTCCTTCTTTAACTCAAAGTACAGCAGTATCAGGACTCTCCACACACCCCATCCTAAACACTGCAATACCTGACATTTCAACGCTCATCTAGACAATAGACAAACTTTCACCCAGAAACATTGCCTATTTATTGTGAGACATACAATAAGTCCATTTACACTACACATAAATAAATCACCTATCTGTATACCCTTTTAAGATTAATACAAATCAAGAAATTTAAACATTCATTACAATGGATCATCATAGCAAGACTGCCTACTATTAACATTATCCCTAGCTATACACACACCACAAGTCATAGACATTTTGCATAAGAGTTAGAAAACTTTTGAGTTTTAAACCACCAACTAAAAACTTTACAAGTATTATATAGCTACACTGCCTGCTCCAATCATTACAACAAGCAATAAACATCATAAGCTATAAACAGTGTACAAAAGAGTTTCACACACTGCTAGCTATAGAAATTGTGTGATACGCACCATCAATTATAAGCATTGCAAGCTATATACAACTACACTGTCCGCTAACTTTATCACAAGCAATAATATATTATTTATATATTATTATATACAGTTATAAATATTGCAACCTATATACAAGTATTATTATTATTATTATTATTACCTTTTATTTGTTAGGCGCCACAAGGTATCCGTAGCGCCGTACACAGTACAAACAGTGGACTATACAGGGTGAAACAGTACAGAACAATAAACAAAAATACCAATACTTCAGAAGCCCCACATAGGCTAATACAATAAGCATGGAGTAGAAGAACAGGTGAGGAGACAGGAGGGAAGACGGCCCTGCTCATGTGAGCTTACATCCTAAGGGAGGTTAGACAGAACAGGCACAAGGGGAGCCAAAAGAGAGACGGGAGAGCGAGTGGAGGAGGAGAGGTGGTTAAGTGGATGGTTGGTAGGCTTTACGGAAGAGGTGAGTTTTCAGTGCACGTTTGAAGGAGCACAGAGTAGGAGAGAGACGGATGGAACGAGGGAGGTCATTCCAGTGAAAGGGGGCAGCCCGGGAAAAGTCCTGGATTCTGGAGTGGGAAGAGGTGATGAGAGTGGAGGAGAGGGGGCGATCATTGGCTGAGCGCAGGGAGCGGGCAGGAGTGTGAATGGAGAGGAGGTTAGAGATGTAGGGGGCGGTAGAGTGGGAGAGAGCCTTGTAAGTGGTGGTGAGGAGCTTGAAGAGGATTCTATAGGGGAAGGGAAGCCAGTGTAAGGAGAGGCAGAGTGGGGAGGCCGAGGAGGAGCGGCGTGAGAGGAAGATGAGTCTAGCGGCCGCATTGAGTATAGAGCGGAGGGGAGAGAGACGGGAGTGGGGGAGGCCAGTGAGGAGGAGGTTACAATAATCGAGGAGGAAGATGATGAGTGCGTGGATGATAGTTTTGGCGGCGTCCTGTGAGAGAAAGGGCAAATGCGCAAAAGAGTCACAAAACAACAGAAAAAAGAACATGACAAAAAGATCTTGACTACAACTATAACAGATACTTTTATTTTAAAAATATCTACAAGAATTTCTATACTAAGATAATTGATAAATTTTTCCAAATTCTGACCCCCAAGGTGAGTGTCTCTTCCTCTCCTCTCCCCAAAGAACCCTACAGAGAACAGCCACCAGGACCTTAACACTCCTCATTAACATCTGAAGAAGCTTTAAGAAGGACCACCAGCAATGAACCATACACTTGGCCACCATTTTTCTCCACATCCAGACAACAGCCAAGACTAACACATTACACAGGTAAGCAAACATCCAAGACTCCTCTCCTACCAGTCCATACAGGCACACCAACTACACACCAACACTGCCATAACTACTGCTCCACAGAAACCTCCAACAGACCACAACTCGCAGGACCAGAACTTCTGAATCTTCCATCAGGTAGCAACCGCCTCACCAGACCATTCACTCACAAGCTCAAATAGTCCAGAGACCTTCTCACCAATGTTAATTAGCCTAGGCTGGTACCCATTAAATCAGGTGGACAATGAACATAGGGTCCCCCTGCTAAAGCACACCGCTATACAGGTTGGGTGGTCACACTTTGACGATACAGTCCCCCTATCATAATTTGAACCAGAAGTAGCGTATTCAGTGCAGGACTGCTAGTCTCCTCCCAGGTAAGATGTAAGACTATTTTTTTATTTTTTTTATTATCTATTTTTCCTAAACAATAAAATATACTGCAGCCATCATTATCAACTTCTTTCCTGGGCAATTTAAGGAGCTTAACTACGGAAACAAACAGCTTGACCTGTAGACCGACACAGGTTCTCACCGAGTCACAATCAAACAGCGTGGCCCACAAAATGCCTAGGAAAGATATTGATAATGATGATTGCCACATCTTTGCTCTGAACCCAACTATGCGCTAGACATGGTATATCCTTGCTCCAGACACATCTTTGCACTTGACTTAAGATGAAAACTCAAAATACAGATGTAGAAATGTAAGTGCATATTCCATGTGTGCTGCAATAGATTGGCTCTGCCAAGGGTTTAGGAAAGAAGCAGAACTACAAGCTATTGCCAAATTCTTAGCTTTACTATAGCTGGAACAATGGCACTTTTGGCAGGAATGTTTCAATGACATTATCAAGTACAGGCTTCAGGCCCTTATGTTCTTAAAATATCTCATATCTATCAATCTAGCTCAGAGGCAAGGGTCACCACACAGCTGTGTAGTAACTACGCAAAAAACATATCTGTGTAAACAGCATTATGTAGACAAATGCTGGTCTTCCCTGGTTGCCTACAAATATGGCTAACATGACTACCATAGGAGGCCGCATTTACTTTGAAAAGATGTGATTGTTGAAAGTTATTTCAGTGACCAAGATGGATCAACTTGCGTTTTATAAGCAACTCTGACTAAGTTGAAATATGCATCGGAGAGAGAAACATCATCTGTAAAAGAACCATGGCTTGGGTTTGCATTTCTACTACTAATAAGCAAATAAATAATAGAAGTACAAAAAAAGATTTTTTTCCCCCCTATTTTTTCGGTAATCCTGGGATGGCGATAGTGAAAGAAGGACTGCACCATTGTTCTTGTTAAATGAGCTCCCCCATGCTTTCATAGATAGAGTATAGGCCGCTATATGTTACATATGCTTTGTAGCTGAGAGTAAGCAATTGTTTGTTATGGAACCTTTTAGGATCTGAGGGAATCCTCCCAGGGCCCTGAGATGGAGGGTAATTTTTCCTGCTTATTTGGAAGAGCTGGCAAAGGGGTTGGATTCTATCTATTTCTCCCTGGGTATTCAGATCAGTTGGGGCTTGAGCAACACCTAAGGACAAACGGTCCATACTTAACTGTTCACAAGAAAGGCTTGGATACATCTCTTATTTAATCTCTTACTTTTGATCTCAGTGATTTAGTTCCCAGACACTGTAAGGTCTCCTCTGTGGCTATTTCTTGGGCTACCTGAGCTGTTGGTCAAAGAACATGAGATACCAGTGGTTGTTGCTCTTTTTGAGCCATTTGTACAGAGATACAATATTACTTTCAGGCGCTATCCCTCTGTATCTGCTCCAGGATGGCCAACAGCTTCATGCTCCCCTGTGTCCGGTTGCCGCAATACTTCCATCCAGACTGCCGGTTCCGTTGTGCATGCATGTCCTGTTGCTAGGCAATGGGACGCGATTCTGACCCAGTGGCGGCTGGTGACATTACCGCCGCCGGTAATTAGCCTGCTCTCTTCCCTATATAAGGAAGCATTTTGCACCTTTAGTGTGCCAGAGAATTAGGTCTTAGCCTGTGCTCCAGCTTCCTTGCCCAGTGTGCTGACTCTCTATTTATTTTTGGCTTCTGATCTTAGCTTACCTCCTGGACTATTCTTTTGAATCTTCCTTGCTCTGATCTCTCCTCATGGTGTTTGACCAATGGCTTGTCTTTGGCTCTCCCTTCAGATCCTGATTTTGTACTGCATTTCCTGCTTGGTCCTGTCCCGGGTCACCTACTACTTCGCTGGTAGCTGTTCTGGAGAACAGTGACCTGCGCGTCCCTTGCAGCTAAATCCAAACCTCCTTGCGAGGCTCCCTGGCTAAGACTAGGGGCACGTTAGACGCCAGGCATCCAGATTCAGCTACGCCAATTCCAGCAAGTAGGCATCCACTTATTGTTCCTGTGTGACAATTACACTGCCACATTGTGCAAATCTATTTCAAAGCACTGTGACATGCGGATAGGGTTACTTTTGGCTCTTTTGGTGAACAATGGCATAATAATATTACAAAATTTGCATAACAGTAACACATGTGCATTTAAGAGACTATACCCCAGCTCTGAGAGGATGTCCCAGGTGACCTTAACATGTATTGAAGATACTTGGTAACCCACTCTTGCAACAGTGACCATCTCGAATATCTTTATGTCACGGAATTGCAGAGATGGCCGCTAACCTGTATTGGAGCAACTGAGCAGGGAGGCGCGGAGTCTAACGTACCTCCCCGGTATTCACCATGGACCCCCGCAAGGGAGTTTGGGCTTAGCTGCAGAGGGTACGCAAGTCGCGGTTCTCCAAAACAATCACCGATGTAGCGACAGTAGTAGACAGGCGTAGTCAGGCAATCCAGGTCAGAGCCAACCGAGTGGTGCAGTACACAGGGAGGATCCAGAGAGAAGTCAGGTCAAGCCAAATAGTCAAACCAGCCGGGCAGCGAGGTACCAAAACGAAACACAGGAGAACAGAAACAGGAAGCCGAGTCAGAACCGAAGAACACTGGATCAGAAGTTCAGGAATCGCTGGAGCAGGAGTGAACCAATACTCTGGCACTAGACATGTATCAGAGGGTGCTTTATATACCGTAAGGTGCAGCCTGATTGGGTTAGGGAGATTTTGGCGGTCAGACATGCTGACTGCCACAGGTGAGCGGAGATAGTGTCCCGCTGCTAGGCAACGGGATGCGGCTACCGAGAAGGTGCAGGCGTCTGTCTCCTGCACCAAGTCTCAGTGCGGAGATGGTGCCTGACACTTTAGTTCTACCACATTCCTAAAACGTACTGTATATTTTTTAATCTTTATAGCATCTCTTTTACAAAACATAGCTTTCATCTTTTGTGTTCCTTTATGGTTGTTTCATTGTTAAATTAATCTTGACAATAATATGTTTCCCCAGAAACGCTGATCTTAAGCTACAGTGTTACACATTCTTTGCTTTTATTTCAGACTCTTGACAGTCTCCTTGTTATAACCCACATTATCAGCAAACACAACTACAGTGCAATCATTTCTGCTTTCCCTCCTGCTGATCCTTAATACTTGTTGGAATTCATTACATAACACATCACTAGTATGATGGGGCTCAGTATTCCAGGAAAATCTATTTATGTTTCCATCACCAGGCTGTCAGTCAAATATCACATACACACCCTGTTTTGCCAAATGCATATATACAATGCATCGTCGGATATATACTATTATAACCATACATCATTTTAGTCAGTGCTGTACAATTACAGTAAGAAGTGAGCATAGAAGTACAAAGTACAAACAAAGGGCATATAGAGTGCTGCTTGTGAGATCTTAATACATCTGCGGTCCTCCACCCTTCCAAAGGGTCGCACAGAGGAAGGAGAGTGAGCACACTTCTTCCTCCTCCATTATGCAGCATGACCTCTCTGCGTCATGTGAGGAGGTCATGCGCCGCGGAAGTCGACTGCCTGCGGTGAGCCATATTCTCTTAACGATGTTTTACTGGTTAACAATGAACATCAGTGTTTTGATTTAGCACTAATAAGCTCCACATTCATCATCACCATTTATTTATATAGCGCCACTGATTCCGCAATGCTGTACAGAGAACTCATTCACATCAGTCCCTGCCCCATTGGAGCTTACAGTCTAAATTCCCTAATATACACACACAGATGACAGAGAGAGAGAGAGAGACTAGGGTCAATTTTGATAGCAGCCAATTAACCTACTAGTGTGTTTTTGGAGTGTGGGAGGAAACTGCAGCACCCGGAGGAAACACACGCAAACACGGGAGGAACATACAAACTCCACACAGATAAGACCATGGTCGGGAATTGAACTCATGACTCCAGCACTGTGAGGCAGAAGTGCTAACCACTTTGCCATCATTGCTGTGTCACAGCCATAATTTACTGCCAGAGACGTTCCAAAAAATATAACGCAGGTAAAATCAGAGGCAATTTAAGATACTACAGAAAAAATAATGTGAGGGACAATTTCTGATGTGTGGGAGCCAGTTGGGCCACATATTACTCCCTCCATCCAGGCGCATTTAGATGCAGGTAAGCACATTTATATGTGCACAAATACCAATGTAATAAAAATATTCAAACACATAAAAGTCACACATATAATAAAGACTGTTCTGATGCGCCCTCACTCACAGGATGAGTTCAAGTCATTAGTGACCTTACCAAGGTAAAAATCCTGTACTTGTACGCTTACACTTTAATCCAAACAGTCCAAGTACTTGTTTACGTTGAAGACAAAACTTCCATTTCCTCCATCATTTTTATTTAAATCCTGCCAAGGCTGAATGCTTCCAGAGGATATCCCCATTTGAAATCAATGTCATGCATGGGATGCTTTTCAACTTCCTAATGTCACATATTGCTCATATCAGCAAGTACCCTGAAACAACAAGACTTTTAATAAGAAATTCATAACCAGGAAATATCATCAGCCAGAAATGAAAATATCTGATTATTGACCAAACTCCACATCCAAAGCAAAAAGACAATGGCTGCTATAATATCATCACCGTACTATGATATAAAACAAAACTAGTTATCATTCAAAAATGTTGCATACAATATGCAAGTGTTCCATGGCTGCAGCAGGGCACCCAATCCCATGGTTGCATGGCTAGTCTTGTAGCTACAGGAAGAAGTCCGGTCAGATTTAGTAAACTCATGGGTGTTTCAGCAGGAGTGCCTGGGGCCTTGGTTTTTTAATTGGTTCAAAGGGGAAGGGTATTCCGGCGATTAAAGATCCTTGAAACTTTAATATAGAATCCACAATTAATGTGGGGGATAATAATGTACGCTGTGTGGTAAATATATCTCTTCTAGCGCTCACCCAGTGTTAGTGATGCATGCACTTTGAACAATATTGCACCGAAGTCCTTTGCTGCAGCCTCCTGACTCTAGTCCTGACTTCCAGCTTCCATTATCTTCACAGCTGAATCTATCTTCTGGTTTCTGGCCATGGCTTTTTCTCCTGGCTCTGGTTCCCACACTGTTGGCTTCTGGGTACAGGAAGAAGGCTATGTTTTCTAGCTACTTGGTTTATAGTCCTTATCTCCCAGGGGTTGGACAGGGACTAACAACTGCGCACCTCACTCCTGGAACCACTGCTGTCCCTGGCTCCACAATGTCTGTAGATAACAGGTTTATACAATGATCCTCAACATATGAGTCTAATCAGAATTAAATTAGTTGTGGTAACCTGATTTCCAGTGTTTTCATTAGATCCATATCTCTATATTTAATAACAATGCCTGTGGTGTTAGCTGGCCCTCTGCATGATTAGTCCCACTACTGGCCGAAGCTTAGACACCTCTGGAACAGGCTGCACTTGGAGCAGACTTTGCATGATTTCTCCTAGGGTGGTTATATCTCTTTCAAGGACATATTACCTGGTACACACATTAAATCACAGTTTGTATTATATTTTATATACAGGGGGCCATGATTTGACTACCTATAGTAGTGGGATCTCGGTGGGCTTAACCTTAATTTGAACTTGCCTTGTGGCCACCACTCTTTGAATATGAGAATAGCTGGGAAATGCAAAAGGGTCATATCTTTAAAATGTAATGTAAAGTTTGTAACACCTCTGTTGGTAGAGTATTCGACCAATCCACTACATTTCAGTGAAGTAATTATTTCTCAGATTTCCCCTCAACCCATTACCCTCCAGTGTTAGTACATGTTTGTGACAGGATGGTGCTCCTATGCCACCCTGTCTCTGTGCTGATGGGGGAATGGCTGCCTTGCCTTGCCACCATCCCCTTCCTTTATCCCAAATTGCACCCCTCTAACCGCAGTAGGGGGGCCTGCTGTCACCACTAGGATCCTTCACCGGCACCTAGAACCGCGTTCTTCTGGGTAACTCTCGCTGCTAGCGTATCCCGTTGCTGGGCACCTGGGCTGGTGCACCTGACCTCTTTCTTTAGATCAGGGTTGTTGTGGATGGTTCTCCCTGGCCTATCACGCTGGCCAGAGCTGCAAGGTAGCGGCAGAGCATTGTTGCTGGAATGCTGGGTCCCAATCTCAGAACAGCCGGATAATGGATTATATTGGTCTAATCTGTAGGTCACAGGAATTACAGCACAGATAAGTAGTCATCAAATCAGGATCTTAAAGCAGTGATTTTTCTATTAGCTCAAGCTGTCCTAATAAGCACACTTACACTAGTTTGTGGTACTAGTGATCTCCAGAAAGGTACAAATAGAATAATACTACTTTACATGGTCAAACAGTCCTCTTTTTATACACATTTACACGGATGCCCTGGCAGTAGGTAACCCAGCCTCCTGTCCCTCTAATCAATCCCAGCTGCTTTATGCAGCCTACACATAAATTAGCCTGGAGGGGTTTAACGCCTTTTTACATTGCTGTTAGCAGCACTAGATCATCTGAGGTTTTATATTGAATGTTTTGCCATCAGGATATAACATTTTCTTTAGTCTTGCTTTTAACGCAATTTAACTTGCATAATTCACAGTAATCTGTGATCATTTGCATAGGAAGTCTACCAGCAAGTATAATTACCTCCTCCTGTGCTTTCAGGCTCAACAGACGTGTTGGTCACTCAGCAATGAATAGGTCTAATTAACATGAGATTACCTTTAGCTAGATAGTTGCAAAAACACATCCCCTCCACACATATGCTTACTTGGGATTTCCTATAGAAAAGTTACAAAATCCAAACATGACATACTGTATCAGAAATCAATACCTCAGAAATCAGTACATTTGTAATTATATAAATTGGCGTACTGCGCTAATAATTTGAATATATTTATACAATAATATGTTCTAATATTTTTCTTTTGTTAAAGAGTGCTTCCTCCCTCTACCTCACTAAAGCCCATGAAATATTTCAAAGTTTCTCTCATTATCCCCCTACTTTCACCTGTCTATGCTTCAAGCTAAATATATTTAGATACTTTAGTCTTTCCTGGTAGGTTTTGTGATTTAGACTATGAACCATTTTATTAGCCATTGTTTACATAATCTTTAATGTATGATTTTCTGGAGATACGACCTCCAGAATGGAACACAGTATCCTAGGTGAGGTCACCCCAAAGATCATATAGTGGCCTTACCAACTCTATCTTTCTCCAGTTCCCAGAATCTTGACTATTCCTTTAGTCTACCTAGATCATTAATCATTTTGTTTACTTCACCCACTGCCCCGTGTGTCAATCTTGTTACATGTTTTTGTACAATCTGCAAAAAGGTTGTACTTTCCTTTCAATGCCATTACTATTCCACTAGCCTTTCCCTCCTCTGAATGTACAATATTTAATAGACCTCTGTGTTATCTCTCCTTCAACAATATTGTATCCACTGCCACAGTAACAGGGGGGAACCTTAGTTGCCCATGCTAACTGGTGCAGAATGTCTCTGGTGACTCCTGTGCTGTACAGAGAACTCACTCACATCAGTTTCTGCCCCATTGGAGATTACAGTCTAAATTCCCTAACACACACACTAAGAGAGACTAGGGACAATTTACTAGCAGCCAATTAACTTGCTAGTATGCTTTTGGAGTGTGGGAGGAAACCCACGCAAACACAGAGAGAACATACAAACTCCTCACAGACAAGGCCATGGTCAGGAATCAAACTCATGACCCCAGTGCTATGAGGCAGAAGTGCTAACCACTAAGCCACCATGTTGCACATTACATCACCACTGGACCACCAGGGAAGTAGGAACACATTTTTTTTAAATATACATTTAGTTTAAATTAAGCACACACACACACACACACACACACACTTAGTTTCAATACACTTGCACATTTCTACTCCCGGCGCACACGGACGCAGCGCCCATACACTAAATATTTTAATTTACTATTTAAAGCATTTAAAATATCCATTTATAAACTCCGCGCCGAGGCTTAACCCCTTCAATGCTGCAGTGCTGGGTATTAACCCTCCTAACGCCGGAGTCCATTTAAAGATAAGCCCGGCAACAATCCCTAATCATTATCGCAATCCATTCTGGCAACAGTTATTATTAATAGTTATCTAGCTCCAGCATAACCCATAGTGCTTGTACACATTGCTGTAAGACTTTTTGTCAGTGCTATTGAGCTGTTTCAGTTGCTGTGAGTATGTTTCCTGCTTAGTTTGAGCTGACTTCTGTAGCAGCAGGTATTTCCTGCTATAATGGTGAGCACAAACAATAACTCGTGTCTGGGGGAGCAGATTGCTTTACGCCTACTCGTTTCACTGTCCCTTTATTAGCTTAAAACCTCTTGAGGAAGCATCTAAATTATGACTTATTATCCTGCTTCCCCTCGAAGATGGACGAAGGCCATCATGTTTGTATGCTCTTATCTACCCATATGATGGGCTTGAGTCATTAAGGAAAGTAAATAAAAAAAAAGGAGTAACTTTGCACCTTGGCAAAACCATGTTGCATTGGAGGGGGAAGTACATTTTAAAATGTTATGGCAGATTTATAGTTAGGGTGTCCTAGACCAACTTTAAATTTCACTGTAAAAATAAATCTCAAGCTAAAAATAAATCTAGTATTTATATGTAGTATATGTGTGCTAGATAAAAAAAAACAACCAGTATTTAACTTATGTGCAAAATAGTAAACTAATTTGCACCCCTTGAATTTACTTCTTTTTTACCTTACTCTCTTTAATGAAAAAATAAATTACCAGCTCATAAATCTGGACATGATTCATTAAGGCAATCAAAATGAATGTAAATTGCGTTTTGTTAAAAAAAATGCATGTAATTTGGGCATGGCACCAGGGCCGCCTTCAGAAAAAATCGGGCCCAGTACGGGCCCCCGTGCAACCCCCCCCCATTGAGCGCCCCCCGCATGAGCGCCCTCCCCCATGAGCAACACATACTTACCTGGGGCCCGCCGCTGGTCTCCACTATTCTGTCTTCAGCCTGGCTGTCACCGTGACAGCCAGGCACCAGGATCCGATCGCAGGGGTGGAGGAATCATTCCCCCTGCGATCATGTGCTCTGCCTGTGACAGATCACATGATCGCAGGGGGAATGATTCCTCCACCCCTGCGATCGGATCCTGGTGCCTGGCTGTCACGGTGACAGCCAGGCTGAAGACACAGTAGCGGAGACCAGCGGCGGGCCCCAGGTAAGTCTTTGCTGAGCTGTTGTACCGGGACCCCTGATGAGCCCGGGCCCGGTACAACAGTACCCCCCGTACCCCCCTGATGGCGGCCCTGCATGGCACATCCATATTCAACCAGGAGGAGATCTGAAGAAATGTCTCTTGTGAATACGGGTCTAGGTACACTCTGCTGTAACAGTCAATAAAGGGCAAGATACGTCCAATATATATTGTGCAATATAAAGCCCCAAAAGAAAGCGAAAAGAAAAAAACAACAACAATTTTTGACATATGTTAATAACATAGACATTAATACAAAATAATTTTAAAAAATAAACATAAAATTGTTTTTGCATTCCCCCTCCCATAAAATACATTTATTAGTTTGCTATTAATGTCTACTGTAAATAAAATCCATTTTTACAGTTGCTCCTAATTGCAAACACATGGTCTAGCGTGCTTACACAGCCTTCATCACTGTCACTCATCATCAACATCATCATCAACATTTATTGACATAGCGCCAGCAGATTCCGTAGCGCTTTACAGCACTTACACCTGACCAGTAGCTGGTATAAGTGATACGACAGAAAAACACGTATTTTTGAGAATAAAAAATATATATATATTTTTTTTTTACATTAAATACATAATTCAGGATGTTCTTAATGTTTAATGTACATACAATGAGTTTATACAGTCAATGTTCTTTGCTATCCATTGGCACACATACGTGTATTTTTTAATACAAAGACTATGTAGTGAAAGTCATCGACATCAGTTGGCACCTACACCTGCCATGTAGTTGTTGCGAATGGTACGGCTAAAAAGCGTACTTTCGAGAAACCTAGACTTGCGTCGGAACGCCCTTACTGTACATTGGCAGCGTTCACCCGTCCCTTCCCTCCACTATCCAAGTCATAGGCTGTCGTAAGTGTCATTTACGTTCAGACATGAATTGCATTCGATTGTGTTCACTGGCGTAAGGTCCGTTTCTGCCCGTGCACAGAGCTATTTTACGTGAGATACGGCATGCAAACGGACTTACGTCCAAACATGAACCAGGATCAGTGGGCCTGATTCATTAGGAGGCCCTTACTGGGTGCAATGTGCGTTTGTCTTAAAATACACGGAATTCTGAAATACGTACGCCCGAATTCAACAAGGAGCGGATATGAAGATACGTTGCTTGATTAATATGGGTGTAGGTCTCCTCCTCTCTACTAGACAAGACGCTGCAGGATACATCCAATACCTATGTGGAATATAAACTCACAAAATAACGCACAGAAAAAAAAATTTCAATTAATGTCACTTGTTAATAATATAGGCATTAATGACAAAACATCAAACAATAAAAAGTGTTGTTTTTTTTTAATTTCACATCAGTAAAACCACGGCGCGCTCATTTATACTTAATGAAATGTGCACAGGTGATTAAAATCATTTGAGAAAGTGCTCCCAGGACTCCCCTCATAGTCGCTGCACACATTGAAAATGGAGACAGGATGGCTTTAATTGTGACACACTGAGATAAACACAGACTCAGGGCTGGATTTATTGCTAGGCAACCTAGGCACCTGCCTATGGCCCAGCGGTCCCCAGGAAGCCCGGAAGGGAGCCCGGCAGCAAGCCTGCGGGAGTGGGGGGGAAACAGCAAAAAGATAAAATATTGCTGCAAAGGAAAGAAAACAAATCACCTGATTGCGGTGGGGCCCAGCAGCCTCCTCCCCTTTCCTCTGCTCCATTGCATTCCACTGAATGTCGGGTGTGAGTGATGCTGCGTGATGTTATCATGCCCGACAACAAGACTCACTGAGGAGTGGAGAGGAGCCTTGCGTGCGACAGACAAGAAGGAAAATAGAACAGAAGACAAGAAAACAGAAAAAAGAGAGGAAGAAAACAGAAGAGAAGAACGAAATACAAAAGGTATGTAAACTAACAGAGACAATGGCACACTATGATGGAGAGCACAGTGTGAGGTCAGGGTTATGATATTCCCTTGTTCAAGCAACAAGGGGGATTTATATATTTCTTTAATATGTCGCCAACCATGGCTTTATCTGTGAGGAGTTTGTATGTTCTCCCTGTGTTTGTGTGGGTTTCCTCTGGGTGCTCCGGTTTCCTCCCACACTCCAAAAACATATTAGTAGGTTAATTGGCTGCTATTAATTGCCCTTAGTCTCTCTTGGTCTGTGTGTGTGTGTATGTTAGGAAATTTACATTGTAAGCTCCAATGGGACAGGGACTGATGTGAGTGAGTTCTCTGTACAGCGCTGCGGAATTAGGGGCGCTATATAAATAAATAGATGATGATAATGATAGTAGTAATACATGTTTGGGTAGAATGGTGTTCTGTAAGGTGAGCACCAATATAATTTAAATGTTTGCATCCTTTTTTTTTTTTTTACAAAACTGCACTACATACCGATCTCTCATTCATGCTTATGAGAAACGGTCACACTTGTATGTAGTTTCAAGTATGTGCCTCATCCTTAGATTATTTCCTTTTTTAAGCTCTTAGTTTTTTAGCTCTTTAGCTGTCCTGAAAGTCAGGACTGCTGGGACATATGTCACGCTCCGGTGAGCGGGCGCTGCACACTTCTGCCAATGGTGTATGCAGCAATGCAGGTTTTTTCTGTAGGAGGGTGACTTAGCTTTTTTCATCTGCTAGGCACACCCCCAACGATGCAAGCCAGGCCCCAATGGTATGGCCACGCCTCCTTGCCCTTCTACTTGACTATAGGGGTATATGCTACGGCCAAAAAATATAGTGCTATGGATTGTTTCAGAGTGGGGGCCCAAAGCCAGTATCTTGCCTAGGGCCTCATGAGGTCTTAATCCGGCTCTGCACCGACTAGGCACTTAACTAAAGGAGATGCCTTGACGTGGGCAGGTGAGCTTATCCCAATATAGCTATAGTATGCACAAAATTCTCCGGCTGATGTATATGCTGATACAGTGATTATTATATTGTTTGCTAGAGAGTGCTAGGTTATATACGGTTAAGCCCCAGGCTAAGTGGTTAAGCCCCAGGCTGCCCTTGCTACCAATCAAAACCCAGCAGGAACACCCCACCTAGCAAGCCTTCCCACCCCCTCCCAGCAGTCAGGAGCCTTTCTTTAATCAATTCAATCTCTGTGAAGAGCTACATTCATTTCCTTGCGAGAAAAACCAAGAGCAGGTATTAATGCTGAATCTGGATATGGCTTTGGAATGAAGCTCTGTTGTCCATCAAAGATTGACATGGTTAGTGTTTGTTAGGAACTAGAGTTAAATTGTATGACCAGGAACACCTATTCTCCAACACACAGGGCCCAGATTATTACGGAATTTACCTTCAGCAGCTCCTTTATAATCAAATTATCTTTTCCTTAATAAATGATTAAAAATGTTCATAAGTGAAAATATTAGAGATGTGTGCTGACCCCCTTGATTTGGTTTTAGATGTGGTTTTAGTTCTTTGCCTGGAGGAAGCTACTACTGCGAAACGCGTGTCGGCGTTTGCTGTATGCAACTAATCTCTGACACTATAATTCTATGATATACTTGATGGATTATCTATCGCTAGATTCGGCTGAATATATTGTATTGTAGCAATAGACATTTACTGTCCAAACCCTGATTAGGGGGGTATTCAATTGTCAGCAAGTTAACTTTACCCGCAATTCAATTCCATTTTTAAAGCTACATTTTCTTTCCATCAAACGGTCCTCTTGTGCTCCAGTAGAAGGTCTATTGAAAGTATAGGGTGTGCAAGAGGGAGGGTTAAAAGCTATTCAATTGTTTTTTAACGCGGTGGGTAAAACAGGAAAATATGCTGTTTTATCTCGTACCTCTTTGGGGTGTGTTAAAAATAAAAAACCTCTGAAAAGTATTTGAAATCATGTAAAAATGTGGAAAAAAAAGTTAAACTTTTGTTTATCACTAATGACTAACTTGTGTAAGTTGATTTTCTTGTGAAAAAAGAATGAAATAAAAAAATATTAAAAAGAAAATAAAAAAAATCACTAATTAATTATATTTATGTATATTTTTGGTACCAATATGAATGTAGTCATGTGTTTTGACATGGTATAGATGATTGTACGGTAAAAAATAGTTGAATTAAAAAATATGCTAAAGAAAGTACTGTAATGTAGATATTATCAATGTGTACTGCAATCTAATGTATGGAAATGTATTGAAAACACAATTTTTAATGCCGGGCAGCGTTCCCTCTTTTTAAATTGAATTGCACGAGTTTTCCCGCTGCGCTAACTCAAAATGGTCGCTATTGCCATCAAAAACCCACGGGAGATTTTTATTTTTTTTCACACGGCGGAGAAAAAAAACCTCACGAACAATTGAATACCTTCCATAGAGTGAATCTATATAGTTGGCAATTCATTCCCATCACATTACTTTCTACAAGAAACCGAGCAATTAGCCAGCACCATTAGTTTACAATTACTAACAGGGACATTTACTCTATCATTATATTTCTATAGTCAAATCAACAGTTCTTAACCAGTAGACAATTAGAATCCCTCTATTAATAGGAATTCAGCAATAGAGACAGATATAGTTACTAATTTATTAATACTACTGGGAACAAAGTATCACATTTCTACATAAGTAACAACTTAGAGGACAGAATAACAAGCATTTGATTTTTTCTCTTCAAATAACAGGAACATTAATTCATGCACTCATCATCTCCCGCATCGACTATTGCAATTCCCTCCTTGCTGGTCTTCCCAAAGTCAGACTTGAACCCCTACAAACTATTTTGCACGCAGCGGCTAGACTGATTTTCCTTACTAACCGTTTTCCTCTGCTGAGCCACTCTGTCAGTCTCTACATTGGCTGCCTGTATTTCAACGAATCCAATATAAAATTCTTCTACTAACATACAAGGCCATCAACAAAATTGCACCGACATACATTTCCTCACTTGTCTCGAAATATCTCCCTACTCGACACCTCCGTTCTGCACAAGATCTACGTCTCTCCTCCACTCTCATCACATCCTCCCATTCTCGGTTACAGGATTTTTTCCTGGCTGCACCTACTTTGTGGAATTCCCTCCCTCGCACAGTAAGACTTTCCTCTAGTCTTCAAACCTTCAAGCGTTCACTGAAAACCCACCTCTTCAGACAAGGTTATGATATTCCTCAACCATCATCTTAATTTCCCTAGATTACCCTATTGCCATCCTCTACACTGCTAACACAAGACAACAACCCTCTGACCAACATTGCAACACACACAGCCCACTCAGTACTTTTACCTTTGCAGTCTGGCTGGTCCAGTGTGCAATATGATGTAGCACATGCCCTTGTGTTTCTAACTCCCATTGTCCTATAGATTGTAAGCTTGCGAGCAGGGTTCTCTTACCTCTCTGTGTGTATGTATTACCCAGTATTGTCTTATTAATGTTTGTTCCCAATTGTAAAGCGCTACGGAATTTGCTGGCGCTATATAAATAAATGTTGATGATGATGATGATGAACCTTAATCCTTCTGACATTGGGGAAACTAAAATTTTTCAAATGACCATCCTATTGATTAATATCAGCAATCAATTTAAACATAAAGGGAAATATTACAAAGATATACATGATTTGTCGAAGAAGATCCCGAGATATATTAATAACCCATCATCTATAAACGAATATGTACATACGAGTGCGAGTCACATACAGCAATTTTAAAATCACGTTTTATTTCATGCTTCAGTTATAAATTTTGCTGCTTTTATATGCTTTAATTTTAGTAACTATATCAAATAGAAGTTATATTTTAATTATCAATCTTGGGGCCTGATTCATTAAGGATCTTAAATTAAGAAGTTTCTTATTTAAGTCTCCTGGACAAAACCATGTTACAATGCAAGGGGTGCAAATAAGTTTTCTGTTTTGCACATAAGTTAAATACTGTCAGTATTTTCATGTAGCACAGAAATACTTGATAGCTTATTTATACACTGAAATTTAAAGTTGATATTTGTGTGCTACATGAAAAAACAGTCAGTATTTACCTTATGTGCAAAAGAGAAAAATCATTTGCACCCCTTGCATTGTAACATGGTTTTGTCCAGGAGACTTAAATAAGAAACTTCTTAATTTAAGATCCTTAAGGAATCAGTCCTTTGGTCTCTATGTCAAACACAATTCATATGGGACTGTATACCAATGTAAAACCAGAGTTCTGCTTCTTCTTTACCTTTTTTTAATGCTGATTTTTGCTGGTTATTTGCATCTCATTTTGATCCAATTATGCAGAGTAAATAGGGCATCTAGGGAAGCAAAACACTGGCATTTTATATCAAAGAGTTAACAGTCCCCACATTACCACTAGTGCATAGCCGGATTAAGGGGGGGGCACAGGGGGCATGTGCCCCGGGCCCCCCTCTCTCCGAGGGCCCCCCGCCGCTGCGCGCATAACCTCTGATGATTTATTTTTCTTCCTCTTTTTTTATTTTTTTTTAATGGCGGCGGCGGCGGGGGGGGGGGGGGGTGGGGGGGGTTGCGGGTGGCCTTTGTTGGTGGGGGGAGCAGGGAAGCAAAAAAAAGGAAAAAAAAAAAAGATATACTCACCTGATCACTGCGCCGGCGTCCCTCCTCCTCCCTGCTCTCTGCACTGTTAACACTGAATGACAGGCGTGATGTCATCAAGGCACGCCTGTCATTCAGTGAGGAGCAGCGCGCAGAGGACCAAGAAGACAGAAGAGAAGAAAGAAGCTAAAAGAAAGGTAAGTAAAAAAAAGAAAAGGGAATAACGCAGAAAGGCACAGTATGGAGGAAAAAGGGGGAGAAGAGAGGCACAGTATGGAGGAAAAAGGGGTAGAAGAGAGGCACACTACTGAGGATAAAAGGGGGAGAAGAGAGGCACAGTAAGGAAAAAGGAGGAGAAGAGAGGCACACTATGGAGGAAAAAGGGGGAGAAGAAAGGCACACTATGGAGGAAAAAGGGGGAGAAGAAAGGCACACTATGGAGGAAAAAGGGGGAGAAAAAAGGCACACAATGGAGGAAAAAGGGGGAGAAGAGAGGCACAGTAAGGAAAAAGGGGGAGAAGGGAGGCACAGTAAGGAAAAAGGGGGAGAAGAGAGGCACACTACTGAGGAAAAAGGGGGAGAAGAAAAGCACACCATGTAGGAAAAAGGGGGAGAAGAGAGGCACAGTAAGGAAAAAGGGGGATAAGAGAGGCACAGTAAGGAAAAAGGGGGAGAAGAGGCACAGTAAGGAAAAAAGGGGGAGAAGAGGCACAGTAAGGAAAAAAGGGGGAGAAGAGAGGCACAGTAAGAAAAAAGGGGGAGAAGGGAGGCACAGTAAGGAAAAAGGGTGAGAGGCACAGCATGAGAAAAAAGGGGAGAGAAAGGCACAGTATAAGAAAAAAGGGTGAGAGACACAGCATGAGAAAAAGGGGGGGGAGAGAGGCACAATAGTGGGGACAATTAAATAATTTAAGATGGGGTGGCTTGGGCGCTACTGAATGTGGGGGTGAGTTTGGGGAGAATGAGGTCCCTTTATTAAATGTGCCTATGAATTATTTAATGGCAGTGACGGTTGCGGGAAATAGGTATATTTCTGAAATGTAAATACTATTAATTTATTGCTGGGGCTGTTTGTAGGGAGGGAAATAGGTTTATTTATTAAATGTGAATGCTATTATTTTAATGTTGGGGCTGGAGGAAGGCCTAATTATTAATCATGGGTGGTACTGATTTAACGCCGGGGTGGCTGTCATTTTCTAAATGTACCCATTTTTTTTTCCAAATAGGGCACCTTACATTCCAGGATCTAGATAAGCCACTAAAGAAACCTGCAGCACAGGTGGTGAAAGTGAGAAGAACAGGTAGGAGAGAGCAGCAACGTCTGTGAAATGTTGTGATTCTAGTGGGACAATCCCAATTTTTGGTGACCGTTCAATGGTGTACACAACAATGCAGGTTTTTTTTGTCTGTAGGAGGGTGGCCTGGCCATGCCCAATGATGCATTATCAATGGTATTTTAATTTGCGGTATCATTGCTAGTTTTAATGTGCATTATAAATTTTATTTTTAAAGTGCGGTATCATTGCTAGTTTTAATGTGCATTATAAATTTTATTTTAAAAGTGCGGTATCATTGCTAGTTTTAATGTGCATTATAAATTTTATTTTAAAAGTGCGGTATCATTGCTAGTTTTAGCGTGCGGTATCATTGCTAGTTTTAGTGTACGTTATCAATGGTATTTTTAATGTGTGATATCATTGCTAGTTTTAATGTGTGGTGTCAATACCCATTTTAATGTGGTGTTTTGGTGATTGTTTTAATGTACAGTATTTTAGCTTGTGGAAGCAATGATTTTTCTTATGCAGACAACCTAAGCGAGTCCTCTGGGAGAGCTGTAAGTGTCATACTGTGGGCTGTAGGTGATGTAATGCAGGATGTGTCCCTATGCCCTTCATTTTAGATTTTAGGGCCCCCCCTGTCTTAAGTGCCCCGGGCCCCCCGAAACCTTAATCCAGCTCTGCACTAGTGGGACAATTATGTATATTCCAGTGTATGTGTGCACAGCTAACATGCAACCACAATACAATAGGCTGGGGGGAGGGGGGGCATCTGCCCCCTCAGGCTGGTCCCATAGTGGATTACTTTGAGCTGGGTCACTGGACCACCTTCATCATCATCCTCATCATAAACATTTATTTATATAGCGCCAGCAAATTCCGTAGCGCTTTACAATTGGGAACAAACATTAATAAAACAATACTGGGTAATACATATAGACAGAGAGGTAAGAGAACCCTGCTCGCAAGCTTACAATCTATAGGACAATGGGAGTTTGAAACACAAGGACATGTATTTTTTATTCCTTTAAAATAGGCTTGGGGGGCAAGTCGAGTCTTGCCCCCCAAGCTAAAATTTGCCAGCCATCCCATGCTCACTGTATACTTTTATCCAGATTTATGAGCAAAAGGTCCTGACGCAAAAAAAGTTTAAAAAACTAAATCATTTTAAAATGAAGTGATTTCTCCCATCTCAGACCAGCATACATCTTACACCACAGTGAGATACCATAGGTCTGATTGTGAATTAATCAGCTTATCTAGCATTGCATTCCTTAGAAACATAGGCTTGCTGGGAAGGAATTCTCATAAGAGTGAGGAATTTGTAGGAGGCTGTAGGTATGTTCCACTTAGCGATTAGTGTACAGAAAAAAATAGCATCTGATCTTTCCTTTAAACAAAGGGTTGTGAAACTTTTGGGTTTCCCATTATCAGACCAGGAAGATAAAATAAAATTAATCGAATTTCCAGGAGTTAGGTGGCAGCTTCCTGTAACTTTCTTAGCAAAGTTTGAAGAGTTGTTAACTATTACTCAGAAAAGGGTTTGACTAACCAGTGTACTATGTCTAAATTTATTCTTTGTATTCTGCTATCACTTTGTCATCACTAAGGGCTCTTATGATCCTACATGTCTTAATATTGTTCCAGGTGTTGTTTGTTCAAAAGATGATAAGAAATTATTTGGAAATAGTAGATTTCACTGAAAAGGGCAAAATGGTGTTGACTAAACACCATCTTTAATTAGTTATTAATAATCAGTTCCTCGAAAACTTCCAAACACAGAATTTGGCAACAGAAAAGGAACTACATACAGCCTGTTTGTTTAGGGGTAAGGTATGTTGGAGTGTTGGGCAGCACGGTGGCTTAGTGGTTAGCACTTCTGCCTCACAGCACTGGGGTCATGAGTTCAATTCCCAACCATGGACTTATCTATGTGGAGTTTGTATTTTCTCCCCGTGTTTGCGTGGGTTTCCTCCGGGTGCTCCGGTTTCCTCCCACACGCCAAAAACATACTGGTAGGTTAATTGGCTGCTATCAAATTGACCCTAGTCTGTCTGTGTGTATGTGTGTGTGTGTGTGTGTGTGTGTGTGTGTGTTAGGGAATTTAGACTGTAAGCCCCAGTGGGGCAGAGACTGATGTGAGTGAGTTCTCTGTACAGCGCTGCGGAATTAGTGGCGCTATATAAATAAATGGTAAAAATAATAATAATAATAATGGCTAATTTCTAATTGATCTGATAAATTGATAATTCAACAAGGAAAATATGTTGTTAAATAAATTACCCACACCATTGTCAACTCTGACAAGGGTTTTGTATAGTTAATGATAATTTTGAAAAACAAATATTTAGTTAAATTTAGGACTGATTTACCCATAAGATTTGCCGTGCACTGTGCACGTAGTCTGAACCGCACCTCATCTCATTGTGACTTCACATCTGTGCAATTGTGCTTTGGAAAGTAAAGGAATTTGTTATCTATTGTTATAACCTGTGTTCGACATTGTTCCATTGTTAGTTCAGTTGAAAAATCAAATGAAACGATACGATGAGGTTTGGAGCGATAATCGCTTATTATTGCAGTGCACACACTAATGCGATAACAGGCCGAACAGTCATTTATCGTGTGATTGGTCCAATAATCTGCTGAAAACACTGTAGTGTGTACCCAGGTTTAGAATGCTGATCAGTGAAGCACAGTTTATGGCACCATGCTGGCCTGGCTCTCATCTAACCTAAAATCTTGTACTTTGATCAGGTGATCATTAGCACAGATGTAGCTAGTTTGTATTCTACCAACTGTATCTTAGCATTCACTCTAAGGGAAACTGTGTTGTGGTTTCCTATGGTAAATGTATTCTCTCACAACGTGTTAGGAAATGCACAGTTAAAGAACATAATTTAACTTCACCTGCTGCAGCCTTCCACTGCTCTACCTATTTCATGTTCCTGGACATTGTTACTTGGTAATTATATTTCCGGTTCTCACTGTCACCATCCTCCTGCTCTCTGTCTGACCCTTTCACTTACTACTTCTGCTTTCCACAAACTCAGTCACCTCTGGTCTCTCTCCACTTCACCCCTGCCCCTGTCTCTACACTGCTCTCCCGTCCAGGGCCGCCGAGAGGGGGGGGAGCGGGTACAGTTTACCCGGGCCCGGCCATGCCAGGGGGCCCGGGCCGGGCCCTCGCTGCTAATTATTTATTTATTTTTTTAATTTTTCTGTCTTGCACTTTTTTTTTTTACTTTTTATATTTTTTTTTCCCGCGGGGGGGGGGGGGGGGGGGGTCTTGGGAGCTGGGAGGAAGGATAAATTTGAAAATAATAAAAAAATACTCACGTGATCGCGCGGCGCCGTGTCCCTCCTCTCCTCCATTCACACTGACTGCCGGGCGTGACGTCATCAAGTCACGCCTGTCAGTCAGTGAGGAGCGCCTGCAGCCAGCATGAAGAAGGAAGACAGAAGAGGAGACAGAAGAGCAGAAAAGAAAAGAAAGAAGTTGACAAAAGGTAAGTAAAGAAACGGAGAGGCAAGGGGAGGAAAACAGAGAGGGACAGTACTATAAAGAAAGGGGACAGAGAAACAGAGGAGGAAAAAAAGGAGAGAGCCACAGAGGAATAAAAAAAAATTGGGGAGAGAGGAACAGAGGAGGAAAAAAAGGAGAGAGCCACAGAGGAATAAAAAAAGTGGGAGAGAGGAACAGAGGAGGAAAAAAAGGAGAGAGCCACAGGGGAATAAAAAAAAATTGGGGAGAGAGGAACAGAGGAGGAAAAAAAGGAGAGAGCCACAGAGGAATAAAAAAAAATTGGGGAGAGAGGAACAGAGGAGGAAAAAAAGGAGAGAGCCACAGAGGAATAAAAAAAGTGGGAGAGAGGAACAGAGGAGGAAAAAAAGGAGAGAGCCACAGGGGAATAAAAAAAAATTGGGGAGAGAGGAACAGAGGAGGAAAAAAAGGAGAGAGCCACAGGGGAATAAAAAAAAATTGGGGAGAGAGGAACAGAGGAGGAAAAAAAGGAGAGAGCCACAGAGGAATAAAAAAAGTGGGAGAGAGGAACAGAGGAGGAAAAAAAGGAGAGAGCCACAGGGGAATAAAAAAAAATTGGGGAGAGAGGAACAGAGGAGGAGAAAAAGGAGAGAGCCACAGGGGAATAAAAAAAAATTGGGGAGAGAGGAACAGAGGAGGAATAAAAGGAGAGAGCCACAGGGGAATAAAAAAAAATTGGGGAGAGAGGAACAGAGGAGGAAAAAAAGGAGAGAGCCACAGAGGAATAAAAAAAAATTGGGGAGAGAGGAACAGAGGAGGAAAAAAAGGAGAGAGCCACAGAGGAATAAAAAAAGTGGGAGAGAGGCACAAAGTAAAAAAGAAGGGGGAAAAGCACCATGGAGGTCGCAGTGTGAGCATAAGGGGGTACAGTGTAGTTGTGATGAAGGGGCACAGTATTGTGTGTGTAATGGCACAGGGGGCTTGTTGCAATGTAGTGTGTGTGAGGTAGGTGGCAGCTAATTAATGGGCGCTATTTTGTTTGTAGGGTGATGGTGAGGCAATGTAATAGTAGGGACTATTAATTTAAGATGGGGTGGTTTGGGGGCTATTGAATCTTGGGGTGAGTTTAGGGAGAATGAGGTCTATTTATTAAATGTGACTATGAATTATTTAATGGCAGTGATGGTTACGGGAAATAGGTATTGCTGGGGCTGTTTGCAGGAAGGGAAATAGGTTTATTTATTAAATGTGAATAGTATTATTTTAATGTTGGGGCTGGAGGAAGGCCTAATTATTAATCGTGGGTGCTATTGATTTAACGCTATGGCTGGCTGTAATTTTCTAAATGTAGCCATTTTTTTTTCAAAATAGGTCCTTCAACATTCCTGGATCCGGACAAGCCACAACTAAAGAAAGCAGCAGCCACAGGTGGAGAAAGTGAGAAGAACAGGTAGGAGAGAGCATCACAGTGTGTGAAATGTTGTGATTCTAGTAGGGACAATACCAATTTTTGGTGAATGTTGTGCCCAATGTAAGGTGCAGGCCAAGACTGAACTGTTTGTGTACACACTGCATTGTTTGTATACTACACTGTGGTGGTAGATGTCCTGAAAGTCAGGAATGCTTGAACATATGTGACGCTCCGGCGAATTGAGAGCC
Organism: Mixophyes fleayi; assembly: GCF_038048845.1. Taxonomy (NCBI): domain Eukaryota; kingdom Metazoa; phylum Chordata; class Amphibia; order Anura; family Limnodynastidae; genus Mixophyes; species Mixophyes fleayi. The sequence goes on from NC_134405.1 coordinate 44,548,299, forward strand.
TAGTGGTTTTTATGTTAGCCACGCCCCAATGGCACATTTGCCATGCCCCCAAATGCATGACCACACCTCCCAAAATTGTTGCACCGCCATTTGGCTAGCCACGCCACTGAATATATGACCACACACCCAATTTTTTTTGCGCCGCCGTAAGGCGGCGCAAAAAAATTTTGGGGCTTACTTCACTATGAGGGGGGCCCCATGAATTTGTTGTACCTGGGCCCTGAATTCTTCTTGGCAGCCCTGCTCCCGTCACTACTCCCCCCCCCACCCGCCCTCACACACTATTTTATCTTCACCTTTGTATTTACTGCTCTGAACTCTACCATTATTGTACGGCATTGTCTTTGTCATTCTACTGTTCTACATCCCATGGCTGTGCCAAGATATTGCCTTGCTGTTGTTTTACCACTTTGATTAAATTGCCATACCTGCCAACATTTGGGAATCCGGCATCAGGATAGGGGGTTTGGCCACATTATGGTAAATGGCACGATGGGGGCATGGCCACACCCAGGGGTATGCCTAGTGCTTCTGAAGAGCTAGGCTACCCCATATACTCCTCCCCTCCAAACACCTTCATTGTCGTGCGCACCAGTGCATGCTGCACCTGTTCACCATTGCTGTGCCACGCAGAGTGGCAGTGAATGAGACATACCACAAAAATTTCCCATCGGCAGGACACCGCAGAGCTGTCCCACCTAAATCAGGATGGTTGTGAGGTATGCACTGCCCCCATCCGGCTTCTAGACCTGCAAGACCCAGTCACCATCATGGCTCCTGCACCTCCTAGGCTCCTGCACCATCCAGGACCTTGCCCAAATAAGCCTCTGCACCATCTGGAGTAGGGCCGTCATCAGGGGGGTGCGGCCAGTACAGATGTGAGGGGCCCGGACAGACTAGGGGGCCTGATTGCAGGGAGGGGAGAGGGGCACATTAACTGATTGGGGGGGGGGGGGTGCACATTAACTGTGATTGGGGGGGCACATTAACTGTGATTGGAGGGTGGGGGAGAGGGGCACATTAACACTGATTGGGTGGGGGCAAGAGGGGCACATTAACTGTGATGGTGGGGGGAGAGGGGAACATTCACTTTGGGAGGAGCGGAGGGGTATATTTACTGTGATTGGGGGGGATACATTTACTTTTGGGGGAGGGGGGAGGAGAGAGAGGAGCATTTACTTTGGAGGGAGGGGACAGGGGGACATTTGCTGTGATGGAGGGGAGAGGGGGACATTTATTGTGTTTGGGGGGGACATTTACATTGGGTGAGGGGAACAATTACTGTGATGAGGGAGTGGTGAGAGGCATGTACTGTGATGAGGGATAGAGGCAACGTACTCTGATGTTGGATGGTGGGCTCATGTATGGGGAAGAGGGAGGGGGGCACATGTATGGGGAGGGGGATTAATTAGTACTGGGCCCCACAGTTTCTGATGGCAGCCCTGATCTGGACCATCCAAGACTCTGTACCACCTAGACCCCTGCAACATAATGGCCCAATCTAGGCCTCTATACATCCTGTCCTCAGAACCTTGCAGACATCTGCACCATAGTGAACCCACTATATCTATTGTTCCCATTTGCTTCTTTTGTCTCTCCTTACCCCCTCCCTTTAGAATGTAAGCTCTCACATGCAGGGTCCTCTACCCAATATGTCTGTACCCTCTGTCTCATGTCTGCCCACTGTCCGTCCTCCTCGCTAACCCTGTTTTGCCTTATGCTGAATTGTTTTTGTATGTCATGCAATTTGTTCTGTTAATTGCAGCTATTCATTTACTATTCTGGTTTTCTGTACCTATTGTTCTGATCTGTATGTATTTCTGTTATTTTGTTGTATATTCCAACTCCTATGTACTGCACTGCAGAAGCCTTTTTGGCACCTTATAAATAAAAGATAATAATAATGCTCTTTGTCCTTACTGGCCTCAAGCACAGCACCCTGAAAACAATTCAGGCCCTCTGCACCCTGCAATTTACCTCACCTGAAACGCTGAATGCAGCACCGAGCTCTGTGCCTCGAGTTCTCAGTTGTTCCTAGGGAATTGATAGGCTGCATTTCCGTGAATATAGGTTCAGCTTCTAAAACAGCTGCCACCAGTGTGTGCAGGTCAAGGAGTTCACTTTAACACCTAACTCATGACATCACAGGCAGGGCCACCTTAACAACTTTATGGGCCCCCGGGCAATGCAGTGTACCGGGCCGCTAAAAAAAATAATATTATATATATATATATATATATATAAATAGTGTGTGTGTGTGTGTAAAAAAAAATATATGTATGTAAAAAAAAAACGTGATTATATAAATAAACACTTTTTTTTTACATATATCTATATATATATATATATATATATATATATATATATATATATATATATATATATATATATAGGGGCCCCCTTAACTTACCTTAAGTCCGATCCTCTTCTTTTTTCCGCGCCGCTGAGTCTCTTCTGCCCTCTTCCGTGCTGTGGTTGCAGTGAATGCTGGGCATGACATCACGCTCAGCATTCACTGCACGGAAGAGGGGGCCAGGGAGGGAGCCGGATCAGCGCTGATGTGACTGCATGGTGAGTATTTTTTAAAAAAAAAAAAAAAAATAAAAATTGCCCCCATTGCCTGCAGGGCCCCCGGGCACCTGCCCATCGTGCCCAATGGAAGAGACGGTCCTGATCACAGGGGCTGTATGTGATCTCATAGCACTCCACAGAGCATTGTATCACCATACAATATTCAGTTGTAAAAAGAACAAGAGCATAACACTATTTTGAGGAGATACAACCAATCATAAGAAACTTTGTGGATCCACACCACACCATGAAGCCAATCCACATGCAATGAAAGGGGTAGAATGGGCAACAGATGAATGGGAATGCTCTGGTAGAAATTAATTCTTAAGTGTTGGGAAGAGGGATAAGGCCGTTCTGGCATAATACATTACCCATAGGAAAGATACAAAGGAGGGAAAACACTTCCAGCAATGGAAATCAGACATTAGACAATTATTAACCCATTTGTCATATATTTGTCATATATTCTTAGTGCCCCTTTATTTCAGTTTGTTGCTATAGTGGAGAAAACTAATGCTACGGTTCTGTCCCTTTACTCAGATCAGATCAGTGTTTCTAAACATAACTCACACGGATGATAGACATAGCTATGTCCTTTGTAGAAGTTGATATTGAAACCTGTAGGGACGTCAAAGGGAATGCTCTGGCATAGAAGTAGAAATTAATTGTTAAGTGTTGCTTAAAGATAGGGAAGAGGGATAGGGCTGTTCTGGCAAAATACATTACCCAGGGGAAAGAAACAAAGGAAGGAAAGCACTTCCAGCAATGGAAATCAACTCCAAGACATTAGACCGTTATTAGCCCATTTGTCATGCAATCATAGTACCCCTGTATTTCAGTTTGTTGCTTTAGTAGAGAAAACAAATTCTACGGTTCTCTCCCTGTACTCAGATCAGATCACTGTTTCCAAACAGAACTCACACAGGAGGAATGATAGACATGGCTATGTCCTTTGTAGAAGTTGATATTGGAACCTGTAGAGGTGATACATACAGTGATTGAAGCCGGGGTGTAGGCAGTGGTATTCCACACCGTCACTTTTCCTTCTGCCTTCATTGAAAAACTATCAAATTCCATTTACTTGCATTTTTCATGCCCCCACTTCTAAATTTCCTCTTTGACCATGTATAAATATATATATATATATATATATATATATATATAATTTCAATCCAGATAACACATTCTTCTGTGTGTCTATGTTAAAAACAAAACAAAAAAAGCTCAGTCTTCCACCATTGTTTACACCACTTCCTTTTCATACGCATTAAGAAGTATGTTAATTTATTAGATATTAATTTAGAGAGGTGGAGTGACCACAGGGGAGCATTCCTAGCTGCCTGTCTGAGCACATAACATCACTGAGGCTCATTTACAGACTGCAAAATCTGTTGGCTCTTGATGCCCCCTTCAGTGCACAAGTGCTCCACCTTGTCCTCCAAGTACATTTCCATGTGTGTGCCTGCTTCACAGCCTTTGAGAACACCCCTCTGCCCTCCCGCACCCAAAAAAATCCCAAACAATCTACAGCGTTTGGAGTGTTGACGGATACTCTGAAAAATCCACATGGTGGAATGAGAAAAACTGTTAAAAACTACTACCAGTTAGGGGTCACCTCCTTTATTAATTTAAAATGTTATGTTCTTCTACTAAAATACTGCTTTACTCAGAAACTTCTGCATAAAATGCTTAACGGTTGATAACACAACTATAAACCTTTAATCTTAACCTTAACACTTGTGCTATGTAATAAAGACACCACAAAGACTCGTTGGCAAATTAACTCATTTATTTAATTAACCGCTCACTGATATGGTAGAGGGAGAACATTGTACGCAGCATCGGCAACTGATCAATACCAATCTGGATGTCCCATCACAGGTAACCCACCCTCGGGATATCAGTATTTATAAACCATTTTCACCCATGTAGTTTAGCCTTAAACTGGGACAATAATCCCCAGGCATCCCGGAACCCAAACACTTCTGGGCTAATCGTAATGCACCACAGGCCACCCCAAAGGGGATGTACTTGTACCGAACCTAAGCCAACGCTTCGAAGAGAATGGATTCCCAATGCCTCACTACCATCAATGTGCGCTTTACCAGCCTTGCTTATCACAAGTTTGGTAAAGTGCACCATGAACCCGCGCACCGCGCACCCAGTGGCCCATTATACCTCCGGGGCTGTATCAGCACACCCTTACCATACCACGGCCCTCGCACCAAGTGGCCCAACATACCACCGGGGCTGTACCAGCACACCCTTACCATACCACGGCCCTCGCACCAAGTGGCCCAACATACCACCGGGGCTGTACCAGCACACCCGTACTTCACCACAAGCCTGCGCACCAAGTGGCCCATCATACCTCCGGGACTGTACCAGCACCCGTACCAGATATTGGAACTCGTGCAATAAGCTGGTTACACAGACTCGGGCCAGTACCAGAACCCAGGCAAAGACACGGGAAGCACCTCCCCTATCTCAGGACACATCAGCAGGAAGGCAACAGGAAATAGGAACTAAAGTAACTTATCCTGTCCTCCGACAGCTGGACTGGGAAATTACCATTGGTGCCCAAACCTTAAAGTTCAGAAAAGGTAAATAACAATTCTAAAACACATTCTCTTTGGTATCGGGGGTGAGAGTCTTGAGAACTGTGGTGCACCCTGGCATGAAAATCTTGCTTCGTGCCAGCTGGCGGCATGATGGTGGTGGCAGGGTTGATCTGAAAAAAATTGCTGCACTCCTTTTAGTTTATTTTATGTTTTAAAACCAAAAATAAAAAAATAAAAAGCAACCACTTAGGATTTCAACTTCATGTAACAGGTTAAATGTTAAAGGTGCTTCGCTATGGTCAGAGTTCACAAAACAGTCAGCAATTGAGAGGAACTTTACAGGGGATGTAGTCTGAAAGAGGAATGTTAACTTCTATAAATAAAAAAAGTTCCTCTTTCGTATCTAAGTAAAAGTGCAAAAGCACTGGAAATTAGAGCACAAACACACAATAGCTTTTTTTGGAAAAATATGTTAGTATGCTGTGTTTGTATGAGTCCTTTCACTGGATATTTGTCTTAATGCAAATTGTTTAGACAATACTGTGATACACCTGCTGACTGCAGGCTCTGTCCGCAGAGTTCTGCTGCTGCTAGGTATGGCCGCCTGCCTCTTTCTTCCCGTAAGCGTCCCATTGCATAGCAACGGGGCAAAGCTGTTCCCGGGCGGCTCTTTGCAGCTTGCATGTGTGCCGGCTGCATTCCCGTTGCCTAGCGGCGGGGACGCTCTCCTCCATTGTCGGGGGTCAGTGACATCGCTGACCACCAGGAGTGTCCAATTAGGAGCTTCTCCTGTTTTCCCCAGCAGCAGTGGGAGGTTTCCTGCCTTTATTTAAATCTGTCTCTAGCACCTTAAGGGTGCCAGAGTATTAGGTTTACACCTCTACTCCAGCTTTCCTGTTACCTGCTAGATGCATCCCTATGTTCCTGGCTTGACTTTGCATTGTTTCACCACCCTTTGAATTCCGATTTGGTGTTACATACTTCCTCTGGCATTACCTCGGCTTTCCTGACCATTCTCTTGTCTCCTGATTTGATACCGCGTTACTTCTCTGGTTTTGACCTCGGCCTTACTGACTATCCACTGTTCACCCCTCTTGTTGGTGACTATCTTGGAGAACCGCGACCTGCGCATCTCTTGTGGCCAAGTCCAAACTCTCTTTTGGGGGTTCCTGGTGAAAACCAGGGGTGGTTAAACTCCACGCCTTCCTGTACAGTTGCTCTAAAGCCAACAGATAGCCTCCATTTCCATCAAGCTCATGATACAGACAATATGAATTGAGTACCATATTGGGGATTTTTTTAGATATTTTCTATACACCTGCAGTGAAGCCACAAATTCTCGGGAGATGCCTCTGAAAACTGGAAGGCAAATAAAAAAAATAAATTGAAAAATCTGAAGAGCTGTGCAAAAGTGTCTCATCATAACTAGGAAGGATCGCGCTCTCTATAATGTTTAGACAAGAGCTGCACCAGCTGAGGGTATCCCTCCCTCCAGAAACAGTACTAAAATAAACAATTAGCTGAGCGCTCATTGACTAAGATGTTATATCTATTAATGTAGGATAATGTCCATGCAACCATGAATTATAAATGACACAATTTAATGACATAAACAATATACAAAGGTTGTCAGAATTCCCAAAAAGGGTTAAAAACACAATCACAGCACATATTAACAGCAACCGTTAGGTCTAGATTGGGGATTTGTGGAGTTACATGAAGGACATTAAAAAGGATAAAAACAATACATTTCAAAGATAAACAATATGTTGTGTCCGTAAAAACAGAGAGAGAGAGCCTCCAGAATGTCTCATGGAAGAGACTAATTAAGTCATACCAATAATTAGTCCAAAATGGGTCAATAAAAAACTATGCAGACCGGGCCCGTTATTTTCCAAGTGCAGGGCAAGGGTCTAGAGTATGTCCTCCTCAGTGAGTGTCCAAAAGATATATAATGTAAAAATATAAAACGATGATCCGTATTGTGGAAATCAGAGAGAGTATACTTGCTGTTTAGTCTCTTTGAGGTCTAGCCGCGCGGCGGGGAGGATAATCAACCTCCTCGTGGTATATGTTGCAGGGGTGCAGACTAAACGTCTGTTTAGAATGCCATGGTAGGTGTCGCTAGTAATGACGTCGAAAGGGGGCGTGTCCCAACGCGTTTCGTCCTGTCCGGACTTTCTCAAGGGTTTGGTGTATGATAGTGGTGAGCTGGTTTATAAAGAATATGAATGGAAGTGATTGGTTGTCCGGAATGTCAAGCGCACTAATGATGTGATGATTTCAACTGGAGGCTCATATTGTAAATACAAAGGTTTGCGGACACCACGCATGGGTCTGATCTAGTAGAAACCACATATTATTAAAACAAAAAATATATAGCTCGCACATTAAAACATCCTATTTAAGATGGTATATACATGTATATATAAATGGAATAGTGGAAGGATTCCTATGAATGGATCCACGTTTAATACAATGGATATAACATGATCATGATACATACAATAAGAATAAGTCTGCAGATGCATATATTTAATATTAGGGAGGAAGTCATATAATCACACCTAATTGACATGCAAGTTAAAAAATATAGATGACATGATGTGTAGTGTATCTCATGATTTTACATTGAATAGATAAACAACACTGCAGTCAATCCAAAAAATGGACTGCATACCTTTATATAAATAAAATTAAAGGGGATATTGATAAATCAGAAGTAACCAGCTGGATTTATGAATCATAGCCAACTGTATGGAAAGAATAATGACAGTTAGGTAAAAATTATATAATAATAAATAAATAAATAAATAATAAATAACCAACTAATTGGAGGATTTTATATTAATATTTAGGCAATATATCTCGGGCATATTTAGATTTTTTGACATTAATGATGTCTGTTTCTTTTTTCTCTAATCTTGTTTTCATAAGTCCAATAAGATTGAGATATACATTGTCTTTTTTTAGGGGGTCAAGTTCCAAATCAATAGAGGTAATTTCTGATTCTACCTGTTTAAGATGTTTCTTATGCTGATCAATAAGTAACTCCATTAGTCTATATGAGCAGGAATCTAAGATAGCCTGCCATTCATTCATAAAACCTATGTTGTCCTTGTAGCATGATGCTGGCTTCTTAATTTTAAGACCTCTAGGTGTGAGTTTGTCATGTCTATACTGCTCCATGTAGAAAATATCCCACCATAATCGCATTTCTTTTTGCAGAAGTTTATCAAATTTGAGCAATTGGAGGCAGTGATTGGTGCCTCTAATGTTGCCAGTGTTGGGTTGTTGAATTGTGGGTAATAGTAAGGATTGAGATAAATCTACTCTATTTTTCCTAAGTCCTAAAGGATCACTAAACATGGTGGTGGTCTTAGTAAAATAATATTATATTTTAAAATAAGAGTGCTGCAGATCCTGGTGGATAGGGCACACACTATAACTAGGAAGGATCGCGCTCTCTATAATGTTTAGACAAGAGCTGCACCAGCTGAGGGTATCCCTCCCTCCAGAAACAGTACTAAAATAAACAATTAGCTGAGCGCTCATTGACTAAGATGTTATATCTATTAAGCAATGTGCTAATTGCACCAAGCTTAAATGTAGGAGCACAAAACCGATTACTGAATATCGATCTACAGTCAATGGGAATACATTTAAAATTCATGAATTTATCACTTGCACCACTAAAAATGTGGTTTACCTATTACATTGTAAATGTGGTAAACAGTACGTGGGTAGAACCATCAGAATGCTGAAGGAACGAATAAGGGAACATCTCAGAAATATCAACATCGGTTTTGAAAACCATCACGTTTCTAAACACTTTAAAGACATACACCACTGCTCTTATGATGGAATAGAATTCATAGGGATCAAAAAAGTCAAGAATAATTGGAGGGGGGGCAATCATATACAACAACTTAATAAAGAGGAAACCAGGGCCATATATCATCTTAAAACTTTAGCACCAATGGGCCTAAACATGGAGTTTGACTTATCTATATAGCGCAATAGACATGCTTGGAGTATGGCCATGTTTACATATTCCGCTGGACTGGTTGGCGCCACGGACAGACAACCCTAGAAGGTGAGTATGGTGTACCTACAGTCATACCTCTCTGGCTATGCCCAACCTCATTCGACCTTGGAAGCGAAGCAGAGAGGGCCAGGTAAGTAGCAGGATAGGGGACTACCTGCGAATACCTGGTACTGTAGGTATTGTATCCCTAACTGGGATGTGTGTTCTGCCCCTGTGCGACCAACCAAGGAAATCAACATACCGATACCAATCTGTCACATCTGTATTGCCTAAATATTAATATAAAATCCTCCAATTAGTTGGTTATTTATATAATTTTTACCTAACTGTCATTATTCTTTCCATACAGTTGGCTATGATTCATAAATCCAGCTGGTTACTTCTGATTTATCAATATCCCCTTTAATTTTATTTATATAAAGGTATGCAGTCCATTTTTTGGATTGACTGCAGTGTTGTTTATCTATTCAATGTAAAATCATGAGATACACTACACATCATGTCATCTATATTTTTTAACTTGCATGTCAATTAGGTGTGATTATATGACTTCCTCCCTAATATTAAATATATGCATCTGCAGACTTATTCTTATTGTATGTATCATGATCATGTTATATCCATTGTATTAAACGTGGATCCATTCATAGGAATCCTTCCACTATTCCATTTATATATACATGTATATACCATCTTAAATAGGATGTTTTAATGTGCGAGCTATATATTTTTTGTTTTAATAATATGTGGTTTCTACTAGATCAGACCCATGCGTGGTGTCCGCAAACCTTTGTATTTACAATATGAGCCTCCAGTTGAAATCATCACATCATTAGTGCGCTTGACATTCCGGACAACCAATCACTTCCATTCATATTCTTTATAAACCAGCTCACCACTATCATACACCAAACCCTTGAGAAAGTCCGGACAGGACGAAACGCGTTGGGACACGCCCCCTTTCGACGTCATTACTAGCGACACCTACCATGGCATTCTAAACAGACGTTTAGTCTGCACCCCTGCAACATATACCACGAGGAGGTTGATTATCCTCCCCGCCGCGCGGCTAGACCTCAAAGAGACTAAACAGCAAGTATACTCTCTCTGATTTCCACAATACGGATCATCGTTTTATATTTTTACATTATATATCTTTTGGACACTCACTGAGGAGGACATACTCTAGACCCTTGTCCTGCACTTGGAAAATAACGGGCCGGTCTGCATAGTTTTTTATTGACCCATTTTGGACTAATTATTGGTATGACTTAATTAGTCTCTTCCATGAGACATTCTGGAGGCTCTCTCTCTCTGTTTTTACGGACACAACATATTGTTTATCTTTGAAATGTATTGTTTTTATCCTTTTTAATGTCCTTCATGTAACTCCACAAATCCCCAATCTAGACCTAACGGTTGCTGTTAATGTGTGCTTTGATTGTGTTTTTAACCCTTTTTGGGAATTCTGACAACCTTTGTATATTGTTTATGTCATTAAATTGTGTCATTTATAATTCATGGTTGCATGGACATTATCCTACATTAATAGATATAACATCTTAGTCAATGAGCGCTCAGCTAATTGTTTATTTTAAAAGTGTCTCATCACTTCACAAGTCCAACACTTTACAACCAGCACTTTCACTCAGTAGAATGGGCCTGATTTATTAAGGAGAGCAAAGCAAATAAAAAAGGAGTAACTTTGCATCTTGGCAAAACCATGTTGCATTGGAGGGGGAGGTAAATTTACAATGTGGGGTCAGATTTATAGTTGGGGTAGGGTATGTCCTAGATCAACTTTAAATGTTAGTGAACAAATAAAGCTATCAAGTATTTGTGTGCTGCATGAAAAAAACAGCCAGTATTTAACTTACGGTATGTGCAAAATAATAAACTAATTTGCACCCTTTGCATTGTAGCATGGTTTGCCCAGGAGAAAACGTACTCCTTTTTTTGTCTTACTTTCCTTACTGAATCAGGCCCAATGTTTCTATTTTTCTTCTAAGATGCTTGGTATATGGGCAGCATGGTGGCTAAGTGGTTAGCACTTCTGCCTCACTGCGCTGGGGTCATGAGTTTAATTCCCGACCATGGCCTTATCTGTGTGGAGTTTGTATGTTCTCCCCGTGTTTGCATTGGGTTTCCTCCGGGTGCTCCGGTTTCCTCCCACACTCCAAAAACATAATAGTAGGTTAATTGGCTGATATCAAAATTGACCCTAGTCTCTGTCTGTCTGTCTGTCTGTGTGTGTGTTACGGAATTTAGACTGTAAGCCCCAATGGGGCAGGGACTGCTGTGAATAAGTTCTCTGTACAGCGCTGCGGAATCAGTGGCGCTATATAAATAAATGGTGATGATGATGATAGCTGATGTCACATAAGGCGAATTCCTGTGTGACATCACCGGCCTTTCTCCATCGTCTGCTTCTCAACCTATAATACAATGACTTCACCTTCCTTTGCTAGTGTGAGCTGCCGAGGCAGGGAAAGTGATGTTATTGTAGCGTAGGATGAGTGGTTGTTGAGATATGAACAGTAAGCTAATGGTAGCATGTGCCAAGTGGGTGCTTATTTGAAATCAGCTTGCTTGAAGTGTAGGCAATATACACTTGTACACTGTGACATGTACATTTTTTCAAGGTTAAGGACGGTGATTTCCAAGTTCTCATGGCTTAGTACTCCTGCTCAGCCAATAATAAGCAAAAAGAGCTATCATCTTCCCTAACTGGTTAAACTGTCTACACATTATTCAACATTCTGAATTTATGGCGCAGAACCATTCTGCCAGTTAGATGGTGGAAGGTGAATGCAAAAGTAAAAATATGACAGTTCATCTTTAAATAACAACAGAAAGGAGAACTTCTGAGACCTTCCTTTAAAAAAATCAGGGACGTTTTATTCTTACTAAATGATTTTTTCAAATATGCTATCATAGCAGGATTATTTATGCTTATATTTAATTTATAAGGCGCCACAATCGGTTTGCAGTGCCCTACAGGGAATATACAGTAAGACATTACATGGCAAAACAGGATAAAGGCAAAAACCAGTACAATAACAAGAACAATAACACAATAACAATATAGGCAAGGCACAACAATATAGGCAAGGAATAGTTATAACCAGCACTGAGGAGCAGGGAGGGGATAAACTTTCTTTAAAACATGAAACATGGGCAGCGGGATAAATAAAAGGGAGTAAACCTACAAGATGAACCTGTTCCCAGTAAGTAAACAGGATCCGAGTCCCTGATTGAAGAAAGGAGGGAAGGCACTGGTATGCAGGTGGTTACGATAATTGAGAAGTCAAGACACAAGGGAAGAGAGCCCTTCACATGAGAGCTTAAAATCTAAAGGCAGGTTCAGACAAATATTGGTGATACAGAGAGGGTGAGATAGGGGGAGTAGGAGTAAGTTAGGAGGAGAGCTGATGAAGATGAAGAAATGGGTGTAAGGAGTCTGCATGAAGCCCTGGAGAGAGGTAGAGATCCTGATTGGTAGAGAAAGTCCAAAAGGAAAGTACAAGAAAGAAGTCTTAGAAGCAGTAATGGGAATAGGTGATAAGTGAGGAGGAGAGGTGACGATAATTGGCAGAACGAATAGGGTGGGCGTGAATGTTGAGGGAAATGAAACTGAAGATGTAGAGGGCAGAAGATTGGTTTAGTGCTTTATGTAGGGAGGCGGGAAAGAAAGACCAGATGGACAGCATATATATATATATATATAGATATATATAGATAGATATATATATATATATATATATATATATATATTCGTAGTAATATCCTCCAGCATTAGCTCAGCCAGCAGTCACACATCACTTCTCTCACTAGCCAGTCCCCTTTCCCCCCAAGATGCTCCTGAAGCCTTCTGGTACATTCTTTTCTCTCTATCTCTCTCTCCCTCTCTCTATGTATATATATATATATATATATATATATATATATATATATATATATATATATAAAGAGAGAGAGAGAGAGAGAGAGAGAGAGAGAGAGAGAGTGAGGAGAATGTACTAGAAGGTCTCAGGAAAAATCTTCTTAGGAAAAAATGGGAGGGGCCAAAAACAGACTGGCTAGTGAGAGATGCGATGTGTGTGGCTGTTGGCTATAAGGAACAATGATGCCTGTTTTGTTTTTTCTGCTGTAATTATTATTTGTTCGAGTAAGTGCATACCCTTAAGGGGTTTTAGGAATACTTCTTTTGCACTAGGTGTTCTCTTAATTATATCTACACACGGGTTTAAAAGGATAGTGCTATCCCTTTATAATTACATGGCAAAAACAGGTTGCACTATGTTTGTTTTATATTTGTTTTACATATCCATCTGATGAGTGAATACAGAGGAGCACACTGGATAAAGAGGAGTGAACACACCAAGGATATGAAATTTATCAAAGACTGAGAATATATGGACATTTAATTCCAATTTTGTTTAGATTATATGTTGTATAGGCACATTGAGGGGATTGAGCACTGTGATTTGAAGGGCTGCAATTGGAGAGATTGCGCGGATTACCCAAATATTTTATTAGGACTCTTATGAAGACAGATAAGTTTCTTTTGCTTTGCTATGTTCAAGTTATTTAAGTGAGACATCAAAGTGTGTTATTAAAACCTCTGACCGGGACTGTAATATTGCTATTGAAAGGTGTTATAGCACTGGCTAAAGGAAGAGTTTGTTCCAGCCAAATCTGCTGTATTTAAAGTTATCTGCAAGCTGGCTGAAACTGCCTAAAATGAATGCTGATGAGAGAATTGCATGTTGTTTAACCTACAGTTGCTGGGAGAGAGTTTCTTAGTCTATTAGACGGTTCGCTAAGTGCACACTGTCCTTTACACTGGAAATTGTTTATTGTGCAAAATTACTGTTGTTTGCAAAGCTCAGGAGTCATGTATGCATGAAGGTGACTACTGATTTCAACTTGTACACGTAAACAAGCTTCATGTGTCAACTGACACTTCGCTTAAACCTGTGGATTATAATCTATCCCTTTAGGTTCTGTAATAAAGTGAACTAGAAAGCATCTAATCTGAACCAGCTGGATTACTACTTGTTGCATCTCTACTGATTTTTTGTGTGGTAAGTATGATCTGTTGATCTGTATAATTTAGGGATGTGCACCGGCGACTTTTGAGGTCTCGTGTTTTGTGTTTTGGATCCGGATTTTCGTTATTTTTGAGGTTCGGATTTGTCTCGCAAAACACTTGGCGAAAGGTCTCGGTTCGGATTTAAGGTATTGGATTCGGATTTTTTTTGAAAAAAACATTAAAAGTTTAAAAATCAAGTTTTTGGGCTTATTTTCACTCCTAGGCTATTATTAACCTCAATAACATTCAATAACAAGCATTTCCACTAATTTACAGTGTATTCTGAACACCTCACAATATAGTTATTAGTCCAAAACGTTGCAAAAAGGTATCTTTCTGGACTGCGTAGAGGAGTGGGTCACCACAATATATATTAAAAACCCTGAACTTTTATGATTCGCACCAATAATTGTACCTGGACTGCGTAGAGGAGTGGGTCACCACAATATCTTAAAAACCCTGAACTTTTATGATTCGCACCAATAATTGTACCTGGACTGCGTAGAGGAGTGGGTCACCACAATATATTAAAAACCCTGAACTTTTATGATTCGCACCAATAATTGTACCTGGACTGCGTAGAGGAGTGGGTCACCACAATATATTAAAAACCCTGAACTTTTATGATTCGCACCAATAATTGTACCTGGACTGCGTAGAGGAGTGGGTCACCACAATATATTAAAAACCCTGAACTTTTATGATTCGCACCAATAATTGTACCTGGACTGCGTAGAGGAGTGGGTCACCACAATATCTTAAAAACCCTGAACTTTTATGATTCGCACCAATAATTGTACCTGGACTGCGTAGAGGAGTGGGTCACCACAATATCTTAAAAACCCTGAACTTTTATGATTCGCACCAATAATTGTACCTGGACTGCGTAGAGGAGTGGGTCACCACAATATCTTAAAAACCCTGAACTTTTATGATTCGCACCAATAATTGTACCTGGACTGCGTAGAGGAGTGGGTCACCACAATATATTAAAAACCCTGAACTTTTATGAATCGCACCAATAAATGTACCTGGACTGCGTAGAGGAGTGGGTCACCACAATATATATAATAAGAAAACCACCAACTTGTTTGATTCGCACCAATAAATGTACCTGGACTGCGTAGAGGAGTGGGTCACCACAATATATTAAAAACCCTGAACTTTTATGAATCGCACCAATAAATGTACCTGGACTGCGTAGAGGAGTGGGTCACCACAATATATATAATAAGAAAACCATCAACTTGTTTGATTCGCACCAATAAATGTACCTGGACTGCGTAGAGGAGTGGGTCACCACAATATATATAATAAGAAAACCATCAACTTGTTTGATTCGCACCAATAAATGTACCTGGACTGCGTAGAGGAGTGGGTCACCACAATATATTAAAAACCCTGAACTTTTATGAATCGCACCAATAAATGTACCTGGACTGCCTAGAGGAGTGGGCACTGGGCACCACAATAAAATATATAAAAAACCTTCAACAGGTCTGCATTACACTACACATACGGCTGCTCCTCCATCCTCTCCATCATATACATGTTGGAGTTTTAGCGTGTGACAACCTCTTGTTTTTGATAATGTCAGTGCATTTTGAATATTTTTCAATTTGCCCCACACCACTGAATGTACTTTATCTATGATACGCATCTATCTATCTTGACTGCGTAGTGTGGTGGCCCCGGTACACAATTTGGTACCGAGGCCACAATATAATTAAAAAACCCTCCACGTGTCAGAATTCTACCAAACAAGTATCTGGACTGCGTAGTGGGGTGGCCCCGGTACCCAATTTGATACCGGGGCCACAATAAAATAAATACACCCTCCACGTGTCAGAATTCCACCAAACAAGTATCTGGACTGCGTAGTGGGGTGGCCCCGGTACCCAATTTGATACCGGGGCCACAATAAAATAAATACACCCTCCACGTGTCAGAATTCCACCAAACAAGTATCTGGACTGCGTAGTGGGGTGGCCCCGGTACCCAACTTGATACCGGGGCCACAATACCTCCTCCAAACATGCTACAGACAATTCGTCATTGAGATCCCATCAAGTATGTTAAAGACAGACAGGGTCCAAGTGTTATTAGTTGACTTTGTAAAGAAAAAAACTGTCCCTGTTGCACATAGTCGTGCAATGAAGACTTACTTTTTCATTTAAAGGCACGATCTTTCAAGTGTAGTGTTTGTAAGTCTAAGTCATATTATACTTTTGGTAAAATTGGTTTTTTTTGTTCCTCTTTATGTTAATTAATTAGTAATAGAATTAAAGTAGGAAATAGAATTAAATAGAATTAAAGTAGGAAATAGAGTGGTATAGAGTTGTAGTGTGGTATAGATAGAGTGGTCCACACAATATAATAATAAAACCCTCAACTGGTCTGAATTCCACCAAACAAGTATCTTGACTGCGTAGTGTGGTGGCCCCGGTACACAATTTGGTACCGAGGCCACAATATAATTAAAAAACCCTCCATGTGTCGGAATTCCACCAAACAAGTATCTGGACTGCATAGTGGGGTGGCCCCGGTACCCAATTTGATACCGGGGCCACAATACCTCCTCCAAACATGCTCCAGACAATTCGTCATTGACAGACCCCAGACAGACAGGGTCGTAGTGTTATTGTTTGACTTTGTAAACCCAAAAAAATTTCCCTGTTGCACTTGCACATAGTCGTGCAATGAAGACTGACTTTTTCATTTAAAGGCACGATCTTTAAAGTGTCAGAAAGAGAGAGAAGACACAGGAGAGGAGAGTTGTAGCTGGGGACCTGGGGTGGAAGCTCCCAGACTCCCCCAGCATTGCCTGGAAGTCTGAGCGTGGTGACTGAGCCAGGGCAAGGAATGTGTGCCCTGGATGAGGGGGAGAACTCCATGCCACTATAGTGAACCCAAGAGAGAGGGGGACACTGCACATGGAAGAGGCCCTGGAGTGAGGGCTGCTACAAGAGGCATGGTAGCTGTAGTGTCAGATCCTGAGGCTGAGAGTACACAGAGTGACGTGTCAGAGCACAGGAGACATTATCCCCGCAGAGGAGGGATGAGCTGCAGTTGAGAGGTCTGTTGTTGAAATAGGACATGCACACTTTAACAAACCAATCATTTCAGCGACAGGGCCTACCAAACAACTTTGACTGAAATGATTGGTTTGTTTGGGCCCCCACACCAAAAAAGCTATTCATCTCTCCCTGTACAGACTAAACAGGCTCTACTGAGGCAAGATGTCGTCCTCATCCTCAACCTCTGATTCCTCTCCCCCTACAGTGTGTACTTCCTCCTCATCACACATTATCAATTCGTCCCCGCTGGACTCCACAACCACAGGTCCCTCTGTAGTATCTGGAGGGCAGTGCTGTACTTCATTGAGGAATTGATTATTCATTTTTATAAACATCATTTTTTCAACGTTGTGAGGAAGCAACCTCCTTCGCCGCTCACTGACCAGGTTCCCCGCTGCACTAAAAACTCTTTCCGAGTACACACTGGAGGGGGGACAACTCAGGTAAAATAGAGCCAGTTTGTACAGGGGCTTCCAAACTGCCTTTTTTTCCTGCCAGTAACAATATGGACTGTCTGACATGTCTACTTGGATGGTGTCAGCAAAGTAATCCTCCACAATTTTTTCAATTGTGACAGCATCCAATGCAGCGAGAGTAGACATGTCTGCAATGGTTGGCAGGTCCTTCAGTCCGGACCAGATGTTATCAGCATCCCCGCCAGTGCCTCTTTTGGGAAAACTGAGCTTTTTCCTCGCAGCCATAGATGTGGAAGAAAATGAGGGTGGAGCTGTTGGCATGTCACGGTCCTCTTCAGAGGACAATCTCCTGACCAGCAGGTCTTTGCACCGCTGTAGATTTGTGTCCGCCGGAAACAGAGACACAACATACGCTTTAAACCGAGGATCGAGCACGGTGGCCAGAATGTATTCCTCTGACTTTAAAAGAGTGACCACCCTCGGATCCTGGCAAAGCGTACGAAGGGCTACATCCACAAGAGCTACATGCTTGCTGTAATCGCAATGGCTTACCAGCTCCTCCCTCACTTTCTCCAGCTGCTTCTGCAACAGCCTGATCAGGGGAATGACCTGACTCAAGCTGGCAGTGTCGGAACTGACTTCTCGTGTGGCAAGTTCAAATGGCTGCAGAACCTTGCACAACACGGAAATCAGTCTCCACTGCGCTTGACTCAGGCGCATCCCCACTCCTTTGCCTATGTCGTAGGTGGCTGTGTAGGCCTGAATGGCCTTTTGCTGCTCCTCCATCCTCTGCAGCATATAGAGGGTGGAGTTCCAGCGCGTCACAACCTCTTGTTTGAGGTGATGGCAGGGCAGGTTCAAGCTTTTTTGATGTGCCTCTAGTCTGCGGTAGGCACTGGCTGAATGCCGAAAGTGTCCAGCAATTTTGCGGGCCACCGCAAGCATCTCCTGCACACCCCTGTCACTCTTGAGGTAATGCTGCACCACCAAATTAATGGTGTGGGCAAAACATGGGACGTGCTGGAAATTGCCCATATTTAATGCCCGCACAATGTTACTGGCATTGTCTGACACCACAAATCCCCATGAGAGTCTAAGTGGGGTAAGCCACTGGGAGATAATTTCCCTCATTTTCTCTAATATGTTGTCAGCGTTGTGCCTCTTATTAAAGCCTGTAATGCACAATGTTGCCTGCCTTTGCATGAGCAGCCATTTTGTAGATGCTGCTACTGATGCAGCTGTTGCTGTTGCTGCGGAAGGGGATGCATCTACCCAGTGGGCTGTCACAGTCATATAGTCCTTCGTTTGCCCAGAACCACTTGTCCACATGTCCGTGGTTAAGTGGACAGTGGGTACAACCGCATTTTTAAGAGCACTGAGGACACTTGATCGTACTTCTCTGTACATTTTTGGTATCGCCTGCCTAGTGAAGTGGAATCTCGAGGGGATTTGGTACCGGGGACACAATACCTCCATCAACCCTCTAAATCCCACTCCACTGATGGCGGACACCGGGCGCACGTCTAACACCAACATTGCAGTTACAGCCGCAGTTATACGCTTTGCAATAGGGTGACTACTATCGTATTTGGTGGTCATGGCAAACGACTGTTGGACGGTCAATTGTTTGGTGAAAGACTTAGCGGTCTTACGACTTCCCCTCTGGGAAGATGACCGACTAACAGCAGCAACAGCAGCAGTGGCAGTAGTAGGCGTACCGCTGCAGGATTCCTCGGATGAATCCCGTATTGAGGAGGACTCAGTCTGGCTGGTGACTTGGGCTGCAGGACTGAATCTGATGGAGATTGTGGAGGAAGTTGACGAGGAGGGTGTTGCTGGTGTGTATCCAACTGGACCACGGGATTTAGGTGTCCCTGTACCGATGAGGGTCCTAGCCCCAGTTCCTGAACTAACCACTGAACTATGAAGGTTATTCAGGTGACGTATAAGGGAGGATGTTCCTAGGTGGGCAAGATCCTTACCCCTGCTTATTTGAGCTTTACATAAGCTACATATTGCCATACATTGGTTGTCTGGATTTGGATAAAAATAACTCCAGACCGAAGAGGTGCATTTTTTGGTCTTCTGACCAGGCATGACGATGGGCTTTTTCATCCCATGGACATCAGCTGTTTCCCCCCCTGGTGCCTCATTTACAATAACCACATCACCATCCTCATCATCAAGTTCCTCCACAGCGCCAGCTACATCATCAATAGCCTCCTCCCGAGCCACCTCTTCCCGTACAGTGATGGGAAGGTCAGGCTTGACAACCACCAACACCCTTGGACTCGCCTTGGGGATTTGTGATCATTTCTCTTTAGAAGGCAGAGTTGTTTGCTGTTTTGTTGCTGACAGCATAACTCTCTTCAATTTTTTGTAGGGGGGGGGAGGAGGAGGAGGGCTAAGATCCGTGGGTGAAGCTGAACCACTAGTCATGAACACGGGCCAGGGCCTAAGCCGTTACTTGCCACTCCGTGTCGTAAATGGCATATTGGCAACTTTACGTTTCTCCTCAGATGATTTTAAGTTTCTCTTTTTGCTACTTTTTCTTAACTTGGGCTTTTTGGATTTTACATGCCCGGTACTACGAGATTGGGCATCGGGCTTGGAAGACGACGTTGATGGCATTTCATCGTCTATGTCATGACTAGTGGCAGCAGCTTCAGCATTAGGAGGAAGTGGGTCTTGATCTTTCCCTACTTTATCCTCCAAATTTTTGGTCTCCATTATATGTAGCACAAGATACTGCAGAATGTGTGAACTTGCTAATATTGCAGTACCAATGGACTTATACTGCTGGATTGGTTTTGCAAATTTGGTTATAATTATTATATATTTTTTTTTTTTTTATTTTTTTTTTTTTTTTACTTTTTTTTTATTTTTAAAAAACTTGGGAATAGTGGGGAAATAACTATGCCCTTAGAAGCACAGAGCACAGGACACAGCACCACTGGACTGAACAGGACACGGCACAGGACCCAGCAGCACTACGGAACTCAGCAGGACAGAGCACAGGACACAGCACCACTGGACTGATACTGCAGAATGTGTGAACTTGGTAATATTGCAGTACCAATGGACTTATAATGCTGGATTGGTTTTGCAAATTTGGTTATAATTATTATATATTTTTTTTTTTTTAAATTTTTTATTATTTTTTACTTTTTTTTTATTTTTTAAAAACTTGGGAATAGTGGGGAAATAACTATGCCCTTAGAAGCACAGAGCACAGGACACAGCACCACTGGACTGAACAGGACACGGCACAGGACCCAGCAGCACTACGGAACTCAGCAGGACAGAGCACAGGACACAGCACCACTGGACTGATACTGCAGAATGTGTGAACTTGGTAATATTGCAGTACCAATGGACTTATAATGCTGGATTGGTTTTGCAAATTTGGTTATAATTATTATATATTTTTTTTTTTTAAAATTTTTTATTATTTTTTACTTTTTTTTTATTTTTTAGAAACTTGGGAATAGTGGGGAAATAACTATGCCCTTAGAAGCACAGAGCACAGGACACAGCACCACTGGACTGAACAGGACACAGCACAGGACCCAGCAGCACCACTGACCTCAGAAGGACAGAGCACAGCACACAGCACCACTGGACTGATACTGCAGAACACAGCACAGCACAGCACAGCACAGCACAGCACAGCACTAAACAGCACAGCACAGCACAGCACTAAACAGCACAGAACTAAACAGCACAGAACTAAACAGCACAGAACTAAACAGCACAGAACTAAACAGCACAGAACTAAACAGCACAGAGGACCACCTAACACACCCTCCCTCTACCCTGATCAATGCCCGAGTGAAGATGGCGGCGACTAGCAGGGAATTTATAGGATCCGAGTATCGCGAGATCCGACAACGGGATTATGAGTCAGAGCCTCAGTTTCACTTTTGAATTTGGCGCCAATACCCGGATCTGTCTCGGATCCGACTCGGATCCGCAACGTTCGGGTGGGCTCGGATTTCAGAAATCCGAGCGCGCTCATCCCTAGTATAATTGCACTAAAAGTATTGTGATTGATTGGTCTATATTATCTGCTGCTGCAGCATTTGGTGTAATGGTCTAATTAACTTGTAGCAACCTATTGTCTCCTAAAGTATCTATCCAGTGAAATCCATTTCACTGATGCACAGTGCCTAAGTTAAAAGTGGGAAATATAAATTCAGTGACCTATGTGTTGTGTAAATTTATGTTTGCATATTGTTGAACCAGGATTTCTAAAATTGTATTTATTTTGTGACATGTTGAATAATATTACAAGTTGATGGTATAGTGCTACTATTTTTCTACACTACCGCTACTTATCTTCTGCTGTGGTAAAGCCTTATGCCACAAGCAAAGAGAATAAACCCGCAAGTTTATGCAGTTTTAGCTCTTTGTTCCTTGTTTCATTCCAACACTACTGGGGGGACCTTCACCTCTCTACCATACCATCGGGCCTGTAGAATCCATACTTTTGGGATGCCAACCAACTGCCCCATTACATGTGCATCATGTGTATGTATATATATATATATATATATATATATATTTATTTATTTTTTATATATATATATATCTATATATATATATATATGCACATACTCAGTGCGCACCTTATTAAGGGCATCTTTGTGGAACCAGCTTATAATGATGTGTGCTTTTTGGCATGACAAGTTGTGCTGCTGTAGTCATTATAAGATGGGTAGACAGTGGTGATAAAGGGATGCACATGGTCAGCGAAAAAACACAGGTAGGCTGTTGGATTTAAATGACACTCAACTGACATTGGAGGGCCTCATGTGTGCCAAGAATACATTCCCCACACCAATACACCGCCGCCACCACCAGCCATTATCACAAGGCAGGATGGATCCATGGATTCCTGTTGTTTACACCATTTTCTGACACTACAACTGCATGTCACTGCAGGAATCAAGATACATCAGACCAGGCATAGTTTTTACAATCTTCAACCATCCAGTTTTAGTGACCTGTGCCCACTGTAGCTGCAGTCTCCTGTTCTTAGCTGACAGGAGTAGAACCCGGTGTGGTCTTATGTTGCAGTAGCCCATCCACTTCAAGGTTGAATGTGCTGTGTGTTCAGAGATGCTCTTCTGCATACCACTATTGTAAAGCATGGTTAGCTGAGTTACTGTCACCGTCATGTCAGTTTCAACCGATCCAGGGGCGCACGCAGGATTTCTAAGGGGGGGTTCCCCCCCAAAAAAAACATATAGAGAGCTGCTGAGCAAGCGGCCACGAATGTGTAGCAGCTCCATTTCTGCGGCACTGCACTGAACAGCAGCCGTGGCGCTGTGAAAGAAGCGTCCGCGGCACTACAATACAGCACCGCCGTGGAGGCTTCTTTGACAGCGCCACGGCTGCTGTATAGTACAGTGCCGCTATGTAGGGACACTGTTCTTCGCGGAGGGGTTTCTGGAGAACCAGAAACCCCCCCTGCATGCGCCCCTGCGGTCTGGCCATTCTTCTCTGACCTCTCTCATTAAGAAGGTGTTTTTACTCACAGAACTGCCGCTGACTGGATGTATTTGTTTTGCGCCCCATTCCCTGTAATTTCTAGAGACTGTTGTGTGTGAAAATCCCAGGAGATCAGCAGTTTCTGAGATACTTAAGCCATCCCATCTGGCACCAACATTCATCCCACGGTTAAAGGTGACATTTCTTCATTCTGTCTTTGGTCTGAACAACAACTAAACCTCTTGGCCTTTCTGCATGCTTTTATGCATTCAGTTGCTGCCATATAACTGGCTGATTAGATATTTGCGCTAACAAGCAGGTGTACAGATGGACCTCTGAAGTGGCCACTGAGAATATTACACCCACTGGTCACAAGTTTAGTATGTGTGTTACATATGATATATAAACCGATACGGATCTTGATTGGTGGGAACGTCACACCTTGGCCACAGCGCTTCTGTGAGAGTTTTCCTGTGATAACATCTCAGGACCAATTATGTAACCCACATTTCTCTTGACATCAGTGTAAGATTCTCACAATAACAGTCTTCTGTGTCTGGGCATTGTGTCATACTTCCTGTAGTAGCTTAGTCAGTGGTACTTTATGTCTTTACTTTATACAGGAATTTAACTAAATGTCTTTAGTTTCTGTTTAAGCAAATTTAGCTCCATTATATCAAGGAGTTGGGGAGACGCTTATCCCATTCTCACTAAAAAGTTATATTTTGTTGACTCATGGGAATGTCCCTCTTGGTGTTATGGACACAGCCTGATAAACATTGTTAGTCACAGCACAGTGCATCCACGAGGGGTGACTGTAGGTGTACAGGAAGAAAAACTACACACACTGATAGGAGTATTAAAACTTCTATAAAATAAAACTAGTCTTTTACATTTTTTGCTCCATGTGTCTCACTTATGTATTTTACTCATATTTGCCAACTCTCCCGGAATGTCCGGGAGGCTCACACATTTCGCGTGAGTCTCACGGACTCCCGGGAGAGTGCGGCAATCTCCCGGATCTAGGAAGTGGGCAGAATTAGGTCCAAAATGCCGCAATTCCCCGGGAATCTCGGGTTTTGGCCCCGCACCCCTGCTGTAAAATGACGCATTTGCGTCATTACGTCACAGGGGCGGGTCCAAAATGACACGAATTTTGGAGCCCCGCCCCCTTCACACCCACCTCCCCCGGCAGGCTCCCGGAAGCCAACTTTAGAAAGTTGGCAAGTATGATTTTACTATTAGACTTACACCGTATAATAGACTTTATTTATCTTTTTTTATATATACCATAAATTTAAACTGCTGAAAATGTCACTGGTGGCCTAATATTATAAGTTGTCTAATGAAAATTCCTTCACCTTGACCTATGCCCAGAATCCGCTTATGCCTACAAAGGACATTTTGCATCTGGGCCTTAAAAGAATATTTCTTTGCTAGCGCAATCCATCTGCTGATTCACATTTCGGCATCTGGACAACCAGTAACTATTTATTTTTCCTTTGATCATAGATGCAACCCTAAGAGAGGCATCCTACTACCAAACTGGGAGCTGGACACACTTCAGACACATAAAACCCCAACCCTAGCCCACACCATATATCTGTGGTCTACTGACTCCAATCCCAACAGGGTCTATATGCATAACAAACAAATACAGGAAAATGCAATATTAGCCTGCCACAATCACCAATTCCTTCTTTTAACACCAAACAACTTTCGACCAAGAGGGGCGTCATATGTAAGCTGCAAAGAGTCTCATTAACCCGCAAATAGATGTTTGAGATTTAATTCACAATATGAGCTTGGTGTATCTCTCAGTATCTCTGTGTCCAAGGGGTATATTTATCAAGCTGAAAAAGTGGAGATGTTGCCTATAGCAACCAATCAGATTCTAGC
The DNA here is from genome assembly GCF_038048845.1 of Mixophyes fleayi. Lineage (NCBI taxonomy): Eukaryota > Metazoa > Chordata > Amphibia > Anura > Limnodynastidae > Mixophyes > Mixophyes fleayi. Next base: position 44,573,459 of record NC_134405.1, read on the forward strand.
TATCATTTTGTAGAATGTACTAAATAAATGACAGCTAGAATCTGATTGGTTGCTATAGGCAACATCTCCACTTTTTCAAACCCACAGCATGATAAATGTACACTCAGGTGTGTGTTAGATTGTGAGGGCCTGAGTCATTAAGGAAAGCAAAGCAAAAAAAGGAGTAAATGTTCTCTGGGACAAACCATGTTACAATACAAGGGGTGCAAATTAGTTTATTACTTTGCACATAAGTTAAACACTGGCTGTTTTTTTCATTTAGCACACAAATACTTGTAAGCTTTATTTTACACTGAAATTTAAAGTTGATTTAGGACATGCTCTATCCCAGCTATAAATCTGTCCCCACATTTTAAATTGACCTCCCTCTCCAATGCAACATGGTGCAAAGTTACTCCATACTTACCTACTTTTGAAGGCAGCTGTCCGGGAGGGGTCATGTCGAAGGGGCGTGGCTACGCGTGGTGTGTCGTTAGGCTCCACCCCTGTCAAACTTATGCAATTTCGGCCAATCACAGCAGGGGGCGGGGCCCCGGTGCCACATTAGCCCCGCCCCCACCCATCTTCAACAACGGAGACAGCTGGATCCGGGATTTTTTGCCTGCTCTCTCTGGAGTGCGGGAGAACTCACAAAAATTAGGGAGTCTCCCGGACATTCCAGGAGAGTAGGCAACTATGAGTTACTCCTTTGTTTGCTTTGCTCTCCTTAAGGAATCAGGCCCTGAAAGTGGGAGACTAAATTACTCTGGTATCTTTTGATCGTCTCTAAATTCTTGTGCTCTACCCATGATGTACTTATGAGAGATCCAGTGTGTGTTCTTAGCTGCAGATTAATGTGTTTGAAAAAAATAATGTTTCTGTTAATCCCTTAAAACTTCTAATAATAAAAACCAGAGCAACATTCTTGGGGTTACTGGAGGGTTTCCAAACCCCCCTGACATAGTGACAGGAAAGACCCCCCCCCCAATGGTGATTATGCGGAAACAGGAGGATGTCATTATGACTATAAGATGACATGGTTTTGTTAAAACATTACATTTACCAGTCTTGGTTGGTCTCTAAAGAACAAGAAGTTTATGACCTGTTATTTGCCTATAGGGCAATCTGAGAATCAGATATGCCCTTATTAAACATTCTGAGTAAAGTGGGATGCAAAGTTTCATAAATCCTAATTTGCTTCATTTACACAGACCTTCTTGAATTACATAACAAGAACACGGGGGGGGGGGGGGTTAATGGGACCAGATGCATCATCTTTAAATCGCTCCGGCTGACCTAGACGTTTGTAACTTTTCATGGGAGTTAATTCTGATTGAGGACTTGTCCATATTCCATGCTTCTACCAGCAAACAAGTAAGTGTAAAAATGTCTGTATTTTACTCCTTTTTATTTCATAAGAAACTATTGTACGATATCTTTGTATGCCAATGTTATTTTTTTCTACTGCAATTTGCATTTATCCTCCATATTAAACAACACGTAATGGACCTGATTCATTACGGAGAGTAGAGCAAAAAAATGAGTAACTTTGCACCTGCGCAAAGCCATGTTGCATTGGAGGGGTTGGGGGGTAAATTTAAAATGTGGGGGACAGATTTATAGTTAGGGTAGGGCATATCCTAGATCAACTTTACAGTTCAGTGCAAAAATAAAACTATCAAGTATTGGTGTGATACATGAAAAAACAGCCAGTATTTAACTTATGTGCAAAATAATTAACTAATTTGCACCACTTGTATTGTAACATAGTTTGTCCAGGAGAAAACATAATCCTTTTTTTGCCTTACTTTCCTTAACGAATCAGGCCTAATAAGTTCATGTCTCTGTAGTCCTACCAATTCACGTGCATTACTGAGCTTGGCATTACAACATTATGTAACTGATTTATGATAACTCTGATTAAAGTAAGCTGTGAGAGATTAATTGCGATAAAGCAGGGAGAAACCGAAGGTTTCCTGAGTAAGAGTGTCAGCTCTTGCGCCAATCCTTGGTGGTGGCATGATTGGTAGCGTAAAAGGCAGTGTGTGAGATAGGGAGATTTTTAACCATTTTTAAATGGATCAGATGGTTATTTTTTTTTTATTTCGGAGTAACCCTTTGTCACACACACACACACACGTCCGTGTCGGCTCAGGTGAGTACTGTATTGTGACAATGGGAATCAGAGGTAAACTGGAAATGTATAAATAAAAATGCCAGAGTGTTTGAAGGCTATGCAAGTTATAGCAAGGCTCTCACAGGCATCTGTTTCATCATCTCTGTCCACCCCACATATCCATGTTTTGTTTCCATGTATGATTTGTTTGTTTTTTTTGCATAATATGTTATACAGAGTGATTGTTTGCAAAATTGTGTGGCGCCTTAGAAACAAACAATCATGATGATTAATTGTAAATGTTACATTTGTTTTCTGCATTCAATAAATTACTCAGCTTTAACATCTCTTGAGTGGAAGTAAGCCTAAAGTCTCAGCCTGGCAATATAAATGAACAGACTGCAGTTTAAAATCCCAAAATAATGTATACAGCAGTGCACAGGGGCCCATGGAGATAAAGGGACCCGCTGCATGGCAGAATCATAGGGTCCCGGTTCCCTCCTCCCCACCTCCGTGCATAGGGGCCCACAACTCACTAGTTCGACCTCTGGTATACAAGGCAGTGATAATTGAATTGTTCCCCTCGCTAATAATATAACAAAAATGCACTTAACTTGAGTGTAACAATAAATATATGTTAGAAAGATCAGGAGCTGAAGTCCAACCATTTTGACAGAGACCTACCTTGCAAAGAGCTCCTAATGTACAACCAAGTACAAATCACCAATCCACACAGACAAATCATCATCATCATCATTTACTTATATAGCGCCACTAATTCCGCAGCACTGTACAGAGAACTCACTCACATCAGTCCCTGCCACTTTGGAGCTTACAGTCTAAATTCCCTAACATACACACAGACAGAGACAGAGACTAGGGTCAATTTAATAACAGCCAATAAACCTACCAGTATGTTTTTAGAGTGTGGGAGGAAACCAGAGCACCCAGAAGAAACCCACGCAAACACAGGGGAGAACATAAAAACTCCACACAGATAAGGCCATGGTCAGGAATTGAACTCATGACCCCAAGGCTGTGAGGTAGAAGTGCTAACCACTAAGCCGCCGCACTGCCCAAGTAGAGTTTGGTATAAAATGATTTTAGAAACTGAGAATCATCCTATGTAATCTATGCACCACAATAACCAGGAGGTCTGGCAAATTTTAGCCTGGGGGGCAGGACTGGATTCAGCAGCCTATTAGGAACATTTTAAAGAAAAAATAATGTTGGTGGCCCAGTGACCCAGTCCAAGGTAGCCCACTATGGGACCGGGCCTGGGGTCAAATGCCTCCCTGACCCCCCAGTCCAACCTGCCCCTGGCAGTAACCCTTAAGATGAAATTCCATGACCACAGATTAAACATCATGAAACAATTAAGGACACATAGGGCATGATTCCTGTTCAGACATAAGTCTGTTTGTGTGCCATATCATGCGTGTAATAGCTCTTCATGCGTGAAATGCAATTCATGTCTGCACGCAAATGATACTACTGCCTGTCACTTGAGAGGCGGCACGGGGAGGGAGGGTACGGACTTCCCTAGCCCATGTACAGTAACAGCATTCCGACTCAGATGAGCACAATTCAAGTCCTGGCTTTGACGCAAGTACTTTTGTTTTCAGAGGTTTGGTTTGTACCAGCTCCAGGGCCAGGGCTGCCAAGAAGAATTCAGGGCCCGGGTACAAACAAATTCATGGGGCCCCCCCTCATAGTGAAGTAAGCCCCAAAATTTTTTTGCGCCGCCTTACGGCGGCGCAAAAAAGATAGGTATATGGTCATATATTCAGGGGCGTGGCTAGCCAAACGGCAGTGCAAAAATTTTGGGAGGTGCGGTCATGCATTTGGGGGCGTGGCAAACGTGCCATTGGGGCGTGGCTAACATAAAAACCACTAGGCTCTCAATTCGCCGGAGCGTCACATATGTTTAAGCACTCCTGACTTTCAGGACATCTACCACCACAGGGTAGTATACAAACAATGCAGTGTGTACACAAACAGTTCAGTCTTGGCCTACACCTTACATTGGACACAACATTCACCAAAAATTGGTATTGTCCCTACTAGAATCACAACATTTCACACACTGTGCTGCTCTCTCCTACCTGTTCTTCTCACTTTCTCCACCTGTGGCTGCTGCTTTCTTTAGTTGTGGCTTGTCCGGATCCAGAAATGTTGAAGGACCTATTTTGAAAAAAAAATGGCTACATTTAGAAAATTACAGCCAGCCCCAGCGTTAAATCAATAGCACCCACGATTAATAATTAGGCCTTCCTCCAGCTCCAATATTACAATAATGTGCCCCTTCATCATCGCCATGCCTTATGATCACACTGTGCCCTCCATGCTGTTTTTGCCCCCTTCATCTGGCTCCCCTTCATCAGACTATACTATGCTGCTCCCCCCCTTTTTTCAATCCCACTGTGCCATGCCTCCCCCCCCCCCTTTGTAACCCCACTGTGTCATGCTGCCCACCATTTTTTAACCCCACTGTGCCATGCTGACCCCCTGTCTTATTAACCCCACTGTGCCATACTGCCCCGTTTTTAACCCATCTGTGCCCCTCTCATTTTTTTCACCCCCTCTGTCATGCTGCTTTCCCATTTTTTAACCCCTCTGTGCTCCCCCCTCAATTTTTAACCCCTCTGACATGCTGCTTTCCCATTTTTTAACCCATCTGTGCCCCTCTCATTTTTTAACCCCTCTGACATGCTGCTTTCCCGTTTTTTAACCCCTCTGTGCTCCCCCCCTCAATTTTTAACCCCTCTGACATGCTGCTTTCCCATTTTTTAACCCCTCTGTGCCCCCACTCATTTTTTAACCCCTCTGACATGCTGCTTTCCCATTTTTTAACCCCTCTGTGCTCCCCCCTCAATTTTTAACCCCTCTGACATGCTGCTTTCCCATTTTTTAACCCATCTGTGCCCCTCTCATTTTTTAACCCCTCTGACATGCTGCTTTCCGTTTTTAACCCCCTCTGTGCTCCCCCCTCAATTTTTAACCCCTCTGACATGCTGCTTTCCCATTTTTTAACCCCTCTGTGCCCCCACTCATTTTTTAACCCCTCTGACATGCTGCTTTCCCGTTTTTTAACCCCTCTGTGCTCCCCCCTCAATTTTTAACCCCTCTGACATGCTGCTTTCCCATTTTTTAACCCATCTGTGCCCCTCTCATTTTTTAACCCCTCTGACATGCTGCTTTCCCATTTTTAACCCCTCTGTGCTCCCCCTCATTTTTTAACCCCTCTGACATGCTGCTTCCCCGTTTTTAACCCCTTTGACATGCTGCTTTCCCGTTTTTAACTCCTCTGACATGCTGCTTCCCCGTTTTTTAACCCCTCTGTGCCCCCCCTTATTTTTTAACCCCTCTGTCATGCTGCCCCCCCGTTTTTTAACCCCTTTGTGCCCCCTCATTTTTTAACCCCTCTGTCATGCTGCCCCCCCGTTTTTTAACCCCTTTGTGCTCCCCCTCATTTTTTAACCCCTCTGTCATGCTGCCCCCCCCCCCCCCCCCGTTTTTTAACCCCTCTGTGCCCCCCTCGTTTTCCTCCCTTCACTTACCTTTTCTCCTCTCTTGGTCTTCTCTGCTGCTCTGTGCTCCATTGCTCCAGACTGACTGAATGCTGGGCATGACATGATGACATCACACCCAGCATTCAGACAGTCTGAATAGAGCACAGAGCAGCAGAGAGGAGGGATGCCGGCTCCGCGATCAGGTGAGTATGTTTTTTTTTTTTTTTAAACTAGCCTGCTCCCCCCACCAACGACCGAGCCCCCCCCCTGCCCCCCCCCCCACCCCCCCCCCCCCCGCCAAAAAAAAAAAAAAAAAAAGGAAAGGAAAAAAAACGTTTTCAAAAAAAAAATTAAAAAATTAAAAAAAATCAGCAGCGCAAGGGCCCGGGCCGGGCCCCCTGACATGCCGGGCCCGGGTAATTAGTACCCGCTCCCCCCCCCTCTCGGCGGCCCTGTCCAGGGCTGGTGTAACTGACGGATGATAGTGATAACTAAACATGGCATTACCTCTCACAATCTAATAGGATGAGTGCCAATCCACCTGCCCACCTGACACCACTCGTCTGAACAAATAACACATCTAAAACCATTGGAGGGGGGCGGCAATTGTGTAATTTCGTTACATTATTGAGACCTGTGGTCCTCGTTGAAGAGAGAGCTAAAACTTTCACACTGCGTCTCAGTAGAAACAAACGAAAAACTAAGCAAGGTTTATATTTTTTTTTAAGCAGTTTTATATGTTTGGATCGCAGGTTTTATTTTTTAATTTTTAAGATCCTTTCTAAGCAGTTATACAAGGAAGCATTTATACAGAGCTGTTTTTTTTATTACTTTTTAAAAATGACCCCCTTGATCCTATCGAATAGCGATGAAATATATTATTATATATAATATATTAAGTGTAGGTTTTTTTTCCCCTACACAGAATTTGAAAACATCTGCATTTCCTCAGTATGACTGCTGTATTTTTATTTTCTTTAGAATGTAAAATGTTGAAAATCTTTAATGGCTTTTTTTTTTATATCCCTTTGCTCACATATTTCCCCATGTTGCATAGTGGGTGATTCTGGAGGCAGATGACAACGATGATAGTAAGAGTCACAAGAGTCACAAGACTATGCCGCCTTCAAGGCATATGTGATTTATAGTTACTTTTCTTGTACCTTTTGGATTTAATTACAATTTAATGCTTACAATAAATGTAAAAATAACTAATGAAACCAGTTTTTTTTCAAACGGTGTATTTAGTGAAATAATCAAAATAGTGACACAAAAAATAGTGGAGATCTCAAATCATATACATGCAACAGCACCTTCTCTGTCTCCACGTCTGGCTCTTAATCCACCCCCTCCCCTCTCCCAGTAGGAGTCCCCTACTCTTTTCACTCTACACTTCCTTCCTCGGGGCTCTCATCTCCTCCTTCGGTCTTCAGTATCACCTTTATGCTGATGATATTCAACTCTACATCTCTTCTTCTGATCTCTCTTCCATCCTCCTCTCTCGTGTATCTGACTGCCTCTCTGCCATCTCCTACTGGATGTCCTCGCACTTTTTCAAAATTAATATCTCTAAAACTGAACTCATTGTCTTTCCTCCCCCCAGACTCCCCTCCCAACACAACCTCTCTATCGTTGTTAATAACACACCCATCTCCTCTGTCACCCAACTCCAATGCCTGGGTGTCACCCTTGACCCCTCTCTTTCCTTTGCCCCCCAGGTCCAACCCCTTGCCCGCATCCGGCCCTTCCTCTCACAAGTTACCACCAAAACAATCATTCACTCACTCATCATCTCCCGTCTCGACTACGGCAACCTTCTACTCACTGGCCTCCCCCTCTCCCTTCTCTTCCCCCTCTACTCTGTTCTCAATGCGGCTGCTCGACTCATCTTTCTCTCACGCTGGTCCTCCTCTGCCTCCCGTCTCTGCTATGCCTTACACTGTCTCCCCTTTCCCTACAGGATCCTTCTCAAACTCCTCACCACCACTTACAAAGCTCTCTCCCAGTCTACTGCTCCCTATATCTCTAACCTCCTCACCATTCACACTCCTGCCCGCTCCCTGCGCTCGGCCAATGACCGTCGCCTCTCCTCCACTCTGATTACCTCTTCCCACTCCAGAATCCAAGACTTCTCCCGAGCTGCCCCCCTCGCTCCATCCATCTCTCTCCCAATCTGTGCTCCTTCAAACCGGCACTTAAAACTCACTTATTCCTCAAAGCCTACCAACCATCCACTTAACCCTTCATCTACTTTGCTTGTTTTCCCCTCTCTCCCCTGGCCACTCTTTTCTTTCCCCCTTGCTTCACTTGCTCCCTTTTGTGCCTGTTTTTGTTCACCCTCCCTTAGGATGTAAGCTTGTTTGAGCAGGGCCCCTCTCCCCTCCTGTCTCCATAATTGTTCTGCTCCGACTCCATATGTCTGCCCGGAGTTTTTGAAGTATTGGCACTTTGTGTTTATTGTTCTGTACTGTGTCACCATGTATAGTCTACTGTTTGTACGGTGTACGGCGCTGCGGAAATCTTGTGGCGCCTAACAAATAAATGATGATAATAATAATAATAATAACGGAGAAGCACACAAATCATTTAGATTTCCGCAATCTCTGTCCCACTGGCCCAATGTTGGTGGAGAGCAACTGCGTCTGAGTTACCCGAGCTGGGGATGAAACAGGCACAGATAATACAGCCACTGGCTCTGCCTGGTCAGGCTACCCGGAAGTAGCAGGTGAAAGGGGGACTGGTGTGACAGCTCTTTGTTTTGTAAAATCATTTTGCTATCATTGCCTCACAAAAGTGTAGAAATGTTTTTTGCATTCTTATCTGACAGTCTTTCATATCTTTTTAATGTTATCAGTTTGTTAAGGTAATGTGCACTTGGATGCTGGTTGTCTGCAGATCCATCAACGTTTGTGTGTTGCTCTGGAGATTGAGATAGTGGCCTCTCTGGCGGCTCTTTATCACTCTCACCGGGTTCCTCGCCATGATAACGTGGTTCATCGCCACGGTCATGGAGTTCATCGCCACCGTCGCAAGGTTCCTCGCCATACACAGCTCACATAATGGAAAAAGTAGAAAAATATGAAACTCATGTATGTTTTAGTCCATTACATTGCTTTTATATTCGTCATAAACATTATAATCTACTGTTTCCAACATTTTTATTTATACGTTTTAACCCCTGGTTGGTCACAGAGCTCCTCTGAGCCAGTGGTGGAACTACCATTGATGCAGCAGATGTGGTGCAGCGGGGCCCATGGAGATAATGGGGCCCGCTGCACGGGGAACTAGTGAGCTGTGGGCCCCGGTAACTCCTCCCTGCTTCCCTGCACCTGGGGGCTCACAGCTCGCTAGTTCCGCCTCTGCTCTGAGCCATATCATTATATTGCTATAAATTAATTCACAAATCCATATTTGCAGTTTTATATGACTAGTAATTAGTTTCCATATGACAAATCTCTCCTGCTGGTCTTTGCAGTGCACTATTTTCTCCAAAAACAATTTGTCCGGATGCTTGATTTCCTTATATAGTCCGGGAGTTGGTGATGCCACACAGACAGCAGGAGATGAACATTTTGGTGACCATGGTGTCTCTTCTGGATGGATCTTCCTCTTCAGATGGTTGTGTGCCCTCCTCGGCCTGTTCACCCATCAGGGGTCGTCTTTTCCGCACCTAAATTGGGAAATTAAAAACGTGTCTTAGAAAATGTATTTTAATATCTGTGAATAGACAAAAACATTTTATAAATATGAGCTGCACCTCCTTCTCTTTGAGGACAAAGTGGGCTGGCTCCACTTCATCATGGCCTGGCTGGGGTGCTTCCTCCTCAAGCTGGGGCATGGTCTTTGTTTTATAATTTTTTTGTTGATTATTTTTTTATAGGGTACAACAATAAAGCATTGTAATATTTGGTGCAACCATAGTGCTTTATATAGTACGTGAAGAGCCAAGTTTGTGGGCATGAGCAAGCGTATATATAGACTTTTTTTTAACATTTTCAACAGAACGCCAAGGCCGGAGCAGGATGGGCCAAGGAGGGAGACGGAATCTGTGGGCCAGGGTGAAGTAGGGCCAGAGGAGGAGGCCATGGAGGAAGAGAAGGGGCCCATGGAGGGATCAAGCATCAGGCGAGAGCCCACTGCAGAAGAATGTAAGCATCTGTCTGTTTGCTGTTTCTATGTTGAAACATGTAGGCCTAGCAAAGCGTGGACATCTAGGCAAGTGCTGGTAGCATGCACGTATTTGCATTTTATGTAATTATCCTGTCCTCCCACCCCCCAATCTATATATGTAGCTACAAATTGCAGAACATAGGTTAGAATTCTGTTAAAAGTATTATTAGTATTATTATTGCTCTAAAATAATGTTGTTATGGCATACTCCGTAGAGCTTTCTGTTATTACTGTGTTGAAAACATAGTAATAACAGAATATACAAACCTCTAAGATGTAAAAAGTGCCAACAACAATCCCCCATAGAGCCAAATGATGTATGTTACATGTATGTTAATTGGAATTATTTTTGGAGTTAGAATTATGGGTTTCATTTTTTCTTACAATTTTTTTTCCCCAACAGATCATGCAGAAGAGCTGCCTGGGGCAAACCAGAACCATACTGACCAGTGGTTGAAGTGGTAATGTAGAAGAGGCAGTATGGAAATTTAGAAGTTGCTGCATGAAAAATGTAATGGGAACGTAAGTGTGAGTAAGTGTGGGCAGCACGGTGGGTTAGTGGTTAGCACTTCTGCCTCATAGCACTGGGGGACCTGAGTTTGAATTTGGCCTTATCTGTGTGGAGTTTGTATTTTCTCCACGACTACATCTCTCTGAAACAGGTGCCTGAATTAGATACAGTAATTATATACACAGCAGATGATGAGTCTGACATCTTTGTAAATTGATCAATAATTGGATATTTCTTAAAGGTTTTTTCCTCCTAGGTCTTGGAAACTCTTTGTTTCATGGTCCTATAATGCACAAACAAACTGCTATAGTATGGTATCTACACCCTGCAAAATGGTAAAAAAAAACAGCTCCTGTGTCTGACATGGAGAAAGTTGTCTGTATTACACAAATGGTGGAAGAGGTTACATTAGTGTGTTGCTAAAAGGAGAAATTAGGCTTTCTACATGCTGGACAGAAGCCACTCCTTATATCCCAGTCGGATGGCGCTGGTCAAGGTTAGATGATAAGCAAAAGGATATTGAACTCTCCACTCTTCCTGGCCTGTCTCACATTAAGAATGTATTTATTTGCATTTATTTATAAGTACCAGTATAGTCCGCAGTGCCCTACAATTGGTAACAAGACAGTAATAAAACAAGACTAGATATAAAGAAACAGACGGAGAGGTAGTAGGACCATGCTTGCAATCTATATGAATATTTGGAGGGCACCCACTCCATGTTTGTGCACAAACAGGCATGATCAAATATATGGGAGTGTCTGCGCACCTTGACGTGATGTGCACCTCAGTTGGCGCTCAGCATTCATATGAATCAAAGGCCTGGCCTCACATAGGAGCCCACAATAGTATTAGCATACCTGACCTGGGTGTCTTTGTTACTCTGACATTTGTTTTTATTAGACTACAGAGCACTTCTGGAATAGGCTGCACTTGGAACAGTCTTTGCAGGATCGGTTGCCAGGTTGGCTGCAGCTCATCCACATATATAGTACCTGTTATGCCTTCAGCATTGTTGTTTTACATATGCATTTATGTTTAGTATCAGCGTAACTGAACAACTCAGGCCTCCGTAGTTCGTTCTCAATGCACCTTGGGTAAAATGCAGTATCTTTCCCACCCTTACCACAGCTTTTATGGTAAGATTCTCTGTCAAGTAATGCAGTTATGTCATGTTTTCATGTGTGAATTGCACAGTGCCTGTACATATTGTGATTGCATTCTTCAGAGCTCCACATCTAGACTGGATTATTAAAGTAAGAGTGGTCATGATGTCTGTCCAACTATACTTATGCCAAAATGAAGTTTATAGTGAGCCACCAGCGAGGTAATTGGCTAACAAGCGTGGTCGTGCAATCCGAGGTCAAACCGTGCGGGCAACAGAAGTACCGAAGGAGCAGACAAAAGTTGAGTCAGGAATCCAGGAGTCAAACCTAGAGATATGTATAAACCAGAGGGAGATCCAAAAGCAGAGTCAGACAGAACCGAGTCAAAGTCCAGATAATCAGGCAGGGTGCTTGGGAGCAAACAGGAGCGCTGAAACATAGGAAGACCTAGATACTCTGGCACCCTCGTGGTGTCAGAGGCCTCTTTAAATAGTGTAGGAAAGCCTCTGATTGTCGGCAGGAATTCGGTGGGCAGGATGCCGACAGAAGCGTCCCGCGGCTTACGCGACAGAGACGCGAGTGGACTGCGCATACGTATGCTGACGCCAGGCAAGGAGAATGGAACACATCTGGTCTCTAGGCGACAGGACACGATTGTGCAGAGAAGTAAGGCGATCATTCCGGGCACACAGTGGAAATGCGGAAACGGCGCCTGACACCATTATAGTGTGAAATACATTACTATAATGAAGGGGCAAGTTTAACCTCTTGTTGAACCACACACATATTCCTAAATACGTCTATTAAAAGTATCTCTTGTGGGTACTGGAGGGTTGTTGCAAAGATACATAATGATGGTGACCATCAGCAGAACTGTCTAGCCACTTCTGATTGTGTTTTGACCTCTTCATCTGTGAAGTTGCAGCCATCAATTTTCACTACATCTTTGTCAATTCCCTTTGAACTACTGCAGGAAAGAAATTCCCTTTGTACTTTTGAAGGGGGTAATCATCATTTTGCACCGTTGCACCAGCTCTCCAGTTGTAATGATACCGGTGGTATTATGTGAAGCCCAATAGCTGAGTAGATATCCAGCGCGTAGTCAGACATTTGCCGGATCGGTACACAAGCGGGTAGTCAGACGTTTGCTGGGTCGGTACACAAGCACGTAGTAACAGATCCAAGGAAGAGTAGCAAGTAGCAGGAGCTGAACAAGCAGAATACTCAAGCACATGTCCGAACCAGGAAGTGCTAATTATAGGCCCAAACAGGAAACAAGATCCAAGATAATTTCTCCTTGATGCCATTCTAGCCATCTTGGATATGGGCAAATCTAAGGCCAAGTTACAAATACAGAGACCTCTAGTGGTTGGTGGTGCAAATATCAGAGTAATTCCTTACACCAGTACTCGCTAAAGATACGGGTATAGCTATATATCATTTAAATATCTGTGTCTGTAAATTACAACATATTATAAGAACTGAAGTCTGAATTAAGAAAGAAGGATAATACAATCTGCAAGCTGTTCCACTAGGCTTTAGTTAGTACTCTGGGGTCAGAAGTTTAACTGTAGGTGTACGCCCACCTGTTGTCACAAGGGAGATAGTTATAAATAGGATGGGCGAAGAGAAAATCACTCTCTGGAGTTCTGGTGTTGCAGACCCACCCTCTCTAGATGACTGTATATGTGCCCGCGGTCAGAGGCAGGCTGTTCAGGATTGATGTACAATACCTGGTATATAGGGATGTGACAGTGGAAATAGTGGATGGAGAGATGTTGGAATACGCAGTGCAGTCGGCGCTCAGTGTTTGAGCGTACAGTATGGTAGTGGGCACACTGATCCGGCTTCTCAGAGCAGTTGGTTATAGTCTCAGTCCAAGTACCACCTTGGTGGGTAGACTTGTGGGTGCATTCCTTTAACATAGAGGGGTTGTGTTCTCAATACTGCCCAGGGAGGTAGATATGTGCGCCCGGGGTGAGAGTCCCCATTTTTTGGCGGTTTTCCCTTGGGACTTCCTGGTTACATGGCGGAAGTCATACTCATTGCTCCTTCTCTACCATCATATTTGCATAAAAGTTCTTTCATTTGCCACATTCAGGTCTTGTGCCAATTATTTTAAGTAGTTAAAGCTATAGAAGTGGTTAAATGAAGTAAGAGATATCATCATCATCAATATTTATTTATATAGCGCCACTGATTCCACAGCGCTGTACAGAGAACTCACTCACATCAGTCCCTGCCCCATTGGAGCTTACGGTCTAAATTCCCTAACATACACACACAGAGAGAATAGGGTCAATTTTGATAGCAGCCAATTAACCTACTAGTATGTTTTTTGGAGTGTGGGAGGAAACCGGAGAACCTGGTGGAAACCCACGCAAACACAGGGAGAACATACAAACTCCTCACAGATAAGACCATGTCGGGAATTGAACTCATTACCCCAGCGCTGTAAGCCAGAAGTGCTAGCCACTTAGCCACCGTGCTGCCCATATGATATCAGTCATAAAGCATTTTATTATTATTATTATACTTGCTAGGTTAATTTTTTTTACAACTATTTGGGTATTAAACATGACATAATGCATGTCTGCAATAACTAAGAGAAATTTCATAAACCTACTGATACATTTGCATTCTAATGTGATATGGCAGCAAACAACAAACCAGCTCAGGTTTTCAATATGGTGGAGAAGCTTTGCAGACCAGCATGTCTGCAGCCTGATTCAGCACTCTCCCAGTAAAGGTACAATGAGTTTGCAATCTTCTTTGCTGAAAAGTTATCTTCCATCTGGCCCGGAATCCCAACAGTGCTAACAAAAGAGTGCCAAAGTTCCAGGCTTGTGAATGTGGGTTATCTGGTCTCTTGTACTGACTTTGACCCCCTGGTAATGGGCAACATTGTTAAAAGTAAACTGAGGTTGCATCCAATCACTTGATCTGGACTCAGTCTCAGCAAACCTCCTAATAGCATGTATTGATGTAATTGGTCCAGTATTTACTACAATGGTACAATATTCTTTGCAGACAGACATTTTTTCTGAACCACTAAAGGAAAGTTATCAGACTTCTTCTTCAAAAAACATATTCTTTAGACCCAGACTGCATGGATAACTACTGACCATTATCAAATCTTCCATTTCTAGGGAAGGTTATTGAGAAAATGGTTGCAACTGAACTGGAAACCAGTCTGTTAACCCTTGATGATCCATTCTAGAATAATCCATTTTATAGTACTAAAAAAATCCTGTGCTAACTGATCTTTAGGTAGCAAGAGACAGCGGTGATTGTTCTACCTTAGTCCTCCTTGATCTATCTACAGTATTTGATATCATGGACCATGGGATTCTAATAGACACCTACAAAATATCTGTGGACTGGATGGCACAGTTCTTAGTTGTACCTGTTTTTTGCTCAGGGTCTTTAAGAACCTAATATTAATCCATAATTGATATCTAAATGAGCTTCCGAAATGGAGCGCCACGTGTCTGAGGTTGAATCCTAAATGAGAGATTCTTACAACAGGACCTCAATGTCAAATGGCAAGACTCCAGTTTGGTCTACCAAATGCGCTTAAGCTTGGGAGCTCTGAGGTCCCAAACTCTGATCATGTGCAGAATCTTGTATTGTAGGGCAGCATGGTGGTGAAGTGGTAGCACCTCTGCCTCACAGCACTGGGGTCATGAGCTCAATTCCCGACCATGGCCTTATCTGTGTGGAGTTTGTATGTTCTCACTGTGTTTGCGGTTTCCTCCCACATTACAAAAACATACTGGTAGGTTAATTGGCTGCTATCAAAAATTGACCATAGACCCTCTCTCTCTCTCTCTCCCTCTGTGTGTGTGTTAGGGAATTTAGACTGTAAGCACTGCAAAATCAATGGCACTATATAAATAAATGATGATGATCTTGGTGTTGTCCTTGATTGTGGCTTGATACTTAAACATCAGATGTCAACCATGTACAAATCTTCATTCATCTAAGGAACATTGTCAAATCAAGCACATGATTCCCCTTGAATATCTTCCTACATTTGTATCCTCACACTTTGACAACTGCACTGCACACACTACCTGGGTCTCCCAGGAAAAGAACTATACCGCTTGCAACCTGAACAAAATGTAGCAGCCAGGCTACTAATAACCTTTTCCGTTCCTGCCACATTACACCTGTTCTCTTTTCCTTACACTGGCTGCCTGTAAGATGGCAAATCTGTGTCAAGATTGGCTTATTGATGATCAAAGCTCTACATAATCACATCACTAAATACTTGAAGCAGCTTCTGAAACACTATACTCCCGCTCACTTTGCTCTGCAGATAAAGGACTGCTAACAGTACATAGAATTTCCTACACAAGAGGCTTTTTGCTTTGTGGCTCATACGCCTTGGAATGCTCTGTCTCTGTCTGTGCGACCTTCTCTCTTGTTTTGTATCATATATTTTTATTTTGCAACTTTAAAGTGCTTTGAGCCCGATTGAGAGAAAAAAAACTATGTAAAATAAATGATTACTCTTATATTATTACCATAAGAACCTGTCTTATTTCCACCTGTAAATTCATATTCAATGATCTTGCATATGTGTTATCCACCACAAATCAATACTTGAATTGTATTGTTAGTGTTTTCATTATTTTGGCATTACGTACTTGGTGACAGGGCATGGTAAGCAGATCTTTTAGTTTATATTCTACTTTTTTCTTAGGATTTGATTGACGTCTCATATTCTTCTTCAACTCCTGCTTGTCTATTATGCACTCCATGTATTGGCCTACAATAGCACCATGATGTCACCAGCAGCAATAAGTGAGTGTGCAAATCTCATGGGTGGCTGTGAAGTCGTCACTCCTGGAATTGTGTAAGTGAGCACAGAGTGCATATGCCAGAGTCCTGCTTTGTGTTGTGCAATGGTGTTGACTAAGCACCATCTTTAATTAGTTATTAATAATCAGGTCCTCCCAAACTTCCAAACACAGAATTTGGCAACAGAAAAGGAACTACATACAGCCTGTTTGTTTAGGGGTAAGGGATGTTGGAGTGTTGGGTAGCACGGTGGCTTAGTGGTTAGCACTTCTGCCTTACAGCACTGGGGTCATGAGTTCAATTCCCGACCATGGCCTTATCTGTGAGGAGTTTGTATATTCTCCCTGTGTTTGCGTGGGTTTCCTCCGGGTGCTCAGGTTTCCTCCCACACTCCAAAAACATACTGATAGGTTAATTGGCTGCTAACAAATTTACCCTAGTCTGTGTATGTGTGTTAGGGAATTTAGACTGTAAGCCCCAATGGGGCAGGGACTGATGTGAGTGAGTTCTCTGTACAGCGCTGCGGAATTAGTGGCGCTATATAAATAAATGATGATGGTGATGGAGGTTTTTTAAAGGTCTTATTTATTAAAGGGCAAAAAAATCCTATAGCCATCAAAAACTGGATTTTTTTCTGGAGATTTTAAAAACAACAAGACTAAGAACTGAGATCTGCATAGGACCGAAGGATAATAAAAGCTTTGCTGTATCTTTAACTGAGCTATTCTCTGGAGTGTTAACAGTTAATCTTTGGGTACGCCCATCTGGTGTCATAGGGGAGGGGTTTAGGACTATAAGTTGGATGGGCGGAGTTTGCTCAGTCCTTGGCAGTTTGGAAGTTGCAGCGTGCAGACGTGGATCCTGATAAGTATCTGATTCCCCCTCTCTGTCTCCTGTTTTTTCCTGCTTGTACTCCCCTTTTCTCTCTTGCTTTTCCCACTAGCGTGTTTGTCATTCTCACCTAATTTGCTCAACCCTCTGTTTCTTTTTCTTTTACGAAATTCAACCCTCTCCTTTTTCTCCCTTCTCTACTAGCCCCCCCCTTACCCCCCCCTCTCCCGCTAACCCCCCCACCCCCCCCCCCTCCCGTTTTTGGTGGGGTTGCATTTTGGCCCAATTTCCCTTCCAATTCCCCGGGTGCATCCCCCAGCGGTAATGGCGGGTGTTGGTCCCCTTCCTTCCTCCGCTAGGCCCAGCGGTTCCCCTCCCTCACCTGCACGGAGATTCAGTGGCAGGCTGAGGGTTCCTCCTTCCCGGGCACCCGCCGAGGGTTATGGTGGCGTTAGCGGGGGTCGCAGAACCGGAAGTGACGGCCGGTGGCTGGCGGGCTTGTTATTCCCGGGCAGAGGGCATCCAGAAGAGACAGGTGGTCCTCGGGGGGTAGTATAGCGGCGGGGGGCCCTCCACCCGCTGCTGGTAGAGTTCAGCAGTCCCGCGGGCAGCGGGTTCATGGCGGCCATGTTAGGGCGGGCGGGCATCCTGGTCCTGAGGGGGGGCGACCCCCTCCTCTCCAATTATCCCGGGTTCCAGCGGCAGATAGCTCCTCAACGGGCATAGTGGGAGCCAGTTCAGTCATCAGGGGTAGCAGGAGTAGTTTGGGCCCGGTAAGGGGGCAGAATGCAGAGGCAGATCGTGCCTCAGCAGGTTCAGCGGCACATAGGGTTTATAGCAGGGGCAACAGTGTGGTTCGGGGGGAGACATCAGTGGCCCCTGTGGGTTCTGGTGTTAGGGGCATCCCGGTGGGAAGAGGGGGGTCCTGACACTCAGTCTTCGGGGAACATAGGGGTCAGGTGCGGGGTTCTTCGGGGTCTCAGGTCATGGGTAGGAGCCTGGGCATAGGAGAGGCACGCATGGCTCGGACGAGCGGCGCGAGTCACACGATGGGGGTGTTCCTGTGAGTGAGTCCCTGGGGGCGGAGAATTATAGGGAAGTGTCGGGCTGGGAGCTGGGTCAGGGGGTGAGTTCAGATCATGGCAGAGAGCATAGAGCAACGTCCCGTGGTTCCCAGTCTCAAGCTTCTGGTAGTAACATTTCTTTCTCAGCAGTGGCCGGTGGGTATGAGGAGGAGCGTTTCGTTGGAGTGGAGCAAGTCGGCCGTCACTAGGCATGGTCCGGGGACGAAGGCTGTACGCAGGGTTCTGAGACTGGTTCGGCGTTGGCAGGTGAGCGTGATTTGTCTGATGTACCTGATGTGCAATCCGTGTGGTCCGATTGTTATAGCTCTAGTACGGGTTCAGATATGTCTGGGTCTTCCTCCAAGAAGCTGATTAAGAAATTGCGCAAGCATTTTGTACCGCGCGCTGGGGCTAGGCCGGCTGACGGGCGTTTAAGGCAGACAAGAGGTTCCCGTCTTACAGGGGATGAGGAGCTGCGCTGTGCTAGTACCGGGATACTGCATGGGGTTAGAATGGTAGTCAGAGACAGAATTCGTAAAGGCCGACTCATTGACATGTTCGCTATCACCAATAAGGGGAAAAAAGCGGTAGCCCAAGCCCTCACACGGGGTGGCGCTGGGGAGACGAGTTATAGGTCATACAAGAACTGGCTTACGGGGGCCTACCTTTTTGCGGCGTGTTATTTAGAAACGCGCCCTACAGAGTGGATGGACATGTTGAAATATTTACACATGATCCACGAGATGTATGCATCATCACGCCCCGGGGTATGGCTGGCCTATGATGAAGCGTTTCGGGAGAAATATGATGGACATGCGAGCCTCATGTTGGGATTCAAGGATGTGGAGGTATGGTTACAGGTGTCCCAAGATGGCGGGGGAGAGTCTTCACAGGGTTCAGGTTGGCGGCGGCCGTCGGGGCGCGGCAGGGGTGCCGCGCCCTTTGAGGGTAGGGGCCGCTGTTTCCCTTTTAACAAGTCCGGTTGCCTGCGCGGAGCGGCGTGTAGGTTCTCACACACCTGCACCCGCTGCGGTGGAGGTCACCCAGCTAAGACTTGTGACAGGCAGAGTCGAGGAGGGGGTGGCGATGGAAGTCGAACGGCTTCCGGACCTGCGGAAAGCCGCGTCGCCAATTAACGTGGTCAATCTCGGCCGCTGGCTGGACCGCTACCCAATAAGATGGGCTGCGGAATTTTTACGGGAGGGTTTTAGGCATGGTTTTTGGTTACCTATCGGGGGTCTGTCGAGATCGCCTCGATGGTTAACTTAAAATCTGCGAAGGTGTTCCCCGAAATCTTGGCGGAGAAGGTGCGTAAAGAGGTGGCGCTTGGGCGGATGGTTGGGCCTTTTGCGAACCCTCCTTATCGGAACCTGGTAGTGTCACCGGTAGGGGTGGTTCCTAAAAAGGCTGCGGGGAAGTTTCGCCTAATTCAGCACCTCTCTTTCCCAAAGGGTGCATCGGTTAATGATGCCATCCCGGAAAAATTTTGCAGGGTAGTGTATCAGTCTTTTGAGGAGGTGCTGGAGATGGTGAGATCTTTTGGGCCCGGGGCTTTGATGGCGAAGGTCGACATCGAGTCGGCTTTTCGGCTTCTTCCATTGCACCCGGACTCGTTCCCTTTCATGGGTTTCCATCTGAGCGATGGTTACTATGTGGATAAATGCCTCCCTATGGGGTGCGCAGTTTCATGCTCCTTCTTCGAGTGTTTTAGCACGTTTTTACACTGGTGCGTTTGTGCCGGAACCGGTCACCAGGGCGTGGCACACTATCTGGATGACTTCCTTGTAGTGGGCCCAAGCCAGGGACCCACCTGTGGGGATGTTTTGTTTTCACTTAGGGCTCTTTTTCAGTCACTTGGTGTCCCGGTCGCGCATGATAAAACTGAGGGTCCTACTACCCGTTTAGCGTATTTAGGCATCGAGATCGATACGGTCTTGGGTCTTTGTAGGCTTCCAATAGAGAAGGTAGTGAAACTGCAGGAGCTTATAGGGGTGGCGCTTGGTTCTGAAGGGATGTCATTGAAAAGGACTCAGTCTATACTGGGACTTTTTAACTTTGCCTGTCGGGTAATTCCAATGGGTCGTGTGTTCTGTCGGAAGCTGGAAAGGGCAACGTCAGGGCGTAAGGGACCTCACTGTCGAGTACTGCTATCTGCCGAAATCCGGACGGATTTGGCAGTTTGGGATCTTTTCCTGCGGGATTTTAACGGGGTTAGGTTGTGGCCTTCTCTCCCTGTGTCTAGTAAGGAGCTGGAGCTACATACTGATGCGGCAGGGGGTGTGGGCTTCGGGGCATATTTCGCAGGTGACTGGTGCGCTGAGCGGTGGCCAGAAGAATGGGTGCAGGCCGGCTGGACTGCTAACCTGTTGCTGTTAGAAATCTTCCCGATCATAGTCGCCCTTGAATTGTGGGCCCCCAGATTAGTAGGGAAACAGATAGTTTTCTGGTGTGACAATTTGGGTGTCGTGCAAGTAATCAACCGGCAGAAGGCCACCTCTCAGCCGGTCATCACACTTTTGAGGAGATTAGTATGGAGGTGTTTAGTCGATGACATTAGCTTCAGGGCGCAACATGTTCCTGGGGTGGATAATGCGCTGGCAGATTCATTATCTAGGGGGGAATGGGAGAAATTTCGAGCCTTGGCACCTCAGGCATCCCTGTCGGGTTCACCTTGTCCCACTTATATCTGGCAGATTGTCAAGCCGGAGTAGAGGGTCTGGCTGAATCATCATTGGCACCCGCTACCAGGGAGAAGTATCGGTCGGCTTGGCATGACTGGTGTGCGTTCCGGGACCAGGGGCGCGAGTCAGTGGCCTCAGGGCATCAGCTAATGCTAGCGTATATTTGGGCAGGTTTCAAGTCCGGTAAGTCCAAAGCGGCAATGTCAGGGGCTTTGGCCGGGATATCCTTTTTTACCAGGCTTAGGAATGAGGTCGATTACACGAAAAGTTTCATTATAGCCAAAGCATTAAAGGGTTGGGCGAGGGAGCGCCCTGCGCTTCCGAATGGAAGACGGCCCATCGGTGAGGCTTTGTTGACGGAATTGCTGGGGGCTATTAAGGAAGTAGCACGTGATGCATTTGAGACAGCCTTATTTCGCGCAGCATTTGTCATGCTTTATTTTGGAGCGTTTAGAGTAAGTGAGGTAGTGGCCTCTTCTAAGTCTTGTCCTTTGTCAGGAATGTTGGCGCAGCATGTTATTATTTCCCCTTCCTCAGTATGTTGTAAAATTAGGAGATCAAAGTCTGACCAGTTAGGTAGAGGGCAGTGGGTTACATTGGCCCCAAAGGTGGGTTTCTTAGTTTGCCCTGTTGTTATTATGAACGAATTTGCTGTTATTCGTCCTGTGTCTGCAATTCCGTGGCTGGTGCATGGTGATGGTACCCCCCTCACCCGGTACCAGTTTACGGCAGTGTTTAAGCGTACATTGTCTAAGCTGGGCTTGGACGGATCCCAGTTCGGCACTCATTCATTCAGAATTGGTGCTGCCACGTCTGCAGCTTTGGCTGGGGCATCAGAACGGGCCATACAGGGTGTTGGCAGGTGGAAAACCAAGGAATATAAGCGTTATGTTCGTCCTGCTCTCCTTACCTAAATCTTCCTATCTTTTACCTATCTATCTCCTGCGGTGGTGGCACAGGTCTTAGACTGCTCGGGCCTTTGGAGGTCGGGCTCGAAGGGCTTTCTCCATTTTTTTCCCACTGGGTTTTATGGTTTCACCTTCGTCTGTGCCTCCGCCCAAAACCTTTTTCCTTCTTTTGTCGGTGTGGGCGTGTTCTTGGGTGTTTGTGTCTGGTGTGCTGAGCATTTGTTAGCTCTTGTGCTTTCTGTGGTTTTGTCAAGTTCAAATTTTCAACATCATAGGGGCTCTCTGAGTTTCGTTTTCTGGATGTATGAACACGTATGGTTGCTGTTGACTAATGTTTGGTTTTCTCCACCCTACAGACCATCGGACCCCGCTGCGCATCTGGGTGCTGGGACACTCTTATATTCACTGGGCTCGATTGCACAGGGTAGCTAAGGATACTTCTCTGTTTAAGGGGGCAATGGTAGTGCAGTGGATAGGTCGTAGAGGTCTTAGATGGTCTGGTTTTCGGCATCTCCTGAGTAGTTATGTTGTCGTTCAAGGGGTACCCCAGGTCCTAGTTATTCATCTGGGTGGTAATGACATAGGAGGGTGCAAGTCGGTGGATTTGATTTTGCGTATCCAGGAGGACTTGGCTTGGGTGCAAGCATCTTGGCCTTCCCTTGTCATTTGCTGGTCGGATATTGTGCCAAGGATGGCTTGGCGTGTGTTTCCTGAAGGGCGTGTTGCTGATGGAGTAAGGAGGAAAATTAATTCGGTGGTTTCACGGTTTTTACGTTCCATGGGTGGTTGGCGGATTGTACACCCGAGTATTCGTTATCAGAGCCCTTCGCTATATAGGGGGGACGGAGTTCATTTGAGCGATGAAGGCATGGTTATTTTTGTTCGGGATATTTATGTGTTTTTAGCATCAGAAGGTTTTAGTATGGTGGCGGGCCGCGGATCCTAGGGATCCGGGCGTGGCCGGAAAAGCAGTACAGTCGACGGCCAGTGGTTTGGGCCCACATTACGGTATTGGGCATGGTGAACCCGCCTCCCTTCGAGTGAATCGGCTATTAGTCTCGGTTTCAGGCACCGCCCTTGTGGGCTGCCCTGTGGTTGCTTCCAGTATAGCCCAGAGGAGGGGCGGGTTCGGTAGATTCAGGACGTGGTGCCCCGTCCAGGTAGATATGTGCGCCCGGGGTTTGATTGGTTGGTCCCCCACTTGAACCCAGGGGTTTGGTTGTTCCCCAGTTTGTAGTCCTAAGGATATGCTAGGACAGTTGGGTTTTGCCTGGCACACGTCGGACTGACTGCTTATTTCACCTCCACCATGTTTATGAATAAATCATTTATTTGTGCCCTATTTCAGGTCTCGTGTCATTAATTCAGGTTATAAGTGCTAAGATGAAGGAGGTAAAGAGGTTAAGGTATCAGACATAAGACTTTTATAAGAACTGAGATCTGCATAGGACCGAAGGATAATAAAAGCTTTGCTGTATCTTTAACTGAGCTATTCTCTGGAGTGTTAACAGTTAATCTTTGGGTACGCCCATCTAGTGTCATAGGGGAGGGGTGTAGGACTATAAGTTGGATGGGCGGAGTTTGCTTAGTCCTTGGCAGTTTGGAAGTTGCCCACCCACCCTCCCTGGTTACGTTTGATGAGAAAAGGACGCGACTGGATGCTCTGTTGATGGATATCAGCGTTGGCAACAGCATACCTCTCGGTGAAGACGGATGGAGTTATGGCCGGAAAAGCAGTACAGTCGACGGCCAGTGGTTTGGGCCCACATTACGGTATTGGGCATGGTGAACCCGCCTCCCTTCGAGTGAATCGGCTATTAGTCTCGGTTTCAGGCACCGCCCTTGTGGGCTGCCCTGTGGTTGCTTCCAGTATAGCCCAGAGGAGGGGCGGGTTCGGTAGATTCAGGACGTGGTGCCCCGTCCAGGTAGATATGTGCGCCCGGGGTTTGATTGGTTGGTCCCCCACTTGAACCCAGGGGTTTGGTTGTTCCCCAGTTTGTAGTCCTAAGGATATGCTAGGACAGTTGGGTTTTGCCTGGCACACGTCGGACTGACTGCTTATTTCACCTCCACCATGTTTATGAATAAATCATTTATTTGTGCCCTATTTCAGGTCTCGTGTCATTAATTCAGGTTATAAGTGCTAAGATGAAGGAGGTAAAGAGGTTAAGGTATCAGACATAAGACTTTTAATAAACCACCTAGCACATTGTAAAGTACATAATGATCTTGCTATAATAATGTAACACCTACTTTTCTCTGTTAGGGTGTGTGTGTACCAATCGTGTCCTGTCTGCGAATCAGCTCATTACCGTGTATTTAGTGCAGTGCCTCCACCTTGGTTTAACTACTGCAGGTTCTTTGTGGGGTAGTGGTCTGGTGATAGTAATACCAGAGAGAGACCAAGGAACCCTCCGCCCCCTTACACTGGACCACAGGCACACACAAAGGAAATATTACTACACCAGGCTGGTCTTTAGAAGCCACACCGACACGTTATTGAGGCGTGGGCTCCTAAAGTTTTTGGTAGATTTTTTTATATACCAAATATATCTCTTTAGCTGAAACAATGGTTAAGGGTAACTTGATAACAATACTAACTAATATCTAATACACAATTTACACAGGCCTCGCTAGTTTTATACCTCTAAGAGGTACCTTTATCCCTTCTAATGACTGTAATGTAATATCTCTCTAAACAGGATAACTATCACTAGTAACATACACTAAACTCTATCACAGTTACTTTAACTTTGCTAACACATAAAACACAAATGCAATTGAATATTACACAAATATATATACAATCATGCAGTCTTTGTTAATAGGCTGTTCAAATACAGATCACTTCTTCTCTTTCCCAGGTGATTTGATAAAACACAGTCCCTTGTCCATCTCTGCTCCAATTTAACACGAATGCAGTATACAATTTACACCCCGCTGCTCCCTCTCTTCTCCTCCATAAAGATTTGCCATTGTTAATAAAAGCTGGTTCGTCAAAACACAGTTATAGGCTTTCTCACCAATAGCAGATAATGCTAAAGAGTTTGGTGCTGTTTTTCTCAATATTAAACTTTCTGTCCCCTAACTAACTGTCCCGAAAACTTCACCCTTGTTGTTATATCACAGTCCTGCAAAAGGGTATAATACAATATTCTTCAGGTCTCCCCACCTGTTCCCTGACTGACTAATAACACAATACTCAGTCCAATCAAATCAATAGTAAGGTAACATGGGTTACTTATCCCATACTTACCTACTTTTGCGAAGTTCTTTCCGGGAGATGGGCGTGACTGGAGGGCGGGAGGGGGGGCGGTGCGCGGTGAATCGTGTCGTTTTGGCTCCGCCCTGTGATGGAAATTACTTCTTGTCGCGGGGGGCGGGGCCAAAATGACGTGATTCACTGCAAATCGCATCATTTTGGGAAGACAGTAGCGGGATGTGGGAGACTTGCCAGCTCTTCCGGGAGTCCATGAGACTGACCCGAATTTCGGGAGTCTCCCAGACATTCCGGGAGAGTTGGCAAGTATGACTTATCCCCAATGGTCTCCAATATCTGCATTCAAGATGGCTCATCTCTGTTCAGCTCTCTCACTGGGAAGCCTTCTCCACTCTCCCCTTGTGTCTCTCCCTCTCTGGGGTCTTACTTTCACTCAGACCTCCATTCAGCTTTGCAGTTGTCTCCAGTTGTCTTGCTGCAGAGGACTCCCTAAAGAAGTCTGTCCCCTGAGTCCTCCTCAGAATTCTGACATTTGTAACTGCTCCTTCACAAGCTCCTCCTCCTCCCCACTGCATGCTGGGATATGTAGTTCTCTGCCTGCAGGGGAGCCATCCAAAGCGCATGTGCGTCCTGCTCTGGTCGCCAGCGCCACAATAAGATTATGATAAACTAACAATAATCTATGTTAGGCATGAAGCAACACCATTGTACCTTTATGCAATAATTCATGACAGGGCATGCTTTGAGTTGTAGTTCTACAATTAATGTAAAGAAACAACTTTCTTAGCTTTTATTTAATGAAACAATTGCATATATGAGCAGAGGATCATTGGTAATGACTATGCTTAAAATAACATTTCACGTTGAGGATTCATAGCAAATAAACCAGAACTTTTGCATATTAGACAAAGATGCTTTATAATTCTAAATATGTAGTTTCAAAAACCACATAGTGATATTGATGCAGAACATACTTCAACCACAGCCCAATTCTTACTGTGTTTCCTGTAAGTGACAGAAACAAAGCATCATATTCATTTAATACTGTTGGTCACTTCAGAGCTCACCTACAGTTAAAGTGATGGTATAGTGTGTGTGAAATATTTGCATAAAGGAAGTTTGAATTTGGCTGTACCCAACAAGTTTTGTTATGCAAACCAATGTACATAGTTAGCAACATTCTCACAATTAAACCATACTTGCCAACTCTCCCGGATTGTCCGGGAGACTCCCGCATTTTGCGAGAGTCTCCCGGACGAGTGTGGCAATCTCCCTGATAGGAAGGGGGAAAAATTTAGTTTAAACGCCGCGATTCAACCGGAATCGCGGCGTTTAGCCCCGCCCCCCTGTAAAATGACGCGATTTGCGTCATTCCGTCACGGGGGCGGGGCCAAAATGACGCGATTTCGCAGCCCCGCCCCCTGCACGCCCACGTCCCAGCCGGCATCTCCCGGAAACAGAAAATAAAATGTTGGCAAGTATGAATTAAACTAAAATATATGTAGTCACGGATTCAATAAAGCAATAAGTCATGAGATTGAAAATCTTCAGCTCATAGCGGAGGAAGCCATTCTAACGAAGGCTTATTAAGTAAAGCCTCTATCAGCAAGTTGAGCATTAGGGTAACATTAGATACATAGACAGTACTCTTACTAGGTGCAAGACCACCGCTCAATTCACTGTAGAGATCACCTCTTCTCCACTTCACAGACAGCTTCCCGTGAAGCGCTGGTCACCAGTTCCTATAGTCACCAGATTTTTTTAAAAGCATTTTGAGCCATCCCCCAACCCAAATTTACTTACCTTGTTTCTCTGCCTCCAGGTCTCTCTCTTTCCCTGACCCCACAAGCTTCTTACACCACTAATCCCATATCCCACTGATGGTGGCCCTGGTCACTTGTAGCCATGTATCATCATCATTATCATTTATTTATATAGCGCCACTAATTACGCAGCGCTGCACAGAGAACTCACTCACATCAGTCCCTGCCCCATTGGGGCTTACAGTCTAAATTCCCTAATACACAGACAAGGGTCAATTTGATAGCAGCCAATTAACCTACTAGTACGTTATTGTAGTGTGGGAGGAAACACCTGGAGGAAACCCACACAAACACGGGGAGAACATACAAACTTCTAACAGATAAGGTCATGGTTGAGAATTGAACTTATGACTTCAGTGCTGTAAGGCAGAAGTGCTAACCACGAAGCCACTGTGCTGCCAATGTATGTGATCTCTTAGAAGGGGCAGGTGTTTAAAAAAAAACTAGAAAAATCTGAATACCAGTAAACCGACATTTTTTCATGCTGTGTTTTTTGCTGTTTCTTTTTTATTCAAATGTGTTGAAAATAACAAAAAGTCTGCTGACATATCTTTTAACTAACTGGAAAAAGAACATCCTCCACACTAGAAGTCAGTAGTACTTCTGGTAAGTCCCCAATCCTGTTGTATATTGAACTGTATATATATTGTTATGTGCGTATTGTCGCTAACCAATAACGATTGTCGAACCTCGAGTTGTGTTTCCAACGCACAAAGATTTATTCGCAAATAGTAGAATAATATGCTCAAGCGAAGTAATAATAAATACAGCCGTTACTTATCGCAGGCGCTCTGGATCCAGTGCAGTCATTCAATCCTGAAGTCTGGGGACAAGATGTCTGAACACTGGATGTGAAGCTGCTGCTTATATACACAATGAAATACAGTAATACAATGAAGATGGTATAGCTTGCATCTATTGGTCCAGGTCTCAGGAAGGTCCAAGGGGTTGTCAATCATTGGCTAGTTCATCCTAAGGAATCCAAAGGAGGGGGTCACCTCTCCAGGGGGTATGCTCGGCTCTTCCCGCCAAGATTCCTTAGTCTTTCTCTTAAGTAGTTCATAATTCCCTATCATTCATAACTTGCGTATGCACTCTGCGATTCCCTCGCAGAGTGAACCAAACAGTAGGATATGTAACGAGGTTCATTATGATACCACTCATGATGTGATTCCTTCAACCCGTTCCGTGTATTTCACTAATATGCATGTAACTCTGATATAACATATAAATACTACTATATTTTGACATAACTGACTATGTGTTGCAACTACCATTAATGTGTACTATATTATTAGTATGCGTGTTTGTGCGAATGTATGGTAAAAGACCAATTACTGTTGCTGCCACGTGTAGTGGATGCGTACGCCCTTTCACGCCGTAGCGTGCCCTTCTACGCCGTATGCGTACCATACGCATCTTTTCAGACAAAGACGACCAAGTTTGCTCGACTTTAATTGAAATGACTTTATCCAATTTGCTGACTTCGACAATATATATATATATTAATGATACGGTGCTCCCTCAGTAGTATACGTGGATTAAGAAGGTAAAAGAGGGCAAAAATATAAAGAAACTACTTTTGTTGTGGGGTACTTCTGGGGCATTAATCTCTTTCCACACTAACATTTGCTAATAGGTTATCCAAACCAAACAGATATCATCCCTGGATAAGAAAGTAATATAAATAAAATGTAACATTTATTACATATCCATTAAATAAATGAAATATAGCTAAAATTGAAATGAGCGAATTATAACTAGTTGAAGCATAGATGGTTATCTCTTAATAAGTTGTAAAATGTGTAGAACTGAACCTCAAGTGGGCTGAAGTACCAGATAAAATAATTATATAGTTGCTCTGTAATACTGTTATATTATTAGTAAATTGCCTGAATGGACAGCATAATATGCTAGAAGATAAATAGGGCTTTTCAAATGCCTACTCTGTACTACAACACACTTATGTATACCACTTATAAGGTTGGTTGTAGAATTATATTGACAGTGTGTCACAAGATGTTAATTTTATATATATATATATATATTGTAACAAAGGGAGGCATTTATCTGACATGATGCAGAGAAAGCTTACAAGCAGAATAAAACATTGGCGCAGTTATGCACCTAGGTTGAGGTTAAACCAGGTAAAAACTTATGTGTAGTTTAAAGTTTGGTTAACTTACATGATTTGAAAGCTCCTTCCTCTCAGCAAACAGGGTGTGTCTGTTAGTGCAAACAGAGCCAGTGATGGGCGTTTCCTCTTAAAGAGAAGGTGGGTGTGTCACCTGCCCATCAAACTAAGGCTGGGGGAGGAGTATCATGTATACAAGCTTGATTGTGTCATTTGTTCACTGAGACCAACGCCGGGGTAGCTGGCTGGTCCTGAGAGAGCTGGTCTATGTCTAGCTAGCGTTTAGAGTCTCCAAGAATTGCTGTGAAATTCATATGGTGTCAAAAACATTTTTAGCCATCCTGACAATAAAGCTGCCTAAAAAGAAGAAGTTGCTCGCGTGTGCTTCAGCAGTAGCGGGCTCTTGCCACAATATATATATATATATATATATATGTAAATGTTGCTATGGTAGTGACTTCACTTCAGAAAAAGTTGTTACAGACGGAAGTGCTTAAGAATCTTAAAAACAGTTCTATACGCCATCCTGTATTAATTCTATATAATGATACCACATAGTTAGACCTATATGTTAATCAGAGGCAAGTACATCTATGCTAGTGTTGCACTCCTAAAACTCTCTGGGCCTGATTTATCAAGGCACGCACACTGAGCGCAACATGCGTTTGTTTTAAAACGCATGGAAATCGGCTCTGCGCTCTCCCAAATTCATCTAGGAACGTATTTGAAGATACGTGCGCTGATGAATTTGGGTGAATATCTGGTCAGCTCTATTACACAAGACACTGCAGGACTGTCTAAATCCTATGTGGATTATAATTTTGCAAAAGAACGCACAAAAAATATATATAGTTAATATAATAAATAAAACAGTAAAAAAAATGAAACAAAAATTGATTAGGATGTTCTTATTGTCTACTGAACATAAATGACATTTTGTACAGTTGCTCCTGTTTACAAACACATGTTATAGCATGCACACAAGACTGTCATCACTACTGAACAGAACTTTGACTAGCCCTGCAGCTGGAGCAAGAGATACGGCAGAAAAACATGTAAATTTTCGATGCACAGAGCTTGGATTTGGCCTTGGATGCATGCGCTTGAGTTTGACACTTACTGAGAATTGACTGCAGCAAAATGCCCCTTCCCCGCTCTGTCCACTCCTCGAAATTGTAGGCTGTAGTAACGGCCTTTTGCGTGTAGCACTTCTTTCTCTAGCACATACCGAAAGGGGTGGTGAAATGTTCTCTCTCTCTTCAGTGCCTCCACCCGAGCCTTTTGCACAGTATGGTGGGAAGTGGACTGTGGCTGAATCCACAAGGGATGGACTCGGGGAGCCTCTTGTATCCTACCACACTAACCCTCTAAATAATAATGTACCGCACACTGTGGTTGCACAGTCAACTGGGTGTTTATTTTAAGGAAAATAATTGGGAGAGGCAGATTTAATATGGGGAAATTATGAACGGGATAAATGGGACAGAGGGTAAGATATAAATCAATGGCAACAGTACAGTAATAACTAAACAACAAGATGTCCGCCACACATACATTCACTGGTGCCCCAAACTCTCCCACATCGCACCTACACACTGTGAAAATATAAATCAACAATAACTACAATCTTGCCAATATTAAAGTTTGTGAGGTTAACTACTCAACGTTGGTGCACTTGTTGAATCGTTGATAACTTTCATTATATCTCTGACAGGTAACACAGTCTCTGATATATGTGCAGCATTAATAGTGTCAGTGTTTGGTGTGTTTCTTTTTACTTATCTCTCTCCTTTGAAGATGAGGTTCTTAGCCACTGTTGGGTCATGTACTAACTGCAAGTCTGATCTTGCTAGCTGTCCCTCTCTGCTCATGCGCATTTCACTAATAGCAGGTGTCTCCCTCTCCACACATAGGCTCACTTTGCTGTGTAATCTCTCTCAGGCTGCTTAGGAGACTTGATAGTGGATTTTCTGCAGTGATCTAGCTACAAGACCTCTCTGTGCAATTCTACAACCAGCTTCTCTTTGCATGGTTTGGGAATCCTTCTCTTCCTGTATACACTCGATTGTTTCGAGAGACTTTGCTTTCTACACATACCTCACTCCTTCTCTCGTTGCTTTGACACTCCTCACACTCCCAGCACTTCTTCCTGTTAGTTTTCTCCTTCCTGCTTCTCTCTCTTCTCCTCACAGACTCTCTGGTATGGCTGACCTCTGCTTCACCCTGCGTTTCCATAGCAACTGCAGCACTTGGCTTTAGTATAAGCCAGCTTGGTTACATGCGTATGAAGACGCAGCGGACAGGGCTGTGTTCGCGGCCGTTTCTCCTGGTTCCGGACTGTGGCTGAATCCACAAGGGATGGACTCGGGGAGCCTCTTGTATCCTACCACACTAACCCTCTAAATAATAATGTACCGCACACTGTGGTTGCACAGTCAACTGGGTGTTTATTTTGAGGAAAATAATTGGGAGAGGCAGATTTAATATGGGGAAATTATGAACAGGATAAATGGGACAGAGGGTAAGATATAAATCAATGGCAACAGTACAGTAACAACTAAACAACAAGATGTCCGCCACACATACATTCACTGGTGCCCCAAACTCTCTCACATCGCACCTACACACTGTGAAAATATAAATCAACAATAACTACAATCTTGCCAATATTAAAGTTTGTGAGGTTAACTACTCAACGTTGGTGCACTTGTTGAATCGTTGATAACTTTCATTATATCTCTGACAGGTAACACAGTCTCTGATATATGTGCAGCATTAATAGTGTCAGTGTTTGGTGTGTTTCTTTTTACTTATCTCTCTCCTTTGAAGATGAGGTTCTTAGCCACTGTTGGGTCATGTACTAACTGCAAGTCTGATCTTGCTAGCTGTCCCTCTCTGCTCATGCGCATTTCGCTAATAGCAGGTGTCTCCCTCTCCACACATAGGCTCACTTTGCTGTGTAATCTCTCTCAGGCTGCTTAGGAGACTTGATAGTGGATTTTCTGCAGTGATCCAGCTACAAGACCTCTCTGTGCAATTCTACACCCAGCTTCTCTTTGTATAGTTTGGGAATCCTTCTCTTCCTGTATACACTCGATCGTTTCGAGAGACTTTGCTTTCTATACATACCTCACTCCTTCTCTCGTTGCTTTGACACTCCTCACACTCCCAGCACTTCTTCCTGTTAGTTTTCTCCTTCCTGCTTCTCTCTCTTCTCCTCACAGACTCTCTGGTATGGCTGACCTCTGCTTCACCCTGCGTTTCCATAGCAACTGCAGCACTTGGCTTTAGTATAAGCCAGCTTGGTTACATGCGTATGAAGACGCAGCGGACAAGGCTGTGTTCGCGGCCGTTTCTCCTGGTTCCGGACATGCTTGGACAATGTCAATGATTGGACAATGTCTCCTTAAATAACAAACCTGAGTAACAAACGAGTTGCCTCTTAGAATAAGCTAGAAGCCAAATGTATGTCGGGGAGCTAACATGAAATGTCACTATGGCGTGTTTTAGGGTGTCCAGTGCGTGGGGAATTTAAGGGACACACAAGAGTAACAAATCTTCGGTCATACACTGGCTTCACTATATTGTTACAACCGCCAGTACATGGGAGCTATTTCCTGATTTAGATGCACTAGTGCATAAATCGGGTCTCCTGCTACTGACTACGGCAAATCTCGTTGAATCAGAAGCGGCTGAACAACTGCAAATGAACTGTAGTGAAATCAGCAGGAGATAGACGGCTGTATATACAGAGCAGGGAGATAACAGTGACACCAAAGGAAATCATTATAAACCAGTGTACACAGTGGAATAGAATGTAAGCTCGATTTTAACTATAGCTTAGTTGGTGAAACAAATCCAACAACATCAACGGTCAGAGGTGCTTGGATCATTGGTCCAGGGTGAACATGTAAATAGCAGAATGATAACGCCACATAAGATACTAAACAAAGGCTCCCCAATATAGCAGACACTGCATTACAATCTGCTTTCAATGTACTGACCCACCATACTGGTATATTCTCATAGCAGAACACTGGAACATTAATATTTGGATAAAGAGATGCTGGTTGGCCACTTCAAATATATTAGCAAACAAATGATTGTGCATATCTATACATTGATAATAACTATAAGATGACACAAAATACATATATTGATTAATAGGTGTAGTACAACTATATAACAATTAAAGCAAAGTCCTATCCCATTAAATTCCCAAACAAGTGACCTATCAGGTATATGACTATATTATACCCCTCTGAACACCCACTCATTTTAGTTTTAAAAAAATAGTTCATCTTAAAAGTACAGAATAAAAGTTAGATTTTATGTGTGGTTAATGTTTTGTCCTCATTGGTGAGAGATAGAATTATTGAATGTCTCAAAGAAGAGGATAATAAACTGAAATCCAATATTTGGAATCTCATATAAAACCTCTGAAAGTCTCTAAGAATAGGGTAACAATCTGAAATCCTATATAGATCTATATCTTTATAGACTTTTACTTTATATATTGGGAGTGCGCCTCAAAATTGTATTTTTTTCTCTATTTTGGAATATACATTTAGCTAACATGCTTACTGGCGTATTTATTAATTAACAGGCTTTTGCCCCATTGATTATAATCTGTCATCGCAATGAAGACAGATGATTTTTTTGGCCCCATTTAATAAAAAATCATCCCGGGGAAGCGCATCCATTAAGAGGCTGTTCCGGCAATGATTTTACTTACCTTAAAACTCTCATCGTGTGTCTCTTCTCTCACTATAGCAAAGTTGCTTTGCATATTCATGACCTAAGATCACTCATGCACAGACACATATTTGCGATAGTGGCCGGAGGGAAGAGCAGGATCCCTCTACTGCAATGCTCTCCCCATAGGATTCAATGGCTAGTGTCATCATCAGATGGCACTAGCTATTGTGGAAAAGTTCTGAATATCTTTAATTTTCGGAACATGGTAAATTACGCAAAATAACAGTCCTCATAGGTTTCTGCTCACAATAACAGTGGGACCGTAGCAAGTATGTATAGAGCTGTAACTTATAATTCTAGCGCCTGGGGCGAGATTGACAAATGCCGCCCCCTAGCCCTCAATTTTAACCAAATTAACCTAAAATATTCCTAAATTGCACCCCCCTTCAGCGTGGTGCCCTGGGCGGTCGCCCCTATCGCACAGCCCTAGTTACGGCCCTGAGTATGTACAATATCTGCTGCAATGCTATAGTTATAAGAGGCTGAATTCACACAAAGGGTTAATGGTTTGAAGTCTATATAACAGCAACAAGATGAATCTGAATTCACGCAGAGAGTAAATGGTTGAAGTCCATTTATTAGCAACAGGATGAGGCTGAATTCACTAAGATGGTAAATGGTTGAAATATGTAGCAGCAGGCGGAATGAAGCATCAAAGAGGATGAAGCTGAATTCACACAAAGGGTTGATGGATGAGATCTGTATACAGCAGGCAGAATGAAGCAGCAAACAATCAGCAACTGTGGTAGTCTGGAACTAGGAAAGTGTTGCACTGGAAAATTGCTGAGTGTAGGAAGAGACTCTTATAGTCTGCACAGGGAGCTAATTGGTGGATGAGATCAGGTGTTCAGACTCAGCAGGATGTTTAGCAAATGTCTCACCCAAGATGGCAGCCTCCAGTACTGAAGACACGCATCACGCTTTTCTCAGGATAAAATGCTATATTCGACCAAAAGGGAGATGTACAGTGATATGCTACTGCTGAGTGGTGAAAACAGGACTAAGACCCTGATTTGTGACAAAAGGCAACCCGTTTGTATAGTGCTGGAAGACCTCTGTAATTATGTTAAAAAAGAAAATCAAACATAAAATTCCAAGACATTTATTTAGCATACTAAATGTAATTTATTGAACTGATTGATGCTGTTATTTTATATTTTTTTATGCATAAAGTTTTATGTTAGAATTTTAATAAGTTGTATTGGTTAGCAAATCTGGTTATTTCAGGTATATTACATTAACATAAAAGCATTAGACAGTGTTAAGATAAAGTATTAATACACAAGACATAACAGTGTTAATTATAAATGTGAAAGACACATTACCTATTTGCATACAATATAAGATACACGCCACTCAAAATACACACATAAGGCTGCAATTTTGAACTCTTATTTTTAACGTGTATATTTGGTCCACAAAAATGCGATTAACTCTACACATATATATATACAAGTTAACCCGTGCATGATACTCATGCATTCTAGTCAAATCAAGCTACTTAAGGTGTTAAAAAGGTTCTTGTCATGCATTTGGGCCTAGCCCAGGCCTCCTCAGGGGAAGAGCGTTACTTACCGACGCAAGCGCCCTTATTTAACGTTTTGTCCACATGTCACCACCTCATCATTCTTCTCCATCACCTCATCCTTCATTTTCATCGCCACATCTATCCAGATGTCTATCCAGACACAGGGATCTCTCTCAGCGGTCCTGAGTATCACACTCCTCTCGCTCTGTCACCCCCGGCAACCCCCAACCACTCCCCACTGTCACCCCCGACAACCACCAACCACTCCCCACTGTCACCCCCGGCAACACCCAACCACTCCCCACTGTCACTTCTCCTTCAAGAAATATATAGGTCAGTGTATAACTCCGCCCAGCAGGTGGCGCTGCAGCTTGGTTTTATTTTTTCCACACACACACACAGACAGACTAACACACGCCACTAGGCATTTATATTATAGATAGTTAATCTTCCGAGTGCAGCTTTATTTCTGAAGAAGGTCAGGGAGTCGCAAAAAAAAACCTTACAGGATATTTTGTCTCCTCTCAGACCACTTTCTATCTTAATCTTGGGAGACGCAGGAAGAGTAAGAGAGTGGACTGTGACAGCTGTGGTACATGAGACATACATTCCGTGTGAGAGCTTGTGCACAGGAAGTCATCATTATTTATCATCCTCACCATGTCTGTGATTTTGATATTGCTGCGAGTTTAAACAGAATTTCAGCAGTTAATTTAGCCCTCGCTTGTCAAACAGGTTTCAGATTTAGTTGAAAAACACCCCAAAAGCAAGTCTCTCATATCCATACATATCTAATCGCTGCACCACTTATTGTATAAGGGCAATAGGACCCTAAAATCTCTGTTACACAAATGTACACACTGGCATACACTATATTCTTGGTTAGCAGAATGGGTTCAGTTCACAAGCCAGCATTCGGAGGGTTATATTGCACCCTGGCATTCAAATGGTTAACTTAGCATACCCTAGCACACAACCAAGTAATAATCCTCTTTTTAAAAGGCTCATGGATTTGTTAGAGTAACAAGAACATAAATGGTAAAGTTTAGATTTAGAACAGACTATCACAAGGTCCAGGGCAACGTATATAATAAAAATATATAAACACATACAAAATATATGCATTACAATTAGAAAATTATAAGATAAAATACAAAAATGGAACACTATAGGGAGTTTTTAAATCATGTTAATCTAGGTGGTCACTTAGAGGTATGTCAATATGGGGAGGAAATTCACATCTGGGTATGAATCATAGTCTGTTCAGAAATAGCACAAAATTCAAATACTTGCAATATCTTTTCTCTGACACGTTACAGAGACATAATTCCAAAATTCAGTTAAGAGGTCATACTTTCCCACACAACTGAATATCAAATTTTTCATTATTAGGCCTCATATAAAGGAATATACATGTTTATGATAGTCTTCCAGTCCAGCTGTTATCCATAACTGGCATACATTATTTAGATTATATCCCTGAGTTTAGATAACAATTAACAATAACATCAGCTTTAAATATCAACTACCCCTTGTCTCCTTAATATCGATAGTTATTAAAGAGGAACCTCATAAGATCCAGAGGCAATTAGCTACCTAGATCTGAGAAACTCTTCCTGTCAAAAAAAATACACCTTGGCCAGCAGGGTGCCTGCTGTAAGGGAAGATGTCAATTAAATCTAATTAACTCCTTACTACTGGCCACCGTCACTTCAAAAATTAAACACAATAACACTGCAGCTATTTTAACTCCTGACTATGTTATAATAATACATTTTATTTTGATTATTGTCACAATGACCTTTATTTATATAGCGCAATCATATTCTGCAGAGCTCTGCGATCAAATAATTGTATGCATGCTAATCAGTCCCTACCCCCAGTGGAGCTTACAAAGTAATTTCCCAGCCACACTCACACACGCACGCACACATACACACAAGCACACATACACACCAGAGGCAAACAGCAACCTCAAAACAGAATGAAACCTGAGAGCTAGTTTTCCTTTGAACTTTACTCAGGACATCACCAACAGCTCTTACTTCCTTTTGTAGAATGCAATCAATGTGTTGGTATTTGTTTCCCGTCATTGTATTCACTGAGGTCCATTGGGAATCTGAATTATGGTAACACTAAATGGACACTATTCTCATATATATATTTTGTATAGCTCTTCTTTCTGAGATTTGTAAAGCTAATCAAGCATTTATTAAAATAATATTTGCATTGTGGGGCTGACTTTATGGAGGCATACTGGGCACTTGGTTGATATATCCCCTAACTATACTTGCTCTCCACACTTTGGGTGGCAGAAAGATACAGGGACAGTTGGATTTAAGCACATACACACCCTTGAATCTCGCTGTAATCCACAATTAATTATACTATGACTATTTTATTTAAAAACAAAAACAAATTATAGTTAGATAACAAAAACACTTAATCATTTTAAAAAAGGCTTCCCTTTTTCAGGATGGTGTTAACAGAGCAGAGTATATTTCTTAATTAAATATTTTTTCAGTGTATACCTCTTAGAATTGAATAGGGATATTTATTTGCTGGAAAAAAGTGGTAGATATATTATTGTTTTTTTTTATTATATCTACTGATAATATAATTTTATATTTTATTTATTCATTTGTTTTGTAATACTAGTGGAACTGGAAGCTTGAACAGGGCTTTCAGTTCCTCACATACACCGAACTCCTGAGCATTCTTGTGGACAGCATGGTGGCTAAGTGGTTAGCACTTCTGCCTGACAGCACTGGGATCATGAGTTCAATTCCCGACCATGGTCTTATCTGAGTTTGTATGTTCTCCGTGGGTTTCCTCTGGGTGCTCTGGTTTCCTCCCACACTCCAAAAACATACTGGAAGGTTAATTGACTTCTAACAAATTGACCCTAGTCTAACTCTCTCTGTCTGTCTGTGTGTGTGTGTTAGAGAATTTAGACTGTAAACTCCAATGGGGCAGGGACTTATGTGAATGATTTCTCTGTACAGCGCTGTGGAATTAGTGGCGCTATATAAATGATGATGATGATTCTTAGTAGAGCACAACAGGGGCCTCCAGAGCAACAAGTGATGGTAGCAGCTAAGTGCTGTAGTGATTTTCGTTTATTGCCGCAATAACAAGTATTTGATGAATAGAGCACAGAGTTCTTTACCTTATGGAAAGATGGGCAGTGGCAAATTTGTGTTCCCAGTATATTGGTTCCTAAGACCCTGTACATTATACTAAAATAGTAAATAAAATAAACAGACACAATTTACAAATAAAGTTTGAATAAAACAATCCCCAAATCCTTGTTCAAAACTTTAATTGTTCTTTATACATCATAATCGAATGGGAAATTCTTCTTTCTTTGTAACCGAGGATGACCCAGAGTCCCATTAGCTGCTAAGGGAATAACAAGTTTTATTTCCTTCATGCTGGCACCTTATGTTTGGCTAGTGGCTAAAGGAATTGAGAGTCAATGCATGTCACGGTCATTCAGCGGCAGGAGTTTGCAGCAAGCCGTTGTGCCAGCTTTTATGTTTTTCTCCCAGTGAATTACAAACACAGAAGAATTTCCTATTGAATTACAAACACATGATGATTTTGTAGAATGTTACATAGAAGAACAGAGGAAAAAGATTTTATTTTACATTAAAATAGTGTTTTTCCAAGCTCCTGCGTGTTCTTCTAGTCAATGATTGCTGTGGCAAGAGCAACGTGCTGGGCACTTTAAAACAAACAAAAAAAAATGTTAATCCCACTTGGCATCCCCTTTCGCCAGTGTTCTTTAAGTATTGGTATGTGTTGGCTGAGCCTCTACGGGATTTATTTCACTAGTAGTTGGCCATGTAGGGCTGGTTGGTGAGAACAACAAATCCCCATAAAGGACTACCTATTCTTCCCTCCCTCCTTTCTTTTTCATGGTTTTTGTTTTCACCCGGTAAAAACTGAAAAAGCTAATAAAAGGTTTATTGATAAATTAAAAGAGAGTACATAGAGTTGGGGCTACATAGTGTTAGGAACCCCTCCAGCCAGTACAGCAAAACCCGGAGTCTGCTCTGAAGTCTGGTGTTCACTGTTGCCCCTAGTGGTGGGCCAGACTTGTCTGCAAACAAACAGAGGGTCGTGAGATGTGTACTGGCCAAGGAGAACCCAGGAAGAGAGTGCTATGACAGACAGCAGCGTGGGGTCCAGGCAAGGGTCAGCCGACAGCAGACAACGTATCCAAGGAACAAACCAAGGTCAGGGGCCACAGGCACAGGTTCTGAGTCCAGAGACAGGCGTAAGATCGGGGTCACAAGCAAAGGTTCAAAATCCAGGTTCAAGCAATAGGTCGGGGTCAGAAGCAGAGGTTCAAGGTCCAGAAACAGGCAAAGGTCATACACAGTAGTTCAATCCAGAAGGTTTACACCAAACAGCACAGGAGCAGGTTAGCAGACAGGGAACTGGAAGCTATAACCGGCAGTGAAGCTCTGACCTCACTGCCTTAAATAGTACTGAGGGCCAATCAGGACAGAGGAGAACAGGGCTGACAATCAGCCTCAGAAGGCTGCTAATTAATTACTAGCTAGAACTGGCATAGGTAATAACATAACCAGGAAGCATGTATAAAAATATAAATGAACCAGTTTAAATCATTTGAGAACTCCCCCTGGAGTTGGAGGATGTCCCTACACCCTCCTACATCTATGCAACAAGGATAATCCCAAAGAATAAAAACAGAGCATAAAAACTAGAGCACGCCAGGATGCGGCGTACTGCCGCGGCTCGTGACACATAGAATAGCGGCATGGCTGATTAAAATTGTGTCCATTGTTGAATCTGAGCTCACCTAGACTGATCGGATCTGAACACCACAGGGTGCCTTCTGCTCCATGAGGTATCAGTAGAGGTCAGGTGACAGCCCCACAGATACCAGTTTAGTAAAGAAAAGTTATCTGAAGTCTGCCCTGCTGAAGCCACACCACTGTGGGAACAAATATAAAGAGAACATTTCCCCATTGACAGAAGTCTTCATTTTTGGACAGCACTACCTAGGAGTTGCTGCTTTTACTCGGCTGGTAAGGGATTGTGTTGGTGAATCGCATTGTGTAAGCCTACATGGACCTTATTGTTTTTCGCTCCTGCTAAAAGCAAGAAGACATAAACCTCGGTCTACACCTTGCAGGTATAGGAGTAGACATGTTGCTCAGCAGTTGGATCAAAGCTCCAAGGTATATGGTGAATATAGCCTGTTTAGGTAGGATTGTTTGGTAGACACATTGTGATCACCCTTGTAATTGCTGTTTACTTTGTATATAAAAGTCTGGTTGTGCCTTCACCCAACTGCTTTGATTTAGTGATTCTGAACCATCTAAGGGTACCAAGTGTGCCAGGCTGACACATAAGGCTGCCACAGGGCAAACCAGCTAACTGGCAAGATAAAAAAGCAAACATTTCCCCGGTATCATCACAGCTGCCATCGCATGCTGTAACCTAAATCCCCATGATAGTTAGGCAAAAACAGCTAGGTAATCAGCAGTTAACACAAAACTTTTAATTTCATATCCAACTTTCCTACAGGCACTTCAATGAATTAAGTGATACCTTTGGGCATGATGAGTAGAACAAAGGGTGAGCGAAAAAAATGTCTGTTAGACTGAGAGCCAGCAAAGTGTTCTTTCTTTGTATGCAAATGCTGTGCATTATCTAAGCTGCCATGAAGACCGTCTATAAAGAATTCATTTAGGTGGAATTTAAAGGCCCGTTGCCATCTGGTTGCTCTTTTGAGCATGCTCTGTAAAGACTTAAAGCCCCAATGAAAGAGCAGAGCGTTGTCCTTGGGAAGATGGAGCGTTATCACTGGGCCCTCTAAATATTTTGCTCTGGGGCCTGGCTATGGAGGTTTATGCCTGTGCATGCAGTCATGGTGACCACTGTCCAATACAGTTCTCCGTTCTACCATATCAAATTTGATGTAGATACAGTACAATAATTTGGTATTGTTTACTGTTTTACTCAGGTGTAAAAAAAAGTCACGGGACCACTTTCTAAATACTTTGCAGGACTTTCTCCACTAGCAATCAGCTATGTTGGGCCAGAAGTACCAATCAGCCGGAGAGCCACTTGTGAACGGTGTGACTCATAGGCGAGGACAGTGGTCGAGTGGGATGGTGACTATAAGTCCTTTAGGCTAGGGTAGTAGGCTCTCTGTGTAATGCGCCCCCTGGCTGTTATTAACTGTACCCCTCTCCTGTGTGATTTTATAAATACAGATATCTATTTATGATATAAAACAAATGCACACTTATACCTTTCCAGTTGTTTTTGCCTAATTTATTCCGAA
Organism: Mixophyes fleayi; assembly: GCF_038048845.1. NCBI lineage: Eukaryota > Metazoa > Chordata > Amphibia > Anura > Limnodynastidae > Mixophyes > Mixophyes fleayi. The sequence continues at coordinate 44,614,931 of NC_134405.1, forward strand.
TTCACTGAGGTACTGGGTACCTTCAGTTGGCACATAAGGCTGATCAGCTAGTACTAAGTGGGCAAAAGAGCTAAACATAAACCTAGTATCCTCACACCATGACAATTGAGGAAACCTGTTATCCACTGCGCATACATCACTTGAATAAAAATCCCAGAGTTATAGAAATAATGAAGCGGGGACCTTTCCAGATAAAAATAGGTTAAACGCTATTAGATAACAAGGATAATATACTGCATGATGGTTCTATTTTGGTGTGGAAATTTTTCACGGATCTGTGTTTGCAGTTTAGAGCATGTTATAAGATGTAAAGGGTCCGAATGTGGAAAATTGTAGCAGAATATTTTCTTTTGTTCCCAGGTGCATTTCCCCATTTTGTGTTTTCATTTTCATTTACATAGATGCTTTGTGTGACAGTCTTTTACAACTTCCTTTTTTTCTCCTAAAAAACTGCCTAACAGAGCCAAAATTATGTATAAAATAAGTAAAAGCACTGTGAGATTAGGGTTTATTTGTAGTTCTCATGCTGGGGGATCCGTTTCTTCCTGGTGGGACAGTCAACCAGCATTCCTATGATCTCAACCCATTTTTTGATAATTGACAAAATTAAATGATTGCAAAGTCATGCTCCAAAGCAGCAGCCGTCCACTGTCTCCATACTCATCTCCGATGCCAGCGCCTCCACATACCTAGTGCCTCCGTCACCTGTACCTTAATGGTCTGCCATGGCTGCTCCATTTGTAGCACAGCTCATCCCTGCTTGTGGAGAGAACTTCCAGTGTTATGGCTTCCCCAAGTCTGTCTCTACCAGTGACCCGCTGGCATTCTTGGGCACCCAATGGACTCTCTGAAAGGGACACACAACCCATCTTGTCATTTAAATGGCAACACCTAGACCACCACCTTGAAAAGGACACCTATACCTGGCTCTAAGCTTATGTTAGATCCCTGCTGCAGTTTAGGGCCTCTACACTACCTTGGTCTTGCCACCATCTATGTTTTGTTAATTGCTATACTCCAGCCTTCTACACTACCTCTACTGGCCTTCATCTTGGCCTTTGCACCTTCTAGGACCATGTATCATCATCATCATCACCATTTATTTATATAGCGCCACTGATTCCGCAGCGCTCTACACAGAACTCATTCACATCAGTCCCTGTCCCATTAGAGCTTACAGTCTAAATTCTCTAACACACACACATACACACACACACACACACACACACACACAGAGACTAGGGTCAATTTTGATAGCAGCCAATTAACCTACTAGTATGTTTTTGGAGTGTGGAAGGAAAACCACACAAACACGGGGAGAACATACAAACTCCACACAGTTTAGGCCATGGTCGGGAATTGTACTCATGACCCCAGCGCTGTGAGGCAGAAGTGCTAACCACTTAGCCACCATGCTGTCATCATTGTGTTTTCCCTTTGTAGGCCTCTGCACCGTCTGGAACACCCAGGACTCTTCTAGGCTGCTGCACCATCATGGCCTTAATTAGACCTCTGATCCCTCCTGTGCTCAGTATTTTACAGACCTCAGCACCATACTGGACATCACTAAGCGTATTGTGCTATTTGGTCCTACTGTCTCTCATTTCTTCTTCCCTTTAGTAGGTAAGATCTCATGGGCAGTTTCCTCTACCCTATGTTTTATGCATGTCCATTCTCCGTCTTCCTTGTTTGTTCCTGTCAAGCCTTATGCTGAATTGTTTTTGTATGCCATGCAAATGTTTTCTTTTAATGCATCCATGCATTTATTAATCTGCTTATCTGTATCCATGTACCCATTATTATACTTACTGTTATCATTAATGTCTTATTTGTATAACAATGTCAGGCACCACGAAATCTGTGTCACCATATAAATAAATAATGATGATTATAATGTTGATAGCTCAGACATTGTGATGAATGCAGAGTGCCCATTTGCTTCATTGGTAATGAGTATTTACCAGTGACCTTTACTAAGACCCAAGGTGGACACACACCATGCTGCCCACAGTCATCTAATAGCTCATCTGAGGCATGGGATAGGCATCTGTCACGGTCACCTTGTTCAGCCTATGGTAGTCCATCCAGAACCAGGTGATCCGGTCCTTCTTGGTACTAACACTGGAGGCACAATCACCCCCATTTCTAGCATTTCCTCTACTTCCTTCTTAACCAAGCTGCAGACTTCAGCACTCATTCGATATGTGGTTTGTCTAATATCCTCTCTGGTGTCAACATGATGGGCCACTACATGAGTGCACCCAGGCTTGCTGGCAAAGTAGGATCATTTCCCTCCAACACCAACCCCATCTCCCTACTCTGTTTCCTGCTTAACTGCTCCCAAGTCGGTACCACCTTTACACCTACCTCTCACTTAGTGTCAGCTAACTGGTCAGATAAGAGGTCTGTCACTTTCCATTCCAGGAATGCTTTGACTCAGTTAATGTGGAATGTTTTCAGTCAGATGCTACAGTCAGGACCACTGTATAGTCTGTATCACTGTGTCTCTACACCACCTTATAGGATCCATCTCAGATAGCCTATAGCTTCATTTTTCAGCCCAAGACTAGTACCATCACCATCTGTCTGATAGTCAATTCATAGCTACGGGCTAGCCTATCATAACCTTATTTCTGACGGTCTTGTGCTACCCATAGGTTGGATCTAGTCAGTGAGTCCCTAAATTCATAGAGTCCATTGTTCTTGGGATGGTAGTGTGTGGTACATATGGGTCTAACCGCAAATTTCTCTCACAGGATTTCCATCAGTTCACCCTGGAATTGCGACCTTTGATTATTAATCACCTCCTGTGAAATCCTAACTGGCTAAACATATCCATGAGAGCTTGTGCCTCTATGGATGACAGAGATACAGCCTCGGAGTACCGGGTAGCATAATCTATCAGGGCCAGAATGTACCTCTTCCCTCTCCTACTGGGCTTGGGCACAGGGGGTTACAATATCAATGGCCACTTGTTGGAATGGTTCGCTGATAACTGGCATGAGCTGTAGGGAGCGTGACAATCAGTTCCCCAAAATGCTGGCAGAAACTGCAAGTGGCCCAGTACGTCTTCACATCTTGAGGAATCCCATTCCAGAAGAATCTGCGCTGCAAACTAGCATTGGTCTTACTGATACCTAGGTGACTTGCTACTTGGACATCGTTGGGCTGAATATTGCACTCTATATATTTTGCCTACCAATGATGCAAGGCTCAAGGGAACCTACATATCAGTTATGTGGTACAGCAGACCATTCTTGCACACTCTCCGGTACTCTTTAGTGGGATTGCTGGTTTAGTTTTTGGTACTAGGAAGGCTAGCAAGGGATGAGTCAATCCATTGGATTTCCCTGAACCTGGTCTTATCTACCTCCCCCAAGTCATCCCGTTTGTCAGTGGTGGATTCCATCATAGGCTTTTGACCTTGGTGGAGGAGCTCTGGAAGGACCACTGTGGCAACCCGGGTCTGGCTGCTGTGTATCTAGAAATTAATTCAGCAACTTCCATTTCTGTAACATTGATAAAGTGTCTAGTCATTACATCAAAGAGGTCTCGCTACTCCTGGGACGAATGAAGGGCATCTGGGCAGCAAGCCACCATTGTCTGGAACATTGTCGGGTGTCTGGAACTACGCCGCAGTTCCTGGTGCAATATTTTTGCTTGTGGCCATGTAGATTGCATTGTTAACATCTGCAAGGGTTTGGAAGCTCTGGGGCCCATCATTTCAGAGGGTTGCTTTGTGCTGCCTTTCTCAGCAGAATCTCGGAGCCTTGGTTGAAGCACCAGGTCATTCTGCCCAGTGGATTCTTGTTAGCTAGACCGATTGGCCACATATTCATCAGATAATTTGTCTGCTCAGGTGTGGCTGGACTGCGATCTTCCACCACACTCTGGAGCCAGTTTAAGAAATAGATGCTCCAGTACTATTAAGTCTCTTGCACTCTCCAGTAATTTGCTTGTCATTGAGCCAAAGAGAACAAGTGGTCTTATGCAGCATACTCAGTAATGGGACTGGATCACAGTAAAAAGAGCCTGTGTGGCCCCTTGCACCTTCTCGTACACAGGAAAAGCATTGGATCAGGGCATAGTATACACCTCCAAATCTGCCACTCACCCTCTTCAATCCCGTGCAAGGACATCATCATCTTACACCTGTGTCAGTGTGTGTGATAGCCTTGTTGAAGGTGGGAATGTCCCTGTAGAGCGAGCGGTATCCATGGTTCCCTCCAGTATTTTGCTGGCTCCTAGCGCCATGAACCATTCTGTGAGCAGGGCTGCTGAGCTGCTGAGCCCCCACTCCATACTGACTCCCGCACTAAGGTGGAGCCAACAGCTCTTCGCCAACACTGGAGTCATCGTTGACTGAGTTGCAGGGGTGCTTTTGGTCTCAAGTGACCAATTTGGCAATGATGCAGTTGCTTCGTACACTTCTGCCTGCACCTCAGGGCATACTTTAGCAAGTACTTCAGTACTATCTTTGCTGGACAAGCTCATCTCTTGACCAAGAAGTCTTATGGGAATGTGCGGTGCCTGGTTGCTGACTGAAAGCAGTGCCCAAGACTTAGTGATTCCACCGCCAGCCACCAAATGTGAAGGCACTGGGCTAATATGTAGCTCTTTTTTCCCATCCAGCCAAGCTGGTGTGCCAGCTTTATGTGCTAGCTGAGGGTACCCAGTACCTCTGTGAGATATAAACACACACACACACACACACACACACACACACACATATATATATATATATATATATATATATATATATATATAGATAGATAGATAGATAGATAGATCGATATACAAACACCCAAAACACACAGGAATAATAAGAAATGCAATTAAAATAAGCAACGGGGTTGAACGAGCAGAGAGTCTACAGAACAGCCATACAGAGCGCTGTCCGATTCACTAAGCCACAATGTTCACTCCTCTGCCAACCGGTCAGGGACCAAGTCCAATATCTAGGACAAGGACCATAGAGGCTTTCATGAGCAGAGCAACAGACACTATCCTAGGCCAGTCCAACAAGAATCATGACCTGAAGTCAGATTGTTTTGAAGTGAATGAAAGAGAGCACAGCAACAAGTGCTCCGTACATAGACTCACCAAACAGCCATGGGGGTAGTCTGCCATAGTTAACCAATCAGGATTGGATTTGACTGGGCCAATGAACTGGTGAGCACCTGAAGCTCATTCCTTCCCTGGAGTTCACAGGGGACAAGCCCCCCTCTTGTTCAAGACACATGAGAGTGTATAATACAGAGTTATTATCTAATTAAAATTTGCCAGCAGGAGATAACTCTGACCTTACGTGTCAATGCCCTTTCTCATATTAAGATTCAATCAATATACAACACACATTATGCAGTAAAAATAGTGCTTTCAACACAGTCCCCTTTAACAATGTGAAATTCCATAGGATGTTTCTACTACACACATAGACTGGCTCAGAGAGGAGCCCTCACCTTTGGAATTCGTTGAATCCAGATAATATCCCTCCTCCATGACTAGCAGAGACAAAAGTCTTATTACCATGTGCTTCCCTGTGGTCATGCTCCCTGGCAAGTACCAAAATAGTTTTTGTTGTTATGATACTGAATCATCCACTTGGTACTAATAATAGGAGTACGTTCATATCTGTGACTCCACTGGCAGCATTTAAAAATATGCAAAACACCAAACATCTAAAATACATGTAATGAATCCATGCAATTGCTCCAGTACTGGCACAGAAACCCTGATTTCCCCATAGAAACATTAGTGCTGTCCTTAATTCAAGTGTTATAATTGTACATTTCAATGTGCTTATACAAAACAATAGACATCATACTACAATAAATGGCCAGTGTTCCAATTACTGCCACATCATCCAAAAATGCTCTGTAGACATGCACTGAAATCATAAGACAGATAAATATTCAATCTTCACTGAAGTTATAAATAAAATAAAATGTTCCTCAAGTTTTGTTTTTGCATTTGAGTGTAGAGTCTAGCTATCTTATTATACATTGTGGTTTACCCACATCAGGCCCATCTGATGTGTGCACGTGCAAATAAGGTGCAATGTCAGGAACTGAAGACAGACTTTTGAGGACTATTAATCTTTATTAGTGATTAACCCAGATGAGGTAAGTGGGATGTCAGTCCTCACAAAAGAGTAGTGGATGATCAGATGATAACTCAAACCGGTAGCTGAAGACTGTACTATAATTATTCAGCTACAGCAGTAAGAACAGTTCAACCACACAGACAGGAACACAGGTAACTGAGAGCTCACACAATACAAACAGAGAATGTTGGCCAGCAGTCAAGAAAGAGCAGGAGATTGGTGGATGGTCAGAGACAGGTCAGAGATCGGGCAGGCAGTGAACAACAAGATTAGGAATGGAAAGTGGGCTCAAGGCATAGAGAAAGCAGCGCAGTCCCCATACAAAACGGGTTAATGCACAAGGAAATGGGAATTTAAAAAAACAGACAAACTGCTGAGGGTCTGGAAACACAAAATCTAAGGGCTAGATTTACTAAGCTGCGGGTTTGAAAAAGTGGGGATGTTGCCTATAGCAACCAATCAGATTCTAGCTGTCATTTTGTAGAAGGTACTAAATAAATGAAAGCTAGAATCTGATTGGTTGCTATAGGCAACATCCCCACTTTTTCAAACCCGCAGCTTAGTAAATCTAGCCCCAAGTCAATGATCACAGGCAGAAGCTTAATAGGCAGCTGATAACCAACTGCAGCTGTATGTGCATAGAGATCATAACATGCTTGGAGAAAATGAGTAATCCAGACAGGTTCCTGATAGAAACAGCTGTTGCACCTGCAACTGTGATTTGTAAGCTATAGGAATATCTGAGTACTAGAGGGCTTCTCCTAGCAGCATGAAAGGTGATTTCGGCGATTCATACAGTGCACAAGCAGGCCAACGCTAATCAATAGAATCCAGCCGCGAGGCTTATATATAGTCTATGGGTAATACCCATGAAAGCGTGGGAAAGCCCCATAGACTATTAATAGACCTCGTGGCTGGATTCTATTTATTAGCGTCGCTCTGCTAGTACACTGTACAAGCAGAAGTTTGCGTCGTCTGTAAACTGGGTTTATTTTTTTATTCAAGCATGTTCCGGATTTGGATTACAAATATAGGGGCCCTTGAAGGCTGAAGAACAGAAGGCTGCAATCAACAAGGGGACCCTTCTGGCCTGAAGAACAGAAGATATTTACAAGCATGGACAATTGGAATTACAAATTATTTTGGGACATTTCAAGCATGGACATTTGTAATTAGAAATGATTTATGGACATGTTTTTTAAACACATTTTAATTAAAAGCTGCTGACAACAGATGTAGAATTCAGATCGGTAAGTATATTGGGGTTTTATATAAATAAAAGTATGTGGTATGACTGAGGGTGTTTACTGTATTTATTGGGGTTTTATTATTTTTAATAAAAGTATGTGGTTTTAATGTGGGTGTAGTTTTTTATTTTAGCATTTTGTTTTGCAGAACTACAGGTCTCTGCTAACCCTGGGTGTTAGGGCATGTTGGCACTTGTGGCTCTCCAAGTGCCAGCATGACCTGGCTGCCATGGTTATGCTAGTGCTTGTAGCTATACAAGCATCAGCATGCCCACGCTGTTTATGGTGCCCGGGCTGGCTGGGACTTGTAGTTCCACAAAACTAAATGGCGTCTGTTTGGGTTTTTTTAACTACTAATTTGTCATTATTACCCTACACCCAATGCCCAGGGGTGTAGTGCTTTCAGCAATGGGCTGGTTATTCCTAGAGGGGGTCCACTTGTTTTTTTTAGCCGACCCCACTCCCAAGGGAATCCAGCCCAGTGCTGAACAGCCTGGGCTGGATTCCCTAGGCCAGGGTCGTCTTTTTCACTGGGCATGATGGGCAGGTGCCCGGGGGCCCCATAGGCAGGACTCTTAATTAGAATAAATAATCCTGCAAAAAAAAAACAACTTAACTTTTGCGGTCAGGTCATGTGGCGATCCAGCTCCCTCCCTGTTCCCCTCCACCGTGCTGCACTCGCATTTTCATTGAGTAGCGCAGCATGGAGGAGCCGCGGCACAAGAAGCAACGGAGAAGCAACGGAGAAGCAAGCGACAGCGAGGATTCAAAGAAGCAGAAGACACAGAATAAGAAAAAAGAAGAGAAGTAGTGAGTGCAATCGGAGAACAGGGCAATTGAAAGGTAAGTGAAGGGAGGGATTTTTTTTTTGATTTTTTTTAGTTGCTGTACTTCAAGGATCACTGATCACTGAGCGAGTACATTTTGAAAAAAAAGTGAATATATATATATATATATATATATATATATACACACAAGTTAACCCGTGCATGATACTCATGCATTCTAGTCAAATCAAGCTACTTAAGGTGTTAAAAAGGTTCTTGTCATGCATTTGGGCCTAGCCCAGGCCTCCTCAGGGGAAGAGCGTTACTTCCCGACGCAAGCGCCCTTTTTTAACGTGGTTTTTTCCACATGTCACCACCTCATAATTTTTCTCCATCACCTCATCCTTCATCTTCATCGCCACATCCTTCATCAAGCTACTTAAGGTGTTAAAAACTCCCCACTGTCACCCCCGGCAACCACCAACCACTCCCAACTGTCACTTCTCCTTCAAGAAATATATAGGTCAGTGTATAACTCTGCCCAGCAGGTGGCGCTGCAGCTTGGTATTTTTTTTCCCACACACGCCACTAGGCATTTATATAGTAGATATATATATATATGTATATATATATATATATATATATATATATATATATATACATATATGTATGTATGTGTATATATATATATATATATATATATGTATATATATATATATATATATATATATATATATATATATATGTATGTATATATATATATATATATATATATATGTATGTATATATATATATATATATATATATATATATAGGGGCCCCGGTGCGCCGCTTTGCCCAGGGGCCCATAATGTTGTTAAGATGGCCCTGATTATGGCAGAGGAACCCCTGCCGTGTATCTCCCTGCTATAGTGCCACCCACCCTGGCTGGTTTGCCTAGTGCTGGTTGAGTGAAATTCGGGGGGACCCCACACAAATTTCCCCCGATTTTCACGCAACCAGCAGTGGGCTGGCAGCACTAGGGTTAATAGTGGTCGAAGGGGGGACCACATGCATTTTTTTTTCTTGGGGAGCATATATCTATTTTTGAACCTTTGACAGCTGCCTGGAGCTCTGGCTGTATAGGCAGGGCAGTGTAACAGTGATGTGTTTACTAATCACGCAGCTAGGAAGCAGCATGTTGTATCTGGGGATTGTTAAAGCAAACTCGGGAGACTTTGCTTAATCGCAGCTTCATACATTTGAGACTTGTATAGCTGCAGTGGCAAACAGTTGGGACTTTGATCTCTATCGATTTTGGAAATGGCGATTTTGTCAGAAACACATCTCTGACGATTTTACCTAAAATCTCACTTTCATACATCTGCGAGATGAAACACCCGCGAGAAAATAGCTCGATTTTCAAAATCGGAGCTTGATACATTTACCACCTGGTCTCGCTTATTCCATTTTCTCTGTTATGCTGGTTCCTCTTCCATTAGATCTACTGTTTATTAGTTCCAGCTTCTCAGACATTCATAATTTTGATTACAATTACCTTGAATCTCGAAGTATATCCTTTGGTCGTTACCAGTGTGTCCAAACCCTGGTAGAGCTGGGTATTCTGCGGAGTGTGACTTATCACTGATCTTTATGGTATATATGCTATTGTTACACACTGTCACTTTTTTAAGTACAGGATGGACCAAATATAAAAACAGATACGGATGGAAGATGGTGTGTGCCGTTATCACAATACTGGGATAAACCTTAATTAATTACCTGTGATGATTGGTAAAGAGAGATGTCCCCAGTGACTACCAGGTAGTACTCCACACCAATGCAGCATCACACCAGGCTAAGCTACAGCCTTATTTCCTTGGTCCCAGTAATATTAGATAGGTAAATATTTAACAAATAAGCATAGTAAAGAAAAGATATTTTTTTTTTAAAAGAAAAGAAAATTATTTTAAGCAATAAAACAGCCACAGTCATACCATGTATACTACATATTACAAGGGGGAGTAGAGTGGTAAGAAATAGAGTGCTAACCTTGATTTTTTTTTTTTTAGTATATTTTAGGCGTGGTGCTTCAAATGACTGAAAACACTTATCTTTGAAGAAACGAGTCTTACATTCAGGATAATAGTACCATGCATGTATTTCACTAATCATTGTACATATAATATTAAATGGCACACCCTAGTGGTTGATATCAATTCAACACTGTATCAAAGAGCTTAAGCAACCTGAATGACTAAGTTAAAAATCACTAAATAAATATATGGTTAATCTATGAAAGTAAATTGAGGTGGGGCATAGCCTGACTGCCTAGGCATTCGGACTCAAGTGTAGAAAGCTCCTGCATCCCTTGGATATAATCCTATAAAATCTATGCAGTCTGCTCTCTTATGAACAAGTTGAGTCCGAATTTATTACCACCAACATCTGGTGATTCTCTATATATCAAAATTCTTCCTAACGAACGCCCGGCAGACTACTCTACCATATGAGGCCTTCCAGCTTGCCTGGGAAACCCAGGTCTTGAATTGTTAAAGCCATCTTGGCCTGGGGCTGTGACGATCGTCAGCCTGCTAAACCTATAGCTGTCCACTTTAGGTCTCCAGCACCAGTCACACTGGACCCCGTGATTGGTGGCACATGTCAAACTGTGCAGAGACCAATCCCTGCCTCTTCCTCATCACAGGACTCCTGGAGCTCCCCTTTCAGTGCATGGATGGCCCTTTCACCTATATCCAGCAGCTTATTAGCTTATTTCTCCAGGAATCCCAGGACACCGCTACTCAAGCTACTCGGAGCTGACAAATCATGTACAGCATAGCGCGTTAGGAAGTTGGGGCTAGCGTCTCCAGACTGGGGAAAAATTCCAGGTGTTCCTCTGCACATATGGCCCTTGTTAATGTTCTACTGTCATCTAAACTCACCTAGTGCTCACTGAGCACTATGCTGAACTGACCAAAATCGGTTACACAGCACCTCAGCAACGTGCACCACATCGCAGTGAGCAGGAGCAAGCAATAACCTCTCCCAATTTGCTGACAGATCAGACTTCCACTTAGCAATACGGTGGGCAAAAGTTTTCCTATAGGGATAAGACTGAAAGAACACACTTAATATTGTATATATAATTGCCCACTCTGAGTGATAAAGAGAACTCAGCTTGTTCTGCGCCAGCTACAAAGAGCGACCTTATGGCTTTCCAGACTCAAATCTAAACTCAATTTGAGAACCTCATCTGCCACCTCAAGCAAAAACTTGAAACCGAGTTACACAAAGCGGTCACGTCGATAAAATCAGATATCTCCCCTCTTGCCTTTCGCACAGGCAACTGGAAACAAGACAAGAGTTGTCCCAGACCTGAGTACAAGCCTTGTACCGATTGAGAAAGCACATAGTGCCCTCAGGCAGAGACCCAGAGAAAACGAGCCTCTCCATGACATCATAATTCCCTTTCTAAGGTTTAAAGATTAAGAACATATTATGGAAGCTGCCCAGGGTAGGCCACAATGAGACACAAACTTAAGGATCTCACTAAAGCCATGATAAAGGCATTTGCTATAGGGGGGATATCATTTTAAGCTAATTATGGATTATGTCCTCATCCAAGGGCAGAAAGGAGATGGAAATCATACCAGAGAGGAGTTGAGGCACCACAAAAACTGTCCTAATTAAGGATCACAGAGAAGGAAAAGGCATGCTGATGCTCCTGCGCAAGTCAAGGCTTTCTTCTCAATGTTCTGCCTCTCCTCAGCCTTCCCAAAAGTGCTCTCTAGTTCTATAGAGACACAATTATCTGCTCCCTAACTTTATTCTCCACATCATTTCAACTGCTATCAAGACTGGGCATCCTGTGTGGGGATCCTGAACAAGGTTCCTGGACTCTCTGATGCAGCATGTTTGCAGAGTCTTTTGTCCCCTTTCCCTCCCCCCCACCATTTTTTCCTACCCTTTTTTTCTCCCTCATACATATATGTTCTTCCGTTGAACATGATAATGGATTCTACATCGGTCACATCTAGATGCAAGTGCGGGACTAACTTGATCCACAACCAACGGACTGTTAAGTCATATAGACAGTTGACAGTTATTTAAAGTTCATTACATTGGTTGAGCTGATATTTTTTGTCAGTTTAATTGACCTGAGATGGATGAGGAATGGTTTGCACCTCTCTAGGGACATTATTGTTAACCAACTATTATACCCCTGTCTCTGTTAATGTTGTTTGTATCGTCTAGTCATTTACCCATATCTGGTTAGCTACAGCAGATTAATTTGTAGTTTAATGCAAAGTGCAACATCTTTTGAGGTTATGTCTTTCTGTATTTACATTTTCGAGTTTAATATTTCCAATTGCTGTGGATTGGAACAGTTGTATAACTGTTCAGTTTCATGTTGTCCCCTGCATAGTCATCTGGAAGTCACTTCACTTCCATGACCTAAACAAATCCCTTATCATAGACCTTTTGGACACAATAATATCATCTATTTTATTGCAGTTCATTCTCATCCATATTTAATACTCCCCTGAAGCTCAGGTGTTGAATACCATTTACCCTTACAAATAATATTCCTTGTTTTTTTCTTACAAACCCCACCTGTCTCTACCAGTTGACTAGACGTCCACCATCTACTATCGTCTCTCACTCACCCTATACCAACACCCCCACAATCTCTAACATATGAATGTTGCTACTGCATACTCTGGGGATATTTCACATAATGTATGTGATGAAATATAACCCCACCCCCAACCCATTCTTCATTCCTTCACAAAAATGTCCATCTCATGCCTCCCAGTCACCCATTTCAACCAGGTTTCTGAATCCTCAAACTCCCGCCCATATTGAGCTCCCTCACTGTTACGGCTCACGCCCCAGGTATCAACTTCTAGAACCGCTTCAGAGGTCTTCACCTATAGCAGCCACCTTTCACGTAGAGCTAGACACACTCACAGGAACTCGGATGCCCCCAGGTCTTGTTCTCTAGTAGTAGGAGCCCATAACCCGAGATCGTAGTGCAGGTATTACAAAGAGGAGGAACCAGGTATCCAGGCAAAGGTTTCAGGGTCATGAGCAAATCAGCAAAGTCAGTATTCAAGCCAGGGGTCAGGGTCACACGCAAATCAGCAGCGTCAATATCCAAGCAAGGGGTCTGGGTCACAGGCAAATCAGCAATGTCAAAATCCAGGCCAGGGGTCAGCAACGGTAACACAGAAGACAGCAAGTACAACAACAGCATGAGAAGTATGCTAGCAAGCAGGGACTATAACTGGCAGTGAGGCCCAGTCCTCACTGCCTTAAATACTTTGATGGACAAATCAGAAAGGAGGAGGACAAGGCTGACAATCAGCCTCAGGAGACTGCTAATTAATTACTAGCTTAGAACTAGCATAGATCATATCACAACCAGGAACATGTATGAAAATATAAATGACAGATTAGAATCATGCGAGAGCTCCCCCTGGATTTGGAGGATGTCCTTACACCCTCCTACTCTATGTCACAAAGATAACAGTGCATTGAACTAATGCACGTGCTCGGCTGCTACCTCACGCCAGGATGCGGCGTACCGCCGCGGCTCGTGACACTCACTCTAGGGAGTGATTACTTTACGGAATTGTCACGCTTAAAAGTAAATCACAGCTATGGAGTCCAGGATGTGATGAAGCATAAGGTATTTATTGCTGGAAAATACAAATAAATAATATAAACCAAATATAGTTGAAACTGCACAGGGATCTCCGATAAGGCTGAATACTGGTTGCTAGGAACACTCCAGACACATGTAGCAAGGTAAATGGAAAGAGATCTGGAGAAGTAGTGTTAGCAGCAAAATGTGAGAGTCCGAGGACACAGAAGCCGCAGGAGAACAAAACCATAGGAAAGGCAACAAAACAACAATGACCAGCACAGGAGAGCTAGAGAGGCAGGTATAAGTAGGACACACACAGGTGCAGGAGATAAATAGTCTAACAGGTTAACCCCTAGTAGTGAGAAGGATAAAGTACAATAGGAGCACCTCTGGTGCTCCTATTTTCCAGAGGGTATGTGCTTACAGTGTTCTCCCCCCATCATATAGTGTGTTTATTGGGTTAAATAAACTTCTCTTTATTTGTCAAAAAGTTACGTATGTTGTCCATTATTTATATTACAGTGTTAAGGATACGACTAAGTAGTAAGTTACTAGTTATGACAGTACTGTAGAGGTAAAATTTGATTAAGTGGAGGTAAATTAACTCTAGATTCCTTTAAAAACATACTGCAGTAAAGTATTGGCAAACTGGAGGAAACAATTTAGCATTTTGTTTAATGAGAGGCTTCTACGTTGTTTGCATGTGTCTCTTGAAAGGATTTAGTGTTCCTCCATTGCATTTTGGGAGATATGAAATAAAGTTAAAAATGTTTAAAAACAGCCTTGCACATCCTTCATATCATTCAATAAAATATAACCCACAGTTTGCTAAAGTTTCATAGAGTATTTAGCTCTGTCAAAGGCTTCACAGTGTGTGTGGGCTTTAGGCTGATACACTGCGTGTAGGGCACTGCCTGGTACAGTGTGTTGGGCCAGGTTAAAAATTGTGATAAATAAGGTATTTGGCACTTTGATATATGCTTTTTGATGAAACCTGATTCGGAATGGTCTTTTGACCATTTAATTTACTGATGCTGGGTTGATCACCCTGAAAATGATCCCTGTGTTTGGATACTGTCTGGTGTCCTCTTACTAAGCGGCATGGCATGGCCCCTCTATCACAACAGAAAAGCAATAACCCCTTGACAGGTTTAATTGAATATATATTTACACTTAACACTTGCATTCAGTATGATAGCATTAAAAAGAGTGTTACTTTAAATGTATTTTGTATTAAAGATCAGTTGTAAAGTTAACCTTGGTTCACAGAAATAACAGTACCAGGCAGATATTAGTTTTGATTAACTGTAAAAGACAAAGTTTTTGATTCTAAACATTCTCATAACAATGATACTGCGTTGTTAGAGCAGGCCTTTCTCCCAGACCCCACCCTCTTTCTAGTAAAGTAGGCGGGACAGGGGCCTCAGTGAAGCAAGTTACAGCGAAATGCGTCATTTTAACCCCACTCCCTGATGCAAGATGAAGCGAAGGTGGCATTTTGCCACGAGAGCGCAGCCGAAATAACACGATTTCTGCGCCATTGCCCCCCTGCACTTTTCACTTGACCTCTCCTCCAGGAAAAGTTTGTTAATGTTTGGTTTGATAGTTAAAAATGGCATTATTATTTTTATTAACATTTATTTCAATAGCATCAACATATTCCGTAACGCTTTTGGTTTGATTTAATGTTGTTAAAAAAAAATCGTTAGAATACAGCAGGTATGATCTTCCCTTTTGTGTGAATGAAAGTAGCAAAAAATACTTGAAAACTGCACCTACAAACTCATACAATAGATTCAGATTTATGAAGAAAGAACTATCAGCTTCAGATGTTTATTCCTATACTCTCCTCCTTTTAATCTCAAGCATTTGTCTATCAATGTCCTGTACTTAATCTAGCTAAATATATATTTTGTTAAATCATTTGTTAAATTAATTTTGTTTGTGAAAAGAAAGTAGTGTTCTCCCCTTACTACTGGACATAACTAGTGTGACGCGTGACGCATTTCATATGTTGTTGTCCATGGCTATAGATAGCTCTGGAAACAATAGGGCTATTGTGAAGATCTACAAATCACAACTGGTTATTCATATTCCCTTAAATTGCTATGATTTTTTTTTTCTCCTCGCAATACAAACCAGTATTTCACTGTGTCTGGATTTATTTGGGGCCACAATATGACAGTGCAAAATGCGCTACATTGCAAAGTTTATCTTATATTATTTTCACTTTTCTTCAATTGTAATGTTTATTTCTTTCTGCCACCTTGTCATAATGTATAATTTTACATATAAACTAGAAATGTACTTGCATTTAAGTAAACATGACACAAAGTTTTAATTAAAAAAGATAATCTTAATGTAATTATTAGATTACCATCTGGGATAGATACCATCAAACATACTGTAGCATACTGTGATAAGAGCAGGGTAATAAAGATTAAGCCCACCTTGGACTCCTCTGGCACATCTCCTGCGTCTCTTAAGTATTACCATGCAATATTTTTATAAAGGTTGCAGTAATGTATTGTATACTCCCTGAATAACCCGCCCTGGGATAACCAGTCCCAACAAACACTTTCATAGGCCCACTTCAGTTCCAAGTACATGAAAGCACTGATCCTAGCTAATACAGGTACCAGTTACCCAGGATGGAAGTGCTGGTGAACACAAAGCTCCAAAGCACTTCAAAAAAACACCAAGAAATTAACTTCAGGAGGGGACTTGTATTCCTCTCTGTGCTACCCCGTGAGGTGCAGTGTGATTTAGGGTAGTGTAAGCTGCACCTTACCAAGCCACGGTGAGTATCTACACTTGTGCGATTCTTGATATCCTCTTGGTGGCAGAGAGGTAAGGAGGGTTATTCACAACTGACAAATGACAATGGTGTTGTCAAAGAATTATACTTCATTTTTGGAGAAGTTCCCAGATATGAACTTGGAGACTTTCAATCTTGTAACAACTATACATAGTATCACATACCACTACTACAATAACACAGGATGATACTTTCTCTAATAGCATTAGCACTAGGGATTATTTGAGGAATGCCAACTATGCATATTAAGAGAATATAAGGCCAAGATCTTTGTGACCAATTAAACAATAAGAGTGCAGAGTGCATGTTCTCTGGCTCTCTCATGCAGTGTGATAATGTAGTATAATCGCTCTAATAGGAGCCATCAATACTATTTGAAACACAGTAATCTATTTACTAATATTGATGGTATAGAGTGTACGACTTTTTCCGCAAATAGTAAATTTGAATCTTATATGATAGTGCATCTCTACCAATCCTAATCGTTATTTGAGAGGCCATATTGGATCAAAATATTAGCAGTAGTATCTCTGACACATGCACAAGGAATCACCAAAATTGTGTCTCAAATTGAGTGACGTATACCAAATAAAACGCACTCTAATATCCCCCATTCAGAGACAATTGGAGTCAAGTTATGTTCATATATTATGAAAGCAGATCTTATGATTTAATAGAGATATTGATAATTATTAAGGATCACTCTCTAATACTATATTTGAGGAATATTTCTCACGCCGCTGTCAGATGTCTTCTGTATTTTAATACACAACATACACATTATCTACATTTTTAATGGATTATTTCACTGTTTTTTCTTTTAATTATGACTAAATAAAAGTGAAGTTTTAGATCCGATATCTATCTTTAAGGGACTGGAGTGCCTCTTATGTCTCTTTTCTTTATTCTCCTATTTACAGTTAACAACATATAAGAGTGCACCCTATCATCATCATCATCATTTATTTATATAGCGCCACTAATTCCGCAGCGCTGTACAGAGAACTCATTCACATCAGTCCCTGCCCCATTGGAGCTTACAGTCTAAATTCCCTAATATAGACACACACACACACTCACACACAGACACACACACAGACAGACACAATCTATCTATCTAGTTTGGGTAATGATATTTTGTCATGAACAACAGATAACGAGTCCCGTCTGTGTGCGACCACATCCTTTTGTTTTTTGTGATATTGTCCTCTCAGCTAGGAACCAGATCCTCTCAGTCAGGAACCAGATCCTCTCAGTCACGAACCAGCACCTCTCAGTCATGAACCAGCACCTCTCAGCCAGGAACCAGCACCTCTCAGACAGGAACCAGCACCTCTCAGCCAGGAACCAACACCTCTCAGCCAGGAACCAGCACCTCTCAGCCAGGAACCAGCACCTCTCAGCCAGAAACCAGCACCTCTCAGCCAGGAACTAGCACCTCTCAGCTAGGAACCAACACCTCTCAGCCAGGAACCAGATCCTCTCAATCAGAAACCAGCACCTCTCAGCTAGGAACCAGCACCTTTCTGCCAGGAACCAGCACCTCTCAGCCAGGAACCAGCACCTCTCAGCTAGGAACCAACACCTCCCAGCCAGGAATCAGCACCTCTCAGCTAGGAACCAACACCTCTCAGCCAGGAACTAGCACCTCTCAGCCAGGAACCAGCACCTCTCAGCTAGGAACCAACACCTCTAAGCCAGGAACCAGCACCTCTCAGCCAGGAACCAGCACCTCTCAGCCAGGAACCAGCACCTCTCAGACAGGAACCAGCACCTCTCAGCCAGGAACCAGTATCTCTCAGCCAGGAACAAATGCGGATTGGAAAGCAGTCCAGCAATTCCAGTATCAATTACAGGGAAAACATCTAAGAGTATATCAGACAACAGAACTCTAGTGGCCTTCATAAGTTGTCAAGGAGCAACCAGAAGCAGAGCAATGAGGGTGGAAATAGCAAAAATAATGCTCTGCGCAGAAAGGAATGTTAAGGCTCTGTCAGCAGTACATGTAGCAGGCAAGCAGAACATACTAGCCGACTTCCTCAGTCGCATACAAATCCTTCTGGGTGTGTGGAGTATAAATCCGGGCCTATTCCAATTACTAGTAAACAAATCCAGACTTCCACAAAAAGACATAATGTGACACATCAGATTGCTTTCGCAGTTCCATGAATGTTCCAACTGGGATACATCTCCCCTCCATTTCCTCTCATTCTTTGTGGCCTGAGGAAAATCAAGAAGGAGAAAATAGAAGTAATAGCTATTTTCCCATGGTCACAGCATCCTTGGTTTTTAGAAGCCTGGGAAGTGTTTAGTGAATAGTCATGGCCTTTACCTCTTCAGGTGGATTTAATAAAACAGGCTTCAGTTTGTCATGAAAATTTAAAGCATCTAAATGAGTGGCAGTTGTTCAAAATCAGTGATCAGTGCACTCCGGCAAGCTGGAAAAATAATTTTCCAGTATCTATTCTAGAATATGGAAAATTATTGTGCCTTGATGTGAGTCTAAAGTCAATCCAACCCTCACATATAACAAGTAGCTTCCATACATACACTGAGATACGTCTATATTAGCTCACCTTTTTGAATGATGCTGGAAAAGTAGAATCCAGTCAATTTCCATGACAAGATGTACAGAAGATAATAAGCTCCAAAATACAGATGTAACTAGGTGGAAATTATAATACGTGTTGATGGTCACTGGCTTCTAGTCAATCTGTGAAAATGTTATTATCTCTGACATTTCTGCCCTTGTAGGCTCTTCCTATTACCTCTCTGTCCTTGACCACATTTGACCAAAACCCTTTGAACTCGAGTTTGTAGTTTGAGATTCATATTTACAGTTAATGTTTGGCTACATTAGATAATACTTTTAGCATGTTATTTATTTTGCATGAAAAAAACACTAAAATACAATATAGTGTAGGCATTCTAGCTGAACATTTGGCATGCTCACATTTACCACACTTTGTTTAATCATCATCTATTTATATAGCGCTACTATTTCTGCAGCGCTGTACAGAGAACTCACTCACATCAGTCCCTGCCCCATTGGGGCTTACAGTCTAAATTCCCTACTATACACACACAGTGGCGAACTGGGTCTAAAAATATTGGTTGCTAAGAGACAAAGTGGGCCCTCCCACAACTATAATTCTATCATGTAATTTTTATAAGAAATAAATAAAATTTTCAAACAATACATAAGAGGAAAAAGAGAATAACTCAAATTTTGTGAAATGAATGTATATTTTTTAGTAATTAGAGTGTACATATATTGTATATATTACTGGAATTATACAGTAGATATTATATGTAAATACAGATTGTTATAATTAATTTTGTTTATTTTAATTTTACATAAATGGTGGATATTTTTAAATAGTTTGCTTGTACTGAACATTTTACACTTTAACAGGTAGTTCGAAAGTATATTTCATGCAATCCATTATATTAAGAGCAATTGTTTGAATTCACTAGATGATTGTGCAAATTTGTCAATAATTGCTTCTGCACCAAATTCATTTAACAATTCCTTTTCAATGGATAGTAACATGTATGATTCCAAGTTCTCCTCAGACAGTGAATTTCTTAGTCTTGAATATAAATATAAATCACTAAACTTTATCAGTGCTTCACTTATAGATGCAGCCTAATTGGCCTCAAACATAAAAATACACCAGTTTATCAATAAACATAAATACCTAATAAATATGAAACCTCTGTAAGTGCAATTACTATCTTCTAAAAAAGTGAATACTTACCGTATTTCCCAATGTATAAGGCGCTCCCATGTATAAGACGCACCTTACTTTTGGCCCCGAAATTTGAAAAAAAAATATTACGGTAGCTGTCAAAAAAGGCAGGGAGAGTGTAATGGCCGGCTGCTCTGATAGTGATCAGAGCAGCCGGGCAGCACACTCTCCCTGCAATCGCTGCCACTGTCCCCCTCCTCCTGGATCCCCGCTGACACTCTCTTCCTGTCCTTGCCTGCTGGATCCCCGCTGACACTCTGCCTTCTGCATCCCCGCTGCCTGTCCCCGCCTGCTGGATCGCGCTGACAAGTTGCCTGTCCCCCTCCTACTGGATCACCCCCCCCTCCGCTGCCCCTGTAACGCTACCCCTGTATCGCTACCCCTGTATAAGACGCACCCAGGTTTTGAACCCAAAATTTTTGGGAAAAAGGTGCGTCTTATACATGGGGAAATACGGTATATTTCGGTGTGATGCTTTTACTTAGGTGTCTGGTATCAATACGTTTCCTATGAACAAGCCATTTGATAGGGTTATATTAATATAGTAAAGAGAAGAAAATTATGCAATAGTGTGATACTATAGGGATTTTGGGTGATGTGTAATCGATTTACAAATAACAAGAAGTACAAAGTTCACTTAATATCCAATAGAATAAGCAATAGTTCCCAACTTGTTGCCCCCCAATGTCAAGCTACTCACAAGACAGAGGCAAAATATGAGCCTTGGATACAGATCTTTAGACTTCATTTGTTTGCATCAATACCTCGTGGTCATAACCGCAGAAGAGGTCTCCATAAGATCATCATACATAAAAAACCAAAATTATAGTATCTATCGTAATACCGTTTAATATATCCATTATATAAAATCACATTAAATGCACTCACATTTACATTAAAAAACACATAAACATTCGTTTATGGTATCAATATCTTAGTCTTGTCTTTATGAGCTTTGAAAATGTCTTCTCACATTGGACTTTAGTAACTGATAGTGTGCGGATGACTTTATAAAGATTATTATATGCCTTGTCATAAAGTCTGTTGGATGCCAGAATTTTAAGTACACATGGTGGGTAATGGAATCCATATTCTCACCATTATTAAACAATAGCTTTAATACATCAAACAATTCCAATATTACTTGATATTTGCTGATTTGTGGGGACAGGTTAATAATACCGTCCAATGCTTCATCTTGAAGTAAGGATGAGCGGGCTCGGATGTCTGGAATCCGTGCCCACCCGAACAGTGTGATTCCGAGTCAGATCCGAGCGATGTCCGGGTATTCCCACTGATTTCGAAACTTAAAACGAGGCTCTGACTCATAATCTCGCTGTCGGATCTCGCGATACCGGGATCCTTTAAATTCCCCGCTTGCCGCCGCAATCTTCACTCGGGCATTGATCAGGGAAGAGGGAGGGTGTGTTAGGTGGTCCTCTGTCCTGTGATTTATCATGCTGTGCTGTGCTGTGTTCTGCTCAGTCCAGTCCAGTGGTGCTGTGTCCTGTGCTCTGTCCTGCTGAGTCCAGTGGTGCTTTGTGCAGTGCTGTGTCCTGCTGATTCCAGTGGTGCTGTGTCCTGTACTCTTTTCTGCTAAAGGCATTGTTATTTCTAAATTATTCCAAAGTTATAAAAAAATTATTAAAAAGTTATAAAAAAAATAAATATAAAAAAAATAAAAAAATTATACGAAAAAAAAAAAAAATTAGGTTGAAAAAAATAGGTAGTACTATTTCAATTCAAAGTCACACTACGTTCACTCTTGCAGCTGTCACAAAAATTAGGTAGTACTATTTCAATTCAAAGTCACATTACGTTCACTCTTCCAGCTGTCACAAAAATTAGGTACTGCTGTATAACTACAGTCCAGTACTACTCTCCTGTGCCGCAGATAATTTGTAAAGGCTTTGCCCAGTGTGAGTGGTTTAGGGGTACGCTCTCTTGTGCTGCATATAATGGAGTACCAAAATTTTGAGGATAAAGTAGGGAAAGATCAAGAACCACTTCCTCCTAATGCTGAAGCTGCTGCCACTAGTCATGACATAGACGATGAAATACCATCAACTTCGTCTGCCAAGGCCGATGCCCAATCTCCTAGTACAGGGCATGTAAAATCCAAAAAGCCCAAGTTGACTAAAATTAGCAAAAAAAGAAAATTGAAAACATCTGAGGAGAAACGTAAACTTGCCAATATGCCATTTACGACACGGAGTGGCAAGGAACGGCTTAGGCCCTGGCCCGTGTTCAGGACTAGTAGTTCAGCTTCACCCAAGGATCTAAGCCCTCCTCCTCCACCCCTCTCAAAAAAATTTAAGAGAGTTATGCTGTCAGCAACAACAACAAAACAGCAAACAACTCTGTCTTCTAAACAGATGACATTACAAATCCCCAAGGCGAGTTTAAGGGTGTTGGTGGTTGCGAAGCCTGACCTTCCCATCACTGTACGGGAAGAGGTGACTCCATCCAGCATTTGCAGCACACCCTCTGCATATGCTGGAAGGATGACCCACAGTGTAGATTTAGATTTGGATAATCAAGGTGTCAAGGAGGCTATTGATGTAGCTGGCGTTGTGGAGGAACTTGACGAGGAGGATGCTGATGTGGTTATCATAAATGAGCCACCAGGGGGGGAAACAGTTGTTGTCCATGGGATGAAAAAGCCCATCGTCATGCCTGGTCAGAAGACCCAAAAATCCACCTCTTCTGTCTGGAGTTATTTTTATCCGAATCCGGACAACAAATGTATGGCCATATGTAGCTTATGTAAAGCTCAAATAAGCAGGGGTAAGGATCTTGGCCACCTAGGGACATCCTATCATTTCAGCCACAGTAGTTTGGTAGGCCCTGTCGCTGAAATGATTGGTTTGTTAAAGTGTGCATGTCCTATTTCAACAACATCAGGGTGGGTGGGAGGGCCCGGGTGGGAGGGCCCAAGGACAATACCATCTTGCAACTCTTTTTTTGGCATTATGTGCTCTTTGGGGCCTAGTTCTATCTCCATCAGAGATATTCCTGCAGGCCATGTCACCGGCACAGCTATGTTGGTGTTAGACGTGCGCTGCATACTCTGTCTGATTTAGCAGAAGCTAGCCATTGGCCTTGATAATCAAATAGGCTTTCCATGATATTACATTGTCAGGGATTAGGCTAAACAGAGTGTCATGGTATTTGAGATCCTTACCTTACCTACACACAGCGTATACAGCGCTGCTATTTGTTCTATCATATTAATGTTTAGATAGGGTCTCTACATATTAACACACTCCGCTTTCTCACATCACCCAGTGAAGCAAGCGCTATATAAGTGCCAACTTTTATACACGTTACGCAGCGTCTTTAACGAGAATACAGTATCTATATAATTGTGAGTGCTTTAAGATCTTACATGACCTTTAATCAGGCCACTTTAATCGCTGCTCTATTACAGATCTCTGTACAGTGATCATCATACATATTTTTGCAGAACCAAATTAAATATATAAACAGGGTCTCCTAGAATACGTACTATTTTATTTAAAGGAGTTTTAAGGGGCACTACACTCTAATAGAGAGACTCATCATTTCTGAATAAAAAAAATGCTCTAACTCTTGTTAAGTTCTCAAAAAGAGGAACTGCCATTTCTATTACTACGTTCATTGTTTGTGTAGTTCAAAAAACGAGGAACTGCCCTTTCTATTAATATTTTCATTCTATATGTAGTTCCCAAAAAGAGGAACTGCCATTTCTATTTATATTTGCATTCTATATTTAGTTCCCAAAAAGAGGAACTGCCATTTCTATTTATATTTTCATTATATATGTAATTCCCAAAAAGAGAAACTGCCATTTCTATTTCTATTTTCATTCTATATGTAGTTCCCAAAAAGAGGAACTGCCATTTCTATTAATATTTTCATTCTATATGTAGTTCCCAAAAAGAGGAACTGCCATTTCTATTTATATTTTCATTCTATATGTAGTTCCCAAAAAGAGGTACTGCCATTTCTATTTATATTTTCATTCTATATGTAGTTCCCAAAAAGAGGAACTGCCATTTCTATTTATATTTTCATTCTATATGTAGTTCCCAAAAAGAGGAACTGCCATTTCTATTGATATTTTCATTCTATATGTAGTTCCCAAAAAGAGGAACTGCCATTTCTATTACTACTTTCTTTCTGTATTTAAAAAAAAAGGAACTGCCATTTCTATTACTACTTTCTTTCTTTCTGTATTTCCAAAAAAGACGAACTGCCATTTCTATTGCTACGTTTTGTTTTTTTGTAGTTCCAAAAAAAAATAACTGCGGCCTTAACTGCTATGTTGGTGTTAGACGTGCATCTGGTGTCCGCCATCTGTGCAGTGGTATTCAGACCAGTTGAGGGTTTTATATTGTGGCCCCGGTACCAAATTGGGTACCGGGGCCACTCCACTACGCAGTCCAGATAGATGCGTATCAGATATTAAACTACATTCAATGTTGGGGCCAAATCCAAAATTAATTAAAATGACCTGTCATCATCAAAAACAAGAGGTATTGACGCGTTAGAAC
Organism: Mixophyes fleayi; assembly: GCF_038048845.1. Classification (NCBI taxonomy): domain Eukaryota; kingdom Metazoa; phylum Chordata; class Amphibia; order Anura; family Limnodynastidae; genus Mixophyes; species Mixophyes fleayi. Next base: position 44,639,788 of record NC_134405.1, read on the forward strand.
TATACCCTGTATATGCTGCAGAGGATGTAGGATCAGCCATCTGTAGAGTGAAATTCAGACCAGATACCAAATTGTGTACCGGGGCCACTACACTACACTACGCAGTCCAGATAGCTGTGCAGTGGAATTGAGACAAGTTAAGGGTTTTTTATTGTGGCCCCGGTATCCAAATTGGGTACCGGGGCCACTACACTACGCAGTCCAGATAGCTGTGCAGTGGAATTAAGACCAGTTAAGGTTTTTTTTATTGTGGCCCCGGTACCAAATTGGGTACCGGGGCCACTCCAGAAAGCTACCTCGGTCCAATGTTTTGGACTAAAAACAATATTGTGAGGTGTGAGGTGTTCCAAATACACTGGAAATTAGTGGAAATGATTGTTATTGAATGTTATTGAGGTTAATAATAGCGTAGGAGTGAAAAACAAACAAAAAACTAGATTTTAGCACTTTTTATGCTTTTTTAAAAATAAATCAGAACCCAAAACCCTAAATCAGAACCAAAACCTTTTGTCAGGTGTTTTGCCAAAACAAATCAGAACCCAAAACCTCAAGCTAATCAGAACCCAAAACACTAAAAGTGCCCGGTGCACACAGGGCCGGCGCTCCCATTAGGCAACCTTAGGCAGTTGCCTAGGGCGCCGGGACCTGCAGGGCGCCGCTGCCGCTGACTAGATTTTCAAATCTAGTCAGTGGAGGGAATTGGGAGAGAGGTGCAGCGGCGGCAGGTGTTTTTTCAACTTCCGCCGCCACTTGCAATTAATTTCGATGTGCCCGGGCTGCCCGGCGCATCGCTCACCTGATCACTGACGATAGTGATCAGGTGACAGGTCTTTACCCGGCGGCGCCTGTGCTGTGCTGCATTATCACACTGTCTGTCAGTGACAGACAGTGTGAATAAAGTTCTTTCCCCCTCCCCTCCCAGCATGCATCGCTCCGTCTCCTATGTGAAGAAGGCGAGGAGCAGCCATAGGACAGAAAGAAAAGAAAAGAAGAGAAGTAAAGAAAAGAGAAGAAAAGAAAAGAGAAGAGGTTTGAATAGCCCCCCTGCATCTACTGATGAGGCTTCAGGAGAAGAAAGAGCGAGGTAAATAAAATCGAATTATTTTTTTATTTATTTAGTGTTTTCGGCGGGGGCGGCGGGGCAGGGAGGAGGGGGGGGCGTTGAATTTTTGCCTAGGGCGCCTAGAACCCTAGCACCGCCCCTGGGTGCACACCCTTATCTTGAAGGCCCTTTTCTGCAGTAGTTTTAAACTTTGCTGGGTCCAAGCAGGATAAATCTGTATACAACTTTTTGTGTTGTACAATGCGTGAATCTAGTGACTGGACAATGCGGTCCATTGTTAGGTTAAACACATTTACTGGAAAATCAGCTAGAGAATCTGAGGAATTTCCTTCATCATCTATAATCTCATCTGCCAGTCTTCTCTTCTTCTGCTTCCTCTTAACTGGCAATGTTGTTTCAAACTTTAGAAGACTTTGAAGTAAAACATTTTCTTCTTGTTTTATTTTTCCATCAAATCCATTGTTGCTACATTGGATATTCCTGACAATCTTGTCTCAATTACATTTAATCACTTCATATTTTCTTGTCCTAGATGTTTTCTAACAACTTTTATCCATACAGCCATTCTCTTGTAAGATGTTTTCACAAACGTTGCTAAATTCTGGGGCCTCTTGAAAAAATAACTGCAGGCACGCAACGTTTTGACTTTTCAGTTATCACCAAATTCAAGACATGGGCACAGCACCATATATGAACATGCCGATCAGCCACATCAGTAATATTACTTTGTAAACCATTATATTAGCCATGGTAGCTTGCAGCTCATCTGTACTATCAGATTAACATTTTGTGGGATCAATTTCAACATGCTGTAATGGTTCAGTCAATGGGGTATATTCAATTAGCTTTTCGGTCCACAATTACCCACAGCTGCGCGTGTAAAGTTACAATACGGTACCGCAACATAGCAGAATTTCCTTCCCAATCCTACGCACGGAAATCAGCGATGTTGCGGTAACGGGACTCGTGCAGCGGAGTATAATCGCAAAGTGAAAAGCTAATTGAATATTCCCCAATATATCAATAAGTCCCTGTCCTGTACCATAATTACTTGGCAGAACTGAAAGTAGTCGCTCACAGATAACACCTTTAAGCACATATCGAATAATAATGCTAAACTAATTTATGCTTTTTCTTTTCCATGCTGGTACGGGTAATATTCCTGAAATTAAAACTTAATTAAAAATACTCCACGCTGGGAAAAATGAACATTTACAATTAAATGTTGAATCCAGCTCTTGCCATAAATTGGCTATTTGTAGTTTTGCATTTGATAATAATTGTAGTTGTTATTATTATTATTATGTTGCTGTATTTTGTAATTTGTTTGTAAACTGTTGTAGTGTATTGTAACAAATTTCTACAGTACAGTATGGTCTAGAAATACATAAAGAACAATGGGAATATGTATTATAGATGCATCTATTATTAACAACAATTTTAACAATCACAGTAATTTTAACTGCAGAGTAAATAAAAGGTATCATTATTTATTGAGCTTGCATTATGTGTATAAATTATTATTTGAGACTGCAGCTTAAATATATATATATACTACCTAGTATTTTTTAGAGATGAGCGCACTCGGATTTCCTGAATCCGAGCCCACCCGAACGTTGCCGATCCGAGTCGGATCCGAGACAGATCCGGGTATTGGCGCCAAATGAAAACTTAAAAGCGAGGCTCCGAGTCATAATCCCGTTGTCGGATCTCGCGATACTCGGAACCTATAAATTCCCCGCTAGTCGCCGCCATCTTCACTCGGGCATTGATCAGGGTAGAGGGAGGGTGTGTTAGGTGGTCCTCTGTTCTGGTAGATCTCGTGCTGTGCTGTTTAGTTCTGTGCTGTGCTGTGCTGTGCTGTGCTGTGCTGTGCTGTTCTGTGCTGTGCTGTGCTGTGTTCTGTTCTGCAGTATCAGTCCAGTGGTGCTGTGTGCTGTGCTCTGTTAATTTTGAGTTCAGTGGTGCTGCTGGGTCCTGTGCTGTGTCCTGTTCAGTCCAGTGGTGCTGTGTCCTGTGCTCTGTGCTTCTAAGGGCATAGTTATTTCCCCATTATTCCCAAGTGTTTAAAAAATTAAAAAAAAGTTATAACAAAAAAATACAAAAAAATAATTACATTTTTTTTTAATTACAACAAAATTTGCCAAACCAATCCTGCAGTATAAGCCCATTGGTACTGCAATATTACCAAGTTCACACATTCAGCAGTAAAAGTCCACTCCTCTACGCAGTCCAGATACATTTATTGGCGCGAATCATACAAGTTCAGGGTTTTTAAATTATATTGTGGTGACCCACTCCTCTACGCAGTCCAGGTACATTTATTGGTGCGATTAAGACCAGTTGATGGTTTTCTTATTATATTGTGGGGACCACTCCACTACGCAGTCCAGAAAGATACCTCATTGCAACGTTTTGGACTAATAACTATATTGTGAGGTGTTCAGAATACACTGTAAATTAGTGGAAATGCTTGTTAATGAATGTTATTGAGGTTAATAATAGCGTAGGAGTGAAAATAAGCCCAAAAACTTGATTTTTGAACTTTGTATGCTTTTTTCAAAAAAAATCCGAATCCAAAATCTTAAATCCGAACCAAAACCTTTCGGCAGGTGTTTTGCGAAACAAATACGAACCCAAAACATCGCGAAAATCCGAATCCAAAACACAAAACACGAGACACCAAAAGTCGCCGGTGCACATCCCTAGTATTTTTGCACTAATTTTATACAATGAATGAAAATACATTATAATTAAATTAAAGGGCATATGTTCACAGTATATAAAAAGTATTAAGTAAATACATATCTTTTATAAAACACATCAAACACAGCAAGCAGGAGGTGAAGAGCTGACAAAGCACACTCAGACTGAGGCCGGCGCAATGAAAAATATTTGCTCTCTTTGCAATATACGCAATAGCTCGATACAAAGTTGACTCCGGCTGCTCGTCATGATCCCAGGCTAGGATTCCCAACTAAGCTTCATTGCTCAGTCGCAATAGTAAAGATCCAATGCTATACAAAGTATGCGTCGGCCTCGCATAACCCGAATCAGAATGATTTTTTCAGTGTTATTATATTCTTAAATATAAAGTATCCTCAAAAAATGATTTTTATTAAAATAGTATGCAACGTAAATTTTAGTTGCATACAGTAATAATATTGGAATTTCTATAATATTTTCAAGCTACTAAAAGGTCATTAACATTTTTGACATACTGTGTCTAATGTTTAAGGGGGCCCACTGCATCAGGGGCCCGCAGAGCCCACTTGTCTTCGGTCAACCCGACACCCTGGCCAGTGCGCCACTGTACACACACACACACACACACACACACACACACACTGAGAGAGAGGTCAATTTAATAGCAGCCAATTAACCTACTTGTACATTTTTGGAGTGTGGGAGGAAACCCACGCAAACACAGGGAGAACACACAAACTCCACACTGATAAGGCCATGGTTGGAAATCAAACACATGACCCCAATGCTGTGAGATACAAGTGCTAACCACTAAGCCACAGTGCTGCCCAATCTATCTAAACTTTGATCATAAACTTTAGAGTCGATTCAAGAAACTTGAACATTTTCCACATCGAAACAAATTGAGCATTTCTAATGAGGAGTTATAGGGAGAGAGGACATGGAGTAGGGGTGAGGGTAGGGAACTTTTATTGGTTAAAACAAACTGAAATGAAATTGAGCTGTCATAATTCACTCATAAATACAAAACAACCCAAAAAAAAATCAAAAATTCACCCAGTCCACTTATCACCAAAGTCTACCACCCAAGAATGCGTCAATCTCATTAGTATAATTTCCAAGCCTGAAAAATAGCTTATAAAAGAATTTAAGAGCCCATAGCTGTTGGGAAAAATGAATACCTTCCCATAATTTGGCATGTTTGCTATTGTACTGCTTTGCTGCCTTTAATATAAGAAAGGTTTTCGGATAATCAATACCCTCATTCTGATATGCCAGTGGTAATATTTCACAATGGTTATAATGAGAAACGTTTAATCTCTGTCTCTGCCATTTATGGTTGTTATAACTCCATAGACTAGATCAAAATATTTTAGAAACTGTAAACTCCTGACGTCTGTTATTTCCTGTTTCTTCAGCAATCAGCTATAAAATGTTGCAGAGTTTCCTCCTGATGTGAACCGTGAGGATAGTTCCTATCTGACACACTTAGAAATGTTAAATTACCTCTAACACAGATATTCTTGCTCAATTACAACCGGGTTAAGTTAAAAAAAAAAACTTTGCCGGCAGACTCGACCAATGTAAGAAAAAGATTCACTCTTTTCAAGATTGACCAGAGACACACACAGGCCTCTGAACAGCTTTGTATGGCCACATATAACTTCTGGTCCTAACAAGGCTCAGACATCATTATAGGTAGCACGGTGGCTCAGTGGTTAGCACTTCTGCCTTACAGCACTGGGGTCATGAATTCAATTCCTGACCATGGCCTTATCTGTGAAGAGTTTGTATGTTCTCCTCATGTTTGCGTGGATTTCCTCCGGGTGCTCCGGTTTCCTCCCACACTCCAAAAGCATACTAGTAGGTTAATTGGCTGCTATTAAATTGCCCTTAGTCTCTCTCGGTGTGTGTGAGTTAGGGGGTTTAGATTGTAAGCCGCAATGGGGCAGGGACTGATGTGAATGAGTTCTCTGTACAGCGCTGCGGAATTAGTGGCGCTATATAAATAAATGGTGATGATGATGATAGTCACATCATCAGCACATGAGACTGTGATCACATGCAAGGAACGGGGGAACCGGGACTCCTTGAAAACCACACACTTGTAATGATCTCAGAAATGGATCTATGGCAAAAGATACAAAAGTGGACTCCCTGCCTCTTAAGATATTATAATATATTTATATAAACTATTTTTGTTTGGCTACTTTGCAAATTTTAACTGTAAATCCGTTTTTTTGTTAATAAATTGCACAGTTTGAAAACCACATAAAAAAAACTACATGTCAAATCATGACTAACTTATCCTATACACAACATTAGACTAATTTTATAGGACTAATCATAATGGGCCTTTTGTAGAGTTGTACAAAATTTACAGTTACAACGTAAGGATAAATTGTGTCTTTGCTGTAGTTTGCTCAATGTACTGAGCTGGTACTGGCAAAATTGGAGGTGGGGGGGGAAGCATGGGAACCCCCCAATTTACCAGTACCAGAACTACGTTTAGTCACTTATAGCTAGTGATACTATAGCAGGAAAATCCTACAATGTGGGGGTCCTCCTGCCTCAGTGCCAAACCAGCCCTATGCTTTGGCACTGTACAGCGCTGCGGAATTAGTGGCGCTATATAAATAAATGGTGATGATGATGGTGATGATAGCTAAAGGTATAATATATTTATGCTTCATAGGGATGATTTGAAACAATGTAAGTCAGTGTAGCCGGGACATCACTTCCAGTTCTCGCATTCCTGCCGTTTCCTAGGTAGCCTTGCTCGCTTCCGCCCCAGCTGTTGGCGGGAGTACTTGACCGCACACATCTGTACTGGGTTGGGGGTATGCATTCTTGTTCCAGCTCTGATTGGTGCACCTATGTTTAAAAGGCAGGGAGGGCTTAGCCTCCCTGCCGGTTATAGCATCTTTGCTCTGAAATAGCTGTACCAGCACCTTGATCTGTGCACTACTACCTGATTACCTGTTTTGACCCTGGGCCTGTTTCCTGGACTCTGATTGTTTTCTGATTGCTCCTGACCTCTGGCTTGCATTCCTGAACTAACCTTACGTGCCGTCAGCCCTGGCATTTCGGCCTGTTCAAGTACTCTTCTTGCTTGCCTCTGAAACGTAACCTCTGGTCTGGCCCGGGTTTTCCTGTGTTTTTAGTTGCCTCTTTCAGCCTCCTCTCTCCATGTTACCAGTTTCTGATTATGAATTTTACAAACCCGAAGTTTAAGAGTGAGCGCATCCAACTCTACAGGAAAGGTGGCTTCTATAGGTGAAGACCTCTTCTGTCTGCTTTAAAAATTTAGACAGTACTGGGAAGCTGTAGCAACAGCGCTTTACAGAGAATATGTGATCATTCACATGACTTCCTGACACATTGGAGCTAGGATTTATTTTGTCAGAAGCCATTTAATCAACCACTATGTTTTTGGACAGTGGGAGGAAACTGTAGCACTCCGAGGAAACCCATGTACACAGTGGGAGAACATACAAACTCCAAACAGATAGGACCCTGGTAGAATCGAGCCCATAACACCAGTACAGTGAGGCAGCAATGTTTACCACTGTAAACACTTAGGTATTGTACATTAGTCCTATAGATCATGCCCATCAGGTAAATTCTGGGTCTGTTCTGGCACTCTAGTATCAAAAATGCATTGACAGGTGTCCCATAGGACTGAACAGATATCAAATGTCAAAATAAAAATAACCAGCATAAATAATTGCAGAGTCAGTGTTACTTTATCTAAAAACAATTTAGTGCAACATCAATGTTAAAAACAGCAAACTATATACAACACTAAAGGTATAAAAAATTATTAAAAGACTGTATTAATGCCAATGAATATAATTTAGTATCCAAATGTCCCGGGTTCCTCCAAAAAGACAGGTAAAAATTATGTAAATAATGAGCTCTGTGATGAGGTCAGCGATCTTGGAGAAAGTCATATCTGCAATGACGAAACGCATCAGCCAACACCTTATACCCGTGGTTGAGCCAAAGAAGCAGGTTTTTGTTGATCTCGATTTCTGTCTTTTTTTTCTTCTTTTGATGAACATGGAAAAAGACTGTGCAACAAGATGTGAAAGATGTGCTGATTAACGCCTGGATAAACGTGGAGAGATTCCAAGTGTGAGCTGTCTGTCTGCTTGGGAGGGTATTAAGAAGGGGAGTTTTTCCCCAATAGCTAGTACTCCTAATCGGGTGAGAGCGATAGCAATATCTCTCTTAATATGACTTTTCATTTCAAATTTGTCACAGTCCAATATGATGCACAAATAAGATCAGGATTTATTATGACATTTGCATATACTATTGATTTACATCCCATTAATTAACTGAACTGACCATTCACTTTGGAATTTAGGATTATGCATTCTGAGAATGTTTCAAATGAGATCTGAGCTTGGGCCCTTTACCTGTGATCATGTTTCTGCAGGATACAGAGCTCATTATTTACATAAGGATTACCTGTACTTTTGGAAGAACCCGAGACATTTGGAAACTAATTTATATTCATTGGCATTATTATAGTCTTTGAAAATTATTTTATACCTTTTAGTGTTGTATATTGTGTGATGTTTTTATCATTGATGTTGCAATAAATTGTTTTTACATAAAGTAACACTGACTCTGCAATATTTATGCTGGTTATATTTATTTTGACATTTGATATGTGTTCAGTCCTATGGCGCACCTGTCCATGCATTTTTGATACTTGGCTGTTTTTAGGGATGGGCACCCCCAAGGCAGGGAGCGAAACAGGACTATGTACTTTTCAGAAATTACTACTTTAAATTAACCCCTTTAGTATGAGCGCTTAAGAATATATTATATTTTATGACATATTACTGTTCTAGCACTCTGCTTTATGGAAAGTGCCACACGTTCTGATAACAATCAAAAAGGAAATTGATGAGATGTTAGCCATGGATGTAATAGTCCTCTTCCCTCAGTTTTGTAGGCAGTTCAACAATCGGGGCTGATGAGATATTATATCAGTTAAGGGGGCCACTTTATTTCTACTCCGGATTTAGATGGTATTGGCAGATTTTCCCTGCCCCACTGAAGCTTCCAGTCTAAATTCCATACTACACAGACATGCACACTATGGCACATTTTATGTTAAAAGCCCATTTACCCATGATCCCAGTGCTATGAGGCAGCAATGCTATAAGTGAGCCACCACGCTCTCTCACCATACCAGGACACCTAGCAGCTATTCTCCTGCTCCAACCAGTCTTCTTGTGGCCACCTGACTGGCAGACTTTATCTCCCTGGGTTTGGTCTGTTACCTGGTCTCTGCCACCTTCTCTTCAAGACCGCTGGCTGAATTTGGCTCATGCCATCTAGATAAAGGGTATCCCAACAAAGTCTCTCAATCACCAGAAACAAAGTGGCATAATTACTGTCCACTCCAGATCACCAAGGTACCGTATTTCCCCATGTATAAAACGCACCCGTGTATAAGACGCACCTTAAATTTGGGGCCCAAAATTTGAAAAAAAATGTATCAAGTCTAATTCTGAAACTATTAATATTGGGCTACCCCTGCCTATAGATTTAGCGTCCGGCAGGATGAAGAGATTGATGCTCAAATACAGATTGCAACTCTAATTCTGAAACTGTTAATATTTAGCGTCTGACAGGAAGGCAGCGCTACTGCACAGCGTTGTTGACAAAAGACAAGTCGCGTAGATACGCTTGGGGCGTGTCTACGTGACTTGTCTTATCAGAATTCATCGGTGCTCATCGGAACTCTCGGTTACGTGATTGACAGCTCCGAGAGAGGAGAAGAGACTAGAGAGAGGGTGCGGGAGGCTGGGTCTCTGTCAGTAATGTCATGCTGCATCCCTGGGTGATCGGAGGTAAATACCGCTGCCAGTGTATAAGACGCACCTAGTTTTTAGACCACAAATTTTGGGGGAAAAGGTGCGTCTTATACATGGGGAAATACGGTATTATCCTGTATTTGGTGTGGACGAATTTGACTGGCCTGCACAGAGGCCTGACCTTAACCCCATCGAACATCTACAAAATTGTCTAGGAATGTTCAACATTTACTTATCTTATCTCTCCAATGTCTGAGTTGCAGTATCTTATGGATGTGTGAATCTTATGGAATATGGATTCATAAGGAAACCATTTTTTTGACTGAGCTCACTTTGTGGGCAGCGGCATTGTCATTCTAAAACAGGAAAAGGCCTTCCCAAAACTGTTGCCACAAAGTTAGAACACGATTCACTAGAATGCATTCTAAGATCGTAATACTTCACTGTACTTCTCCATTCACTGGAACTAAGATACCCAGGCTAAACCATGAGAAACAGCCCGAGACCACCAAACTTTACAGTGGGCAGTATGCATTTGGCTAGGATCTTCCCTGGCTGTCTCAAAGTCCAGGTAAGAAAAATTTCCATAATTCTGAAATACATTTTAAGTGTTATCTGAAGTGAAAGTCTTGAGAACTGGGGGGCTCCCAGACATGGAAATCTCTCTATTATGATAGTTGAGGGAAAGGAGGTTGGTCTATAAAAACAGTTACATTTACTGTATGTTTTGAAACCAAAGAAAAAAACCCAGTAATTTTAGATTTCATCATCTTGTAAAAGGTGTCAGGAGAATGTTTCGGTTACTTTGAAAAGGTCTGAGAAAAGGGATGTCAGTTTCTTGAAATGTTCCTCCTATCTAAGTACGAGAGCAAAAATCCCCTAATAATATTAATTTAAAAAGTTATGAATCAACAGAGTGAGAATTAGGACACAAGCACAGAACAGATGTTTTGTAAAGCCTTGAATCAGTCCATTGAGTAGTTATTACAGGGTTGCCAACTCTGAAATGAAAAACAAGCACAAAACAAAGCCCAAACCAATCCTAAAAAGCCCCATAAAAGCCCAACTTACAAGGGACAGGGGTGTTGTAGTGAAAACTAAAGTAAAATAAACACATTTTCTTATTGAACATAATTATACCACAGCATCGCCCCTGGCAAATAAATTAGGATAGATCTACAACATACATGGACTGAGTAATACCACACAGCCCCATGATATGACAGTATAAGATAGCGCTCTGAGAAGCAGTCATCTGACATGAGCAGCTTACTGAATGGGAGAGGGGGTGGTATATAGAGAGGGGTTATTCCAGGTTACCTGCTATAAGTGCAGTGATCGTACAGACACACCGCTTATTTCAGCAGGTTGTTGCAGATCCGCATCCCACACCACTATGAGCAAGGTACAAGGAAGCAAGGAACGTCTTCCTGGTGAGCCACTGACTGACAACACAGCAGCCAATCAAAATCCGCCTTAGTATGAGGCCCAGCCCATCTCTTCTCACGTGACTTTTTGCCATTAGGGGGCGGGGGCGGGTGTTTGCGTGATTGACACACAAAGTGTCCTTTTAGGAAGGAGGACGAGGTGGAATGGAGGAAATAGCTGAGAAGGAAGTAAAATGGAGGTTCTGACACATCTATCCTAAAGCCGAAAGACCCGCAAAAAAAAAAGCAACTTGGAAAAAACAAGCCCAATTCCGCTTGTTATAAGCGGAATTGGCAACTATGTAGATAATTGTGTTAGACAAAAACTGACCTCCATTGAAGCCACACCCACATATCAGTGTGTCCAAACACTCAATGTGCAGTTCAACATGCCTTGATTTTGCCCCAGTGCAGAGCCCTGAGTCAGAGATACTGCACTGGTGTCCAAGCAGCCTGTAACTCCTGTGACTGATTATCATTGTACTGATCACCTTCCCCACAGCCAGGACCCAGTAATCATCAGTGAGATCAGTCTGGCAGCAAATCAGAACAAACAAGCCTCAATCTGTCCCATTCTCCACTCTGAGCCATACTTGGTCCTCTTATCTCAGATGTGAACAATTCCCATTAGATCTTAAGCGCTCTCATGGCCAGGGCCCTCCCTACTCTTCCATTTCATGCCTGCATTCATTTTGTCTACCTTTTATGTGCCTGTTTTATCTATGTCCTGTTTTCCCCACTGGCCTGTGCTGTTTTGCCTTACAAATCAACGACAATAATAATAACAATTTGTATGCCCTTGTCTTGTAAACTGCTCAGTAAATACTTAATAAAGAGTTGCAGGTGTCAAATGTTATGATGTGTTGCGGCAAATTGTCCATTAAATGATGAACTTATGCAATGTGATGCTGCAAATGTGGACAACCAGTTATCGTTCTTAGCCTGGCTTGCACGTGCTGCAGAGCGACAGGCTGGCAAGATAACAATATGCGTACTGCTACCGTGGATTGAAACATCTTGTTGTTTGGTTATACAAGTGAAAGCTGAGTTGGTGGAATCAACTAAATACAATTTGGGTAATTTGTGTACATTGGGTCACTCATGAATATTTTCTGGCTACGGTGAACATAGAAACCAAAGTAATGGTAAGGAATCCCATATATGATTATTCAAATACTTCTACTACACCAGTGGCAAAGAACGTTTGGCTATCATGTCCTATGAGAGGACTCTTTCTCATGTTCTCCAGAGAAGCATACATAAAAATTCAGAGTACAATTGTTTGTAGGGGAATGAGGCCGCGTTGCTGATGCTCTTGAGGAACACAATTGGCATTATGTCCAGCTAATGTAGACAATGCAGATAGTGTAACATCACAATGGGGCTCCTCCTTAAGCAAAACACACACTTGATGGACCTACATTGAGTGAACTATGGATTTTCTGTCAGGCTGCTTGGGCTCACAGGCTCAAGCCAAGCAACAGGTGCACTAACATTAAATCCATATCCTTGAAGCTCCTCTTCATAAAACCAGTGTACCCTGAGTCATCCACCTTCTCTAGAAGGAGAGCCGCAATCACCAGCCACACAGCCAATACCCCAAGTCAAGAGTCTACCCCCACCAGAGCAAGACCTCACATCAAAATAATAAGTGTGTCTCTACTTGTTATTTTACACATTAGAATCAAAGTGTTATATATATTTAAACATATGCAAGTTATGTCTTAACATTATTCCAGAAAATAATATTACAATTTTGGGTATATGTCTACCAAATATATGGAATTACTGGGCAACAGCTCGTGGACCCTTGATTGTAAATGACTGATTTTCTCACTCCATGCAATCAGGCCACTGTCCTCCCTAGTGGAGTCTTCACTCACCATTCTTCTTGTCTGTGAAAGTCAGACAGTCACACATACATGAAGGCCACATGGGCTCTGTTGGGGGTTGTGACAGTAATCTATCAGAAGCGCATGTCATGTGACGACGTATCCATCATCACCTCACATGAGCCACTAATGGAGCATGTGACAGGATGACACAGATGTCAACTGTCTGCCCGGGGAGCAAGAACAGCTCAGGACAACCTTGATATGATCATTGATTTAAATTTAGCCGACATGCTGCTTGGACTGTAGACTCCCAAAGATTACATTATCCAACTGAATCCCTTATGTATCGGTGTAATCATATGTAATCGGTGTATAAGCGAACAATTATTCATAGAAAGAACAATATAGAGATTAGCAACGATATTGCTCATTTAAACGTTTATATACATCATACATTGTAGTTAACTTGCACTAGTTGTGTTTATGTTAATTGAAACTGACCTAATTTCTTTCTACGCTTATTTGCCAATTTATACACAAAATCCATGGTGCGTGTATTGAGGCTGATTCCATTGCACAACACAAATCAGAACTCTCACATGAAACCCTGTCCTCACTTACACAATTCCAGGAGTGAAGACATCACTGCTGTCCACGGGATTTGCACACTCAGTGACTTCTGCTTATAACATTGTGATGGAACTATTGGTAAATAAACTGAGTACGTAATAGAAAAGCAGGACCGGAAGATTAAATAAAATGCTGAGCCTACAATCAAATTCTAAGAAAAATGAATAAACTAGAAAATCTGTTTTTCATAACATGTAACCAAGTAGATAAATGAAACTAATGAAATCACTAACAATACAACTCAAATATCTATTTATAAGCGATAGCACACATGCAGCACCATTGATTATGGAAATTACAGATTTAAAAAAGATGCAAAATTGAATTAGTTGCTAAAGTAGTCTAAACCTAAATCCCCCACCAACATCATACAACTAAAATGATGATGGTGATGATGATGGTGATGACAACGATCTAACTCACTGTAAGTTTGACTCCTTTGGGCTTAATCTTTGGTTTGGTATTAGAGCCCATTTATCCTAAAGCCAGCCAACAGATATCAGGACCAGAGATAATGAGAATTGCAGAGTGACAAGAGTGAGCCAGTGGGAATTCCGAGATGGAGACTCCTGAGCCTAGCTAGAAAGTGTCACGCTTCAATGCAGAAATCACAGCTAAGAAGCTCGGAATATGGTGAAAACAAACAATATTTATTGCAGATATCTTTCCAAAAAATGCAGAATGGTACAAACCGGATGGTGTAGATATTGAGCTAGGATTGCAGGGAGATGCAGAAAGCAAATAACAGGAACACGGCTGATGCAAGTGAACAGGTTGTGGAGAAAACCAGATAAAGAGAAGTCAGTAGGCAGTTTGTAGAAATCCCAGGGAACAGGTGAACCAGGAGCACAACAAGGCAAAGCACAGCAACATACAACAACAACAATGACCAGCCTGGTGCATGGGAAGGGACAGACATAAATAATGACAGACACAGGTGTTACCATTAACGAGAAGCAGAGATAACTCCTACTAGTGAATGAAAAATGTCCATAGTGGAAGGGCACTTCTGGCGGCATGGAGGTACTGCATCCAGGAACACAACCACGGCAAAGACTAACACAGTTCTTGGCAAACATGAGCTGCAGAAGGCAAGCAGCATCCTATAGAAGAGGACTGAGCAAGACCTGGGTGGTGAGTGTAAGGATCCCTAGAGGTAGGTGCCTTAGTGTGTGCAATTACACCACCCTTCCGACTGCCAGAGAGCTAAAATTACTAAAAACAACACAAATACATTTCATTACCCAGAAAAACAATTTAAGGGAAAACCTCTGATTTATGATTTCTTTGTACATTTTAGCACTTTTTGCCAAGCTAAAGAATTCAAACTCAATTTGACCTCAGTGTTGAAATGCTATATATTATAAAGAAAATGTTTGTGTGAAAAAGATATAGGTATCAAAGCTCTGAGATAGCTATAAATTTTATCGCTTAAAGTTGTGATAAACGATAACTTATCGACGCAAATTAATATGATTTTACTGCTGGGGCAGCTGAACAATACTCAGCAGTCAAAGTAGAAAGATATCCAGAAAGCAGAAAGCTGTCTAGAGCAATTCGCCTCTTATGTCTCTGGAACCCAATTCTGCTCTACTAAGCAGGTGCGGGAGCTTTTAATTATAAAAATATAGCAGTAGATATAACACTGTATATAAATGATATCTAATCCTACCCAAATAAAATAGTATTTTTTTCTGGGGATGTGGGCAATAGCCCTATCCATTATAAGAAGGTCCAGGCTGAAAAAGATAATATATATCATTAAGGATTTCTTTTCAGTCCAGCTCTTCTGTAAATGCCATCCTGGGAAGACATTAACAGACCTGATATTACGGCATTGGTATTACAGCAATACTTGACAAATAGAGAAGCCTTCACCATGGAGACACTTAATTCCATTAATATATAGGGCAAAGCAAAAGTTTACTTTTAGAATCTAGAAATCTATTTCCAAATCAATGAATTGTATTCAACATTGTGTGAGTTTAAGCAAATCACGTGAATGCAAACCCCTAATTGTCCAGGTTTTTGATGACCTAAAGTTGTGGCTAATTAAATACCTGTGCCCCTATTAGTAATAAATAAAACATTAACTGTCCCAATTATTAATACAATAAAGTAGCGCCCCATAAAAGTAAATTAATAAGTAGTGCCCTCTAATAATGAGTAGATAATGCCCCTGGTATTCACGGAGCAAATCGCTCACAAGGAGCGCCCGACGCAAATTAATCTCTGGTGAGCCCACATACTTAATACCCAATCAGCCAATCAGGAAGGGTCTCTTACGCAGCTCAGTCAATCAAAGATAAAAGACCACTCCTGATTGCCTGCCCTGCTTTTAAGCATCCTTTTGCTTCGTGTGCTCTTTGTCAGCGATCTTTTCCATGCCAGTATTTTTTTCTCCATATGGATTACCATCTTGATTTTAGATTATTTTTAGATTATGTCAATATTTGGACCAGGACTCTCTAAGTGCGGGGGCCCGATGGTTTGTTCTAGCTACCTTTCTAATTGATGCTGATGCCTCACAGCACTGGGGTCATGAGTTCAATTCCCGACTATGGCCTTATCTGTGTGGAGTTTGTATGTTCTCCCCGTGTTTGCGTGGGATTCCTCCGGGTGCTCCGGTTTCCTCCCACTCTCCAAAAACATACTGGTAGTTTAATTGGCTGCTATCAAATTGACCCTAGTATGTGTGTCTGTGTTGGGGTATTTAGACTGTAAGCTCCAATGGGGCAGGGACTGATGTGAGTACAGTGCTGCGGAATTAGTGGTGCTGTATAAATAAATAATAATGATGATGATGATGATGATCTGCTGTCCTGACTTGACGACCCATGGATCTGCCAATGTCTACCACTGGTAGCGAATGGCAACTCAAAAACCAGCCACCCCGCAGCTTCCAGTCATCACTTCTCAGAATGAGCAACACCTCCTTATGTCTAAGGTCAAATTTACACAGTGTTTAACCCTCCCTGGGAAAACCCCAGGCTCTCTCCTACTTTAAACATTGGTTGGTGCTGGATCAGGGGTTTGGAGGGGGGAGTGGAGATGATCTGTGCTTCCACAGAAGCTGGGCTGCAGACAAAATGTCTGGACTAGTCATGTTGAGAACAATGGATACTAATTGGCCTTTCCCTCACCTGTATCGTGCAATCTGATCCTTAGCCATAACCCATCTGGCTTCACTTTAAGCACAATGAATAACAACTTCATGGCATATCAACAATACACAATGAACAATATACATACTTACAATGAGCTACAATGTCCCCTTATCCACATGTAATTAGACACTGCAGTTGTACTCTGTTGAGTTGGGGAACAAAAGCAAGAGCTATAAAAAGTACATGCTATAATCCACATTTTGTGAGAAACGAGGGACAGGCCGGTTAAGGTGTTATCA
Source organism: Mixophyes fleayi (assembly GCF_038048845.1). NCBI lineage: Eukaryota > Metazoa > Chordata > Amphibia > Anura > Limnodynastidae > Mixophyes > Mixophyes fleayi. Next base: position 44,656,692 of record NC_134405.1, read on the forward strand.
AACTCGTTTCGTCACACCTTATACTTTATTTCTTAATTTATTTTTCCCCATTCTGACAGGCAAGGCAACTCAAACAGCATGTTCTTGCGCCTGTTTAAACATCTTCTTTTTTTTTTAACTACTACTTGCAGTTTGGCAACGCGTTGTTTAGTGAATGGGACGGTTTGTTTACCTGACAGTGTGTAAGAATTGGAATTTCAGTTTTAGACCTTGCAATTTGCTCTTTAGTAAATTGCACAATTTTCAAACCACACATCAAAGCAACAATAAACATATGATAGGCCAAACTGTTGCTTAGTAAATCTACTATAGGGTAAACTCAATACCATTTCTATTTTTACAGAAGGGGTCCCCTAGACTGTGCCAGCCAGTGTCTGTGTGTTATGTAGATTGACAAGTTACATGGGCTGTTATAAATCAGGAAATGTTGGAATGTTGAGAAAGCATATGACTATACCGGATGGGATCAAGTATACATTACCCAAAGCTCCTCAGCACTAGAGAGGTTTTACGCTGCAACTATGGAGTTGACAATATACCATTTTTATCTGGTACTACAGATGTGCAGGATCTTTCATATAGGTTAGTTGGCTTTATTTCTCTACTTTCTGTGGACTATATTTTGGTGGTTGTTCTTCATCGTAAATAACGTGCTGTGGCTTATTAAATTAGATTTTTACTTAGCAACTAATTTGGTAATCTCATATTGTTGTATACTAAAGGGAAGACAGCAAAGTATCTGCAACATATCTAGTGACATGATAACAGTCAAATTTTCTCCTGGACAAATCTTGTTAAGGGGTGTAAATGCATTTATTTTTTTTGCATGCAGGGAAATTACTGGGCACATTAATATTTACACTGCAATTTAGAGTTGAGCTTTGACAGATGCCCCCTTTTCAGTGCAAAATGGTTTTGCCAAGGTGCAAATCTGCTCTTTTGTACGCTTTGCTCCCAATTGTAACCTTATTTACATTAAGGAGCAAATCACACGGAAGAGTGAGAATTTTCTGCGCCTGCTTTTCTGATTTGTTTTCCAATTGCTATAATCTAGCATAAAATACATCATTGATAATGGTTGTCTCAATGTAATTTAATCAATCTGGCCCAGGTTACTGCAATTGGAAAAAGAGACCCGGGGAAAAGGATAAAAAAAAAATTGAAACATTGAAGTAACTCCGGTTGGCGAGTAAACTCCAAAATAAATTGAAATAAGTCACCTTGGTTATATACTTGCATAAAAATAATTTATGAAAAATAAATGATACATTTTCTATCAACCCCCCACCCCTGCTTTTGGTAAACCAGCGCTATGTATTATATACTGATAGTCCAAAGAGTTCTCTCATCTATTTATTTTTCATGAAACAGAAAGGAGACACTTGCAAGGGCATCCTTATAAAAAGACATAACTTTACATTGGATATTGTAGTGTCACACTTTAAGCATAAAATAAATAGAGATAAAGTAAAACACACTAGTTTGTAGCTGTTACTGTTTGGCAAAGAAAGGTATTGACGGTCTTGTCCCATTTGTCTGAGAACCTGTCCAAAACCCATGTAAAGGGCACCTCTCATTCCAATACCAATAGGTCAAATCCCCTTTGAACGTATAGGTATGGACCTTGGGAGCCACTGAAGAAGTTTGCTCTTGGGCACCAATATATATACTAGTGGTGCTTGACAATGCAACCCAATATCCAGAGGCAGTTCCCCTGTGAAATATATAGTCCAACATGATGGCTTAGTGGCTTGTATTGATTTTTATACGTTTGGAAATTCCCAGGGCACCTCGTTCATGTCCCAGTTGATGAAGGACATGTGTCCACCTCCGTGAGCCATCCACAAACATGCGGCTTAGTGGAGCTGTCGTTGGATCACGTAGAAATAATTTATTGTAGATATTTATTTTAATTAGGGGCGCCGCTGTATATAATTGCAATTTTACTGATTTTTGATATTGTGTTGTACTTCTGTATTGGAAATGCATTGATTTCTGATGCAGTAGCTATATCTTGGACGAAATCTGTTTTGTAACTTCTGAAGGCTGTAACTGATTGCCTGAAGGCAGGCAATCCCATGTTAATCTCATGCTAATTAGGCCTTTTCATTGTGAGTGACCATGACCTCTTTGAGCCTAAATGCACAGGAGGGGGTCATCACCTTTTTTATCCTGTCTTGTTAAAAAGATAGATGAACTACATGAATAGTGCAGCCAGCAAGTAATTTAGGAAATCACAGATTCATGTAAATTTGGTTAAGGTTAATTTGTATTTAAATCCAAGATTAGAGAGTATATAATATCCTGATGGTTAACATTGAATGTAATATCTCAGACGTTGTGGTGCCAGCTCGAAAGGGAGGTGGGTTACCGCCTGCCAACATGTGTGTCAGAATCTGTATAAAAAGAGCCCTTTTTGACCATGTTATGTTATTATCATCATCATCAACATTTATTTATATAGCGCCAGCAGATCCGTATCACTTTACAATTGGGAACAAACAGTAATAAAACAATACTGGGTAATGCATACATACGTAGAAGTAAGAGGGCTCTGCTCGCAGCTTACAATCTATGGTACAATGGTTTGATACACAAGGGTAGTGCTACATCATATTGAATGTTTGTCCAGCTAGAATGCAAAGGTTACAAAGTATTTAGTGGGCTGCTCAGTCACACAACTATGTTGGTCAGAGGGTTGTTGTCTAGGGTAACCTAGGGAGATTAAGAGGGTGGTAGAGCAATATTATAAGCTTGTATGAAGAGGTGGGTTTTCAGGGAATGATTGAAGGTTTGAAGACTAGAGGAAACTCTTGTGGTGCGTGGGTCCATAAAGTGGGTGCAGCCCGAAAAAAATCCTGTAACCGAGAATGGGAGGAAGTGATGAGAGTGGAAAAGAGATGCAGATCTTGTGCAGAACAGAGGTGTTGCGTTAGGAGATATTTTGAGCCAAGTGAGGAGATGTATGTTAGTGCAATTTTGTTGATGGTCTTGTATGTTAGTAGAAGAATTTTATATTGGATTCGTTGAAAAACAGGCAACCAATGTAGAGACTGACAGAGTGACTTAACAGATGTAAAACGAGTTGTAAGGAAAATCAATCTAGTTGTTGCATGCAAAATAGATTGTAAGGGCTTGCATCTGATTTTGGGAACACCAGTAAGGAGGGAATTACAATAGTCGATTCAGGCGATGATGAGTGCATGAATTAAAGTTTTTGCAGTGTATTGTGTGAGATATGTAGGTATTCTGGAAATGTTTTTTAGATGTATGCAGCATGATGTAAATATAGAGTTAATGTGTTATTATTCCATCTGTAACTTCTGGAGGATCGCTGGTACCTCCACCTAGCATGTAACTGTCCTTATTAGGACTGCTTTAGTTAATGAAACATCACTGCTTCAAAATTCTGCTTTGACGCCTACTTATCTGCTGTAATTCCTGTGACCTACAGATTAGACCAATCTAATCTGTTATCCGGATATTTTGAGGTTGGGGCCAGCGTTTAGTACCAATGATTTGCACTCCACCCTGCAGCTTTGGACAGTGTGATATGTCAGGGGGAACCATCAATAGCACTCCTGATCTGAAGTAAGAGTTCAGGGCTACCAGCCCAGGTGCCCATCAAGGGGGTATTTTAGCAGCGAGAGTTACGCAGAAGAAAGGGGTTCTAGGCACCAGTGAAGGAGCCTAGTGGTGGTGTTAGCAGATCCCCTCCTATTGCATTTAGAGGAGCACAATTGGGATAAAGAAAGGGGATGGTGGCAAGACGAGCCCAGCCGGTCCCCAGCACCGCATAACGTGGCATAGGATGTCCATCCTGTCACAGGATGAATTTAACCACATATTAAAACACATGATGAGAAAAGCTGTGGTGCAAGAAAAAAAAGATTGGTACACGCTTATCCCATATTTGTTGTTTGCAATCCATGAAGTACCTCAAGCCTCGATGGGGTTTAGTCCTTTTGAGTTGTTGTTCGGTAGACAGCCAAGGAATATCTTGGATCTGTTGAAAGAGCAGCAAGGCTCCAGAAAGCCAATTGTGGTACAATTTGTGACCCATAAGTATGAGAGGTTAGGAGAGAGAGGACCCACTGTACAACAATATGTAAAAAGAGGCTCAGGAACGGTAAAAGATAACTTGTTATAAAACTGCTGTAGTTCGACCTTTCAATCCTGGGGACAAGGTCCTGGCTCTGGTCCCAACCCAGGAGAGCAAAGTTTTTGCTCAGTGGCAAAGTCCATATGAAGTACTAGAGGCTGTTAGAACTGTCAATTATAGGGTCCACCAATTGGGGAGGAGAAGGTAGGAACAAACATACCACGTCAATCTCCTTAAATTTGGGTATGTTGAGAAACCCTCTCCTCGGGTTAGTGGATACAGTTCTTGAAAAGTCGGAAGTTCCCATAGAGTCAGCTTTATCTGTTGTGCAAAAACAGCAGACTGAGGAAATGATACACTCAGAACAGAGATATCGCCTCTCCCATTCCTGGGCGCACTATTTTAATCAAATACGACATGGTCAATCCGCTGGATTAGTCCAGGTGGATGTGAGTGAGGAATCCACTAGTGAGTTGAACGGCTCTATTGTACTTGTCCCAAAATCTAATGGGAGTATTTGGTTCTGCAACGAATTTAGGTGGTTAGCAACGTATCCCAGTTTGATGCCTTCTCGATGCCTCAGGTGGACAATATACAGAATATACAGCTGGTAGTATCTATTTGACTACTCTTGACTTAACAAAGGGGTATTAGCAAATTCCACTTACTTTCTCAGCCAAGCAAAAGACCGTATTTTCCACTCCTGACGGTCTCTTTCAATATAAAGTTTTACCCTTTGGGTTGCATGGGGGCTATTGCCACCTTCCAAAGGGCCATGAATAAATTAAGTAAGCAGCCGCTTGCTTAGATGACATAGTGATACATAGTGATGACTTCCCATCTGGCCAAATCTGAGGCTGTCTTAACTTTATTGAGATCCGTGGGATTGACAGCTAATCCAGAAACGTGTGCCATAGCTATGAGAGAAGCCAAATATTTGGGGTACATTGTCGAGCAAGGGTAAGTAAAACCCCAACTAGACAAGGTGAAAGCAGTCAAAAACTGGCCAAGACTGGGAAAGAAATCACAGTTAAGAACCTTTCTAGGCCTAGTAGGTTACTATAGGTAATTCATAAGCCATTTCGCCACTCTGCAGAGGCTATTGGCCAAATCTTTGCTTAGCCCTCTGTTCCTCTCCAGTACTACAAGCACCTGACTTAAACTGGAGGTTCTTCCTCCAAAACGATGTCGGCTTCGGTGCAGTCTAGTCGCAGAAGAAGAATGGAAAAGAAAATCCTGTACTGTATCTGAGTTGGAAATTACTTTTGAGAGAACAAAAATATGCAACCGTGGAGAAGGAATATCTCGCCACAAAATGGGCCACAGAAGCTCTGCGCTATTATCTTTTAGGAAGAGAGTTCTCATTAATAACAGATCATGCACTATTGCAGTGAATGCAGAACAAAAGGGAGGTAAATACCAAGGTAACCAGCTGGTTCTTGGCACTGCAACCTTTCAGGTTTACAGTAGAACAGGGATTTTGCACAAAAGTGCAGATGCATTGTCAAGAAAATTTGTACTCCTTGCAAAGTCCGCTCCACCCTATTTGTTGGCGCTAGGGGGAGGAATATGTGGCAAAGATAATTATTTACCACAGGCCTCTAAGAGAGGAATTAGGTATTCAGCTGACAATTTGCAGGGCAAGGCTGCAGACATGTTTTAGAGGCATCTTTTTCTAAAGCTAATAGCAGCTGAGAGTGAGAGTAATCAAGCATAACACCTGCAGATAACTCATTTTAAAGGACAGGTGTAAGTGTCACAGTGGGAGGAGTGTAATGTATTTAAGCCTGACTTGTTCATTATTCAGTGTGATTAATGCAGAACAAGGTGGCTGGTGTCTATGGAGTTGCTCTTTAGCAGTTTAGCATTAGGGTCAATGAATGACAATGAAAGAAAAGTACAAAGCAAGACGTTGTTTGTGTGTGCATCACCAGAAGGGTGCCCGTGCCACTATATACTGTATACATATATGTATATATATATACCGTATGTATATATATATATATATATATATATATATATATATATATATATATATACTTATTTACTTACTTATATTTATTTACTTATTTATATACTTATTTGAAGAAATACTTATCACTGTCAGTTGGTTTCTCTCTTTCATTATTTTTTTAATTATCGTCTCTCCTTTGTACAATTTCAGGAAAGTCCCAGGAAGATTGTGAGGTGAGAACTCCTAGCAAGCAGGTGTTTGTACCATTTGGAGATTTCACTGTGTTAAACTGCTCTCACACCTGTGCCTCCAGTTACCTGGACAGTCAGATTAAGAACGATAAGTACCAATACAGGGATCAACTGGACGACTACTAAAGTCCTAGTTGACGACTGGAAGAAATTAGCAGTGTGCACTCATGTTACCCGTAGTGAAATTATAATACAATCCATACTCACAGTCTTGGCTTATGATATGTTACATGTTATGTACAGTAATGATACATTTTCAAAATCACCTTCACTTTAGTAAATAGTTTGAAAGGAAATAAAAAATATTACTGACACTGCATGTGCATGAGGCTCATCTGGTTGAGACGGTGGCATGTGTGTGTGTGTGTGTGTGTGTGTGGGGGGGGGGGGGGGGGTTGATATCTGTGCAACAAGAACTCACCCTACGTGTGCGCATGAGGTTCTGAGATGCTTCTACAGATCCAGTAGATGTCTGTGGAACACATTACCATGTTTGTACAGTATGAATGAGAGCTAGCAGAATTATTTATATGTGATCAGTAGTGGTCTGCAAATTTAGAAGTGGTGCTATATAAAATGTAAGTGAATGGAATTTGATAGTTTTACAATATAAAGAGGTTAGTGGCATACCACCATATTCTGACCTACTTCGACCACTGTGTGATAGTTATCAACTGAATATGAAAGGGAAATAATTCCCATTTTAAAACAGCTATTGAAAGACCAGTACTTGGCACTCAACAGTCAGTGGTTCTTCCAGCCTGCCCAGTGAGGCTTAGGGGTATATTTACTAAATTGCGGGTTTGAAAAAGTGGAGATATCGCCAATAGAATCCAATCAGATTCCAGTTAGCATTTATTTAGTACATACTACAAAATGACAGATAGAATCTGATTGGTTGCTATAGGCAACATCTCCACTTTTTCAAACCCGCAGTTTAGTAAATATACCCCTTAGACTTACCATTCAGTGGATTCATGATGGAATTAACTCTCATTAAGTGCTTCACAAAAAGGAAATGTGACTTTATGTTGTTTTTGTCTCAATATTCAAAAAAATGTATGTATTACTTAAACTAAATTGGATCTGTCATTTTCACTTTAAGCCACAGTTCCAAAGAGTTTTTGCATTAGTGTGCATTAGTGTGTTAGAAAAAAAATAACTTGGATAAATAAAGTGAGAAGAGCTTGGTCCTTTTTTTATTAAACACAATGGGCCTGATTCATTAAGGAGAGGAAAGCAAAAAAATTAGTAACTTTTCACCTTGGCAAAACCATGTTTCATTGGAGGGGAAGGTAAATTTAAAATGTGAGGACAGATTTATAGTGGGGGCAAGGCATGACCTAGATCAACTTTAAATTTCAGTGTACAAATAAGCTATCGAGTATTTGAGTACTACATGAAAAAATAGCTCTTATATATCTTATGGGCACCCCTTACATTGTAACATGGTTTTGTCCAGGAGAAACATTTTCATGCTTTAATTTCCTTAATGAATTCGGTTTAAGAAGTTCTTCTGTATCATTTATGTTATCCAAGGGCAAACGCAGGATTTGTAGAGGGATTTCCATGCCACACCGACAGTGGGCGTGGCCAGCAATCATGGAGGCGTGACTATAATTTTAGAGAGTACTTGGCTGCTCTCCAACTCTTCCTATCCCCACCATATACTCAGGCAATGCTGCCTGCACTACTGTTAGGGCACACAGCTCTCCCATTTCAAGCAGAGTCGTGTGAAGCAGGACATACCTCCCAACTGTCCCTACAATCAGGACAAAGTCCTGACTGAGTGTGTCAGAACAGTTGACAGACTGTCCTGCTCTCTCCTACCTGTTCTTGCTGCTTTCAATACTTGTTGGGAAGAGATGGCTGTGAACAGTGGAGACAGGAATGATTTGCACACAAGCTGCAAAGTGGCTGGTCCTGGGGCAGGATCCAGCCACCTCAAGGATACAGTACCCCAGGCTGGGAGGGGGGGTTCCAGGCACTAGGAACCCCCCCCCCCTCGCGGTTTACCTATGTTATATGCATGGTTACTGTTATTTATTACTAAATCATACATTCTAAAATTGCCAGATTGTAGAGTAACAATAAAGCTAATGAGAGGCACACACATTGCCTGGTTTCCCATGTTTTTATTTCAGCGTTACCGAGTAACGTCACAATAGACCTCCAGGAGGAGTTGGAGGAAGGAGAACCAGACAGTGTCAACTGCACGATTTATGATGTGGCTCATGTAGAATATCTCAAGGTCTCTGTGGTCAGAGGAGGTCAAGTGACCCAGAGTTCAGCATTTAAAAGAGATCTACGGCAGGGTAAACAAACGGTGACAGAGACATATGAATTCATGGTCAGTCACAGGGACAACCTTCAGAACTTCAAATGTATGGCCACCTTACAGCTGGGGACAGACCTTGAAAACATAGTGGAGTCTCCCAGTGTCACCATAAGGACATATGGTAAGTTCCACCATGACAGATCGGTCTGCTGCTGTCATTCAAATAGCTAATTCTTGTCTGTGAAATCCAGGTGGTGGTGATAATCTCTGCAGATACATGTTGTATTGAGTCTTTTTAGTGTCATGCACTGTCTTTTAATGTAATCCTTAGGTCAGCCAGAAGTTCCGATCATCGCCGTTAAACTCTCCACTGGTATCCAAGAGGGGGATTCCTTTACCCTAACCTGTTACTCTGATGGACCACCTCACCCCATGTACTACTGGACAGTCCCGCCTCGTGCGACAGTGACTTACTCCCAAGATAAAAGCACTGTCAGATGTAACAGAGCCAGTTTTGGACACAACGGCACTTATTAGTGTGAGGCCAGGAATATACATGACGAACTCGAAGTCACCAGGTCATGGAGATAACACAAGGCAATGGTGAGCAATGACTTTAAATATGACTCTAGTAATCTAGCAGGGGGATCAGGGTGGTTGTATAAAACGGACATCGACTATACGGTTGAACTTGAAATCCCCTGTACAAGATGACTGTACAGTGAACTTGAACTGTACAAGATGACTGTACAGTTCTTTGTTTCTTTCATAACTACTCTACTTTCCTCTTTTAGAGGAAAGTAGGAAAACCAGCCTGCTCATGTCACTTGCAGACATGAAACTCATGTAAGATAGTATATAAATAGCACATGAAAATTGCCATAATTGGCTAATCATTTATGTCAGTGCGGGCACTGGGTAATGATCCTGTGCCATCTGGAAGCACAATCTGATTCTATAATCAACTTCTCCCCTTACTGCTTAGCTGTTTTGTCCTCCAATGAAAAGAAACAGGATTGGCGACTGTAGCTGCAAATCCAAAGGGATTTTCAGCTACAGTGGATACCTCGTTCCAGATGCATTTAAAACAAAATGAGACATAGTACTAAAACTATGACTCCTATAGGAGGATGAGGTGATAAGATAGGAGTACCAGACAATGCAATAGACATCAGACCCACCTGTCACCCTTATTTTCCTGTAGGAATCAATTCATATGAGTCATTCTAGTACTCCCCTTCTATAAGACAGAAAAATTCATGTTCAACACATTGGGAAGGGTTAACCTGTTATTCCACTACACATTTACCTTGATTGTGTTACTGGATAAATTCATTTGTATAAATTCAATTAGCCCCACTGTTTCAGAACCAACCGCTGAGGACCTACCGAGACTCCAACAAATAAAGACAGGGGGAGGACAAGTGACAGTGGTCTCTCTCACCAATCTCAAGCCCAATAAGGACGTGAGTTCCCCATGACCAATAGGAGGGTGCACCAGGAGAACATAAGAAGCGGAGAGGGATAAAAAGTCTCAGAATCAGTGTCTGGGAGTGTGGTTCTTAATTTGAAGACTGGACAGGTGCAGAAGATATTGGGTCTCTGAGTGGTGTGGGCACCTACAGTCTGTTCTCCCACATCAACTGGCAAAGAGTTTACCCAGAGTTATAAACTCCCACACCAAGTAAGCGCTTAACTTCCAGCCTATCACCCACCCCAATACTGTGGACATGAGCAAACATTTTCTCATTCAGGCAAATATCTGAATAAATAAGTGAAACTTTTTTTTTTACAATATTCACCAATAAACTTATACCTTTTAATAAAGGGTTAAGAGTTATACAGTAATAGCATAATATAACATAAAAGGGACATAATACATTACAAAGACTGGTCTTTACAAAGACTGGTCTCTGTATGCCAATCCCTGGGTCATCCCTTCTCAGGCACAATCCAATTACTTTGATTTGCCTGATCCTACTGCTGGCAAAGCAACCATCAGGTTCAAGTGTCATCTCGTGGGCACACAAAATCCACAGTATTCATTGGCTTCAGGCAGGAAGGAAGGACAGTCCAACAGGATAATTACTCCCAGCCAAGTATACCAGAGGTCTAGCGCCTCAGATCTTCTGGAACTTCAAAGCTCCCGACTGTGCTTTTATCCCTGCTCCGGTTTAAATGGTGATAACTTCTGGGTACAGAAAATGACCTTACTGTTCTACCTCCCCATTGGCAGCCCTTATCTCCTTTAGGTCTGTTCATCTCTCTTCTGAACTGCCTGCCGAGGAGGATTCTGCTAAGAAGACACAAATTGATCTCAACAAAGCAGCCTAAAAACTGCCAATGTAGATACTTATGGTATCCTCAAACCGTTAGGTGCTTTCTTTAGATCTCCAAGCTCTGGGCAGACTAACACTTCTGACTGGTTGCATAGAGCAGGTGCTTAGTGGCCTTCGGAACAGGGACAGTCTTTGTGGGATCAGTTTCCCCAGGCCCTTGGATGTGCATAGAGCTCCATACCAGATCATTACAACGACCAAGTTTAATCTGCAAGAGGAGTACAAAAAGGTCAGTAAAAATGCTTGGTGATATATATATATCTTGTGACATGGGCACTCTTCTGGTGATGCACACATGGACAACTTCTTGCTGTTTTATTGTCAGGATGGCAAAGTAATCCACAACATAAAGCTCCACAAACTCTCTCGTAACCCTAATACTAAGTAGACAGATAACAAATCCCTAGACACCAGCCACTGTCTGGCATTGCTCACACTGCACAAAAGAAATAGTTTACATTCCGACCTTGACTTTAAAAAGGATCTCTCTGCAGGTGTTCTGTTTAATTACTCTAACTGCAGACACGCCCTGTCAGGTTGTTGTTAGCTGTGGAAAAAAATCCTTCTAAACCTCTACAAAATATGTTAAATCACACTTTTTACTATTATTTTTTCACACATATGTCCTCCACCTGTATCTCTTTAACCTAGGCGCACTACTGTACAAATGTGCAACTCTGCCACCTTATTATACAGTGCTGTAAGAAGATATTCATTATCCCTGCCTTTTTGGAGTTTGTAGTCTAATTTCCCTACCCCACACACTAAGATGAATTTGTAAGCAGCTAATTAACCAAAGTAGAGCGCATGGAGGAAATCCATGTTATCATTGAGAACATACAAACTCCACGCAGATGGTGCCCTGGTCTGATTGAACCAACAACCCCAGCACTGTGAGTTAGCATTGCTAACTAATGTGCCACAGTGCATATATTGATATATAGTCTATTATTTGAGATTATATCTACTAACCTCAGTATAGCTTACATTAAATATAGTTTATCTTGTATCAGTCTCGATATGAGCAAGTATTCCAGCACTGCACACATAGGCAGTACTTTGCCTCCTTGTCCTAGTTCCAGTGAAGTTAATGGTGCCTCTCTGACAAATCTTCAGAGATTATCAGTGACAACTGGATCTTGATATAGACCCTTGAATATCATGATATTTTGATGGCAGCAGTAGGAATGTACTTAGGCTGTCAGGAAAATGAGCGGACAAAGCGACTGCAAAGCTCCTTAGGCCTTACTGAGACTGAAATCTAGTCACAAATAAACAGAGACATGATAGAACCTTTTCCCATTTACAACTTTTGTATTAGCACTGGGATATACCTGTACAAGCCCAGGAGACATTACCGAAATTGTTGGTCAGCAGGATCTGGACAAACTGGGGAAAACATAACACATTAACACTAGAAGATATTCTTTTTTTTAATCAAGGATTTTGCATGTCCCCTTCTGGTAATTTAAAAACATTGTTGGAACCCCTCTATAGAACTGAAAATCAACAGGGGTTCCAGAGGAGTAAGGGGTAGAAACTAAAGACTGGACCAGTCCCTCCAGGATAAGATCCACCAAATGGCGTTGGAGAAGAGATTGGTTCTCCCTTGATACCCAATACCCCCATTCCAGGGCAAGGAGAGGGCGGTGCCCTGTAATCCTTGCAAAAGTTGAAAGACAGAACTGTTTGACAATTAAGGTTCATGCTGGACTGTCGTGAATCAAGGGACAAAAGATGATATTGAGGAGGACAGTGAAGGGCCTTCTTCAATCCACTGAACTCTATACATTGGTGTGTGCCTACAGGAAGTGTAGTGACACTAGGCTGGACCCTTGCCTTACTGGAAGTTATGTGGAAATCAACACGATACCCATCGGAGCGACCCCCAGATATTAGCCAAATATTTATCTATTTGTGTAGTTATATTTCCACTGTTTTTGCTATGTTATATGGTTGTAGTGTGATTGTGCAAATATTCTTAAAAGAGTTGTAGCTCTTCCATTTTAACTTGGTTCCATAAATTTTTACGTTCTTTATTCAGATATCTGCCTGGTTGTAAAACCTTACATGTTAACAGTACTGGGAGTGGGGAACAGGCTGATGTGTAGCCTGATAGTGTTGATCAGGAGTCATTACTGGTTAACTCTGGGTACATTATTTGCTGGTTGACAAGGGTAACTAGCCAGTAGGATATTGTGGCATCAGTGCAAAGCTCTCACATATTTTTCTTGGGGCATGGAATGACCTGTGACTGATTCAGTAGGACTTATGTGAGAGGGGGTTTATTATATCAGGTGTCTCATGTCCCGACAAGAACTGTGGACAGCCACCTATAAGTAACAGCTTTTAGTGCTGGAACATCTGTTTAATCCAGGGCAGCTCGGAGATTTGAGCTAGATTAAGCCAGTCAAAGAGGAGGCCTTTGACCATTGGCCCCATCCTGTTAATAAGCAAGTTAGAGCCATTTTAGTGACCATGGAATACAATAGAAAGTTTGTACCCCCATAGAGCATAGTGGTCATGTTTCTGAGCTGTTCTGGATTAAGCAAATTGTTTTGATAGTCCAAATATATGCCTCCATTTATGGATTAGATGCTATACTAAGCCAGGCAGGACAGAAAGTAAATGTTGCCTACCTATCCTGCAAGCTTGAGGTTTTGTTACCAGAAAGAGTGTCTAGCTATAGCATGGGAACTCAAGCAATTGCAACAATATATTAATAAGAGGAAGTTCATTTTAATTTTTCCCTAAGAACATTTACCAATATCATAGCTGTGACCGTAGCTAGACTTTCAGATGTTGCTATCTTTGTCACATTATACTTATTATGATTTGATAATAATCTCACAGCCTAGCTGTTATGATTCCTAGTGCATTCAGGAAGCAGCAACAGAAGTATGATAAACCAAATTACTTTATTCAGGCAAATACATAAACAAGGATTAGATGTGGGATATGCAGATTTCCAGGTTGAGGTATAAACAGGTATAACTCAGATCCACAGCTATGAACAGGTGAAATCAATGGCAGATAAAGTCCACAGAGCAATAGATTCCAAGTAATGAATGATACAGATAAATAGCAGGGACAAGTATTATGAGTTACTCCAGTCCAGGAGGCACGAGGCTGTCCAGGAAAGCAGACAAACTGAGTCCAGTGATCATCAACATCTTACGTAAAAAAAAGGCATCAGAATAAGATTAGCCACTGATTGATCTTACTTACTGATCTTACTTTTGGGCTACTAAATGTGAGATGGACTCTATGCTGGATGATCTTTGTTGCTTATCAAGCATGGAAGGGTAAATGTTACAAGTTGCAGACTCCAGTAATAGATTTCTATAACATTGCTCAATGTTCTTTGCAGATTATGGATACTGTGGATATTGATATTACTCCTTCACTTACCAGGTGTATTTATAATAAGGCAATACTTTCTTTGCAGGTGGGACCCATACCAGCTTCACAGCCATGTTGTTTGTTGTAACTACGTTGCTCACCACTCCTTATATCTTATGAAATGTAAGAAATTGCTCAGAATTGAGGACTTCAGAGTGAACAAATGCTCTTTCTACCCAGAGTAATTGAAAAGATAATAGATAATATTATAGATAACATCATAAATTAAAGTCTTCATTTAGCCCCTCTGGGCTTAAAGTATTAAAATGAGTCAACACATCTCTTAGTCCACATTAAGAAAAGGTCAACAATGTAGAGCACATAAAAGAAAATGTGCTGGGAACAAGACTGATAATTCAAAACATTCTAATCTCATATTGCTACATGAAGAGTTTGGGGTATGAGGGAAACAAATTTGACCCCATTGCTGTGCCTTGCAACTGTAAATAAAATGAGTGCTTAAAAACAAAAGTAATTTTTGTGAAGAATAACCTAAAGAAGTAGCAAGAAAAAATCAACTGGAGAACTGGGTAGAGTGGAGTGGAGATGATGGCATCCTTAACTGCATTAAATCTGTCAGAATGTGGAATACCAGTTTATAATAGAACATCCAGCATAGCCAACATACCAGAGACAAGTGATTTATGAAGACAGCATATCTTGCACAAATGAGGATATACTCAGTGGAACTGGTTAAAAAAAGGCATAATGCATCATGATCCTTTGGCAGAGCAAGTGGGTCTTCTGGAGCCAGTTAACTAATTATGTATGTGTTTTTTAAACACTTAACTAATTAGGAGTATAGGGAAATCTTGTTTAAGAAACTAAGCAGTAGCCTCTTGTATCCATCCATTTTCTAAACCCAAATTAATAATTCTGTTAAATTACATTTAACATACATCAGTGGGATCATATCTAAGCAATTAAAAACAGCAACAATTAGATACTGTTTGACGTGTTTAGAATAGTAATCACAATTTATTAGGCTAATGTCCCCTACCTTGTTCATAGGGCATATCACAAGCTGTGAATTAATGGTTTATGATTATAATGCTTGTTAGATTACTATACAATATTTTTAATGGCTTTCAAAACAGATGGCTTTTATGTCGGAGTAACTCTTATCACGAAAGGGATCCACATTTGCATGTGATGTATCATGTCTAAGATTCCTCATTCTAAGCTGCCCCTGTAAGTTGAACAAGTCAACCACCCAGTCCAAGTCATTCTGTCAATTGTTCAATAGTTCACCACCAGTCGCTAGACATTTTATCTAAGCAGAACATCAGCTATTTGGATTTTCAATGTTTACCGATAGAACAGGTAACACACATAATGAGGCACAATGGATATAACACCTAGCCACCCTTACTCTGGAGGGGCAAAATAAAAAGTTTTTCTAGTTTATCACATTATCTATGCAACACCATTATACTAGGTATTATTGAGCAGTTAGCTTTAGTGCCTCCACCTGACTCTGTACTAAACTTGGGTAAATACTTGAATAGTTGAGACATAATTACCAGGTCATTCAGGAAACCCCTCCCTATAGGCTCCCAGGTAATATTTTATCTGATAGATTCACACAGACAAACAAAAAATAAACATACACAGGGCAAATTTGATCGTTACACTACTAATAATTATTTTCTATAAACCACCACATCAGGACTATTACACTATGTATGATATACCTGGGTTTGTGTGTATATATATATATATATTATATATAGTGTCAAATCCATCTCCAGAGGAATTATAATCTAATGTAAACCTCACTTTGTTAATTTAAAATTGTAAGATGTTGTTGAATGATGTTTAAAATTTCATAATTGACTGATGACACAGAAGTCTATAGAAAGATCCTCCGGACACTATATATTTATGTGTTTATTATCTTACCACAGTGACTGAGGTAATAGGTTATTATAATTTAACTGTCTCTGCTAGAAATTAAACCTTAGTTTGAGTGTCTCTAAATCCAGTTCTTTTTTTTTGTGCTTAGGTAAATGGAAGTTCCTGTAGTTCAATTATATAAACATCTGTGGACAAATTACCCACAATGTCTACTACTGGACTGTGGCTTGTAGCACTTATCACTCACAACTGACGTATTCCCAGCACACAGATTCTCTTGTCAGAGCTTTCTCTATAGCTTATCCTGCTTTTGTATCGATCACTATCTTCTTAGACTGTCACAGTACTCTCACTTCATATACTTTATTGCTAAATTCTCCTCCATGTTACTCCATACCTACCTACTCTCCCGGAATTACCGGGAGGCTCCCAAATTTCGGGGAGTCTTCGCGGACTCCCGGCAGAGTAGGCAAAACTCACAAAATTTGGCGAAATTCTTGGCAGTGAATGGAGGGGGTGGGGCTTAATTGCGTCATTAAGTTCCGCCCCCTCCATTCAATGCCGTGAATTTCGGCTTTTTACAGTGGGGGCGGGGCATGGTGACGCAAAATGTCACCCTCCTCCTACCCCATGTCACATGACTTCTCCCAAATCTTAAAAGTGGGCATGTATGTGTTACTCTTCCTTTCCTCATCATGTTCTCTTCCTTCTCTCTTGTTTTCCTCCTTTTAACTGCCTCAACCTCTCTTGCTCCCTGTCACCTGATCCTTATCTTTTCCTTCTTTATAGTTATACTCCTTCCCACTCTTTATCTCAACACATTTCTCGTGCACACTAATATTTAATGTAAACACTGTTTTTCTATATTTGTGTTAACTTATTTTAAACAATTTCAGTAACACTGGTAACATAAATAAACATTCTCGTTAACATAGATGTAACATATTTGCCCTAATTCTTTTATAGCTTTAGTCATTTTTAATTGAATGACATATATCATATGGTTTATTTAATTTGAAAGGATACTCTTTGGTATCTGGGGCAACCAATCAGATTCTAGGTCTCATTTATCCAGTGCGTGTTAGAAGATGATAGCTAGAACTTGATTGGTTGCTATGGGCAACACCTCCACTTTTCCTTTTTAGAAACTTTAGTAAATTGACCTCTTTATGTTGCTGAAGTTATTATTAGGGTCACACAAGACAATTATTTGTATTATTAATTTGACAACCTTTTTGTTTTCCTCACTGTGTATTATTCACAATTGCTAACACACATCACATGACTACCAACATGTGAGGATTGTTTTCTGTATGGCATCTCGTTTAGTGCCATTTGGCCTTGTTATACTAGCTTTATTGGAAAACGCCTTTAAGTCATCCTTGACAAGGGTGAGGGTGAGTCACTGAAACGATCATCAGGGCTGCATGCTACAAGTCCTTTTTTTATATATAAACTATTTTAGAAATGAGTGGTTCAATTTCAAAGAAATCCCACAGATCCGAGATTTGGGGTTCCAAGTGAAACTGATCCCAACATGAGGCAAAACATAATTTCCTGGAAAATATTGATGCAAAATTCGCAACAGTTTTGGATCGATATCTCCTATCTCCTAGTACTCCCTTGTTTTCTCATGTGCCATTTTAGAACAGACAGTGAGGAGGAGTTTAGCTGCATTGCTCTGCTCTGAAAATAATATTCAGGGTGAAAGAGGGACATGGAAAACAATAAAATAATTGTAATTATTGTAAAGCAGTTCTGTAGATATCAGTCAGCTAGGATAGTTTGCTGATCAACTGGTTTTAATTTCAATCTGTCAGTGAGTTTATTCGGAGTAGTATCTACTGGTTTTTGTAAATGCACATATAATACTACTATAATATAAACTGAGTTAGCTATCATTCTGAACTAAGTAGTATATTTAGTGGAGAAAAACAGTGTGCTTTTGCTATATGACTATTAGCAGCAGAATCCAAAAACAAAATAGATTTATTTATTTTTAAATTTTAAGTTTTTCAATCAAGTGAAAGTAATCTTGTGTGTAGCAGAGACATCTGAACTAAATTTGAAAAAACTGTGTTTGCATGTGAGTGTCAACGCAGCTGCACACTCTATAATAACGCTATATATTCTAAACTTTTTTCTATTTTGCAATACTTGATAATTTTGAAAGGGTCATTCAGTGACAACTATGTTTAAAAAAGGGTGTTTGCATTTGAGGGATTTCAACATTCAGCGACCGCATGTAGAATAATGCATAGCCTGCAAAAAAAATGTCATCTGCCATATCACCAACTGAAGTAAGCCCATTAGATAAATTAAACAACAAAAAAATGTAATGTAAGGAGATAAGAATGTTGAAACGCTACACGCACACTAAATTTGGAATGTTAGACAACATGCATTATGGAGAGTGAAGAGGTAGTATCAATCAAGTGTCATTAGATGGACAGAGGCATCAGCAGATATTTAGACAAGTAGATACCCAATTGTAAAGCGCTATATCATTGCTGTAGCTATATAAATAAATGATGAGGATAGACAAAGGTGGTCTGCACTCATACCAAAAACTTCAAAGATTAGTACTATGCACTTCTCAACGGGTAGAGCAATTATTGTTATCTGAGGTTAGAGCTTTCAAATACAATAACATAAATATTAGTTGTTCCTGATAGATGAAGGTGGCCTGTAACCCTACTACAAAACTTCGAAGACAATGCACATAATACATTTTGAATGTTACAGGACATCCATCATTGACAGTGAAGCTACAGTAACAAGCAGAGGTTGTTGGATGGAATTAATAGAGTTAGACATTTATGAAAGCAAATAGACAAAGGTGGCCTGTACCCATACCAAAAACTTCAAAGACTAGTACTATGCACTTCTCGAAGGGAAGAGCATTTATCGTAAGCCAAGAGCTATGAGTGAGGTAGATATGTGCTATAATGCTGCCCTTCTGAATCAAACAAGGGAACTCTCATAATAGGCCATGTATATCTACATCCAGTTACCCAGTCCAATTTGAGATTAAAATGTCAGTCTAAATTCATTGTTTTGGTTAAGCTCAAGTGTAGTATCTGACCTAGTGCGGTTGGTTCGGGATGCCCTAAACGGGATGGCTGACAATTTACGCTAAGTGATGGAGTTAAAGAACCGTATACACTGATTCATTATTTTTGGAATTGAATATGAGAAAGCAAATGCAAAGATGGCAAAATTACAAAATTCTGTCTCAATTGTCATAGATGACAACTGGGACAGTTGTGAAGGAATCATTAGGAAATAGACTGGAAATGACTGGAAAAGAATGTTAATCATATACATAGTAATAGAGAAGCAAAAACAGCTCAAAATGACATTATTTTAACTATTTTTCCAATTTTTAATTAAATCCAGATCCAAAACCAAATTCCGTTTATGATTTTTTGCCAAAACCTGTTACAAAAACAACACGGACATGTTTTAGAACCAAAACCTCACATAAAACCAAAAAACGGGGGTCAGCACACATCTCTAAACTTCTTACCTCAGACCGCTCCTCTCGGTTAGTCAGGCTTCTAGTCATAAACTCTGGACCCATTAAATCTACTCCATATGCACTTTGAAGTGTCGGGAAATCAAAAAATTTACATCCCCTTTTAACATAAACTAAAAGCTTCCGAATTCTGTCCTTAATGAGTTTAGTCCTTTGTCCAACATGTTGCTTACTACAATGACAGGAAAGGAGATAAATTACATTCCCTGAACTGTACTGTTCTTTCAAAGTTATTTGTTCTCCTGTAGTAGACTTAAACTTAATTTGCCCCCTAGGGCAACATAAATATTTAGCGCTCCCACTTTTGCCCTGGGATCTCATCCACATATTCTGTGTTGCCTTGGTAGATGTGTATAAACTTGGAGATAGTAATGTTTTTTCTTTTCAAGAAAAAACAACTTGTACTCATAACCTCACGTCTCAACCTCAAGTCTACTGAATACTAGTAAATGTCTCCTGTTAATCTTACAGTCTTATAATCTGAACTATAATCAGTAACAAAAACAGGATCATCACTGATTGTAATCAGGTCCCTCTTCATTCTAGTGTTCTTACCCGACCTACATTTCCACTTATAAACACTAAGCAGTCAATATCCGAGTAAATAAAATAATACTAAATAAATAAATAAATGTATTGAAATCTAGGATATAGCATTTAGCGTATTAAATAAATAAAATAGACATAGGTTGTCTCAAAGTCATCTTTATAGAGAGTTGGTTGTGCTCATTGGGCCTGAGTGATTTAGAAGAGCAAAGCATAAAAAAGGAGTAACTTTGCACCTCGGCAAAACCATGTTGCATTGGAGGGGGGAGGTAAAGTTAAAATGTGGGGACAGATTTATAGTTGGGATAGAACATGTCCTAGATCAACTTTAAATTTCAGTGTAAAAATAAAGTTATCAAGTATTTGTGTGCTACATGAAAAAACAACCAGTATTTATCTTATGTGCAAAATAATAAACTAATCATCATCATCATCATCATTTATTTATATAGCGCCAACATATTCCGTAGCGCTTTACAATTGGGGACAAACATAATAAACTAATAAACAAACTGGGTAAAACAGACAAAGAGGTGAGAAGGCCTTGCTCGCAAGCTTACAATCTATGGGACAATGGGAGATTGACACATGAGGTTAAGTATACATTTTGCATCTTAGCCCAGCCAGACTGCAAAGGTAAAAGTGACTCATAAGCTACATGATCCTGTCACACAACAATGTTGGTCAGGGGGTAGTTGTCTTGTGTGAAATTGTGTAACAGGCTAAAGGTAGTGAGGTTAAGAGGGTGGTTGAGGAATATTATAAGCTTGTCTGAATAGGTAGGTTTTCAGAGAACGCTTGAAAGTTTGTAGACCAGAGGAGAGTCTTATTGTGCGAGGGAGAGAGTTCCATAGAGTGGGTGCAGCCCGAAAAAAGTCCTGTAACCAGGAATGGGAGGATGTAATGAGGGTGGATGAGAGACGCAGATCTTTTGCAGAACGGAGTTGCCGAGTTGGGAGATATTTTGAGACAAGAGAGGAGATGTATGTTGGTGCAGCTTTGTTGATGGCCTTGTAGGTTAGTAAAAGTATTTTATATTGGATTCGGTAGAAGACAGGCAGCCAGTGTAGAGACATACAGAGTGATTCAACAGAGGAATAGCGATTTGCAAGGAAAATCAGTCTTGCCGCAGCATGCAAAATAGATTGTAGGGGTTTGAGTCTGTTTTTGGGAAGACCAGTAAGGAGGGAATTGCAATAGTCAATGCGGGAGATGATTAGTGCATGAATTAAGGTTTTAGCAGTGTCTTGCGTGAGATATGTGCGGATTCTGGAATATGCACCTCTTGCATTGTAACATGGTTTGTCCAGGAGAAAACTTACTCATTTTTTTTTTGCATTGCTCTCCTTAATGTTAATTGCTCTCCATTATGTTAATTTATATTTACTATGTGATTTGGACTTCGGGACCATTCCTACATTGGCAGCAACCCTCTCCCTGTATTGGTTTGTGCTACTTACTGATGTCTCTTGGGTATTGGATGCCAAATGCGTTGAATATATTTATTTTTGGTATATTTTATAGCTGCCCTGAGTATAGTATTATCCTTATTAATGTTTCTACATATGTCTTTAGCTATCCATCTTACCGTAAGTGATATCAATAAAATCTGTGTTAAGCTTATAATATTTCACAGTGAACTTCAATTATAACTATTGTCATTAATATAATTGCTATAATATAACTCACCAATAGAGCCAAAGTATATGAAAATAAGGTAATCTATAAATCTAGGGTGTAAATAATATGTCAACGATGGGGATTTCTATAGAAAACAATGTAATGTGACTCCCAACAACCCATAAAGTGGTTCGCATAGGAATTGAAGAACTTGGCTCCCCCTAGCGTCACCCCATTTCTGGAGATAGGAGGTTGCATCAGACATAAAATAATTGTGAGTGAGAAGAAAATAAGTTATAGTGATGAGAATATATATTATAAGGTGTGATAGTAGTTGATTAAATAACATGTGAGTGCTTGCAAATGATGTCCATATATATTATGAATAAATAAAGTGCAGTGACATTATTATTATTACCATTTATTTATATAGTGCCACTAATTCCGCAGCGCTGTACAGAGAACTCACTCACATCAGTCCCTGCCGCATTGGAGCTAACAGTCTAAATTCCCTAACATACAGAGACACAGACAGACTAGGGTCAATTTTGTTAGCAGCCAATTAACCTACCAGTATGTTTTTGGAGTGTGGGAGGAAACCAGAGCACCTGGAGGAAACCCATTCAAACACAGGGAGAACATACAAACTCCACACAGATAAGGCCATGGTCGGGAATTGAACTCATGACCCCAGTGCTGTAAGGCAGAAGTGCTAACCACTGAGCCATTATGCATGCATGGTTACCCATAAGGGGGTCCAAGGGATAAGTGTGGCGGGTGTGATGACATGAATTGTGTCTTCACGGCCCCACCCTCCATAGTGCAGCAGAGACAATTTGTGTCACCGTAAGGCAAGAGTAGTGCCATGATGATGTCATCTGCATTGAATTGCGTAATCAATGTCTTGCTGATATATAGGTGGGAGACTCATCAGTAGGAAATAAAATGACTTTTGATGTAATTAATACCGTTTAAGTCGAGTGTAAAGCGAAAAATAGATTTGATTTCTTCTGGTGTAGACCCTATGAGACCATTAATGGTCCATGACAATAAATGAGGACGCTATGCCCCAGAGGCAATATGTCCCTCTTTTGTGGTCTTATACTCAATTTCTTCCTTAAATTTACAGTCACACTGGTCATGCTGTTATATCGTTACTTAGATCTCAATTTGTTCGATTTTTCACGGCTCTGAGTTGTGAAATTATCCATTCTCTGTATGAATACATAGGCAATCCAAGGGGGGGTCCCCTAGTGCCTGGAAACCCCCCTCCCAGCCCGGGATACTATATGCTTGAGGTGGCTGGACCCTGCCCTGGGACCAACCACTTTGCAGCTTTTGTACAGATCGTTTTTGTCTGCACTGTTCACAGCCATCTCTTCCCAACCAGGGCCATCTTAACAACATTATGGGCCCCCGGGCAAAGCAGTGCACCGGGGCCCCTAGATATAGATATAGATATATAGATGTATACAGATACAGATATAGATATATAGAGATAGAGATAGATAGATGTACTTGCTCAGTGACCCTTGTAGGTTTTTTTTGCAGGTTTTTTTTCTTTTGCAGGATTATTTATTCTCATCTAGAGCTGTGCCTATGGGGCCCCCTTGCCCGTGGGGCCCCCGGGCAGCTGCCCATTGTGCCCAATGGAAAAGATGGCCCTGTTCCCAACAAGTATTGAAAGCAGCAAGAACAGGTAGGAGAGAGCAGGACAGTCTGTCAACTGTTCTGACACACTCAGTCAGGACTTTGTCCTGATTGCAGGGACAGTTGGGAGGTATGTCCCGCTTCACACGGTTCTGCTCGAAAAGGGAGAGCTGTGTGCCCCTAACAGTAGTGCATGCAGCATTGCCCGTGTATATGATGGGGATAGGAAGAGTTGGAGGGCAGCCAAGAATTGTCTAAAATTATAGCCACGCCCCGTAGCATGCTGGCCACACCCACTGGCGGTGTGGCATGGGAACCCCTCTCTACAAATCCTGCGTTTGCCTCTGGAATGGGTGAAAAAATTAGTAATTTGCTTTTTCATCTATTGCTCATTCTACAATTTCTGTCACCAGTGTTGTTTGGGAATGAATCACCAAAGGAGACACCACTGTATCTAAGAGAGAGAAACAATAGTGAAGACATGGAGCATTGACGGGTAATCTTACACAATTCAGATTAAAGTTGCAATAGGAAACATCTTTTGGTAGATTTTAACATCCAGGATGGCACAACTAATATTATCCAACTATATTACATAACACAATATAGACAAGAATAATCTTCCAACAGCATCTCTTAAAATACCATACTTTAAAAATAGCATACTGCCGAGCATCTCAGACATGGCAATGTAATGTGAGCTTGTGTTCATAGCTGAGGGCATTTGACCTTTGTGCTGTTTAGTTGCTATTTTCAACCTTTTGCTTTATATATGTTAAAAACACCTTCTAAAGCTGAATGTTGGTTAACCTGACATGCAAGGGAAAACTATGTATAATTAGAAGTCTACCCATACCCCACAAAAAACAAAAAAACTACTATAACATTGGACAATTAAGAGTAGTTATAATATTGTAGACACCACTAAAGTTAACTAAACACACAACAGTTCCTTGAATTTCTATTAAAATATATTTTCATTGATTTTTAGACAAAGAAGGGTCCAAACCTGATATATGATGCGCAGGAAAGAGATCATCATCATCATCATCATCATCATCATTTATTTATATAGCGCCAACATATTCCGTAGCGCTTTACAATTGGGGACAAACGTAATAAACTAATAAACAAACTGGGTAAAACAGACAAAGAGGTGAGAAGGCCCTGCTCGCAAGCTTACAATCTATGGGACAATGGGAGATTGACACATGAGGTAAAGTATACATTTTGCATCTTGGCCCAGCCAGACTGCAAAGGTAGGGTGACTCATAAGCTAAATGATCCTGTCACACAACAATGTTGGTCCGGGGGTAGTTGTCTTGTGTGAAATTGTGTAACAGGCTAAAGGTAGTGAGGTTAAGATGGTGGTTGAGGAATATTATAAGCTTGTCTGAATAGGTAGGTTTTCAGAGAACGCTTGAAAGTTTGTAGAACAGAGGAGAGTCTTATTGTGCGAGGGAGAGAGTTCCATAGAGTGGGTGCAGCCCGAAAAAAGTCCTGTAACCGGGAATGGGAGGATGTAATGAGGGTGGATGAGAGACGCAGATCTTTTGCAGAACGGAGTTGCCGAGTTGGGAGATATTTTGAGACAAGAGAGGAGATGTATGTTGGTGCAGCTTTGTTGATGGCCTTGTAGGTTAGTAAAAGTATTTTATATTGGATTCGGTAGAAGACAGGCAGCCAGTGTAGAGACATACAGAGTGATTCAACAGAGGAATAGCTATTTGCAAGGAAAATCAGTCTTGCCGAAGCATGCAAAATAGATTTTAGGGGTTTGAGTCTGTTTTTGGGAAGACCAGTAAGGAGGGAATTGCAATAGTCAATGCGGGAGATGATTAGTGCATGAATTAAGGTTTTAGCAGTGTCTTGTGTGAGATATGTGCGGATTCTGGAAATGTTCTTTAGATGTATGTAACATGATTTAGATATAGAGTCAATGTGGGGAACAAAGGATAGGCGTGAATCAAGGATTACACCTAGGCAGCGAGCTTGTGGGGTGGGATTTATGGTCATGTTATCAACAGAGATAGAAATGTCAGGTATGCTCTTGTTGGCGGGTGGGAATATTATTAACTCTGTTTTAGAAAGATTAAGTTTGAGTTGACATGAGGACATCCAAGATGAAATGGCAGAAAGACAGTCAGTTACACGGGACAACACAGATGTCGAGATATCAGGAGAGGATAGATAGATTTGGGTATCATCCGCATAGAGATGATACTGAAAGCCAAAGGAACTTATTAGATTTCCAAGAGAAGCGGTATAGATAGAGAACAGCAGAGGACCTAGCACCGAGCCTTGTGGTACTCCAACTGATAGGGGAAGCGGAGCAGATGTGGCTCCAGAGAAATTAACAGTGAAAGAGCGATTAGAGAGGTAAGATGAGAACCAGGATAGAACTGTGTCTTGAAGACCTAGGGATTGCAGCGTTTGTATGAGAAGAGAGTGGTCAACGGTGTCAAATGCAGCCGAGAGATCAAGGAGAATTAGGAGAGAGTAATGGCGTTCAGTCTTAGCAGTGATCAGATCATTAACAACCTTGGTCAGCGCAGTCTCTGTGGAGTGTTGAGAACGAAAGCCAGACTGAAGAGGATCCAACAGGTTGTTTGCGGAAAGAAAGCGTGTGAGGCGAGTGTAGGCAAGTCTCTCTAGAAGCTTGGAGGGGCAAGGGAGCTGAGAGATGGGACGGTAATTTGAGAGAGAGTTTGGGTCGGAGTTTTGTTTTTTTAGAATAGGAGTAATCACTGCATGCTTGTATAGTGATGGAAAGATGCCAGTAGAGAGTGAGAGATTACAGATTTGAGTTAGAGGTGAAATGAGCACAGAAGACAGGGATCTACCAATTTGCGAGGGAATAGGATCAAGAGGACAGGAGGTAGAGTAGGAAGATAAGAAGAGCGTAGAAATTTCCTCTTCATTTGTGGGGTCAAATGAAGAAAGGGTGTCAGAGGGTAGTGGGAAGGAAATGAGCTGATGGCTTGTTGAGGAGGAGGATACCATTTCAAGTCTGATCTTGTCAATCTTGTCCTTGAAGTAGGAAGCAAGATCCTGAGCACTGATAGTAGATGGAGGGTTCGGGGTGGGAGGATTGAGAAGATGATTAAATGTATTGAAAAGGCGTTTGGGGTTAGAAGCCTGAGCATAGATAAGAGATTGAAAGTATGTTTGTTTTGCAGTGTCCAGAGCATTTCGATAGGAGTGGTAGACAGAAGTATATGTGAAGAAGTCATTAGAGCTTCGAGATTTACGCCAGTGACGTTCTGCTTTACGGGACAGTTTTTGAAGATTTCGTGTTGCTTTGGTGTGCCACGGTTGACATCGAAGTCGACGTGTAGTATGAAGTGTCGCTGGAGCCACTTGATCAAGGGCCGTTGCTAAGGTTAGGTGAAAATGAGGTACTGCCATCTCAGGGGATGAGAATGTAGAGATAGGGGAGAGAAGGTGTTGGAGAGAGGTGGAAAATTGTTGAAGATTAATAGAATTAAGATTTCTACGAGTATGAGGAGGCTTGGTAGAGTTAGACAGTAGAGAGGTTAGAGCAGTGGGGGTGAGAGTGTAGCTGATAAGGTGATGATCCGAGAGGGGGAAGGGTGTATTAATAAAATTAGAAACTGAGCATAGTCTAGAGAAAACAAGATCAAGGCAGTGGCCATCCTTATGAGTAGATGATTCAATCCACTGGGAGAGGTCAAGTGAGGATGTTAGAGAGAGTAGTTTGGAAGCAGCTTTGGAAGGTGGGTTATCAATGGGGATGTTGAAGTCACCCATGATGATGGTGGGGATGTCTGAAGATAAGAAGTGAGGGAGCCATGCAGAGAAATCCTCAATAAATTGTTGGTGTGCTCCAGGGGGACGATAGATCACCGCAACACGTAGGGAGAATGGATTAAAAATGCGAATAGCATGTACTTCAAAAGATGTGAACGTGAGTGATGGGACATTTGGTAGAACGGTGTATGTGCACTGTGGGGAGAGAAGTAGTCCAACCCCACCTCCTTGTCTGCCTTCAGGTCTGGAGGTGTGGGTGAGATGGAGGCCACCATGTGAAAGTGCTGCAGGTGAGGCAGTGTCTGATTGCATGAGCCATGTTTCTGTTAATGCCAGAAGGTTGAGGTTTTTTGAGAGGAAGAGATCATGAACGGAGGTAAGTTTGTTACAAACAGATCGTGCATTCCAAAGGGCACATTTAAAGGACTTGGGAAGAGAGGGTAGACAGGTGATGTGTTTGAGGTTTGCTATAGAACGGTAGTGTTCTGATGTATGTGTGTGTGAGGAGTGTGGGGGACCTGGATTAGGTGATATATCACCAGCTAATAGAAGCAGAGTGAGCGAAAGATAGGCAAGGGGATTGTAAGATGTGTGGCCTTTTATTTTCTGGCGACAGGTGGAGGCTGTACTTGTTAGAGATAATAAATAGGACAACAGTTCATGGGTGTTAAATAGAGGTGAGTGGAGTAATGCAGGTGCAATATGAACAAATTTGTGTGTTGGTAGAGGGGTGAAAGATGACACAGTCCTAAAGATCATTTAATTATGATGTTTCATTCTACTCTACAATTCTTTTCTAGTATTGTTTTCAAAATGGAACAATCATATTTTTGAAGATTTTCTTCTTGAGGATGTTTTGTGTGTCACAGAGGTAGCAATAACTAAGATTTCATCTATGAGCAATTCATAAGAATAAATAGTTGCGTGCGTGGACCTCTTTAGAGTAATGTTTTCAGTTTTGCAGACCTCACCTGTAAAAGGATATTGATAAAATAGGTAACACCCGAGAAGAGGCTACTAAAATGGTGAATGGTCTTAAGCAGAAGACCCATCGCAAAAGATTAGTGGAGCTTAAAATGTGCAGCTTGGAGGAAACTGGTATCGGACTCATTTAGTCTCATCATATTGCACATTTTTCAGTGCCCCTGACTCCGGCTTAGTTTGACGCCGCTCCTTTCCGCTCCCTGGTACTCTTGTGGACCTAACATGAGCTACAATTATATGTATTCATTATATATTTTTCCATATTGTATTACATGTACATTTTGTAATATATTTATTTTGGCATCAAGTGGTCTTGTGTGGGTGTCCTAGGTCTTATAGATTAGAGAACTAAGGCTTCATTTCAACAGCCATTCATTAGGATAGTAACTATCCTCAGTCCTGGTCCTATATTTACACATTTTGGTGCCATAAACCTCTTAACCATTGGTATTGCTTCACTGAATTGACAAAACAGGTTCAGAAGATTTTTTTTTTTTTTTTAGTACAGCTATGAACAAAATAACAGCCTGTGCTGTTGCCTCTGAGAAGGGTCGCTCTGCAGGCCATATTGCAATTACAGTCAATACTTTCTGCCCTGGCTAGCTGGTAGGTACGGGCAACCAATACCAGAGGCACCCCTCCCACTCCCCGAATACCCAGGTGTGTAACACAATCACATGTGGGCAGAATCTAGTGCAGTGTTGTGGTGCAGTGTGAATGAAATATGGGGCATCAGGCCATATCAGTTCAAAACTTTATTGAACTCCTCTTCTCCTCCAGCACAGAAAAGCATAACGGTTGCAGGAAAGGGTTATATAACCACCTCAACCTCCTCCCGCACACACTTTGCAGCAGTAAATATCTGATAGTTCACACACCCGATGTTGTAGGAACAGTTATCACACAGCAGAGCCAATCATATACACAGACAGACGGTAGGCATGGTCCAGAAGTTCTTGCACTATGCTCGTGCGCACCATTCCCTCCATCAGGGATCCACTTTTCCCACATTTTAGTCAGGCTGCTGCCAAACAGCGACCCCCCTCAAGGTGGGGGGTACATTCCAAAGGGGCTCCTGCTGCTGCTACTGTATGGAATAATTCCCCACTTTACAGGGACCTCCCCTTATCCCTTTGCTGAAGCTGCGTTTAACTATTTAGGGGACTATTTTCTGAATATTTTACAGACGTTACACATCCCGGTCGTCAGGGATTTTTGCATCACATGCTTGTAGTCACAGACTGATTCCCAGTACTCCCCTTACTGCAGGGTCCAACCATACTGCTACACATGACACGCTCACTCCTGCTCAGTGACACTTAACTCAGTACACAGGAAGAGAGGTCATGATCAGATGACCTGTGAGACTAACACTTATTGGGACTAGATCCAGGGGCTCTCTTCACTCCCTGCTATCACACAAATGTTTTCCTGTTGCGGCTGCCACTCACTCACCCCTATCCAGGGTCACGGTATGTCACTTCATGCCTCACTCTTACAGGCACACTCCTTTGGGCAGCAAAACCAAATGCTCTACCATCCAGACCTTTGTAGTGGGGGCTCTCCCCATCTTTTCCACTGCCATACAGGTGCCTCTTCTGGGGTACCGCTGAAGGTGGGGATCCCCCTCAGTAGCCCTACTCTTTACTATGGGGGCTCTTTGCTGCCCTTATCAACCTTAGGGCTTTTACTTCCCCCTACTGACACTGCCATCTTGCGGCGTTTGCAGTCTTCTGTTGCCCTTACTGGGCTTATTTACTGCTCGCCGCGCCCCCCTATACTTGGCTGGGGACCCGGGACCACCACCTCTCTTTCCTGGGTCCCGGCTAGAAAATGGCACCCCTTCGGGCTGGACACCAGATTCTTTATAGACTCTGGCTCCCAAGTGGTCACCTCTGGGTCCCGGCATGTATGTGCAGTTAGCCACGCCCCCTTCAACTATTGACCACAACCAATGACACGGCTGCTCGCGTCCCCATGGGTGGGGCTTAACAGCCACCAGTTCCTCCACCTCTACAGTTACTCATCATAGCAGGCTCTTACTCCAGCCTTAGGCCTATTTTAAATTGCCCATTAACTTAAATTTGCCTAAACCATGTGGGAACAGACATTTCCTCATGATTAAATGCTTCATAAAGAGGCCCTTAAGTTGCAAAAGAAGCCTCAGAACACCAAGAACTCTGACCAATAAAGCTACGAGACGTGGGATCCAGAGGGAGGCATAGGAGGCCAGCATCTTCTGTTGCAAAGTGAACAACTTTCCCACCTCAAGGGGCGTTAGGTGCACAAAATGGTTCATATTGGATATAAACTTACTGTACAAAATTCCCTTTTATTCATCTCCCCTCCAAGATTTGTGAACTCTTTCATTTTTCCCAAACCTATTAAAGCTCAGGACTTCATAAGGAGAAAAACAAAAGGAGGAATAATAAGACTAAAGACAGAGAGTGAGGTCTTGTTGAGGAAGACAAGTAATAGCAGATCATCTTAATAATGATTTTTGCTCAGTGTTCACTACAAAATGAACGGGGAAGGGGCTACAGTTAAGTTGCAAATGCAAAATAATGCACTTGGGTCTAAAAACCCAAAGGCTAGATATAGTATTAATGGCACTATAATGGAAGAGGAAAGGGATCTAGGAGTCACTATTTCAAGTGCCTTGAAGGCAGGTAAGCAATGTAGCAAGCAATGAGGAAGGCAAGTCAGATACTTGGTTGCATAGGAAGATGAATCAGTAGCAGAAAGAAAGAAGTAATAATGCCACTGTATAAGTCATTGCCTCATCTAGAATACTGTGTGCAGTTCTGGAGGCCATATCTCCAGAAGGATATAAATACATTAGAGACTGTACAAAGAAGGGCAACTAAAATGGTGCATGTCCTACAGCACAAAACTTACCCGGAAAAACTCAAAGATCTTAATATTTATAGTTTGGAGCATAGAAGGGAAAGGGGGACATGATAGAAACTTGCAAATATATCAAGGGTTTGAACAGGGTACAGGAGGGAAACATTCTACAAAGGAAGAGAAGTACAAGAACACGAGGACATGTACTGACACTGGAGGAAAGTAGGTTCAGAGGGAATCTGAGGAAAAACCAATTCAGAGAACGACTGGTGAATAAGTGCAGTAGCCTCATATCAGAGGTGGTAGAGACTAATACAGTAGAGCAGTTTAAACATGCTTGGGATCTTTATAAGAATTTACTTATAAAGAATAAATGATCAAATAGGGTTTGCGGTACCATAGCTTAATAAAAAAAAAGAATGGGCAGACTAGATGGGCCAAGCGGTTCTTATCTGCTGTCAAATGTTTCAAGGTTCCTTATCGAACTTTTAATAAAATTCCATTTGTTTACCTATTGCTATTTCAATCTATTTCTGGTCCACTTCTAAGACTCATCATCATCATCATCACCATTTATTTATATAGCACCACTAGTTCTGCAGCGCTGTACAGAGAACTCACTCACATCAGTCCCACAGATAAGGCCATGGACAAGAATTGAACTCATGACCCCAGTGATGAGAGGCAGAAGTACTAACCACTAAGCCAACGTGCTGCCCTCAAGTTTCTAACATCTGTTTTCCTCTGTAAACACTGTAAATGTGGTTACCGTGATCAGTCATCTAAGAGTGGTCACTCCATACAGAATACATTCATCACTGGGCCTTCCGGCAATATGTTTTATGGAATCCTGTGAAAATTACAAACTTCTGTACTATTTGCCTTTCCTCTGTTGTATGTCTTTCCTCTGATTTCACTTATCCCGTAGTTCTGACACGTGTTTTCTCCACTTAATGGTATTTGAATCCATTCAACAAATTCTCTAACAAATCTACACTCTACCTTGAAAACTCAATCTGGTCCTAGCTGGGCTCCATCAACCTTTGTATGAACCCTTACTTCCTGAAACAGGCAGTCCAGGCCTAGAGGATTATGTTTCTCTAACTTCTTTCAGGACATTAGGATGCTTGCTAGAGAATTATAGTTCTTTGTTTCAAGATCGTCTTTCTTCCATGTAAACAATCACAGCCTGGTTAGTGTCTAACGTCAAGCACCACCGCCTCGGTAAACATGAAGTTGGCATCAGATTAGAGATGGATGAATTGTACTGCATTACCTTTCCTTGAATGCCAGAAGAGTTTTATGTCCTTAGCAAACCATTCACTGCCTGTGTTATCTGTGAAACCTCATCTGTGCCATTGATTTGGTTCATAAATTAAACTGACCTGTAAAGACTGCTGCCTCAGACTCCTTAAAGACTCTACCCAAAATGCAAAAATATATAGTAAGAGTTATAATAAAAAGCGGTCGCTTATTAACCTCCTACACTTCATTCATTGTATTTGCCAGGTTCAACAGGTACCTACCAACTTTAATTTTTTTTAGAATTGGTAATTATTATACTGTTAACAGTTATCTTAGTTTATGATAAAAGTATGCTGCACCCTGTTATGTGTGTCTAGGTACGGCAAGTACTGTTTAGACAGAGCGTATTTCCACCCATATTCAAATCAAAACGTATCTTGAGATACACTTAGATTAGAATGTAGGCGAAATTATGCACAAGTTTAATTCTCTTTTAAAATACGGAACTAACGTCCAAGTTGCATTTGGACATGAGCCAGGTCCCACCCAAATGTCGGAGCAGCAGCCAACTCGGATCATACCTGTGCTGCTGGATCCAAGGTGAGCATCTCGCACTTTGTGGGAAAGAGTCAGCTCGATATAGAAAGATGGTCAACCAAGCAAGACTCATTTTCCCATTATAAAATATGTACAGCAGACAGGAAAAGGAAAATCAACCTGAACAGCCATTTTCTTAGCCTCACCAAGTGTTAATATACAAACTAAATACTCCTTATTGAATTGTATGGTGGCCTGTTATACCGTCTCTATTGAGTGATGGAGCTTTGCTACCCTCTTGTGGCCATCTCTGAAACTTCTACTCATCATCTTCATTATCAGCAACAAGGCAGGATTTAGTTGGTCCACTATACATTGCTCAAACTTTCATATACAGCCTGCTAGGTTGTTGTAGGCAGGATATATGAGACAGTTGTGAACTAAATAATAAATTTATTGAAGTAGTTCAATATGTATAATCAATGCAGATATTATGAAAGTAGGATAGGAACTTGGCTGGTATGAAAACAGGTGAGGCAATACGATATAATCTGGCACAATGCTGACAATGTTATAGGTCACTTACAGGATAATAAAGCAAGGAAAGTCACTGATGCAAATAATAAATGACACGGTATAGATATGTCACTGAAATAGGGCGCGATAAGCTGGTATAGTAAGAATATAGTCTGTGATGTAAGAGCGGAGCCCAACCAGCAGAATTCAGAATGTTCAGCACTATACAAGGTAATAGTCACCCCCGAGACAGCCCTGAAGCCCCTCAGTGTGAAGCAGGAGAGTTCCGACACCACTAGTAAGCACACAGCATAGGGATTACTTGTAGCGTGCTGCAGGGAAGGAGTAGTCCATATACAAGCCAAGTAATCATCAATATCAAGTCGCAGTCAAAATCTGAACTCACAGGAAAGTAAACAGGTTACAGATCCGAGAGGCTAGCACAGGAAACGCTATCAGCAGCAACTGAAGGATGGACAGGTGGGGAACTCTATCTGAGAGATCCCCAATTGGGTTAGTTAGAGGACAAGCCTCCAATGATGTTCGATCACCTGACCTCCTCAAATGTATACAAAGCGGGCATTAGAAATCAAAAACATTGTAGTAAAAAACATATGACTGAAAATAGGCGGACAGAAAACAGTGATCCTATGCAACTGATAGGCAGATAATAGGAAACATCTTAGTCATTCAACCACCTATCCCAAGCAATCTAACTTATTTAGCAGTCTTCAACATGTGACAAATTGCCTTTTCTAAAATGTAGATATGCTACATCAAAGGCTTCTCCTGGATCTATTAACGTGGTCAGCCAATCATGTTTGTTTGATATGACCACCCAGTAATACATGCTGCTTGGGATCTTGCAAGTTGCTGGATTGTAGATGTTCTACAACTCTTTAATTCTGCAATGTTTTCATTAATTTCCCCAACATAGATGTGTCACCATTACACTTGAAAAGTGGATGTATTCCTGCTAGCAGTTGACGCTACAGAGTAGAGAAGAGCAGAGTCTAACATTTCTCCCGGTGTTCACCAGGGACCCCCTCAAGGTTTGGTCTTAGCTGTGCAGGATGTGCAAATCAGGGTCCTCAGATTAATTTGCTATCGAGGTAGCGTAGTTGTCACCTGTGGAAAGTCACAGGACTGGACTCAATCTGCAGGTAGTCTCTTGGCACGGCCTCGCAGATAGATAAGGCTGGGAGCTCACGTATGCCACAGAGATAAATAAGACACCTGTGTGTTAAACTTCTCCATTTTCCCATACAAATACTTTGACTTTCATGTCTGGTTCATTAGGTTTTTATTAATGGAAACGTTGGTGGCCCTTAAGCATCTATTTACGTCTATGTTAAACCAATAACATTTGCTCATTTACAAAACACACACCTTCTTTATTTGCACAAGTGCACCTATGTTCCGCAAAGCGCACTTCAAGCTGCTGTCCGCTCTCTGGTCCTTGGAACGGCCTCCGGAAAATCAATCTTTGTCAGATTAACATGAAAACGTCACATTGTTGTCAACCCTACTTCCACTTGCTGATCAGAAAAATCATTCATTTCAATTTTTATCCTAAAATACTGCTCCTTTTAGCTTATTCTAGGTCTCTAATTAGTAAAAGTGTGAGATTAACAGGTTACTTTTGTGAGTTTGATAGTTTTTTATTACACCGCTTGATGTGTACGTTATAAATGTAATTTTACACAATGCAAGATGCAACTGGAAGGTTCAAAGATGTCCTACTGAAAGGACAGAACGAGACCCAACTTTTGCCACCTCTCTCTTGCAGGGAGAAAAGGGCTTCGGATGTGTCCCCACATCCAAAGCCCTTTTAAATTTTCATTTAATTGCTAAATAAAAATATATAGATATTACTGGACGTTTCTTTGTCATTTCCTCCAAAGTAGATTAGATGTAAGACAGAGCTCACACATATGGCCTCAGATGGAGCAGTCAGTATGAGGAAGAATGACAGTCACAAAGGGCACCATTTGTTCTTATTTTTATTTCAAAAACGTAACTGTATTTACAAAAAACCAAAACAAAACTGCACTGGCTCACGGGAAGTCGCTGTACGGTAAACTGAAGGGGTACAGGGCGGTGTAGCGAGAGTCTTGCCACAATAATTTCTCTTCCAAGAAATCCACGGCTCCGACTGTCAACAGAATAGTATCGTGCTTCAGCAGACTGTAGACATTCATACCTGGCTCGGCGAGACAGAGGAGAGAGCTTATTACAGGGTTCTGGTCATGCTTTTAAAGGGAGGATGCGGATTTGCTAAATGATAAAATATGGCGATTAGACTCTGCAGTAGTGGGGCGAGCCTGCCCAAAGGGCGTGCCAGGATATAAGACCCTCACATGGACTCCTGGGACACCCTCTTCGGTCAGATTAGCCACCAAGCCTACCGGCCAAAGGCAATACCTGCAGTGATTCAGCCAGGGGTAGGCATCTCATTTAAGGTTGATGAAGCTTTAAAACCCATCACTTTCAATTCAACTATTGGGTAAAATAATGTAGTGCTCTTTACAGATTCTGTGCTCTATCTATGACCACTTTGTGGCTCCATGTCACGCTTATTCCTAGTGAGTGTATGGGCTAGGAATCAGATTCTTACCTACGGCTGGGATGACGTTTATCTTCTTCAAATTGACGGTTGCACTGAAAATATTTTCTGGCAGATCTTCATTGCTGTTAAAGACAGGGATAGTGTAAGGAATGATAAAGTCAATGTAAAGTTTCTAATGAAGTATCAGTCTGGCCTCGTGTTGCACAGGAAATTGGCTGCATGAAGATATATTAAGCACAAGCTGGAGATCACAGGGACATAGGAAGCTATCTAGGAGCTCTGTATGAAAACACCTGACCTGCAGGTCCTTTACATGATCACAGTATTCCAAAGTGACTTGTAATACCCATATATGGTACATCTGGTAGAACACTAAATGATCATCCTATCGTAGGAGCTGTTACAGCGTTATACAGTCATCTTCTATAATAACACTGGCCGTCCTGTTTTATACAAAGCACAAGCTGATTTTTAGGTCTTTAGTGTGTTTACAATGTAGCGATAACCCAGATTGTACCATCGTTGGCCACATTTTAAAATGCTTTAAAAAAGGGACAGTTTCCTGCTGAGCGGGTGCATGGAAGCCCATCATGTATGACACTATTTATGTGTAGCACATTAAACTAGTGCATGCAGCCCTCTCACTCCTTCCTTGGCGCCCTCGGTCACTTAAGAATTGAAATATGGTTTCCACCTTCTTATACAATGGGATAGAACAATAATACTCTCCTTTACATTACTGTGCAGTTGGGCTTAGAGCTCTTCTCCCATTTATTTTCTGCTGATTTATATAAAAATAGGGTCTGAAGAAAATGTAGAAAAATGCAACAATTCTAAATGACATATGTAGTTCTAAAATATATAAAAGGTGAACTCTGGAGTGTAAGCTCTCAAGAGCAGGGCCCTCTGTACCCCTCTTCTCCCACTTACACCTTGTCAACCTTGGATATATATATATATATATATATATATTGAGCAGCACCTTACAAATAAAACAGACGATGATGCTGATGATAACAGGTTTGTTAGCCCCTAAAGGAACTCAGTATTTATTCATATAGTGTGTGTGACGCTTATAGAACACATGCAGCAAATTATGTACATTTTACTATGACATGCAGGTCACTTTTACTCCAATTTTTCCTATATCCTCTTTATAGATCGGCCCTCAATCTCCCCATACTGGTAGGTATTGTCCCCAGAACCTCATTAGGTATAACCTCTTGTCTCCTGTGACACCCTGTAACCTTTATTCTACAAACCCACTCAGTTACTGTGTCCAGTCTAACGGAATTGCTGAAGGTCAGAGGCAAAATTTATTGTTTCCTGTTCGGAATGTCACGCGTACTTACACGTCAACAATCAGCACGGACTCGCCCCAGTGTCGCTGTTTGAGGAGATCAATAAAATACTCTGGGTCTGGGGAGGAAATCTCAATGGAATCGATGATGTGAAGATCCTTCTGCAGGGGCAAAGGAAACGCAGGTCTAGGTTAACATATACGTTTAGTATCCACCAAAATGAGAGAACATGGGAAGAGGGGATGGGGTCTGTAAAAGAGGAGGGTGCAGAAAGTTTAGGATATAATATCTTGCAAGGGGAGTCTGTACATAATAGAGTGAGTGGGCGTCCAAAATAATCTGAGGTGGGGCTGCCGGTGAGAACAGCTTCTAAGGTTACATATTCCATAAGGAGCCTATCACAACAATAGCAAAACAAGACAACTCTTTTCTGTTACCGAGAGGTCACAGAGCAGAGGTTAGCATTATAGTGTCACAGGAGGAGGAAGTGAGGAACGTGACAGTGGCTACCTGTAGGATAAAATATACCCAATGGGACATGCAAAGAAGTAATACTCTGCAATTTGGGTGAGGGGACTCACAAGAGCATTACAACATATAGAACTAAGACGTGATGCTTTCTGGTAGCACAAGAGCATTACAACATATAGAACTGGAGACGTGATGCTTTCTGGTAGCACTCTGAGGGGTACTAAGCACCTCACCTGGGCGAGCTTCGTGGTTAATGCCGTCTTCAGGCCCAGAACTCGGAGCTTCATGGGTAACATGTAATAATAACTGGTAGGGCCCCGTGGACCATGAGCTACTCCACCTGCAGACAACACACAACCCTATGTCAGTACCTAATACAGTCATTTATCAG
Source organism: Mixophyes fleayi (assembly GCF_038048845.1). Classification (NCBI taxonomy): domain Eukaryota; kingdom Metazoa; phylum Chordata; class Amphibia; order Anura; family Limnodynastidae; genus Mixophyes; species Mixophyes fleayi. Next base: position 44,694,861 of record NC_134405.1, read on the forward strand.
CATCGGCTATTCACTGAAGCAGCTTCATGCTATTATAATGCCAGTTTGTAAAAGCTTATATGGAGATCTATATATACTGTACAAAGCATAAATTAAGGACAGTTACCAAATACACACTTTCTGCATCCATACAAACACAACGCTAAACAATAATTGTTTAAACCAGTGATGGGCAACAAGCAGCCCTAGGGCCACATGTGGCCCTCTGAGCCTTCACCTACGGCCCCCAGCTCCTTCCTACTTTGTCAGATTTGCTTAATACATCATGATACATAAAGAGTCACACATCTGTAATAACATGATTACATGTATTGTTCACTTGTGGCTTAGATTAAGGGTTATGTACGTCCCTTTAGAAGATTAGAGGGAATCCCATTGGGCCCCTGAAGTGTATGGGGTTTCCTATCACTGGTTTAAAAGGGACACTAACGTCAACATTTTTCTTTGTTTTGTGTTTAGATAGTAAAATATGAGATACTGCTTTTAAGATCTGAAAAAAGAAAAAAGTACAATACCCCGGTTGTATAAGTGTGCACACCCGTTCATAATAGGGATGTAGCTGTGTTCAGAGTTAACCAATCACATTCAAAATCATGTATAAAGTAATTAGCATATACCCGAAAGCAAAGAAAGGGATTGAGATTAACCCCAAATGCAGATCAGCCGTTCTTATAGGATCTCCTTGCAGCTTTTTTGGTTACATCATACCGGAATAGCTGCGGTCCACAGGGAGCTTTCAGAACATCTACAGGGGTGCTCAAAGGTACCAATCAGGAGAAGAGTGCATTACAGGTACCAATCAGGAGAAGAGTGCATTACAGGTACCAATCAGGAGAAGACTGCATTACATGTACCATGGACCACTGATACCATCACCAATAAGTGGAGAGTATGTGGCACAACAGTGACATTACAGCACGTCCCTCCAAAGCTGGTAACAGCACAAGGAGAAAACCTATCTGGGAGGCTAGAAAAACATTAAAGGAGCTCAGACCTCATTCCCATTGAAAACCTGAGAGATTAAATAAAGAGGGCTGTGCACAGGAGATCCCTCACAATTTGATGGGCCGTGAACTTATCTGCAGGGAAGAGTGGACAGAATTGCAGGTTCAGGTGTTTGAGACGTATTCACTGCTGTAATAAAAGCAAAGCTGCTTCCACAAAGTAATAGCATGGGTGTGAATACATATGCAACTGATGTATTGTACATTTTTTATTTTCATTTCTTTTTCTTAAAATGTTTATACATTTGTATGTGTTTTCACTTGAATTCACTTGAGGTGTAACATTTGTATAACACAATGTATCTTGATTTTAGGCTTTAACATAAAAAAACAAAACACCTGCCATTTCAATAAGGGTGTGAGCCTTATTCTATCCACTGTAGGTGGAGCACAGGCATATAGAGAAGGTTCTCTCTGGGAGGACAGCGAGAACACTGCTGGTGCTTCAAATAGGCTGTTGAAAGCTGAAACTGTCACAGAAATAATTGAAAAAAACTTTCTCTATATTTTTTTAAAATTACATAAACCATATGGGAAAGTTTTTTTAAAAATACAAAAAAATGTGATGAAAAATGTGCCATAGTTGTAGAAGACTGACCTCCTCTCCAGAGAGGTGATCGGATGCTTCCCTGCCGAGCTCGCCCAGTTCCTTTCTGTCTCCAGGGCTTCTTCCCTCCTCCTCTGACCTCTGCCCGAGTCTTTACTTTGGCATAACTCTAAGAAACAAAGTGCATTATACTGCAATTATACAAAGTGCACACAACAAAATGAACAAAAAAAAAAAAGAAGAGGAAGGATGTGTGTAGCCCATGAATGTAGGGGGGGGGATGAGTGAGTGAGAAATGGGGAAAGAGATGGGAAGAGAGAATGAATGGACAGGAAAGCGAAGTAGTGTTTAAAGAGGAGATGAGGCAGCCGGCAGATTGTAGTAGAGGAGGGAGTAGCCGGCAAGTCAAAGTAGGGGGAGAGGAAGCCGCCTGTCGGATCACTGCAGGGGAGGAGAGGAAACAGTGCAAGTGCTAAATAAGCTAAACAGGAGACAGCAGGTTTGAAAAAAAAAAAAAAATTAAAAATAGAGGAAGCAACACAGGTGAAGAAGCGAATTAGTTTCCTATGGAAGGCTGGGACTGGGAGGAAGTATTTTAGCTGCATAAGAAAGTGGTAACCGGTACATTGGGAAGGGGAAGAGACAACAGCTTAGGTTTCAGCTTGAGAAGCAATTAACCTGGTGATGACAGCCAGTGACTTGGGACCATGCACAAACAAAGTGGAAGCAGAGTTATGTACAGAAAGGAAACCTCAAGTTGGAGAGAATCGGGCAGGAAAAGAGAGCTTATGAAATGTTAAGCAAGGTAGATAAACCAAGGGCATGACATCATTAAGGGACCAGTGACAGCTGTGGAGAGACTTATAAAATGGCCTCTAAACTATTTCTCTTTTTAAGAACCACTGTTAAATTAATTTTCTGTTTCCTCCTAAAATACTACTCGGTTTAGCCTACTTTGTCATTTTATTGATTGATATTAGGGGACATCAGTACTGTCTATTACATACGTTACTTCACCTTAATGTGTTTGAAGCTTTTTAGAAGATTGGTGGAAGTGCTTCTAGATATGGAGATGTCCTGCAGAAGTGCAATTGGATGCGGCAGAGTGCGTCCCATTATAAGGATGAGAACTGATCTCAGGCAGCTTAGAGGTGGCGGAAAATCAAGCACTTTTGTGGGGAGATTAAGGCTGCCTCCCCTGCTGTAAATACAGCCTCTCCTGCCCTTCATCAAACTTAAATAATCACAGCACACAGAATGTTTTTTCCTGCATTTCATTGCAAAATCAGTTGCGCTTATGCACTAAATCTGCACTTAGCAAGAGATGCCCGCGATCAGCCCAACTACTCCCATCAGACAGAACAAACACCATCACAATGTCCTAACAAATCCATGAGCTCCTCCTAAAAATTAAGTGCTCTTGTACAAAAAGAAGCCATGTGATGTCACAAACATGCGATGCGGTTCATAAAAGACTTTTAATGTCTAAAGCGATGCGGATTTATGCCAAGCATCTGAATAACGTGTCCGTTCTGCTTGCTGTGACATCACTGACCACATCAATGTGCCAAGTCACCAAACTGCAGTCTGCTCAAAGTATATATGTTACCTAGGAGACTGCAAGCTGATCAACTTGGTTCTTACTTCTGCCACAGAGATATGCAAAATAAAGTAGAGCCTGCATCCTAAGTAGCTACCTAAAATGTACAGATGGAGCAGGGTCCGTTAAGCCATTTATTACCAAGCACACCAATTGTGCCATCTGCCTCTAACTGTCCCATACACTTCTAGACAATTACGTCAGGCTGAGAGGCTGTAACAGAGGAATCCAGGACAGTTAAGTTAATAAGGCAAGTGCTTGATGTGTATAAGAGCAATGTCCCATATGTAAGCTTACAGCAGCGAAGTGGCACAGATGCTGGACACCTATAGTTATGTACAACTGTATACCTCTTGTTATTCCAGGAATACAATTTAGGCCAATAACTCATACTAATGTGAAATATTGAATTCAGCTGCTCAAAGTTGAAGTGTTGCAGCAGAACCTCTACTAGCAATGTATCTCCTTCCTCTATTGTATATGAAAGGGAAAGCTCTCCGGGACAAATTTCTACAGGGTATAAAACTTATAAATAAAAACACAGGGATACTTGCAATTCTTTTGAAGTTTCGCTGCCACGTTACAACTTGATGAATGACATCAATCCTAAAAAAAAAAAAAAAGGCAGAGGGTATGTAAGTATGTACATACATTTTATCACACACACACAAACATTTATAATCATGTGATAAAGGTACACCCTCTTCTGTGTTTTCACATATCAGGACATGATAAACAATCTCACCAAGTCCTAAAGTGTGACAGATCTAATCTCATGTGATTATTTATAACCTAAAACCAATTTTACTTTGTACTTATTAATTCAACAAACAAAGAAGCCATTGTGCTGATGCTATGTGTGAAGTAAGTACACCCTTACTGCCTCTGTATAATTACTGAAGGTAATTAGAGCCACGTGCAGCTAATCGAGGGCACTGCATTGTGTCATCAGAAAGTGCTACCACCTCTATAGAAGAGCTGTTTGGTTAGGAGCTCCCAGCATTGTGTTGCCACACCATGCCAAGGAGAAAAGTGATCTGCAATGATCCTGAGAAGCAGCTGTTCTTGCTTTTTAGTCTGGAAAGTGTTATAAGGACATTCCTAAATTATTTTAATTCCATCATTATACAGGGAGAAAATTGATTTACAATTACAATACTGGGAAAATCCTAGGTTATTTAGCTTGTGCCAATCAGTGACGAGTGTCCACGGTAACTACCAGTAATTACTACACATGGAGGAAACACTTATTGGGCTACACAGCAGACCCTTCCCCAGGCCAGTTAAGTCTACCTTTGTTTGCCTTATTGACAGTGTGGCAAGGGTGCAGTCCTGGCATCACTATACTTTAGGCGGACAACCTACAGACTTTTCCAATGATTCAGCGAGTCCACAGTAGCGGATTGATTCCTCCTTCACAGCCACAGTCCACCAGCAACTGTGATAATCTGATGACCCTTCAGCGTCATCTATAAATACCTCTCATTCTCCATAGCAGCGATCCTTATACCACCCCTGGTCCCATGGTAGGTATAGAGGTGGAGCAAGCTTTGTATGAAGGCTATTGGAAACCCATATCTGAAGGGGATGACTAGGATATAAGGTTTCTGCCCCATGTCCCCTATGTTTAATGCTGAGAATGGCTCTACTTGGTCTGGAATAAAAGCACAAAGGGATCCCATGGTCAGGGCACAATGACCGATGACCAGCTTACAGATGGAATGGTGAGGTGCCTAAACAAAACATCAAAATTTTGGAATGGCCAAGTTACTTTCCAGATCTGAACTTCATGGAGATGCTCTGGTGGGATCTTTAAGGAAGCTGTTCATAAACGAATGCCCTCAAACATCACTGAACTGAAGCAGCCTTGTAAGGAGGATTTGGGCAAAATTTCTCATATGCGATGCAAGAGACTGAAAACACATACAGAAAATGAGGACTTCAAGTTAATGCTGCAAAAGGTGTTTCTACAAACTCCCGATTCATAAGGAGTTCCACACATGGCTTATTGTTGGCTTATTTGTTCAATAAATAATGACAACGTAAAATATTAGCATAGGACGGATGTAAACAGGTATCTGACCTGGGAGGGACATTGAACACATCAGGATGTAGATGGACCAGACCTTGTAGCTCATCCTCTGGGTGACGACTTAGAGACTCCAACCAAACTGTGGTGGGAGACAAGTGGGAGGGTACCGGAATCTTACACGATCGCAGGACAGGTTTAGAGAGGTCCACAGGTGGGCGATGAACTAAAGCATTAGGGGGAAAATGGAAAAGATTAATAGCATATTTTTCTAGAAATATTTCTGCTTACACAGCACTTGTTCAGGTACAGTTTTGATACCCAACAGAGCTTACAGTCAAGTTTCCCCATGACTGGGACTCTAGGAAACAAAGTTCATTCATTTTTTTCTGTTTGCTAAACAAGTATTTATGGGGATACAGCCTTCAATTAACCAGTAATTAGTGATATCAGCGACAAAAGGTGTGACTTGTTACTTGTGAGGTTCATCCCTGAAAACGGGCTGGCTGCACTGAGCGTAGGTGACGGGTTCGCCGGAAAAAGAGTTTTACTCAATGTAAAAGTTTTACTGATCTGTAAACTCTCATCTATTGCAGTAATGTAACTGACAGCGGGAGAAGGAGCTTCTTGGACTCTCATACGGTCAGAGTACTAGAAGCTCCAAGCTTCTCCCGATCAGTCACCTTACTGCAGTAAACCAAAGCTATGCAAACCAACAGTATTTACATTTGTAGCCTACAGAAAATCTGACACCTTTCTGTGTCCATAGTAATAATGCATTATTGCTTAATGCAATAGAACATTATTATATAAATATTTCAGTGTCTCCCACAGCCCATTTCAAAGAATCATGGCACTAACAGATTACAATGAAGGTGCAAACTGCAGAACAGAGACGTAGTGAATCCTATTTTGGAAGTTTGTCATCAATTAAAAAAAAATATGCTGTATATTTTAAGAATCATTTACGTACTTTTAATAGGTCCATCTTTTAGTCCAGCTGGTAGAATAAGATTTGGAGGAATGGCAGGTTCGGATGTGGAAGAGGAGAAAAGCTGCAAGTAAACACAGTAAAGATTATGAATGCCAACAAAATGTATTACTCATTCAAGTCAATTGCACACACTCATTATGGAGTTCTCTAACAAAAGTGTGAATTGTGGGAACAAATGGCACAAGCCTTCCTACTTACCAGGATTTATTTTACATTTAACAATTCTCTTTAGCGTTCCCTGGTCCACCTTACAGTAGAACCATTACACTGCAGTACACAATGAAGTGCTTTTAGCTTAGACAAGTATCACAACATAGGATTTAGGTTCATGATACCATCAATGTTTAGTGAACTGACCCTAGGTGTAATATGCAGTAAGCACAGATCTACAATACCAGTGTATACTACACTCCTACAATCAGGGAAAGATAGCCACATTTAAACATCATGTATTTCCAGCCCGAGACCTGCAGCATTCTCAAATTGTCAGAAGACCTCGTAGTGACGTAAAACATCCATCTAGAAACACTGTGCGCACTAAAACCGCTGCGCCCCACAGGCATCTGACAGCTCCATAATGCAGTGAGTTTTGGGGGGGGGGGGTGGGCTGTTTAAAACAGCAGTTCAGCACCTGCCAAATATTCTGTCCTGACTTGAAAAGTCATAAACATGTCTGTATATATAAATTGTGTTATTAGCTAACAGACCGCACAGTTGTCTTTGTACTCAGATGCTTTTGAGCATCTTTCAGCAGTCTTACAATCTTGATTCACAGAACTAGTAAATATAATTATATATATATATATATATATATATATATTATATATTCACACACCATACCAGTTGCAGTTTTCTTCAGAGAATGGAGATACATTGATTAGATCTGCTAGTACTAACACTGCTATACAGAAGACTGATCACCCCCTCCAATAATCAGTAGTCTTGCATCACTGACCCTTATCCCGGCTCCTCTCCTGCAGCAGGTCAGCAGGAGACTCCTCAGCATCATCCTGAGCTCTTCTCCCTCTCACATGAGAGCAGGAAGGTCACTAGACAGCATGACTGCCGCACTTCCGGCGCCCAGCACTGCACGCTGAGGCCGACGCTGCCAGGTTCTCTTGCCCACATCGCGCGTCATTACCGGAAGCCCGAGCTACGCATGCGCAGTGTCCAATGTGTTTCATTCTAAGAGAATAAATGAAAATGGATAATTAAATAAGGCTCCTAATCGGTCTGTGTGACTCCCTGTGTTACACAGGAGCGTTTATAGAATGGAAATGTGATAAATACGCCGAAACCAAGCGGAATCTCTCGCCTATATAATAGGCAGCTGTGTCTTATTGCCAGGGACAGTCTTAGGTTTTAGAACATTGTCCCTGTACAGTTCTGTCCTTATTTTTAGGAGTAGACCAACTGCACTATAAAAAAAAAAGTTAGTTTTCAGCGTTTTTTATATTGGTTTTTACTCTCTGGGGTTTAAAAGTTAATATTAATATAATATTAATAATGCAAAAAGTATGTTATTATCAAAGTTAGGTGACATGATGACCATCTTCAAAATTTCACTCAAAACACAATGCTTTATAACTATACATAAATATATTAAGAGAGGGGGAGACTTCCATAGTGCATGAAAGACAATACTTTAATAAATAGAAACTTTTAGAATATTAGAAAAAGCCACTGCCAATGCGTTTTTCATTGCAGGATAATGTTTAGGTCCTCCCGCGACAGACGAAGTCCTGCGACAAAACACATTTGGGCATGACCTTGTGCAAGTCTTGAAGTTTGGATACTTTTCAGCATGGTGCAGATTCCACCAGTGTATAAAGTTTTCTAATAAAATATATCCAGTATGGGTTTATATGTATTAAGGTATTGCACTCTGGAGTAACCTCTTTTTTTTCACAGATGCTGAGATCAGACAGTGTAATGGGGGTCTGCAGACCTATGTTAGCCGGTCCTAGTGCTTGATAGTGGAATCCCAGCTGAATTAATAAAGGAAGCTCACCCCAGAGATAGGCAACTTGTGACCCTCTTGATGTTGTGAGACTATTAGTACCAACATGTCTCAAGGGTTGGTCAAGGTGCTGAGAATTGTGATTCCACAACAGCCATAGAGTCGCAGAATGCCTAAGACTGGCAGAGTATCAATGCTGACAATAATCACTTTCCTCAAATACATTATGTAACACCTCTCTTCCTAGGATTAAGGCGCGTATGGCTATGAGTGTGTGTGGGTATGTTTCAGTTCCTGGCCCACTAGTTTATTTTTATTCTCGGTGCGCAGTGCCTCCACCTTGGTCTTCAGACAGTAAGCTCTTTGCGGGGTAATGCTCTTGTACAGTGACACCAAATGGAGACCAAGGAACTCTGCCCCCTTACTCTCAACCCCAGGCTCGAATACAGAAAACACACAACCCTCTGAAGCTAGCTTTAGAAACTACCGGCAAGTTTATTTCTAGAGTGGTTCCCCAGGCTAGTTTCTATTTTAGAAATTTGCATAACAAATGCACATTTAAAAACAGTATATCAGCTCACTAACCCTAAACGACAGATTAACCTTTAGCTTATCATAGAATAACACACAGTTCTTAATGTCCGAAACACTAACTTCAGCGATACATCTGCATCTTAACATTATTCTAGAGAACAGTTCACACTAAACAGGGACATGTAAAAACACGGCAGTTGAAACCAATATAACTTTCACATATAAACAGGGCCGGATTAACCATAGGGCTAACTGGGCTACAGCCCAACGGCCTCTGGCATCCAGGGGGCCCTTGAAAGTGCTCAGCAGCATTATTGATCGGTCGGGGGCGCCCCGGCCCGATCAGTGCTGCTGAGCACTTTCAGTGCGGTCCTTTCCCAACGCGCTGTAGTCTCCTTACTGAGGAGATCTCGAGAGTCTCACTCTCACGAGATCTCAGTAAAGAGCGTACAGCGCGCCGGGGAAGGAGGTAAGTGCTTTGGGGGCGGCTCGGATCACCGGGGGGGGGGGGCCCTCGCGGGGCCCCTGGGCTTCCTTAGCCCAGGGGCCTCCGTTCCCTTAATCCGGCCCTGCATATAAATATGATTGACCAATATATAGCAATATGCAACACACATCATAAAGTGCATTTGGTATTCATATCTATAGGCTCAATTTGTTACTTTTCAGTAATACAATATGAGTTTTCAGTAGAAATAAAATGGTAACTGCAATACTCCTATGTTAGAGATCCCTCCAGCAAGCAATAATAAAATAGTAATAAACACAGATTTCTCGGATGCTTGTCACATGTAGCAGAACTCCAGCTACTCTTCAGTGGTTTTCATAGCAATACCGAACTCTTATAACTAATTTCTTATATGACTCAGTCTATAAGCTTGGCTAACTATCCATAAACTTACCCTTTAAAATGTAACTCAGTCCCGGAACAAGGGTATATATCATTAATCTTCAGGACTTCCCACCTGGTCCCTGACTAAACTAATATGTACATTTTGCTCAGTCTTTCTAGAAAAAACAGGAAGTATAATAAAACTAAAGGGTACTTATCAATATATTGCTTCAGGTCCAGTTTCAGGCAATCTCTTCAGGATCGGGGTACCGGTATTTAAAGTGCTGTGAAAGACGTCTTATCTCTCACTTGTCAGCTTTAATAATGTAGTTTGTCGCCTCCTATGGAGCAGAACAACCAAGACCAGCTTAGCGTGGAAACCAATGAATATAGTATCCGAAGATGTACCACACGCGGTTGTACCTGTTGCACATTTAGTAGCCAGGCCAGATGCCTCTTCTCCTATTGATTTTCTAATTCGCATTATATTTGTTGTTTGATTTATGTAACTTAATCGTTATACTGTTTAAAACATTGAAAATCTTCCTAATAAAATATGTTTAAAAAACAAAAAAATAATAATAATAATGTAGTTTGTCTTGCTTCTGGTAATGTGATTTCTTTTTCCCATTCTGCTGGTTAAATTTCAGCCAGCTGCTGTCTATGTCGCTCTATTCAGTCTCCTCTTGTCTCTCTCTTCTCCGTTCCAGCTTCCCACTTCTGCCTCCTGTCCGTTCCCTTGCTTGTCACTTTCTTCTTCTTCTTCTTCTCACTTCCAGCCTTCTTTTTCTCTGGACCCTTTCTTCTAGGCCAACCGCTGCACTTCACTGCCAGTTTACAGTCATTCCTCTCACCTGTCACTTTTCCCTCACTCCCTTGGTCTCAGTGAAGTCACTGTGAGCAGAGCTTTATCAGTCTCTGACATTAGTGCACATGTGCAGGCTATCATGTCCGCGGCACTACATTTATTTTATTGTTAAAGGCATTATCCTGAACCTAGTCCCTCTGACATTGTAAGAAAATATGACTCTTAAACTGTCACCCAGGATTAGCCCAATCACAAGCAGAAGCGCAGAGTCTAACATGTCACCGTTCTTCACCAGCTCACAGCCCTCTTCCCACGTTCCAGGAACGTGGACCCAGGAGCCAATTGGAGGGTCAGAACAACGGGTTGTAAACGGGGTGTTAGTGACTGTACAGAATCAACAACAGTTAGAATGGTCAGGACAATCCAAGGTCACAAGCAAAGGTTCAGAAATAGAAAACAAGCCAGAGAAATGGTCCACAGGGATTCCCAATGGAGAAAATAGCACACCGAGCGCTGGTGCAGTGAAGACTTAATGCTCTGGCACCATATTGTGCTCAGGGGCTGGTTTATATACTATAGATAGTTCGACTTGAGTGGGTAAGATGTGATCAGCGGTCTGCGTTTCTGCTCTTCTGCCACTAGGGGAAGCAGATCCAGGGGAAGAGGAGGCTGCCCAGCAACGAGACCCACCAGAGAAGGAGTACACCCTAGCAAGGAAGCCAGCCCCTGACTCTAGGGCTGGTGCCTGACCCACCAGGAGAGGGGTGCAGCGGATTCGGAAAGTGAGCCCTGGGCTCTGGGTTCAGCATACGACACATAAACTGTACAGCACTGTGCACTATCAGGTGATAAGGACCACGACAAGAAACCCATTTTATTCACAGCTTATTTAGTTGCTAATAATTCTTGGTTGAGTTGAGTCAGTAGCTCTAGGATTGCAAATGCACAAATTGTATATTTTTCTCCAGGAACATGCAGAAGCCTGTAGAAGAGTTCATCTCGAAACGCGTTGTCTTAGACACCTACCATTGTCTTGGCTCAAGTGTTTTGTGATCTGTCAAGACACATGTGGACGGTGGGGTGGAGAGCAGCCTGTCATATATTCTTTATGCTGTGATACCTCCGTATTTATTGTAAGCGCAAGGTATGTTAATTTTATGCTTTGTAAAAACAACGCTTTATCTATTAGAGTGTCGTTCGAAAATCTGTGACTCATCCACCTTGTGACGGTGTATTGCTGAATTTCCGAATTAGGATCCATTAAAGCTGAAGTTTAAATTTATGGATTTTTCTGGATTTTCCAAGTAGTAGTTTTACGAAAACACTGTGTATTCATCAGCCATTATTTACAATGAGGTGCCATTTGCACCATCCAGGTGCAGTCCATATGGGTGAACATAAACCAATGTAATAAAGATATACAAATGTGACCCATGAAATAACAAGCTTGGTGTATCCTTACCCCCGTGATCTTATATATTACATAAATGAGGTTCTAATAAGAAGTATTATAGGAGAAACAAAAAGGAAATGTACAATTTACTAAGAGTTTGGTCCTAAAGTCACAAAACCAAATGATAGTTTACCATGGTCACTTTATGCCAGATTTCTTCAGGAGTAGTATATGCGCAGAGGGACGTCCAAAAAGCAGAATTGGGTGGCAAGCAAAGGCCAAGTACAGTAAGGACGTATTCATGTAAATCCAACCAATGTGGATTTGGACACAGGAGCATATGCTGCTGTCTGGAGGCTTCTCTCGTGCTCCACTCCTGGTGCAAAATACTCACCAATGATGGCGATGATCGGCAGCCGCTTCTGATTGGTTGATTGCGCCTGGGCCCCTCCCACTGATTAAAAGCAAAGCATTAGTGCATTATATGAAGTCGTGTCTATTCACATTACTTGACTGATATTTGCATTCGAACCACAGCAGGAAAGAAGATTCCCAAATAAAAGGGGATGACAATGAATGTTTGTGTTTAATTTAATTCATTTTGTACTTTTATTTTGTATTTGTGTCTGTTTTTTAATTGTATTTTACATGGTATATACAACTTTCTCATTTATTAATAACAGTCTCCAGGCACTATTCTCTTATGTATATGAGTTTTCATTACAGTTATATTACGTACAAACTGGATAATGTGACTTTTACCACTAACTCCAGCAAGCCGCATCGCTATGCTGTTATTACTCCTGGCGTAAAACTAGCGCATATGCTACTGACGCATCTTGAGATGCGTCCAACTAAACATATACCGAGAATTGCTGGGGGTTACCAAACGCATTTTACATTTTGGAAATAGGGCCATTGATCTTTTGTGAATGAAGTGATTCGATCTTACCACTAGAGGGCACCATGTCCCTACTCATTCTACAGTAGTAGTAGAGCCCTTGTAAACTAGTCCAATGCTCTTGACTTGTTCCTTAATAATGTAAATGTCTGAAATTACACAAAAATGTTTTTCCACTCATCTAAAGTTTTTAGTAGTATATTGTGTCTTTAAAGATACTAGTTCAAAAACAATATTATATTTCAAAGAGAACATACTAACACTCACAAATATGTAAAAATGTCTGTAATTTGGTGTAAATATAGATATTTATTAATGCTTCTGAAAGTAATTCTCTCCATTACTCCTTAGTATGAAGGTGGTACTGTTGCTATTGCTGTCTGCTGAAGGCCTTTGTACTTAAACCCTGGTCTGTTACCACAAATTATGCATATGTATGTACCAAAATAAATCATACTTGTCAACTTTCCCGGAATGTCCGGGAGACTCCCGAAATTCAGGTCGGTCTCACGGACTTCTGGGAGAGCTGGCAAGTCTCCCGCATCCCGCAATTGCAGGGCCACCTTGCCGCGTTTGTCTGCGCCCCGCCCCATCCCGCCCTCTAGACACGCCCCTCTCCCGGACAGACCTTGCCAGAAGTCGGCAAGTATGAAATAAATATGCGGGGACAACACTTAATGGTCTTTACCCTCATGCTGGAATGGAAAGGAACTCTACTAAAATCATGCCTGTTTTTCTTTTGAACGGCACACAGGAATATAGAAGTTGATGTATTGTGTAAGACCCAGTGTCGTACACACACACACACACACACACACACCTTTGTGGTAAACGCTGCTTCCTATAAGACAGTATAATTTCCTGCTGTGTCTTCCAGGAGAGAAATTCCTAGCTATACATGGTAATTACCAGGTTACAAGCCATGTGAGGGTACGTACACACAGGCAACTACCCTGTGTCGTTGTTCATGCTTCCATATATGTGAAGAATACAAGTGGTCAGTTTGTGAAACATCTGAGCACTAGTGAATCAACGACCCATTCACTCTCCTCGCTCATTTGAAAACATTTATCTATGTTTCTCACGTGAATTTTTTTTTTCTCCTTACCACATCCTTTCTACACAATATCTCTCCAAAATTACTCATTGTAACTTTAGCTGACCACCATTACATTGTTTGGTTAAAAAGAAACAGCGAAAGGATAACTACACCCAAAATTTAGTTTTGGGTGGTATTAGATGACCTCAACTAATATAGAAAGTTTGACCTACAGATGATTCAGCGGCTCCCCGGATGCATCTAATAGTTCGAGCAGGAGATCCGACCTACTGGTCAGCTGGGCATTATTATTTGGAATTTCAGAGCCCCGTTATACTATTAGTTAGTGGTGGGGGGACTTTGACAACCTTGAACAAGACCTGGCAGTGCAGGAGGGAGGATCTCCTGTCCTGACCAATAGATCCATGAGGGATTCGCTAAATTACCAGGTCCACCAAGTGCTGACAAGTAAATCTTTGTTTTTTATTTCAGGACACCTAAAGAAATACTTCTGGGTGGAATTAGCTTTAAAATTGACGTAACATGTGCCTGTCTTTTCTACCTGAGGACACCAGGGAGTAAATGTATCAAGCTGAGAGTTTTCCGGTGGGTTTGAAAAGTAGAGATGTTGCCTATAGCAACCAATCAGATTCTAGCTTTCATTTTGTAGAATGTACTAAATAAATGATAGCTTGAATCTGATTGGTTTTTCAAACACGCCGGAAAACTCTCAGCTTGATATATTTACCCCTAGATGGTCGTAGGAGTCTTCACTGGAAATAATGTCCTAGTGTTAAAACAGTCTGTAACACATGGTTGTTTCTACAGCAAAGTTGTGTTTTTTCTTATGCATATTTATCTTTGTGACCAGGGATTCCTCTTCACTAAACACCTTAACAGGTAGAGGTGCCGTCCATTCTAAGCGTGGAATATCCTGCTCTTTGGCCTTTGTGTACAGTCACCTGCCTACCGCATTAACAAGTTCTCAGTCATAACTGCAAACAATCCTGATTGTCCTGAGATGCTCCCAATATTTAGTGGCCAAGTTGGCTATGACCTGCCAGAAAGGGGTATGGCCTCACCTGATGTGTGCAGGATTACAGGGGGAGGATCGGGGTCTGCGTACAAAGTACCTGGGCCCAGGTCTGCTTTAGTTTATAGGTGGGGAGAAATGGGGAGCGAGCCTTGAGGCCCCCACAAACTATTTGTCCCATTACTTGGACAGAATATGTGGGCAGTTTAGTGCGTGGAGCTTGTGGCTTCCAATTGGCGCACACAATCCCAGACCCTGGGCTGCTCATGTAGCTGCACCCGCCTGTTAGTCTGACCCTAAATCCTGTTGTTCGGTCGGACCGTCAGGCAAGCTTTATTCTATGTAGAGTGAAAATATTTGCCCCTGACACTGCTATAGAAAGACAGTTCAGTCCCTATCGGCTGGATTTTTTTTTTCATTGCAAACACTGCCATACTGACCCCTGAGAAACTACAAGTGGCACCATTGTTGTTTACTGTGACGCACGTGCTCACAGGATGTGAGGGAATTGTTCATCACATTGGTCACTTTCTCAGGAACTGTTACTTTTTTACATTCTTTGTTATTTTTTTGCTGATTTGATCTTTTTTTCAGGGCTAAATTTAACTGTGTTTAGAAGCAAGCAGAAGTACCCTTTTCCTCATTTTCAGGATGGGCCCTCCACTGTCTCCATTCTGTAAACAGACGGTCTCAAGGGAACAGGGAGCTTTTGTTAACAGTTTCACCACTTAACCCTTTCACTGTGCCCCGGTTGTCTTAAGGGAAATAGCCATACTTACCGAGGTGCTGTTGTGGAACCACGCTGGTCGTCGGCCTATGGACAGTAGTCCATTTATTGTGGAGTTTGTTTGTCACATCGATTTGTGAATGGTTTCATCTGAGCACAGGCTGTCAGTGCCTGCTGGAACTTACAGTTCCACAACAACTGAAGAGCCAAAGGTTGGTAATAGTTTGTTTTTTTCGGCAAAACAATTAAAAAATATGTTCAAGCATAAAAAAGTCCTGGAAAAATGTATTCAGGGTAAAAAGCCGTTTATGTAGTAATAAAAAAAACAACATTTTAAACTACCTTATTTGCAATTACACTTATCAAATAATCGTCTGTGAGCAAACATTTACCCTTTCGTTTCACAGGATGAACTGGCCAAAATCCAAATAATTCCGAGCCATGCTGGATCTTGTCATTCATCGCTTGCCAAGACCATCCGGAATAATTACAAGTTATTCAAAAATATATATCGATGGGAAAAAAATTCCTACGGTAGCGCTAAACAGTATATTTATGTCATGAGATCAGGGTACAGACGCTGTCTCCTGGGGTAGACCGGAGCACTTTTCCACACAGCAGACATAAAAAGTCACAGCCGTTCTATGTTCTCGTACAACCGGCCTCAGCTAGTTTTATTAAAGAGGAAACCAGAATAAAACAAGAAACTAAATCCTGGTCTGTCTGGCTCTAACTAAGGCTGGGTACACACTACAGGGTTATCAGCTGATTATCAGGACAATCACACAATAAACGTTCGGCCCAATATCTCATCAGTGTGTATTATTATTATTATTATTATTATTATTAATTTTTATTTATAGGGCGCCACAAAGTATCCTTAGCGCCGTACAAGGACAAACAATGGCACAGTGCAAGGTGAAACAGCACAGTACAAGTAATAGTAAGCACTATAACTCTGGGGGCTCAGGCACAGCATGAAAGAGAGGGAGGGAGGGGAAAAGTGAGTATAGGCAGGTAACTATGGCCCAAGAGGGTGGGCACGGATGACAGGTAAAGAGTCACTGAGGGGAGCGGAGAGGAGACAGAGGGCAGAGGGACTGAGAGGAGGTGAGCTGAGTAGCTGGAGAGCGCAGTTAAAAGTGATGGAAACAGGAGGTAGGAGAGCCCTGCTCAAAGGAGCGAGCAATAACACAACAATGAATGATTATCAGTCCAAAGCACATTGTTTCGTTTTATTTGAGTTTTAAACCGGACTGAAAATGTCGTTCAACGCTGGAGCAATGTCGCTCCAATTCTGCGGGTTTGAAAAAAGTGGAGATGTTGTCTATAGCAACCAATCTGATTGATAGCTGTCATTTATTTAGTGCATTCTACAAAATGACAGCTGGAACTTGATAGGTTGCCATAGGCAACATCTTCACTTTTTCAAACCCGCAGTTTAGTAAATATACCCCCTAATGTTCAGCTCATAAACAGACTGCAGGTAGCAAATTTAGTTCCCTTTTAAGCAAGTAGCAGATTTCTCTCTCCATGGAGGATTCCAGTTGCTCTTTGTAATGAGAGCAACTGACTGAGCAAACTGGAAGCCTTTTAAACTACACCTTGCAAGTGCAGCTATTAATTAGCCTGCTGTCTGACTGGCAGATCAAAAGACTCGGAATGGGCCCAATGAATGGAGGCCCTCCCACTCTCCCCATTCACTCCAGGGATGCCCTTGATCCGGCTCTTACTTGAGCCCAAAGATTGTGGAAAACTGTCTTTCAAATACCAACAATTCCCCTGGATTTAAAAAATATCGGATTTCAGAAACCTGGGACCTATATACAGTCCATCAATGACATATGTGGTACTTCTGTCCCACTGTATTAACTGCCAGATCAAACAATGAGGATATTACCAACCTAGCACAGAAAAAATATATATACAACCAAAGGATTAGTGATAAAAATATATTATACACATATTGTTTTATTATTATTTATTAAATTCAGAGTTGTTGAGATTCAAGAATCAATCATTTAAATATTTATTATGATATAACATAAAATAATATATTTCAAACCTGGTTTCAGTAATTCAAATTAACCAACATCAATGAATTAGCAGTGAAATGTCTGTCCTAATCTGCACTCTTTGAAAAAACTGTTTTATTTATATATATATATATATATATATATATATATATATATATATATATATATATATATATATATATATATATATATATATATATATATATATATATATATATATAGATATATATATATATATATATATATATATATATATATATTGCCTGTCACTAAATAAACCATACCACTTAACTGTACTTTTTTTTCTACTGGACAGACGATTTACATATTGGAAAACGTGGAGTTTAATTATTTAATTATTTGTGGGCGGGCCACATAGATTTGGGGCATAGTTGGCAGAACAGGATCGAGATCTGAACTGATCAGTATTGTATGACCTTGGCAGATTGGGGGTGAGGCTTAAAATTTATTTTCTCTTTGGAATGTTGGGATATATGAACAAGCTTGTATGTGTTTTACATCTAGCATGCCTTGTAAGAATCTGGCATTGTAAGAAGCCAGATTTACTCATGAGAATATATGGCTCACTTCTAAGTATCCAGAATAAAACTTATGAATCTGGACTAATTCAAGAATATGGACTCATCCTTTTTTTACTTTTTTAATACGTTTTTTTAAATTGATTTCTGGTATAAAATAAATAGGTTAAAAGTCTCAGATGTGGAATATAGCCCAAACACCATCAAATAAATAATACATAAATATATCATTATAAGCTTTAAACAAGGTATCATTAACATTTTTGTTATAATATACACATTGGTAATTGTAATATAGCTTTGAATACTTGTAAATAAGGATCATAAATGCCTCCCACCGTCTACAGGCTAAATACTTTGCAGGACCACTTCTGCTAGCAGTCGACCATGTTGAGCCAGACGTGCCATACATTAACAGGTTAACTAAGACTAGGAACAGAGGCTTAAGGGCATTATGCCTTATTGCCTAAATAATGGATTCCCTTTGTTCTCCAATGAATCCAACCACCCTTCCTGGAGCCACTCATCGGAGGGTGCCTGCTGCCACTCAAGGACTTGGGGGAGACTCTGTGGCTGTCTTTTGATATACAGGTACCCAATGCAGCAAGGTAGTCTTACCTGAAACCAGCCCTACCCTAGGCCACACCACTATGAGAAACAGATCAGGCTTAAAAGGGGAAGCTCAGCCGTGTTCTCTGTGTTCTTCTTCAGAACAGTCTGACGAGGGGTTGCAACTCCCGTTGGACTGGACCAGGATTGTGTTGGTGTGTGAATCTCCATGTCTTAATGAACCCAGTTACTTTGTGTACCTACCAAAAGCAGTAGGACATTGGACTTGGTCTTTGCCCAGCTGGCAGGGGAGTGAACAGTGTGGCTCAGTAACTGGCATAGCATTCTGCAGGACCAGGACAGGACTCTATGAATTCCGTGAATATAGCCCCTTTAGGGGTTTTAAGTGATTCCAAGCTCAGAAGGGTAATAGTTTTTTCTTAGTAAGCACATAAGGCTGCCTAGGGGCAAATCAGCCAGTCTGACTGGCAAAAGAGCTAAGCAAGTGGATACAAGGCTTTTCCATAGCATAGTTGTAAACATTTCTAAACAGCTTCCAGGGACACTTTGCTGCTGAACTGTCACAGCTCAGCACGTCACACTAGACTCTGGGGGGAAGTGGAGTACTGCAATCCTCATATGACAAATTAATAACATCCTCATTTTACTCCTCAATAAATATTAAATTATCAAAGCCCAGGAAATAAGAATAGATGGTCAGAACTGTATTGAAGATAGACAAAAGGAGGACTTTTATGGACCAGTCGTTCAGTACTGAAAAACAGGGACATTTCCAGGGACAAATCTTTAAAATCTGAGACTTTCCTTGAAGGTTATGGACAGTTGGCAACTATGTGTTGTTCATTATATATAAAGTGAAGAGGGATGAAGTCCGTTCCATGTCTCTAGCTCCTGTTGGTGCATATTCTTAAGTATGGCATTAGCTGCCCCTTGTAAGTCAGATTCGTCGCTCATGTGCTCTTCATCTGGGCAACGGTGCTACACTAAGTATTAAAAAGTTGGTTTTCACTTTCAATGTTTACATCCACCGCCCTTCTACACACTAGTACTTTGGTCGTGGTCTCTCCCATCGGACTTCAACCATTTGTTCTATTCAGCGTAGTCTTGGTTCAAGGTCCTCTGCTGGTCACCTGTGATGTCATTAGATAGGAGAGATCCAATGCATTGAGTCAAAACAATAGTCAGCTCCTGATTGGATGAATGCACAAACATCCAGTTAGGATAGGGCTGTTATTTCAGGCAAGTGACCTTATAAATGCACCTGAGCATCAGAGGGCTATGCTGATTGTAAGTACTGAGTCCTTGTTGTATGGAGCCAATAGTTGTGGTACCAATGGAAGATACCGCACCACAACATGGAGAAAGCGCGAAGGGTTTTAAGAAAAAAAATTATTTAAAGTGACAATTCCCTTAAAAAAAACCAACGTGATCCAGAATATTTTGTATGGGGTAGCATGCCACCTATTGAAAATTATAAGGATATTACAAGTCACCAAAGAGTTCCATGACCTCCAAGTTCTTTTATAAAGGTCACAGATCTCCAAGGTGACTTCTAATATCCATAACAGTTTACATCAGAAGGTGCATCATTCCTTACAATACACAATTTTACCAAATGAACACTGAAGTGATGACGTCAGAACTCACTGATTATAAGCAATGACATAAGAACTCATTATATAGGCATATATTATTTACAGGAGTTTATACATATAGTAGCATCATTTGTGTATTATAAAATAAGAAACCAGTTTGCTAGCAATTGTTACACACTGTGATATGTGACCTAGATTCCCTACTCGAACTTGATTTCAATAATACTTAATGCAACAGTAACGCACAATATGTGTCTGAATCTGCAGTTATATAGAGAGCATAGACAGAATGATGATCCATGACCTTTTGACATTTGTAACAACAATATCTCACATTTGGAATGAATGAATACATTTTACTGTGATATAGAACTTGCCAGCGCTACAGAATATGTTGGTGCTATATAAATAAATGATGATAATGATGAATACATTTTACTGTGATATAGAACTTGCTGATTCAACATTCCAACAAAAAAGAAACAACAGTAAAGTCTGAGGGGCCTGTTTATCAATAATGAGCAATATGGAAGATTATCTGTCGCTGATTAGCACAGCAATAAAAAGATCTATCGCCCAATTTACAATTAAAAGGTCACTGAGCGCACAAAACAAAAGAATAAAGGGGAGGAAAAAAATTGCAATAAAAATGAACTTCATTTTGTAAAAAAAAAGTGACTAAATGCTTTTTTTAAATAAGAAAGTATTTTTTTCCTTTGGGGAGTCTCTGCATTCGCCAACCTGAGATGAAGATATTGATAGGAGTACAGTGGCGGTCAGGGCCGCCATCAGGAGGGTACGGCCAGTACTGTTGTGAGGGGCCCGGACAGACTAGGGGGCTCCCTGGACTGTCCGGGCCCCTCAGTATAACTGACCATGCTGTTTCTTCTTTCCGCGATGCTGCAGCTCCGCCTCTTAGGCACTGAAAGGCTGGGAGCGCGGCGTGGTGATGTCATCAGTGTATCAGTGAGCGGGAGCTGTAGCATCGCAGAGGAGAAGGTAAGTTAATTAGGCACTTAGGGAGAGGGGGACCTCAACTGTACCTGGGGGGGAGAGGGGGACCTCAACTGTACCTGGGGGGGAGAGGGGGACCTCAACTGTACCTGGGGGGGAGAGGGGGACCTCAACTGTACCTGGGGGGGGGAGAGGGGGACCTCAACTGTAGCTGGGGGGGGGGAGAGGGGGACCTCAACTGTACCTGGGGGGGGAGAGGGGGACCTCAACTGTACCTGGGGGGGGGAGAGGGGGACCTCAACTGTGCCTGGGGGGGGGAGAGGGGGACCTCAACTGTACCTGGGGGGGAGAGGGGGACCTCAACTGTAGTTGGGGGGGGGGGAGAGGGGGACCTCAACTGTACCTGGGGGGGGAGAGGGGGACCTCAACTGTACCTGGGGGGGGAGAGGGGGACCTCAACTGTGCCTGGGGGGGGAGAGGGGGACCTCAACTGTACCTGGGGGGGGAGAGGGGGACCTCAACTGTACCTGGGGGGGAGAGGGGGACCTCAACTGTACCTGGGGGGGAGAGGGGGACCTCAACTGTACCTGGGGGGGGGAGAGGGGGACATTAACTGTGCCTGGGGGGGGGAAGGGGGACATTAACTGTGGGGGTGGGGACATTAACTGTGTTTGGGGGGAGGAGGGGGATGTTAACTGTGAGTGGGGGGGGAGGAGGGGAACATTAACTGTGATTGGGGGGAGGGGGACATTAACTGATAAGGGGGGAGAGGGGGACATTAACTGTGATTGGGGGAGGGAGAGGGGGACATTAACTGTGATTGGGGGAAGAGGGGGACATTTTCTTTAGGGGGAGGGGAATCTTTACTGTGATGAGGGAGTGGGGGGAATGTACTGTGATGAGGAATAGGGGGCGTATGTATGGCGAAGGGGGACAGGGGCCCATGTATGGGGAGGGGGGCCCTGCCAGATTAATTGGTACTGGGCCCCACAGTTTCTGATGGCAGCCCTGGTGGCCCCACACACTGTACATGGTAAATAGGCTTCCCCTTGCAAAGCCCCCCCGTTTTTTGGAAATAGGTATTAGCCCTAAATCAAGGGCTTTTCTTCTATTGATTAATAGACCCTTAAGTGTCACTAGGGAATTATTTTACCCTTTCCTTATATGACGCCTACATATTACTCAGTGCTTTATGAGCAAAGTTGCTGTAGAATGTCATTAAAATTGAATTTTACAAGGGAACAAGACATTTCATAGAGGTGCAAAGTTCCAGGGTTCCATTCTTACATTCCAGCACTGCACTTGTAAATTTAAATTTAACAGAAATGAAAGTCTATAAATACAAGAGGGATAACATAGGTGTCAGTTAAAACTGCTTTGTGGTGGGTTTGGGTTAGGAGTAAGGATTTCTGCGCGGAAAACTCAAGGCCAAGTCACTCTAGAGAAACACACAGAATTCTTCCCCCCCCAGATGCGGAATGAGGCTAACATTCTACGTTACAGTTTAGAGAACTTCGATCACCTCTGAGTCTCAATAACACGAGCAAGTGATGCTTGTGGCAGCTTGTGAAATACAAAGGGAGTATATAATATAAACTATATAGGGAGGTGCCATATGTTTAAGCAGCTGCCAGCATCAGAGCATTTGGCTGTGGTTTAACAGCTAACTCTTTGGAATAGTGTCATCGGAAGCATAGAGAAGAAAATTTGTTTCAATGTAAGAGGCAATTTGGAGTCTGGGTAATTATATACAGATGCGACAGTCGTGTGCGGGAGGGGAGCAGATCCTGGGACGGTCCCCTTGTCACGTCTACTGTTCCCAGTGCAGATCGATAGATGCCACGTTTGATAAGAAATAGATGACATTTCAGCTATTGCATAATATCCAACCAGCATTCCTCTCACAATACATCCAAGTGGTCTATATGTTTTTGCCAGTGCAATAACGTATCTTAAGTACAATCTCTTGTCTGAATGCCAAGCAGAGGCCGTCTGATTTATCTAAACTTTAATTGCCACATAATTGCTGAAAAATATTTGCTTCAGACAAAATGGCCTCTGTGGTCGGGCTCTGAGAAGATCATACATCTGGTTTGCTAATTACGGAGGGAGCGGGAGAACAGTTGATACGTCTAAAACCTTGAAGCTGTGGCTGTAACCGTTTATAGTGAAATATTGTCCCCTGCCCAGGAAGCATCTGCTGAACACATGAGGATGGGGGGAAATGACATGTATGTGCTTTGTGCTAAATTCTTTTTACACACAGTTTATTCCCTGTGTGTAACATGGGATTTATTTGATGATTGCAATGAAAGATATACTACCCAATATTTAAAATGCGCAAAACTGGGCACTAAAAGAGGATGTACACATTTTGTCTTTATTCAGAGACACAGGTATGCACCATATCAAGTTTTGAGGTAAAAATTAGCAAAGAACTATTTATTGTTTACATCAACAAACACCAAAGTCGTCAACGGCTCCAGCGACACTTTGCTGTCCAACAGGAACATCTAATCTGTTACGCGTGTAACCCAACTCTGGTAGCGAGATCTCTGGGAGGGGGCTCCGTCATGGGGGCGTGGCCCCGCAAATCGCCTCTTTAGGCCCTTCCCCTCCACTAATGCAAAGGGCACAATGCCCATGTATTTTTGCTGGTAATAGGGCTTTTTTTCAGAATGCACTTTACATATAAGGGCTTACTGACAGTATTGTAAATATATTGTGGGGTGGAGGTTATTTGGCACCATCTCAAGACAACATTAACAGAAAGAGAAAAAAAAAAGTTCACTAATTGAGGAAATAATTCAATAAATTATTTTTTTAAAATATTATATTTTACAATGAATGAAGCTATTGCCTCACTCCCAGAAAATATGGGATGGGGAAAAGTATATATTAGATAACTTATACACAGATGCCCACTTTTACATTAAGAAAATAAGCAGTTCTATTGCCCCCCAAACCTTGCTGCCTGAGACAGCTGCCTCATTACAGGCCCAGCGCTGACCAGGAAAGTTTGTGATTCATGGCTGGTTATAAACAGGCGGGGGTGGGAGCTGCTTGAGAAAAAGGACTATTGAATAAAAGCAGAGGACAGGAGGAGGGGGGACAACAGGTATTGTAACGGGAAGGAGGGAATGGGAAGAAATGAGAATGAGCAGATGTAAATGTAATTGAGACCAGACATTGAGCAGATCCCACTAGTATTACTGGGAGCTGTTTTGCTGACAATCCTCGAAGGGGGATAAGGGGGGGTGCAAAGCTTTGGCAGGGCACCAAAACAATTTCCTCTGAACTGTGTGACTCCTTCATCCAGGAGAAATATTACAATGCAGGGGCTCCTGACTGCTTGTATATAAATTAACAGACAGAAATAAAAGACGTGGGAGTTAAATGATTTGTGGAGAAGTTGATGACAAAACAAAAAAGAAAGAAAAAAAATCAGCCACCCCCTGCAATCCTTAAACACACAGGGAGGGTGGTATTATAGTATAAGAAAGACGTAGGTAACCTGTGACTCGTTAGTTGTGGTGGAACTACAAGTCCCAACATGGACTGTGACTAGTGTAAGAGAATGGGAGAGATAAGTGTATGTAGTATTATGCACAGTTAAACTGGAAAATTTAGCGGGCGCTTGCTACAAACTTTCACGTTATCTTGCATCTATCCAGCTATTAAGCGGAGGCCCAGTAATAAGCTGAACGGTCAGACTAGACAGGCAGATAGGCCTTTATCTGCTGTCAACAAGGTTCTATTCTTAGAATGTTCTTTTTCCCTTTACTTCCAGCGACTTGTAAGAGGAAGGCAGAAGACTGAAAAGAAACATACACGATAGTCCTGTTTTACAATATGCAGCTACGGGATATGTTTATCGAGGAAAGATTTATGACTGAAAAGTACTTATCACTGCAATTTAACATTATTATTAACTCAGTGTTAACCTGTCGCTTATCATTGCCATGGGCTATGGCTCACGGCGAAAAATATCCAGAAAGGGTTAAGTATCTCTCTGGAGCCGGCACATGCTCTACACTGGAAGCTTGGTTTGACCTTCCAGGTGCACTGTTAGAATAGAAATAATATACATAGAAGGTTTTATGTCTAAAAATTTAAAGTAGATATTTAATGTAAACCCAACCAACCGTCCGAAAAATAATATTTCTTTTGTGGGGGTTGGTCAATAGCTGTATTTTATTACTTTTTTTAAAGTTCCAGCTTAGAAGAAATAATGCATTGCATCAATACTATATTTTCCTAGTTATTCTATCTGTTAATGCCATTCTGAAATGATGTTATCATGGCATGGGGGAGACCAAGCCATTTCACTGGAAAAAAAAATGACTTTTTGCCCTTTGTCAAATATACCCCTAAATATATAGTTCTCATTGCACTGGTGTGTTATAATTATTACCCTGCCTTCAATCAGCAATGTTGGATTATGGGCCAAACAGTTATAGAGCCGATAATGAATATGAGCCTATTTAAAGAATAATATCTCAATCTAAAACTAATATTTCCCCAGTATACTCCTCCTACTCCCAATGGCTTGGAGAATATTATAAACTTCACTGGCGCCAAATGATGAAGAGATTTATAATTTTAGTCAATATCCAGGGGCGGGCCGAGCCGGCCTGCCCCCGGATGCAATATCGCCTGTTTTTACCGGCGGCCGCATCTCATGACACGGGATGCGGCCGCATCAATGACGCGGCCGCATCGCCTGTCATGTGATGCGGCCGCCTGTGCGCCCCCCCCCCCCCCCCTCCGGGCTGAAATCTGACAGCCCGCACCTCTCAATATCCACAGTTTATTTTCTGTTGCCGTTCGTCTTGGAGAAGGGACAATAACTGACTCCCATCAGTGGTGAGATCTTCCACAATCTGGACGTGAGATCTATGTGGTTCTACTAGTTAGAGCCAGTGGTGAACTATAACAGGGTAATTTGGTGCTGTAGCCAAGGACCCACGGATATACAGAGGTCCAAATCCAGGACCACCATGAAAATCCTGAGGCCAGGACAGATGGCAAGAGCAGGGCCCACCACACTTGTCTACACTCCTTCCTTTCCCATGCACTCTGGCTGACACCCTCAGTTCACACATTTTTCACCAATTTAGTACCCATCCCTGCCCTGACTTCAATCTTGAACCCCACCCCAAGTTACATAGACACATTACACTCTCCACTTGCCATATATGTCTCCCCACCTTCCCCCACCATTCTCCACTTGTCACAAATGCTCCCTCACCCTTCTACCCGTCTAGTACGTCAAAGGATAGATTGATTGCTATAGGTAACACCGACATTTTTACAATGCACCAATTCTCATCAATGTCCCCAGATCTAGTTTGAGTGAGGGGCTACGAGTATATTCCTATAAACTTAGGGTGATGGTATTGCAAAACCCTTTTGGTGGGGGACTTGGCTGTGTGCATAATAAACAATCGGAAAATCGACAGTCTTATATTGCGAACATTAAAGATTTGTGACTGCTTTAGTGAGAGATCATACATCTAAGAAGTGTGTGGAGTGGGAATACTTGGCTTTAGCACTGTCCAGGGTCCATGAAAGTTTCATACCCCCGTCGTTGATGATTTTATGGGGAAGAATGTGGAACTCATCGATGATTTACAGTTGGAAAAAAAAACTAACAAGAAAACAAAGTACGATGTAGAACTGTGCAGATGGCGCTTTACAGAGCAAGTACAGTTGTGTGACCATTAAGAGGCAGGCGGCAGATAATCAGTATTTGTTCACTGCCATTAAGGTACACATTGTGTGTGAGACAGACATGAACGGATTTAATACAGCTAGATTTACAATGAGATTCCCTTGTTGGGAATAATAAATGAGATCAATCTGTTTTATTCTAAAAAATTAGTATATGCAACACGCTATGTTCGAGGGAAATAAGGGCTGGCTATATGATTGTATCAATGGACTGAGTACCAGTCACATGATCGGAATTACTGATTCATTTAACTAGCTGCATAATATGTTTACATTATATACGGTGAAAAAGTTTAGGAACCTGATTATTTATATAGTTACAAACACTAATCTGAAGGATCTTTATATATAGTAATTTTATTCAAATGAATACCCCATTGTATTTGTATCAAATTATTGGATTGCCTAATCGTTATACTTGATTATGAGTATGTAACTCACTAATATACTCATATACTAAAGATGATTGAAAATATATATCATGAAATCCATCTCTTTAATGCCACGCTACATACGGCAGTCATGTGACGTTTTTTGATTGATGATTAGCAGGATATATAAAGACATACCGCCAAGGAGAGAATTTACCTGTGATGAAACCGCCCAGTTTGGAGGCGGAGAAACGCATCAGGGGTGCCGTGGACGAGCTTGGACACACCCATTGTTTTGGACTTCCGTGTATACACGTGTATTTTCAGTCCCAGCTTTCTATGGAGCAATAGAGCCAATACACCCTATTGAGACTATCGATTTCTCTACAGCGACACAGGAGAATTCAATATTAGAGAGCGTTCACCAAGTTCCAGCAAGGAACCTTACTATCATATTGTGGATGTACGTGACTTTCAGCTGCACTATACGTGCCAGGAGCATATGAGCTTCATCAGTGGAATTCTTTACCCACAGCCGGTTTTCTAAAACTGCTTATACCTATAGGAGGAACTGCTCTCTAAATAATATTGCTATACTACATTCTCTTCCCATTAGGGAATACCTGTTTATCATTATATACATCATTTCATATATGCTTGTGTCTATATATGTGTATATATATGCCTATAGAGCTCTGGTGGGCATTAAGGTGTCTAATTGTCCAGCTTGATCCACGGCTATTATACATACATTTTTATGTTCATTATAATATTTTAATATATGTTTTAATAAATTGTATACATTGTATACATCAGCGCCACCACTTTATGTATTTTTTCTGAGATTTACAATGTGTGTAGCATCCCTTGTACCATATGTGGGAGATAAATGTATATTGATGGGGCAAATGTATATAATATGTAAGTGATGAGGAGGTGTCCTTATTGGGTCCTTAGAGGAAATGTGTGACCCTTGCTCAACACTACTTGTAAGAATGAATTTTATTGCCCCTTTGAATAGGCACTGATTACTGGCAGTAACCCCTTCCAGTTATAAGGCGATGTGGTATTGAACCCTGCCACCGGCAAAAAACACCCATTTTTGATGGAAATTGGGTTCTTTACCCTTTAATAAATAGTGTCCACAGCCCAAATAATAAAAGCTTTCTGTTATTTTTTTTTTTCTTCTTATTGACCAATGAACATTGCTCAGTTCATGAATGTAGGGTTATTATGAACGCCTGATTTAACCATTAAAAACAGCGCCATTTCTGTGGCTTCTGCTGGCCGTGAGCTTTACATGAACTCACTTACTCCCAATGTTGTCATTCATTTCCTATGAGTTGATAACATTAGAGGAGAACTCCTCATTCCCAAAAAAAAATCAAAGTAAACAAGTTTAACTACAAATTAATGTTGTTTTGTGGTTATTTTTAATCTACTTAATCTTAAGTACCTACTTTGATCTGCTTCTGTGCCTAGCAACAGTCTCTCTCTCTGTCTCTTGTTTAATTTGGATTCATTTCCCTGAAGGAAACATTGAACAAATGACCCTACCCAGAATCCTTCACCCTAGCACTCATGCGTGGCACTGACCTAATACTGGTTGAGAAGAAGGGAAGAAACATACAAGACACTATGGGAGTTTGAGTGTGGATATACTTATTAATGCACTCCACAGGCTGATCGACACCCAACAATAAATGTTCTTTTTCACAAAATAATCTCTAAAAACTGCCTCCAACCTTTAAGCAGCTGAATCTTTGAACGGTTGAAGCTTTTGTGATATTATGAGGTGCAGCAAATGATGGGTTTTGAGCAAGTACATTAGCATAAAGGGTCAGAGCTTTAGCTATAGTTAACTCCCTTCATTTCTATAAAATAGAAGTTTAGTAATATACATTACATTTAGAAAAACATTTAAATGCTAAAGTGGAATGCAATGAATATTCCCTAATAATAAAACCCCTTTGTATGTAATGGAATGCTCCATTCTCACCGTGCATCATCGCTGAGGTCCACAGCAGAAACAAACGCCCATGTCTGAGTGTATAAAATGACAGAGGAACCTGTTTGGCGCCGAGGAGCGTCAGAAGATGGAGACAGAGAAAGTGACAGTGGGGTTTGCGGGTGAGGAGAAGATGCCAGTGGGGGTTGCGGGTGAGGAGAAGGTGTCAGTGGGGGTTGCGGGTGAGGAGAAGGTGTCAGTGGGGGTTGCAGCTATGGAGACGGAGATAGAGTCAGAGATGGTGCTGGAAGGGCCAAAAAATGTTGGAAAAGTTAAGGTGGGGGGTGGAGATACTCAAGAAGAGCAAAAAGCAAATCCAATGAGCCCAAGAGCGGGGGAGATGATGGTAAAAGTACTGGACCAGGACGACAACGACATTAAAAAAGGTCAGTAGCAGATGTAATGTACCTGTAAAATACTAGTGTAATGGTCTGCAGCCAGACAGGTGCAATATACATCGATACAAAACACAGTGATGCAGATTCCGCACCACGTGGGACTGGGATTGACATAAAAATTTACATACACACGCCCCCCAGGTCGAGGAAATATCAGAGGATCGTGGATCCTTCGGAAGGTAATACACACTGCACAGTGGTAACGAGATTGGTACGAAAATATTAAACGGTACGACCAACCAAATGAGGCGAGAATCGTCCATTTGGGCAGACTTTCGACCATCGTGTAACTGTACACATTAACCAGACTTTTGAACGAGCGGTCGTATGTCGGCAGTTTGAGCCGATTATTGGACGAAAACAGTCTAGTGGGTACCCAGCTTTACCCACTGGAGTTGCCTTTGCGTCAATAAGCACAAATTCAAACAACATGTAAAAAAAGCATATAAACACTATGGGCCTGAGTCATTAAGGAAAGTAAGGCAAAAAAAAGGAGTAAATGTTCTTTGGGACAAACCATGTTACAATGCAAGGGGTGAAAAGTAGTTTGTTATTTTGCAGATAAGTTAAATACTGGCTGTTTTTTTCATCTAACATACAAATACTTGCCAGCTTTATTTTTACACTGATATTAAAAGTTGATCTAGGACATGCCCTTTCCAAAATATAAATCTGTTCCCACATTTGAAATTTACCTCCCCCTCCAATGCACAATGCAACATGGTTTTGCCCAAAGTTACTACATTTTAATGCTTTGCTCTCCTTAATGACTCAGGGCATATTTGTGCATGCATCTGATAAGCGTTTTGTATATGGTTCCTATGTAGATTATACATGCTCTACATGATCTAATGAAGTTGTGAATGCATGGAGAATGCAAGCTCTTTACCCATTATTTTCAATGGTGCTCTACATATAGAAACGCCATTGAAATGAATGGGCCATTTAGTTGGGCAATCTCCTATAATATATAAATCATTTAAAAATCGTGTTCCCCTCAAAATTCCACTTTAGCTAGTGGAACCCACACTTGTTGCCCCGTGTATTACTGAGATTCAACCCTGTCTGTCTAACTTGAGTTGGTTC
Organism: Mixophyes fleayi; assembly: GCF_038048845.1. Classification (NCBI taxonomy): domain Eukaryota; kingdom Metazoa; phylum Chordata; class Amphibia; order Anura; family Limnodynastidae; genus Mixophyes; species Mixophyes fleayi. The sequence continues at coordinate 44,725,552 of NC_134405.1, forward strand.
CCATTAATATAAAGGTTCCCCTTCTATAAGAAAATTAGCTCCACGTTGACAATCCGAGCTTGCTCCTACTATTAACAAGAAAATAATATACCGAGGGCCCCTGTTGTAGTGGAAACCAGTTCAATGGCTCTATGACGGAGGGCCTACAATAAACAAGGTGGTCCCAGCTCCTAGAGACTACCAGTCCAGACGGAAGAGTGCTGGGGCTCTTCCCAGCATCCTAATCATGCTGTCTATGGGTGCTGGGGAAATAAGAAAGTTTGTGACCCCTGCAATGTAAATGTTGCCACCTCAGTGTCCTGATAAAGGGTAAAGGGTAAAGGGTAAAGGGTCCCTGATCCTTCATTTCACTATACTTAAATTGTAAAAATATGTCCGTTAAAAAAACCCACAAACACAGAATTGTTATACTCTCCCACATACACTTGTTCTCAGCTATGTAAATACCAAAAATATAATTATTATTTAACGAGATGTCCTCATCTGTAATTGTAATCCTATTAAAGTAATTCTATCGTTTTCAAATAAGCATTGCCGAAGCGATTGTATGTGTTTCTAACGCACAAAGTGATTTATTTTAGCAGATGCAAAGTTTAACAGTTCAATACATGATTATATTATGATACAGTACAGCACAGCCAGTACCAAAAGATACATACATACCGCTGCGCTAACCACGGGCACCAGTGGACAGTAGTTATTCCTTGAATATTGTGATCAGAGTAGACTGAGGCTAGGGGGGGTGAGAACTCCTCATTCTATGATTATATATACTTTCAGTGTTACAGAGTGAACAATAGAGATGACGTGGCTTGTTTCTATAGGTCCAGACTTCAGATGGGTCCAGGGTAAACAGGTCATAGTCTGTTTCAATCTAAGGAATCCAAAGGTGGGAGTCATCTCTCCAGGGGATGAGCTCTGTTCTTCCCGCCAAAACTCCAATTACAATCAGTCCATTAGCATTTTACAGCCAGCATCATATTAAAGGTTTATTCCCTAACAACAATAACCTGAGTATGCAATGTGCTATCTCTTCGCCGAATAAACTGGACAGCTGCTGATGAATAGGGGTTTAATATGAAACTAGACAAGACACCTTTCCTATAACCTGAACCTTAAATAACACTGAAGTGTACATATAATCATATTATATAAACTAATAATAAACTAAATACTATCTGCTCATAAATGACTGTGTAACGGAACCAATATGAATATGTATTAAATAAATAACTAAATGTTGTAATGCGAGTGTGTACTTGCGTATTTTACCATGCGATCGCAATATGCCACGTGTAGCGTGGCATACTGAGTGCAATCGACCAATAAAACAATATTAACCAATATACTTTCGTTCATCCAATTATACAACTTCGACAATCCATAGAAAATTGTTATGCCCTGGAAGTCTTCTTAGATTGTAATCCATGGGATATGTTCATCTGTATTTGTAATCCACCAGGAAAAAATAAAAACCCCCAAAAGATGGTGCAAACTTCTCACTAGGAGTCCCGGCACAGAATGACAGGAGATGGAATTGAGCAGGACTTTCATATGCTGCTCAACCAATCGTTGTGCTGTTTCCCACGCTGACCGCAATATGATTGGCTGCATTGAGAGGAGTCATAGGGGTGCTATAACAGTATGGACGCATAGAACATAATGGGTTTTATTTTCACATGTGGTTAATGTGGTTATGTTTGCTACAGATTCATACTTTGCAGCCAGCATCTGCCTCCTGCTGAGAGACTTCAAATGCTTTCTACAGGAATTATCCTTTCACCCTCACCTTTCCCACCAAGCAAATTTAAAGTAAAACATTCGTAATTCATCACTCAAAGTGTCCAGTGAACCATAATTTATACAGCACTCCAGCATCACCTATTCAACCACCCATGCTAAATTCTGAGAGGTATTCCTTTTTACAACCCATTAACAGCCAGATGTTTCCTGCAGATGACGACACTTCTATTCTAGGTAGAAGGGCCCCCGATGTTGGACATCTTGTTACCATGTGATGATAATGAAATAATAACATAGCACTTCCAAACTCTCCCAGTCTCTTATCTCTTCCCCTTCTTATCAGCCCTCTCTCAGTGATGATAGCAGTATGATAGCTATATCTGCTTATGTTTCTTATTATCGACGCACAGCAGTAGAGGAAAATACATTGAACAAAGTCAAATCATATTGATTTTTACGGAGATAATACCCAAGTTGGAGAAAAAATAAAATGAAAAAACAAGACATGGAGACACTTTGAATGTTTACCGACATATTATTTTTTTACCATGTCTAATTAAATAACAGAATATAATATTTTTTTTTATTATACAGCTATTTAAAGTATGCCAACACAAAGGTGGCGACACAGGGGTTGGTCCTGCTGCTAATATGTCATCTGAGCCCAGTTTCCTGTCTTTTACTAGATTTCATTAAGCCAACGTAAAAAAGAAAAAAAATCACTTACACAGTGAACATGGTCCTTGCATACAAAACAACTTAAAAGCTAAAAACAACTTAACAACGTAAAAGCTAAAAACAACTTAACAACTTAAAAGCTAAAAACAACTTAAAAGCTAAAATCCAGCTTGTAAGACAAGTGGTAGATTTATTAAGACAAAATATAACCAGATGACCCTTTACAGGACAGAGTCATTAAATACCCCGGCCCAAACTCTCTTTGGGGGGGGCAATTTTATTCCAGACAGATTGATTGGAACAGATTTAGAAATACCCTTCACATGACTGTGACACCCCACACCCAAGGGTTAGTGCAGCCAGTGTCAATATTCCCTGGGAAGTACACACAGGCGATTCAGTACTGAGCCAGTAATCACATCCATTCTCATTCAACTAAGTGTCCCCCAGGGAAAATTTGGAATGAGGAATATCAGGAGCCTTTGGTGTGCACATGACAGCGTGAGATTAATTATTTAAAGGCACAGTTACTTATAGCAAACAAAAGACAGTCTGGGCTTTCTGTTTCACTGCTCAAGTTATTTTGCCCTGGTGATATTTTATTAATAAATTGTGGTGTTAAATGATATAAAAAAAATAATCATACTTATCGCAGATGATTGATAAATATGCCCATAGTGCATTAGTGTAGAAGATAGAAACCTTTCAATATAAGCTGTCCATAATAACACCTACTACTGAGCAACTCTGACTTATAGTATTGAATAATTTCCTCCTAATTTAACAAATTCATTAAGTGAAGTCTGCCGCTAGCAATAAGCATATGCTTTGCTGGGCTTATACGTACAGCATATGATTTATATTGACCACTTTTCCAATTAATCTTTTCACCAGTGACCCCGATACTACTCATCTCTCTGTGCAGAAATCCTGATACACTTGGTTTATCAGACTTGAAGACAAAGGTTTACATATAAAATTTAAAGAAAAGTTTGGGACACTCCATTCCTATTTCCCCTGCTTTATTTTGAATTATTTCCTGGTGATTATTTCCTGATGTTTAGCATATTCCACGACTTCCCCTACTAGAAATAAAAAAGTTAAGGTTGTCTGAGAGGAAAGGTGATGGAGGCAGGTTAGTTTATTATAAAGGGTACATTTAAAAGATCTGGAAAGTGATGGGAGATAGGTAATATGTTTTAGGCATGCTGTATTTCTATAGTGCACTAAACCAGAATGAAGTTCATGGGAGATGGGAGGTGGTTTGGGGCTGTAGTTGGTGCGATATCACCAGCTGCTAGAAGCAGAATATTGAGCACTAGAGAAAGTTATTGTAAGATTTAAAAAGTCTAATTTTGTGCTGATGGACTGAGCAGGGGCAGGGGGGCATCTGCAGTGGAGGGCTGGTAAATTTTAGCCCGGGGGGCAAGACTCTACTCAGCAGCTTATTAGGAACATTTTAAAGGAAAAAAATGCAGGTGACCCAGTGACCCAGTCAAAGGTAGCCCACTATGGGACCAGCCCAGGAAGCAGATGCCCCTTTGCCCCGCAACCCAGCCTGCCCATGGGCATCTACCCCCCGGGCTGGTCCCATAGTGCAGTGGTTCCCAAACTGAGCCACTAGGCTCCCTGGGGTGCAAGCTCACAGGGGTGAATAGACCAGGGCCACCGGTAAGCAAGGCAGGGGGCTACTTGGTAATTAATTTGGCTTAGGGTTGCCTTGAAAAAATTATGGAGACCCTAAGGGTGCCTTGAACTGAAAAAGTTTGGAATCCCCTGCCATAGTGGGCTCGGTGCTAATCGTTAATACGATTACCACTATTCCGACACCCACTTCACCTACAAAAAAACACAAAAGATTTAAAAAGTGATGTTAATATTTATAGACTTACCTTTAAAGCGACTCTGCACATCACCGATGGACCCGAATGCTGGACGCAACTGATTTTGATTGAAGAGGTGTCCGGCACTACTGTTTACTGTCATCGCGACTTGTATTCATCTGAATTTAAAGTGGCAATGTCGGGTTAAGTGTTTAAACACTTAACCTGCGGGGGCCCAACATTGCCACTTTCCTGTTAGCAGGAAAAGACGCACATGATAAAGTGCATTTATACGCATATATTTGGTAGGGTGCTTCACATGATGGGCCTGATTCATTACGGTAAGTAAGGCAAAAAAATGAGTAAATTTTCTCCTGGACAAAACCATGTTACAATGCAAAAGGTACAAGTTATTTTTTTATTTTGCACAGATACAAGATAAATACTGGCTGTTTTTTCATGTAGCACACAAATAATTGATAGCTTTATAGTTACCATAAAATTTAAAAATGATCTAGGATATGCCCCACCCCAGCTATAAATCTGTCATCATATTGTAAACTTACCTCCCCCCTAAAATGCAACATGGTTTGGACACAATAGAAAAATGTAATTAAGAATAAAATAAGTCACAACTGAACCTACGTCCCCTTTTCTTCCCATCCCTGCTTACCGGGATACACCCGTTGCTCACTGAGACTAAACCCAGGGTTGATGGCATTACTGGGATTTCATCGGCTCCAGAATGAACCCGTATGGTATTGTTTTCTGCATTATTTTACCCACTTAGGAAGACATCTCTTTGTGCAAGATTTATTTGACTACTACAGTTCAGCTAAATGGCTATAATATTAGCAGATGACATAATGCAGCAATACATAATCATATATGTAACAATACATTATGGTGTAGGAGACGTCCTTACAGCCTCAGCAGAGGACTTCAAGATCCAGCAGTCTCTCTTCTCTGCCTGGCATAGCAGTTGTCTGCCCAATCTTCACCCTGCTTTCAGCGGGCACACAAGAGTAGTGTAGCATTGTCGAGAACATACAATTCCCTTGTCCCCAATCTGTGCGGTGTTGGACAGTCCACAAGAAGCCATAACCACCAGCCAGTCCTGTCAAGCGTAAAGAGAACACTGATATGTCCCTGTGTCCCCCTTTTAAGTTCCCTCAGGTTCCCATGATCCAGGGGAGGTGGGGTACCATTTAAACTTCCCTACATCAATAATGGAGGGGGATATTTGTAGGGATGTGCCATAGGGATAACCTTGCTACTCACGTACCCTGTGACCCCCTACTGTTTCAGCTGTCCAAAGTTTAGTAAGGTTCATGATTAAACATTGGAGCCACCACTTGTCATACAAAAGAGTGTAATCCCAGCCAATGTCTTTCAGTCTGGACCGATTGTATATTTAACTCATTAGTGGGTTTTTGCCCCTTGTAACCATTTTACAACTGTCTGGTACTTCAGTCCCCTTGGGACCCAACCCCTAGTGAAACAAGTTCCTCAACCCATCCGATTAGCAGTCTGTCCATGTTCGAAACCATGAACCCACATTTCAGTGGCCTAGTAAGTGATCTTGCTTCCTTTAATGGAACATATAACATTGTGATTCTGAACATCATTGTAATACAACACACTACCCTCCAGCGCCTGTAAGAGATATGCCTCCTGACAGGTCTCTATGAGTCTGTTTCCAGGTCAAGCTCAGACACACTTACTTAAAAATTCCCTTACTGTAGTTGTACCACATTTGCTGCCCCTTCCCTCCCCATTCTGCCTCTCCAGTCATAAGTACCCGCAAGGGTAATATGCTGCCAAATCTGCATGAGGACACAAGCATGCGTATTCTTGGTACACATGCATAGTATGGGAACGCATATTTTATGCAAATAAAACGGAAATGCGTCCAACTGTATCTGAGCCCCATGACATCCAGTGGTGCTGTAGTCGCTATTTTTGTTTTTGTCATTTGAATAAGATTAATATTTTTCCAGATGTCATCATTCTCTATCTGCCAGAACGTATCTATCCTAAAACTAATATCAAATTGCCTTTTTCCAGGCAACGAACGAAAGCAAAAATGTAGTTTGGATCAATCCCATACCCTGGAGTGTGTATCCAATAAATATCCCATCTAAGATTTCTGATTCTAGGCCCATAAATCTCAATCTCACAAACTTCTGTCTTCTGGGAACATCACATTTCAGACATCAGAGAGTAGTCTTGTATTCGATCCAGTTTTAGCTTGAGTCACATTATTTTTAGCCTGGGTTTTCTTGCTTTTTCAGGAAACAGTGAGGGCTTCAGACCCACCTCAGATGTTTGTTCTACTCCTGTAACCTGAGCCTCTCCAGTTTGCAGCAGGTCTCTTCCACATTCTGCAGATGATCTTTGCAGGCTGCTATCAGCATTTGTTGCAGACATGTTTTGCTGTTCGTTAGAAGACATATTTCTACCACATATGCTATAGTTTTAGATTTTAGCAAATATATTTGGGTTTTTCTACAAACTTGTGGCTGCATTGCTGAATTAAGCTACTTCAGGTTGTCACAACACCAGGAAGGACCTTAGACTGTATACTTATGCCAACTGGTGACAACCCTGTCCATGTAACAGCTGCTGATCATATATGCTTGATAATGTGATACATGCACCCCAATCTTTTGTATTGCAGTGTTCCACTGCTGAACCCCTGAAGGTACAAGTGGCACTTGTCTGCACGTCTTTGCATCATTATGTGCCTGCCAAAAGCAGGGCGACACTTGGCCTGGACCGCAGCCACAATGGGAGTGATTTGGGACTAAAAGTGGAACAGGTGCCACCAGTAAACCTATCTCTCTGTTTGTCTAATGTTTACTCCACAGTGATGTTTTCCGCACTCTGTACAGTATTCATTTTATATTTTGTTACTTTTGATTATGGTAATTATTTTGTAACATTGAATTGTTAAATAAAATTTAGTTACAGTTGGCTATCCACCGAAAACTGTTGGAATGTTACATTAGTAATGTTACAAAGTTAATGTTACAAAGTAACACAGTAATGGTCCCTGGCGTGCAGCTAGCGCATCTGAGGGGGTAGAGCGGCGTTTCGTAGGTACCATTAGCACTTTTGCTCTTGGACAGATTTGAACAGAAATAGCACCTACAACAGTGTTACATTACATCATCCTTCATGGTGATACCTACTATGGAAGAAGCTGCGATTGTCTAAATCCTTCCCTATAGTTTCTTGGAGAGAGATCTAGTCAAAATCGTTTCCCATCGTTTAGGGCGGAATAATCCCTAAGGAATTTTTCAAAGCTTTTAGTGTTTCTGAGAGGAAGTCAATACAATCTATCTCCTAGATAAATCCCTGTGCTTTGCACCAGGATAAAGGATCTAGAGGGCAATCCAATGGGAAAACCAGACCAGCAAACAGCGGCAAAAGAAGCGAGGGGTATAGGTATAGGCAAGGCAAGATCGGTTGATTGATCCCAGACAATAGAGAGTGTGAGGTGATAGGGTTAGTTTTAAAGGAGGACAACCAGGCTCTTTGTGGCAACCAAGGTATGAGTAAAGAAGCAGACCCTCTAGGGAAGCTATCTCCACATTTTCTCACTGCTTAACACCTCCAGGAGACGAGCAGTATAAAATTGACCACCATTGAGGCACCCTGTATTATCTCAAAATATTCCCCATTCCCTCGTCATGTCTCTGTTTTTTCAAGAAATTAGATATAATCCAAGGTTCCTTATACCCAACAATTATGTAGTCTACCTATCTTTGAATAGAAGGACAGGGTTAGGGACCTTAACTGATAATGTTTCAAATGGATACAGGAATTTTGGCAGGGTGTCAATTTTGAATGTGGCTATCCGACCGAGCTAAGAGATTTACAATTCCTTCCAGCTATTTAAGGATCTACATAAGTTTCTAATTAAGGTGTGGTTGTCAGCTCTGTATAAAGATTCATAGGTGTTTGTAATCTGTATGGTTAAATGCTTAAATGACTTCCAGGAAAAGTCAAAGTTAAGTTGCAAGACTTTACAAGTTTGCGGGGGCAGCTTGAGAGACATACAGTAGCAACTGATTTAAATTTAATAATATTACAGTTAGCTAGTGTCTGGAAATCAGCTAATTCCTGAAACAGTTGGAGCACCACTGTGTCTGCAAAGCACAAGTATGAAAGAAGATACTAAGGTAGATGTATGTATATGTAAAGGGAAAAACAAAAGAGAGTAGAAATACATGCAATAATGAGATTAAAAATGGGAATATATATATATATATATATATATATATATATATATATATATATATATATATATATATATTCATCCATATATATTCCTGAAATATATATGGAATGGAAATCATTGGATCGCTAGAACCATGGCAATGTCATGTGCGAACATCAATAATTTATGAACATCAGGGTTTAGCTGAAAGCCAGAAATATTTTAATCGCCCCTATTACAGTTAGAAAGAAGCTCTTTAATAAATAGTCAAGAGGAGAGGTAAGATGGGGCAGACCTTTTTCCACTATTAGTTAAAGAGAATGGGATAGACCTTTGTGTAACTGAGGTGTAACTGTTAGATTATAGAGTGTAGATCATTGTAAGGATGGAATCTCCAAAATTCATGGCATGAAGGGTTGAAAAGCCGGTTCACCCTCTGAAAAGCCTTTGACACCCAAGCTGAGTATTACAACTAGGCTTTAGGCCTGAATATGGTGAAAAATGTTGGTAAGCCTATGGTATTATCCATTGAATGGAACCCACCTGGACTTTATGAATTGTTAATATATAATTTAGTATTAAAGCTAAAGACTTGGCAAAAATGTAGATGTTAACATTAAGTAGTGGAACAGGCATGCAGCTCTTACAGAGAGAATGGGCACCCACCCCTTTACTTTGGGATAACTGGTAATATTGCCTGTAACATAATAGGAGGACACAGCTTTCCATTCATGTAATCATTGAAATGTTTAGCCATATGAGGTACCAATAAGAGCACACATATTTTATAATAATTGGCTGAAAAACCATCCATCGCAGGGGCCTTAATTGACTTCAGGGGATAAATGTATTAACCAGCCGATTCTGCAAGTCGCCAATATTCGGCAGCTTTGCAGGGGAAATTTAAAGTGGCTTTCAAGGTAAGTTTTGCCTTGAAAGCCATTGCCGTTTTAAATTTCACCTGCAAAGTTGCTGAATATTGGCAACTTGCAGAATCCGCTGGTTAATACATTTACCCCAGGTCTTATCCTGGCTTATCAAGAAACTGTTAGAACGCATCGGTTCTTAACAAGAACTACTAGGTTACACCATCTCCCAATCACTTCCACTCATAACATTTCCTAAAATTCTTTTCCCAATTGGACCACCCGGATAAGTGTAAGACACATTTTTATATTAACAACATTTTACAGTTATATTATACATCATTTACATTTTTATATTAGGCAAACTGCACTGGGAATTAACCTTGTCGGTGCCTCAGCACCTAACATTAACCCTTCCGGTACCGCAGTGCTGGAGGAAGGGGGGAACCCTGCCACAAGCCCGAAAAATAACCTCTAAAAGTTTCTTTATAGTAGTTTTATAACAAAATTAGATTTACTCCCTTCAAATTTAGGAAAGGCTCATGATTAATCAATAACCTTTTTTTGTATGCCAGTGATAATATTTCACAATAGTTATAATCAGATACATCGGCTCTATGTCTATTCCATTCATAGTTATTGGCACTACATGAACTAGTACTTCAGAAACTACATCTTCCTGATCCGAAGTCTGTCTACTATTTCCTTCCATAATTTTCTGCTTCCCAGCATTCAATTGTAACATGTTGCATAACTTCCTCCTATTGATAACCCGGAGAACAATTCATGTCTGACACACTTAAGAATTTTAAATTACCTTTGAGAAAGATCTTGCCATGTAATGACAACCAAGCTACATAAAAAAAAAAATTTGCCAGGAGGCTCGACTCATTGAAGAGCTTTAAACATTCCCGCAAAGTTGTATCAACATAGGCTCTGAGTACAAGCTGAGAACAAAATAAGGCCCTACATACTTTTAAATATAGTTCCTTTCTTGACTTATTCTCAATATAAGAATACTCTATTCCCAACTTCCTCAGAGATATGAGATCGGATTCCAGATATGATGGGATGTAGTTCTACGGTCTTGTTCCCCTCTTGAGATTACCGCCTAACATCCAAAAATTTTAAGGCAATATTCATGTCCTGATACTGTTAACCCACAGAATACCAAGACATGAATATAGGTTTCCAAACAAAGAGTAGAACAAAACAATTAGATTCAACATATCCAAACGACCCTCATTTATCTGTAGGTAAGCTATCCCTTCTTTTATTGGATGTAGTCTGTTACTGCAAGAGCTGGTAGAACAGAATAAAGGAAATATTAAAGTAACATGCAGAAAGACAGGAACCAGGTAAGTATTTAACATTTTAACTATTTTTTCTTGTGTCCAACCTACAGTTCTTCTAGTGCTGAAACGTTGTATTTCCAATCATCAAATATTCTATCCTTCCAATTTAACTTTCCTTCCAAATGTAACTGCTTGGTTCTTAATATGGCAGCAGTCCTTTGCAAATTCAGACAGGCCAAAATCTGGATCACCTTGCAGGGTCCAGAAAGATTCATTATTTTTAAGGTTAAATCGGAGGACTCTGAATAACTGATGGGCGCAGTTAACTTCTAGGCTACAGACTTATAATTCCCATATGAGACTACAGTAAGAGGCAAGCAGTTGGGGACCTGTCACCCCTTGAAATCCAAAATCATTTAATGACCTTAGAAATGAGTCAATGCCAAAGACCCCCACCTCAACCCTGACAGTGTCAATCTGCCAGCCATTAATTAGATGGAAGCTCTAACCCTCCTTATACAAAGTCTTTAGCCAATCAACATACTTAATTTGATATAGTTGCTCATGATCTACCCTATCAAAGGCTTTAGCTTGGTTAAGCCCAACAACATACTTCTCGCACCTAAGGACATTGCATCTCCCAAACATCTCTCCTACTAAGATAACTTGTCCTGGGATCTATCTGCATCTAGAAAACAGAATTATTGACTATTAGGTTTCCAGAGGGTTATTTGACTCTGATTCTTGATGTCGCTAGGCTCTTTACTTTGGACAACAGAATTAACAATGAGACTCTCATGGGGTATCCAACACTTTTCAAAGCAGTTTTTATACACATCCACCATAAGTGGAGCCAAGTCGTCTTTACATTTATTATACAACTCTGCTATAGCCTAGTGCCTGCTTTTGACACAATAGCCTCCTTGCAATCTTCCATCATTAATTTTGCTGTCAAGGAGGAGCAATCCAGATTGTTAGTATCAGGTTTTCAAAGTGCCTTCAAGAATCAAATCATTTTATCTTCATCCTAAACTTTTTTTTACCTGAGACTCTTTTATATGACTTTAAACCTTCTATTAATTTCACCACACTCTCCCAGCAATGTTCAAAAGGATCAAGTGCCCCATAAGCTCTTTCCAGTACCAAGGATTTCATATCTGCTGTACTCATACTGCCTAATTTTAGACTTCTCCGAATTCAGCGACTCAAATTCTTTTACTCTTTCCCCTACTAACTAACAGTCCCTTAAAGAGACATTCTCCAACCAATCTGCACTATTATAATAAGAATCCAGCCTTTCCAGATTCCGAAGAGTTATAGTACCTGTTCCTGCACTGCTGTATCTTCTAACAGTCTGGCATTAAGTCTCCATTGCCTTCTACCTACATCTGGGCACTTTATCGAAATAAGAGGCCACGTGATCAGAAAACAGAACTATTTTTTCATTAACAACTTCTGTAGGACTCATAAAGACCAAGGGCTAGATTTACTAAGCTGCGGGTTTGAAAAAGTGGGGATGTTGCCTATAGCAACCAATCAGACTCTAGCTTTAATTTATTTAGTACCTTCTACAAAATGACAGCTAGAATCTGATTGGTTGCTATAGGCAACATCCCCACTTTTTCTAACCCGCAGCTTAGTAAATCTAGCTCCAAGTCTGTCTATTCCACCAGAAGAAATAGGTATAGGCTGGCTTTCTACCATCTGGTTCAAAAACATCACATAAGCTGGCTTGCAAAATAATCATATACCTTGGAGTCTTTATTCACTATTCTGCCTGAGGGTCTGTTACTTGGCATCCTAGCAATATTGAAATCCCCTGTCATAAGCACTGGAACAGATGTGAAGAGATACTGCTTAACCTCATGGACTAATCTGATGATTTCTGTCACTGACTGCAGACTGCAAATATTATTGAGCCTGCAGCCCTGAAGGGTTACCTCCAAAAGTTGGCACATGTCCATCAATACCTGTCAGTCTATGTACAATCACATAGATGCAAGGGAAGACAGTGTCCTTTTGTCACTGTATAAATCGTTGGTGAGACCTCATCTTGAATATGCAGTACAGTTCTGGGCACCACTCTATAAAAAAGATAATTTGGAACTAGAAAGGGTTCAGAGAAGGGCGACAAAATTGATAAAGGGTATGGAGTCATTAAGTTATGAGGAAAGGTTAGCCAGTTTAGGCATGTTTACTTTAGAAAAGAGGGGTCTAAGGGGAGATATGATTACTATGTACAAATACATTAAGGGTCAATACAGAGAACTTTCATGGAAACTTTTTACCCCAAGGACCATACACAGGACACGTGGTCATCCCCTAAGGTTAGAGGAGAGGACATTTCACAACCAGCAAAGGAAGGGGTTCTTTACAGTAAGGGCAGTCAAGATATGGAATTCATTGCCAGGGAAGGTTGTGATGGCAGATTCAATAGATATGTTTAAGGAAGGGTTAGAGAAATTTTTAGCAGAAAAGTGCATCCAGGGATACGACCGTTAATTAAAATGAAGAATATTAGTGGATATAGGGTAAAAATAGAACTGCAATATTGGGTTTGGGGGGATTTTCACAATTGAAACAGATTGGCGGTTGCTTACTCTGGATCAATTTCAAATATAAGTGCAGGATCGCTGGAGATCCAACATAGGTTGAACTTGATGGACTGGTGTCTTTTTTCAACCTCATCAACTATGTTACTATGTTACTATATTATTATATTATATTACAATCTAAGTGTTAAACAGAATGGCCACTCATAAACACGATTCCACAGCTATCAACCAGAAGGGTGTGGTAGGATTTTGCGATAGTCATATCCCCGACACTGATTAACGTAAATTAAAAATTTTGTAGGCTAATGGGATGACGTGGTAGAAATACTAACTTACCATCACACAGACACACCACATTTCTGACCCGATTACAATAAATTGCGACTACACCAAAGGGCAACAGTTGAAATTGACGTCAGTTTAAAACAGGACTGTGACATTTTCGGCTTTAAAGTGTCAATGCACGGTCCCATGTCGCCCTGTTAGCCTTTGGATTTTTAATGTTGTGCTAAACAGTGTCAGGGATTAGTGACTACCACCTGACCAGAGAGGTGGGCTTGTGTGCCATTCCCCATAAGCTTCATATAACTGCTGTACTGTAGATAAGTGTGTCTCCTGTAAGAAGACCACATCTGAATCCAGATATATCAGATAGTCATAGACCACATGCCTGGTCTTCCTGAGATTAATGCTATTCAACATTAGTTTAAATCAATCTAAACAAAGAAACAAACAGACCAACAGAAAATGAGTCTCATCATTATAAATCAGGTTTAGAGCAAGCTTGCCAACCACTGGTTCCCATATCTGACTCTACTTGCTCTCTCACAGGAAGTGATCTACCTTTTGTTGGTGGATCGTCTTCTGACACTACATCGCATTCTGCTGTCATTCTTTTCATCTCCTGCTGTAATTCTAATGCATTTATCCAACATGCATCAGCATCTGACTCAGATAACGCATCATATCTTATGGAATTAAATACTCTTTATATGCTTGCTCCTCCTTTAATTTTTTTCTTTCTATCTGTTTTTTGGACAACAATCATCTTCAGGTTTAAGTGTAGACTTATCTTTTTTACTTCTACTATTCCCCCCGTTGACAGTTATAGGGGGGAATTCAATTGACAGCGTTACTCGTGAGAATAATGCGGCCCACGCACTATTACCATTACTACAGTATTTTGAATGTTGATTTAAATCCGCGTTAAAATCACCATACTATCGATAATAGTGCACAGGCTTCGTTATTCTCATGAGTAACACTGTCAATTGAATTCCCCCCATAGAGTTCTAGAAGAAGTAGGTTCAACTGGCTGTTGATCAACCCGGGGAACATTTTCTATTGGCTGTTGGGACACTTTCTGGTTGATGACACTTTTGTCTTATTGCTTCCGTCTCTTGCTGAACTTCCAGCCTTGACATTGAAGCCTCTTCTTCCAAAGCATCAACTTCTGCCACTAGACCCTCATCCATAGGTTCCCTAAAAATGTAATGCCAGGCATCTGGACAATCCTTATGGGGGCGGCCCATTCTTCCACATAGATTGCACATAAGATCACACAGATAGCTTTTGCATGGCCAACCTCACGTCTCCAGGCATTCCCAGGCGGAGCTCCACCAGACCCGCTATTTATTTAAGTGTCTACGGTATGATCCAAAGCAGATTGGTCACTTTTTGCTTCGAAATTCTCCCAATTTGTTTATACTTCTCCAATAGGTTCCAGCTGCTCTACAACAGGATCAATGCCCCTTAGAGCATCATCTAACGCTTATTTGCTTGGATTTGCAGCTTTTAGTTTATAACACATCTGATTTTGTATTGTCAGCTTTGTTTTCTTTAAAGCCTCTAATTTTTCTTTTCATTTTACAAGTGCAGAGATATTATCTACTAGGTGCAGCTCAGGTGCACGCTCTGCTCCACTCTGACTCTGCATTGAGATTTCTCCTGGCAGTTTAAAAACCACTCAGCCCCTTTGATGTTTTCTGGCCTTGGAGATTCTATTCCATTAGTCATGTCCATGTTTCCTATATCACTGCGCCTCCTGCTGCATGTCTGTCAGCGACAGGTATACAAGTCTGTAGTGTCTTGCAGGTTGAAATCGCCATCATTGCGGCTCCCATATGGTCAGGATCTCCAGATTGCAGACTCGTTCCCGCATTTGTTGCAGCTGCAGATTTATCAACACTTTGCTTTACTGGCACCAAGACTGAAGCTTAGTGGGATCCACTGACACAGGCTTTATCACTTTATTATTGTTCCCAAGATCACCTCCACCGACTGGGATCGAGTGCGGCCTGGGCCCACCAGGCTGGTTACAAGCACTGGCTGTTGCAGGTTTTCTGGCATAGTCTGTCTTTCCAGGTATGTTCTCCTCTGTCTCTGAGGAGGAGGGGTCATTCGCATACCAGGGACCAATTGCTGAGTTGGACCTACGTCTGTTTTTATTTTGCATACAGTACTCATTGCCTTACTGTGCATATGCATATATCCATATGCCGAATTGCCCACGTCTTACATGGGAATCCTTACACTTAGAGAGATGGGAGAAGGATAATACACTGGTCACACTAGGGAAACCTGCATTGTGGGGTCTCCCTGTTATAATGTGATATAACCCTAGCCTGTTCAGCACAAATAAAGGGTCGCGCTATGTTTGGGGCATGACATATCCCCTGGGGTTTTGCCCAGTGCTTATGAAGCGCCACCAACCCTCCTTGAAATTGCCTTGCGCACCAGTGGCTCATGAGCAAGGACATGAATCCTCCGCAAGTCAGTTCAAACGTGCCGACTTGCGGGACAACCCCCTCAAATTGGGTCTATACCACTGCAATGGGGACAGTGGGAGGAATGGGTTAAATCGAGTAATAGTAGGCGTTATAGGGAGAGATTAAATGGAGTAATGGAAGGTGTCCTAGACAAAGATTATGTGGCGTAATAGGAGGAGTTATAGGGCGAGGTTAAATGGAGTAACTGGAGTTATAGAGAGCCTATTATGAGTTGTAATAGAGAAGTTATAAAGGATAACAGTCAGAAATAGATTATAAGGAGTAACAGGAAGAATTGTAGGAAGCACAGGTCATGTACAGATTGTGTAGAAGAAAGAGTCCTTTAAATACAGTTGGAAAATTTCGATGTACTTGTCTTTTTCAATTTATGTCATCAACAATGCCTGTTCGCAATTCATTCCTGGAAGGATGAGGGATTAGCCAGACCAAGCAAGCGGGGGCGGCTTTCCATGCCCACTTATGGTCATTTCAGGGGATTGCTGTACATTTTGGCTTATCCCAGTGATGACATTAAGACTTTTTATGTCTCTTGTAAGTGTTTGATGAAAATATTTAAATTTTGCAAGCTTATTCTTTTTACTGAAATCTAAATAAACTTTCAGTCTGCCTCTTCTAAACACTACTTTATCATCAAATTCCAGTATTGTTCTAAAAGTTCACAGCACTTACATGATAATTAATGCTAATGAAACTATCATCATCATCATCATTTATTTATATAGCGCCAGCAAATTCCGTAGCGCTTTACAATTGGGAACAAACATTAATAAAACAATACTGATACTGGGTAATACATACAGACAGAGAGGTAAGAGAACCCTGCTCACAAGCTTACAATCTATGTATAATGTAGTTTTAGATTAAAAAAAATATATAATGGAAATTACACTAAAGGAATTGAACTTACTTGTAACGTTCTTGGTCTACAACATAATTTACCGACTGTCTGTAAAGTAACACTGTAAAGTTTTGATCTTCACAGGTAACCAACAGTGAGTGTGTGGCTAGGAATCTCCATAAGGCAAAAACAGGGTTTATAATGCACAGAGCAACAGCAAACTACCAGCTTTAAACTGTCTAGAAAATGAAAGCCAATGTCTGGCCATCTACCGGTACTGAGAAACAGGGAGTGTTTGTAGAGAATGACTCCCAGACCAAATTAGTAATGTTGGCCTTATATTTCAGCCATTTTCCTGCACCAGTACTCATAAGGGGGGAGGGGGGTATTTGGAGTATTTTCACACCCAGGCAAATGAATAAAGAATATTAGGTTTATTTAACATGTTCAGCAGCAGTGCTACAACTCTTTTATGAACAAGCGTGAAATCAAACTTTACAAGTGTAATGTAACATAGAAGTGAAACAGAACAGCTCAAATACATGCACACTTAAACAATCCGTGGGGTATCCAGGGGGCTTTTGGTGGGCACACACCATTACAAGAAAAGGCCTGAGTCATTAAGGAGAGCAAAGCATGAAAAAGGAGTAAGTTTGCTCCTGGACAAACCATGTTACAGTGAAAGGGTGCAAATTAATTTATTATTTTGCACATAACTTAAATACTGGCTTCTTTTTCATGTAGCACACAAATACTTGATAGATTTATTTTTACACTGAAATTTAAAGTTGATCTAGGACATGCCTTACTGCAACTATAAATCTGTCCCCACATTTTAAATATACCACCCCCCTCCAATGCAACATGGTTTTGCTCAGGTGCAAAGTTACTCATTTTTTTATGCTTTGCTCTCCTTAATGACTTAGGCCAACAGAGTTTAAGTAGGAAGAAAGGAAAGTATGATATCCAATCCTTGCAAACCCCTATGCAGCTCCAATCCTCAACAGTCTGTGAGAACTAAAACCCCCAGCCGCTGTCTCTAAGTCACTTGTTGTTCAGTTCTGGTTCCCGCGGTCAAGAGTCCTGGGCACAGAGGGAGAGGCCACTCTGCCAGCTTACTTTATCAGTTGTACTTATCTCTCGGACATTGGTTTAGCACTGAGTTTTTGCTCCCTGTCCCTTAAATCCCCTGCTGATGGCGGTTCTGCAAAAGAGTCCTCACAGGAACAAAGGAGTATATTCACTACTGGTGGATTTTACTATGATATCCTTTCAGAATGATTGTTTTCCCACTTGCCTGAACTTGGGCTGGCTTCCGGAAATGCCTGATCGGTTATCTTAACACCTATTTCCAGTATTGTTCTCACAGTACAGATGCCTAGTGCATCTTGGAAAAGAGGTGCCCTGGCGAAAATCTTTGGATGGTATAACCAATATAATGCCACACCAGGGAAAACACAACATATAAACACCATTTACTTTGTTAATAGAGTAGCCACGTGGCTGTATATAAGAACACAGTGGAAGTGCTATTGACAGTCTTCCTAACATGAGGGTTACGGATACTGACGGGGCAGGCAGGGCTGGGGGGCAGGGAGGCATCTCCCCCTTGAGCCAGTCCAATAACCTTGGGCTGGGTCACTGGACCACCTGCATTTTGTTCCATTAAAATAGGCTGCTGAGTCAAGTCTTGCCCCCAGGCTAGTTTTTGCCATCCTTCCCCTGGATACTGGGCAGGCTTAACCTATATTAGTAATGATTGGTACCCCACTGTCATCATACTATGGTTTAGTGCAAATGATGCATGTAAATGCAACGTTAGTAACTAATCTCTTAAGGGTATATACCGTTGGTGAAGGAAACAAAATGGTGATTAACATGGGCCTCCCTCATGTATAGAGGTCACCAATGGACTCTGCATTGTATAAAGGTTACCAATGGCATATCTTTTGCATAGCGGTCACCAGTGGATTGTATATTGCAAATAAGCTCTGCATTGCATAGCGGTCACCAGTGGTTTGTATATTGTAAATAAGCTCGGCATTGCATAGCGGTCCACAATGGGTTCTGTATTGTAGAGTGATCACAAAAATGTTATATTGCTGTGAGGACCCAGCACAGTACAAGCTGCACATTCTTTTTAACTTACAGCAAGCAGCACTTTGCTCAGTGTAAGGTTGATAAGTGATAACACCGGTATCAGGCCTTATTATGCCCTTCCTCCTGCCAATCTTTGCACAAGAAAAGTTGGAATTTCGTTTCTCTGCTGACTGCTGGTGAGTCAAACAGTCCTGTTTTGTTTGTCTGTTTGTCGATTTTGGCTTCATCCTTCGGGACTATTGACCACAGCTTTGCCCCTTATGACCCAACCTTTCAGGAATAGGACCCTTGGCCGGTCATGGTGTGTCTCTGATCACAAGTCGAGTGATACCGCTGCGAGCAGCCAGCACAGTGGCAAATGCTCGCTAAAATGTATTTGTTCTCTATACTGCTCACCAGATTAGGTTCTGTATTGTATATTAGTCAATAAACTGCTTTCTGTACGATATATCTGTGAGTGGAATGGGCTCTGTATTAGATAATCACTTGGATGCACTGTAATTGAAAATCATTTTCACTGTCTTTGATATATATCATTGGCTGTGTAAAAGCACACTCACATTTTTTTGTCCACTGACACCACAATACCCTCCTTGATTTCAAGTGTTTGACATCCATGGGAATTTTTTTTTATCCAGACCCAGGAGTGAACTTAGTGGGGGGTTTCAAGTTGGTCAGAAACCCCCCGCCACCATCACCGTTATCATATCATTACCTGCGGTAATTAGATATTTTCACTTAGTCCCGTGACCCCAGTGACTTCATGGGGCCGCCAGAAGGTGATATTTTAATATTATTTAAAATAAGTGGGCAGATCCAGGAATCCCTCCCTCTCCTCTTATTGTGTGAATCTACAGTGTATTACAGCAGCACACAACCCCACGTTCCGCGGGAACACAACAAGCAGTTCATGTTTGCCCCACTGAACTACAGAAAAGAGCAAGAGAAAAGTAAAATAAAAATTAAATAACAATAGAGACAGAGAAACAGAGAGGGGGATAAACGGAATGACAGGAGAATAAACTGAACGAGAGGGGGAAAGTAAAGAGAGGTAGAAGGATGTAAGGGAGAAATTTGAGAAGGGAAAGGGATTGGATTCCCCTTCTTCCATACCATAGTCCATGCATGCCTGTTCCCATAGAAAAGGCAACCATTAAAGAGAGCAGATCCTCTACTCAGGGGAGCAGCTCATTGACTGCAGTACAATTTTTCACCCAAACCCACTCCAGACTCCTGTCTCTGTGTCCACTATGTGTCTGTGTCCCCCCCCTCCCTCCCTGTGCGTCTGTCTCTATCATCTTTCCCTATCTCGCTTTGTGTTGTCTCTCTTTCTCCAATTTTTTATGTGCACCTTCTCTCCCCCTCTGTATCACCAAGAAGTGTGCCCCTTCATTTATGTCATCATCATCATCTATTTATTTATATAGCGCCACTAATTCCGCAGCGCTGTACAGAGAACTCATTCACATTAGTCCCTGCCCCATTGGGGCTTACAGTCTAAATCCCCTAATATACACACACAGACTGAGAGAGACTAAGGTCAATTTAAAAGCAGCCAATTAACCTACCAGTATGTTTCTGGAGTGTGCTAGGAAACCGGAGCACCTGGAGGAAACCCACACAAACACAGGGAGAGCATACAAACTCCTCACAGATAAGGCCATGGTCGCAAATGGATTTATGTATATGTAGCTCTCTCTCCCCTTTGATCATGTATGTGCATTTCTTTCCCATTTATGTGCCTGTGTCTCTCTCCCTATCACCCCATGTGTGCCCTCTCTCCTTGTGATTGTGCCTCTATATCTCTACATTGTGTGTCTCTTCTCCTTCCCCCTTTGTGTACATGTCAGTCTCCTTTTGCCCTCTCATCACATCTGTGCCCAGTGGCACACTTAGGTGGATTTTCCAGTTGCCCAGAACTCCATTGTACTCAAATCACCACATCCAGAAATCAGCAAGTGCTGAAGTTGTCTGCAGAGATTTCAGTGCAACAGAGGCGCATGAATGATTGTATCCCCATCATAGGACGGAGCCTGAGCGTAACAGATCCGAGATGGGGCTCCTCATTCCCCCACAACATGGGTGGCAGAAGTTCTGGGGAGAGGTGATTGGCTGTTAGTATGCTCTAAATGTTATTAGAGACACTGCGGCCTACTTATCAATAGGCCCCTACTCCAGCGCTAAGTCGAAGTTTTATAGCGATAAACTATACTAACTATATTGGGTTTTCAGTTCCATTGATGTGAGAAATGAGTTAAAAAAATAGATTAAATTTATTAAAAAACAAAATTAAAAACCTTTCGATAAAATTCGTAAATAAAATGCTTTATTTAAAGAATAAATCTTTTCATATTATATACATCTGTTGTCTCCATCCCGAAATGACGACAACAGTAAATGTATTGCAGCGGTACAAGTACCATCACAATACTTGCTACATGGACTTCCCCATGTTGATCTGGAGACCCCACTCTTGGAATCCTGCGTTTGCCACTGAGACTCTTGTGAAGAGCAAACTTCAGTTTTCTCACTTTAACTTGAGGCTACTGTGGTTATTTCCAGGAGTGAGCGAGTAATATACTATTTAAAAAATACAAACTGTGTACCACAGATGTGGCATCAATTGTAAGCCTACAACTGATGAAACATCTGTGGTAAGTAGTTTATTTTTTTATTGCCATTATAAGCAGCAATAAAAAAAAATCAACCTCGTCTCATTGTTAAATAGACCCCTGTGTCTTATATCTCCCATGAAATCCCATAAAACTCACTAGTTACAGGAATCTGTTACTTTGTTTTGTTACACAACAGAGTGGAATTCTAATTAATAGTATGTCCTCAATAAAATGCCTATTGATTGGTGTTCTCACATAATAATAAGTTCCCCTTTTGCATCCCTTCCGACCACTGATACTACTAATAAATACAGGATACAAAAACAGAGCTTGGCAAATGAAGGAGTTTATTAAAATCCAAACATTGTATGGGGGGAGAAGAAAACGATGAGCAGTTTGGCTAGAGTCAATGCTCATTATATCACAGAGGGGGTCGTTTACCCTTTTGATATCAATACATGGGGAACCATTTCACCCTTCTCTTTAAACTTGGGTACCCCTTTTCCCAAGCATCCGAGAAGCCGCGTCTCTTCTGCGCTGACGGAACACAACTGACAACCTCACTCCTGTTTGCGGTGTCTGTACCGAAACCAAAGCCTAGCTCTTTGAAGGGAGGTGGATTAAACCATTACATAAATTAGAGAGAGGGCAAATAAAGTTACACACTCACATCTTAGCTTTTAATTTCCCTTGGGCTTAAATCATCCCTCAGTTATAATTAAAGAGAGTGATAATCGGTGTCACTGGTAATGTTACTCTGTACAACAATACAAGTAATACTTAGCCATAATTTCAAGCCACTTAAGGGAGAGTCTGTTAGTGTGATTTGCAAATGGCCCCAAATAGACTTTTGGCAAGGAAGGATGATAGAGAAAAGAATATAAAAGTGGATTGATGATATTGGGCCTGATTCATTAAAGATCTTAACTTAAGAAACTTCGGGGGGGGTATTCAATTGTTCCTCCGGGCGCCGCCGGAACGAGCGCGTTAAAATTATTACCGTTTATACGGTAATATTGCGCGTAATTACCGTTCATACGGTAATTTACTCGCTCAATTTCAGCTCGCTGCTCAGGGAGCTGCGAGCTGAAATTGAGCGAGTAATTACCGTATAAACGGTAATAGTTTTAACGCGCTCGTTCCGACGGCGCCCGGAGGAACAATTGAATACCCCCCTTCTAATTTAAGTCTCCTGGACAAAACCATGTTACAATGCAAAGGGTGCAAATTAGTATTCTGTTTTGCACATAAGTTAAATACTGACTGTTTTTACATGTAGCACACAAATATCCACTTTAAATTTCAGTGTACAAATAAGCTATCAAGTATTTGTGTGCTACATGAAAAACAGTCAGTATTTAACTTATGTGCAAAAAAAGAATGCTAATTTGCACCCCTTGCATTGTAACATGGTTTTGTCCAGGAGACTTAAATAAGAAGCTTCTTAAGTTAAGATCCTTAATGAATCAGGCCCATTCTTTTCATTGCCCAATCCAAGTTCAATATGAGCACTTGATTGCCTTAAAGGCTTTGCTGCATTAAGAGGCCACCCCGCAATAGCGATTGCTTCATGCTTGCAGGAGAGATATGTGTGACGAGATCCTGTGACCTTCAGAGTAATTTCGGTGGTCGGTCAAAAGGTTACGTTCTCTGTGGTATGCAGAAGAGATCGAGGTTATGAAAACATCCGTATTACTGCAACAACCCTGTGATTACATGAGGCTGAAGCCAGTAATGATAGGGCTGCTTATTACAGAAAATTACTGAAGGAAGTTCCTTACATGTGCAGGACTGTTCTCCAGAAAATGGAAGGATTCCTGTATAAAGCAGAACTGGCTACGATATCAGAGTTTTAATAAGCAATGTGACCTTTTGACTGAGTTTTAGGAGTTTAGGACAGTTCTACTGTTAAGCAAATGGGCTTAATGCTATGTTTGGTGGCAAACTATTTCTAAGTCTGCCCATTACCACTGCTATACGATATAAAGAACAATGGGCCACTGGAATGTAATTATTGACTTGCTAGGTGTTTGCAAATGATGATTAATGTTTGGTAAAACCGGTAAGATGCTGTCACATGTAAGATTCATTCACATCTACTGTGCGCATTTTCCACCCAGTGCTTATAAAAACCGAATGGAAAATTAAATAATTGGTTTTCTTTGGCGCTATTCCCGTTTTCTATATTGGTTGCTCATTGTGGTTTTTAGAGCCATATGCTTCCGTTTTCATCTTTGTATGTTTCTTTCACTCAATTGACAAAGTTGCAGTAATGCCGGCTTAACAATACCGAGGTGGTTATTACACTACACCGGCCAGTCCTGGGGACTACTATGTACTAATGCAACACTTATCAGGCTACACTCCAGCCCTGTTCCCTGAACCTGGTATTGTCATGTGTATAAGTATTTCACACTGAGACAAATATCCATAGTAACAAAATATACATTTTATTTCTAAGAATCACCATGAAAAGGCTGTAATCCAAACTGAAGAGAGACACCCTTAGACCCGAGTGCTATAGTCGGGAATGTTCCACAATAGGTCATATGTTTGCCCTACTGCTTGCTTAGCAGTGTTTCTGCCTTGGCATCACTCTGCTTTAACCAGGCACACATCTGTTGCAAGAACCTAAAGGTTCCTCCAACAATTTTGTGAATCAACAGCACCTGATTGATTCCTCCTTGGCAGCCACAGTCCACTGAGAACCGTGATCCCTATCTAGAACAATCTCCAAATCCCTCTCATTATCCTGTGCATAGATCCTCATACCTCCCCCGATTCACACTCTGGAACAATCAAGGTATTAATGGACAGCTAGCTTTGGGTCGAGGCAATTGGACACCCGTATCGGGAAATACAGGCTAGGGCATGTTTGTAAATAAGGTTACAATGGGAAACCATCCTCAGAGGCTATCATCATCATCATTTATTTATATAGCGCCACTGATTCTGCAGCACTGTACAGAGAACTCATTCACAGCAGTTCCTGCCCCATTGGAGCTTACAGTCTAAATTCTATAACATACACAGACAGACAGACAGACAGAAAGAGACTAGGGTCAATCTTGATAGCAGCCAATTAATCTACCAGTATGTTTTGGAGTGTGGGGGGGGGAACCGGAGCACCCGGAGGAAACCCACGCAAACACGGGGAGAACATATAAACTCCACACAGATGAGGCCATGGTCGGGCTATTTAGAAGCTTACAGCTGGAAGGGTATTAGGTCTTCTGTGTATTAAGAATTTAGAATCAAAAGCTGGCGCTCCTCAGGATGAGTTACATAGACACTTGTTTTACATTACCATGCGTGAGAATTTAAGAATCTTGTGGGAAACATCTCATTGTTCCTGATGTCACGGGGCCTTCAGCTATGCCTGCTTGTACAGGAAAAATAATACATTAAGGGATACAGATAGTAACTGGTGTTTGGGGGGTTTTCATTGATGAATGCAGGCTAGCTGTAGAAATGTGTCTTGTGTAGTGCCAAAAGTAAAAAACAAGGTTTTGCTTTACAAACTGAGAAATTTAAAAGACCTTCGGGGGGTGTTGATTGCGAAGTTAGCAGGCATTTCTGATTTAGAGGGTATATTCTTTCATGACTGTATATGCCATACTTGCCAACTCTCCCGGATTGTCCGGGAGACTCCCGAAATCCGGGTCGTTCTCCTGGACTCCCGGGAGAGCAGGCAATTCTCCCGATTCCTGTCCGGCTCTACAAATTAAACGGAGGGGGGGGGGGGGGGGCTTAGTGGTGCCGTGTACGCGTCATTGTGGCCCCGACCCCTATTTTTATTGGCCGAACAATGTGATGATGGCTTTGGGGGAGGGGCTAGCGACCAATTCTTCAAGCCCCACTCCCACACACCCACCTACCTCCTGGACCTCCCAGGACACAAGTTGCTAATAAAACTATGTGTGCAAGATACAAAGCATATTTTTTGAGTGGATTTCATGAGCTGACATCAGTTTGGCTTAATTTCTCATTTGAAACAATAGCAGCCATTTTATTTCTGCAGATACAAAAAAACATAGTTGCCATTATAAAAACTGCAACAATGGCATCATCTTAAACTGATGTTCAAATCTGCTTGCTCTCATATCTAAGAGTATTTTAAATTAACTAGAATGACTTGATTTAAACTGCATGTAACTTGCGTTTAAAAAATGAGCATGGAATTTCTATATATATATATATATATATATATCTATAATATAAATGCCTAGTGGCGTGTGTTAGTCTGTCTCTGTGTGTGTGTGTGTGTGTGTGTGTGTGTGTAAAAAATAAAACCAAGCTGCAGCGCCACCTGCTGGGCGGAGTTATAAACTGACCTACTAAATTCTTAGTGTGTGTGGGAAAAAAAATTCAGAAAGGACTGAAATTCGGTATACTAAGATGTTTTTAATTTGTTAATTTAATTTGTTAATTGTTAAAAGTGTTTATAAAGATTTAAAAAAAATATATATATATTTCTTGAAGGAGAAGTGACAGTTGGGAGTGGTTGGTGGTTGCCGGGGGTGACAGTGGGGAGTGGTTGGTGGTTGCCGGGGGTGATAGAGTGAGAGGTGTGTGATACTCAGGACCGCTGAGAGAGATCCCTGTGTCTGGATAGACATCTGGATAGATGTGGCGATGAAAATGAAGGATGAGGTGATGGAGAAGAATGATGAGGTGGTGACATGTGGACAAAACCACGTTAAAAAAGGGCGCTTACGTCGGGAAGTACCGCTCTTCCCCTGAGGAGGCCTGGGCTATGGCCCAAATGCATGACAAGAACCTTTTTAACACCTTAAGTAGCTTGATTTGACTAGAATGCATGAGTATCATGCACGGGTTAACTTGTATATATATATATATATCTATAATATAAAAGCCTAGTGGCGTGTGTTAGTCTGTGTGTGGAAAAAAACAAAACAAGCTGCAGCGCCACCTGCTGGGCGGAGTTATACACTGACCTACTAAATTCTTAGCATTATCTAATATAAAAAAGTAAAAGCCTAGCGGCGTGTGTTAGTGTGTGTGTGTGTGTGGTAAAAACAATTTTCTCAGAAAGGACTCATCCAATTGACCTGAAATTTGGTATACTGACATTATTTGACAAAAAAATTAGAATAGTGAAGTCAGCTAACTTCCATCATCCCCCCTTCCCCCTGTGGGAGGGGTAGTAAAGGCTAAATTTACCAGTTGAGGGCTCAAACTCATTTTCGTGAGGTAATTTTACCTCATGAACACACATGTATAGCGGCGTGTGTTAGTGTGTGTGTGTGTGTGTGTGGAAAAAAATATTTTCTCAGAAAGGGTTCATCCAATTGACCTGAAATTTGGTATACTGACATTATTTGACAAAAATATTAGAATAGTGAAGTCAGCTAACTTCCATCATCCCCCCTTCCCCCCGTGGGAGGGGTAGTAAAGGCTAAATTTACCAGTTGAGGGCTCAAACTCATTTTCGTGAGGTAATTTTACCTCATGAACACACATGTGTAGCGGCGTGTGTTAGTGTGTGTGTGTGTGTGTGTGTGTGTGGGAAAAACTATTTTCTCAGAAAGGGTTCATCCAATTGACCTGAAATTTGGTATACTGACATTATTTGACAAAAATATTAGAATAGTGAAGTCAGTTAACTTCCATCATCCCCCCTTCCCCCCGTGGGAGGGGTAGTAAAGGCTAAATTTACGAGTTGAGGGGTCAAACTCATTTTCGTGAGGTAATTTTACCTCATGAACACTCATTAAAAAGGGCACCGAGTGTGGATGAAGGAGGGCACAGAGTGTGGATGAAGGAGGGCACAGAGTGTGTGCATGGAGGAGGGCACAGAGTGTGTGGATGAAGGAGGACACCAAGTGTGAGGATGAAGGAGGGCACAGAGTGTGAGGATGAAGGAGGGCACAGATTGTGTTAATGAAGGAGGGCACCGAGTGTGGATGAAAGAGGGCACAGAGTGTGTGGATGAAAGAGGGCACTGAGGGTGTGGATGAAGGAGGGCACAGAGTCTGGTTGAAAGAGGGCACCGAGTGTGGATGAAGGAGGGCACAGTGTGTGTGGATGAAGGAGGGCACAGAGTGTGTGGATGAAGGACGGCACAGAGTGTGTGGATGAAGGAGGGCACAGAGTGTGAGGATAAGGGAGAGCACAGAGTGTGTGGATGAAGGATAGCACAGAGTATGTGGATGAAAGGGCACCAAGTGTGTGGATGAAGGAGCGCACAGAGTGTGTGGATGAAGATGGGCACAGTGTGTGGATGAAAGAGGGCACAGAGTATGTGGATGAAGGAGCACCGAGTATGTGGATGAAGGAGGGCACAGAGTATGTGGATGAAGGAGCACCGAGTATGTGGATGAAGATGGGCACAGTGTGTGGATGAAAGAGGGCACAGAGTATGCGGATGAAGGAGCACCGAGTATGTGGATGAAGGAGGGCACAGAGTATGCGGATGAAGGAGCACCGAGTATGTGGATGAAGGAGGGCACAGAGTATGTGGATGAAGGAGGGCACAGAGTATGTGGATGAAGGAGGGCACAGAGTGTGTGAATAAAGGAGGGCACAGAGTATGTGGATGAAGGAGGGCACAGAGTGTGTGGATGAAGGGGGGCACAGAGTCTGGATGAAAGAGAGAACAGAGTATGTGGATGAAGGGGCACCGAGTATGTGGATGAAGGAGGGCACAGAGTATGTGGATGAAGGAGCACCGAGTATGTGGATGAAGATGGGCACAGTGTGTGGATGAAAGAGGGCACAGAGTATGCGGATGAAGGAGCACTGAGTATGTGGATGAAGGAGGGCACAGAGTGTGTGGATGAAGGAGGGCACAGAGTGTGTGGATGAAGCAGGGCACAGAGTGTGAGGATGAAGGAGCACCGAGTATGTGGATGAAGGAGGGCACAGAGTGTGTGAATAAAGGAGGGCACAGAGTGTGTGGATGAAGGAGGGCACAGAGTGTGTGAATAAAGGAGGGCACAGAGTATGTGGATGAAGGAGGGCACAGAGTGTGTGGATGAAGGGGGGCACAGAGTCTGGATGAAAGAGAGAACAGAGTATGTGGATGAAGGGGCACCGAGTATGTGGATGAAGGAGGGCACAGAGTATGTGGATGAAGGAGCACCGAGTATGTGGATGAAGATGGGCACAGTGTGTGGATGAAAGAGGGCACAGAGTATGCGGATGAAGGAGCACTGAGTATGTGGATGAAGGAGGGCACAGAGTGTGTGGATGAAGGAGGGCACAGAGTGTGTGGATGAAGGAGGGCACAGAGTGTGTGGATGAAGGAGAGCACAGAGTGTGAGGATGAAGGAGCACAGAGTATGTGGATGAAGGAGGGCACAGAGTGTGTGAATAAAGGAGGGCACAGAGTGTGTGGATGAAGGAGGGCACAGAGTGTGTGGATGAAGGAGAGCACAGAGTGTGTGGATGAAGGAGGGCACAGAGTGTGTGGATGAAGGAGGGCACAGAGTGTGTGGATGAAGGAGGGCACAGAGTGTGTGGATGAAGGAGAGCACAGAGTGTGTGGATGAAGGAGAGCACAGAGTGTGTGGATGAAGGAGGGCACAGAGTGTGTGGATGAAGGAGGGCACAGAGTGTGTGGATGAAGGAGGGCACAGAGTGTGAGGATGAAGGAGCACAGAGTATGTGGATGAAGGAGGGCACAGAGTGTGTGAATAAAGGAGGGCACAGAGTGTGTGGATGAAGGAGGGCACAGAGTGTGTGGATGAAGCAGGGCACAGAGTGTGAGGATGAAGGAGCACCGAGTATGTGGATGAAGGATGGCACAGAGTATGTGGATGAAGGAGGGCACAGAGTATGTGGATGAAGGAGGGCACAGAGTATGTGGATGAAGGAGGGCACAGAGTGTGTGAATAAAGGAGGGCACAGAGTGTGTGAATAAAGGAGGGCACAGAGTGTGTGGATGAAGGAGGGCACAGAGTGTGAGGATGAAGGGGGCACAGAGTGTGAGGATGAAGGAGCACCGAGTATGTGGATGAAGGATGGCACAGAGTATGTGGATGAAGGAGGGCACAGAGTATGTGGATGAAGGAGGGCACAGAGTATGTGGATGAAGGAGGGCACAGAGTGTGTGAATAAAGGAGGGCACAGAGTGTGTGGATGAAGGAGGGCACAGAGTCTGGATGAAAGAGAGAACAGAGTATGTGGATGAAGGGGCACCGAGTATGTGGATGAAGAAGGGCACCAAGTGTGGATGAAGGAGGGTACAGAGTGCGTGAGGGTTATTTCACACTAAATGGAGATGAAGTAACGTTATTATCAAGTAAAAAGAATTTCCTTACTCTAAAATAAATTTCACACTTTGCATGATTCACCAAAAATATACTGAAAAATGTTGCTTTTACGGGAAATAAAATGATGCAAGGAAACTAATTTACATTACTCAGATTTATTCTTTGGAAGGGAGGGATGCCTACGTAAACTGCAAATAGTATCAGCCAGATCTGAGACAATTTAAATTTTTGACTGACACGGACAAAATGCTTCTATTTCACTTTACATTGATTTCCTATTAAGTCTCCTGGGGCTTAAGGCACTGTGCACTGTGCATAGCCAACCATGACCCATTCCTTCCGCAAATACATCACACAGCCCTGGTTTAATGAAGTCACTTTCATGTTAAAAGAGGAGGAACCACTGTACATGTTTCAATAGGGTGTGCAAAGATTTAGAAGTGTCAGAAATAATCAGTCTGACCCAGAGAAAAGGAGGCACAAACATTAAATGCGAGAAGGAAATTATAGGGCAAAGATGAATTGAGGAATGTATGGATGTAGATAGAAAAGGTGTTAATAAACATACATACATATCAGCAGAATAAATCTGTCCTTAACTGGTGCACAGGCAACAATGTCCTTTAAACTGACCCCCATTCCATGTTGCACTGATCATTGATCTATAGTTCAGGACTCATTGTGCATATTCATTGTACATCCCTTATAGTAACTTGGGAAAACACCAATGCTCAGCATGAGTCACAATACTGGGTATTAAGAGATCTTTTACTGTGCAAAAGCTCCCCAGCATTAATCAAGGTAACCCTTGTACCAAGCTAACACTTGTAGAAGAGGAACACCTTTATTTGAACAAAGTACACTGCAGAACTAAAACACTGTTACAAAGGTACAAGTGTTTCACAGTACCCTGCCGCTATACAATCCACCGCACAAAGATACCTGTAGATAAGCTTTGCAGATGCTGAGCCAACTGGGTCACTCTCATGGATTCACTCCTCTATCGGCATGAGGGCGACCAAGCCCAATGTCACCCTACTTTTGGCAGACACACAAAGAAGCAAAGCTGGTGGAGTCTTTGCAGCAAAGTCCATGGGTCCTCAAGAGCAGGTTCTGACCAGTCCAACAGGGATAATAAACCCCAGTCGGTACTGTCCAATTTAAGTCTCTATTCTATGTGGCTGCGTCTTCTATTATGCCTATGTCAGGATCTGCCTCTGCCTACATTGCAGCATCGCCCCAGGATGCTGCTTTGCCTCTGCAGCTCCTGTCTGCTGGACTATTTTGAACTCTGTTATTATTATATCAGCCTTGCAGTACCTCTGGCTCACCAGAGGTGCTGCTATTGTACTTTTGCCTTTTTTGCCTCACTAGCAGGGGTTAATCTTCTGCTTTTGTTAATTGCTGCACCTGTGTCTCTGCCTATTTATGCCTGCTTCCCACAGTTCAACTTTCTGGTCATTGTTGTTACTGTCTTGTTTCCCTTGGACTTACTGCAAGCTGCTAGCTGTCATCCCTGTTCCTGGCTATTTATCTCACTCAGCTAGTTCACCTGTACCTGCTGTATTTTCTGCTACTTACCTGTTTCCAGCCGGATATCCGTTGTTCATACTCAGATATACCCAGTCTGTACTCTTTCTCCATTATTTTGGATTATGTATGTTCAATAAAACTGTTGTGTTTTTCATCATACGCCGGGCTTCATAGCTGTCATTGCTAATTCCAGCTTTTAACACAGAAATGCGACAGCCCGATTAAGATCCCACAGTGGCTTGGATTGGGTACTTGGTGGGAGAAATAAAATGAACCCTTGCCAGATTATATGGGTTGGTTCTTCACATAGTCAATAATCCCTTGCGGCGGAGGCGGAACTAGTGAGCCGTGGGCCCCGGTGCAGAGAAGCAGGGTGGAGGGGACCGGAGCCCATGGCTCGCTAGTTTCCTGTGCACCAGTGGTATTTCCACCACTGTCTTGTGGTAATCAGTTCTGGGTAACATGGAACGATTCACTGTAGAACAATAGACACAAAGGCACAGGCTAACTTGTACCCAGAGTGTGGCTAGGTGGCATTAGCTTTTTTTTGGACATAAGTGTAGAGCACAGCTGTGCGTTATCAGTCTCACATGGCAACATATAAGAGACAGTCTACGACATATGTACTTATTGATGAGAGAAGATGCCAAGTGAGCTTAATCATTATTTTGGCTGCTCAGCACCCAGTTTTCATCACAGTATGTTTGAAGGAGAACAAACACAACTTACTTCCTTACCACAAATGGAAAGGTGCAACATTGGTTTTATGTCTAGTTTTGTTAAAGTCCAATTTATTACTATCATTCGAGCATACATCAATACCTCTCTTGGCAACCACCATCACCTAGTCTGCTATTTCCTGATCTGCAGGCTGGACCTGGCGGCGACAGGATATAAGAGGTCACAGTATATCTGGATAATTTAAAGGTACTCCGGGGTGTAATAAAATTAAAATATGTCCAAATTTTATTGATATATATTAAAAATATATAAATCTTTCTGGTTGAATTTAAAAAGTAGCGAAATATTGGTTAAAAAACAAATAACAAACTTGTGTGTGTGTGTAATGTATACAAAAGCGATTAAAATTGCAGTTTTACTCTGCACATTTTCCACTGTCTCATAATTATTTTATAATAAACAGATCCAATATATTTCAATATAATTGACTCCACATATTTAATAGGTAAAATTTCAATTAATCAAATAATTATTTCTCATAAGGGGTAATAAAACGAATTCCCCACTGATACACTTATGGCTCTAAAAATAAATGTTCAGCTTTCCAGCTGATAGAAATAAATGGTCCAAAAAGTGCCTAAAATATCCATAGAAGAGCAAAATTATGCTTATGTTGTGGTTGTAAGAAAAATCCACTAATGGTTTATATAGTCAGTAGTCAGTTAATTGTTAATCATAGACAGCAAAAGAAATCCTATGATAGGGAAGTGAATTGCTAGCTGCCTATAAAGAGATCTAAGCTGTGACACTGTGCTCAATCAAAAAAAAAATATCTCTGATTAAATAAATGCAGGCTATCCTAGTACTATAATAGGAAAGTGTATTGCTGACTACCTAAAATATAATCTAAGCTTGGGCACTATTGTAGAGACAAAGGAGTCGATTGGAGACAGAAAGAAACAACACCGATGCGCATTTCACTAGGGTTCTTTCTCAAGGCAAGCTAGAGATACATTCTCATTTATAGTCTAATGACACACCTCCATTTAGACGTCACTAACATTCCGCCAATCAAAAAGTAATATAGTTAATGTGATTGACGTTAAGATGTAACCAATCTTAGTCCTGTATTTTCAAGGTCCCGCCTATCAAAGTCTCCTATTGGTTCTCATGGTAAAACATTAGTTCTCATGCGTCACCATGGTAAACCCTGTACATCGGCATATCGACTAGATTAACTGACTTTCCTAAACGATACAAAGGGAATCAGCATTCCAAATAAATAAAAATGAATACTAATGAATCCTATTATATTAGCGATATTGCATCATATATGCCAACCGTTTCAATTATAGGATAGGTTGATGTCTATAACAATAAGTAACAGCATTAGAAAAACATCAAATGAATACCCCAAAACCTAAAATCCTATCTTATATTTGGAGGGCTCATACGTTATGCTCAAATGTACAAATGCAAATATATAGTAAAATCTATTTAAGAAAATAATCTATGCCCAATAATATTAAATAAATATAGTAAGAAAATGTGATAAGAAAAACTAATTGCGTATAAATTAAATTTTATGATAATATCACATAATAAGTTTATATCTTCAATATGAAGAATTCCGAATTATAATATATAGGGTGGAAAGTGATATAAACAAGTGAATATTGTGATAATGGATTAATATAATATGTTACACTGTACATATTATTATTATTATTAATTTTTATTTATAGGGCGCCACTAGGTGTCCATAGCGCCATACAGGGACAAACAAAATTACAATACGAGGTGAGACAGCACAGTACAGTAAACAATAATCACAGTAACTCAGTGAGCTCAAAGCACAGCTAGAGGGGCAGAGGAGGGGAGAGGGGAAGGTCCGCCAACGACGGAGTCCAAGAGGGAAGGCACGGATGACAGGGAAACCCCCAAGGGGAGAGGAGGGAGCGAGAGGGGAGGCGGGAAAGAGGGTCCTCAAGGAGGAGGGCTAAATAGCTGGAGAGCAGAGTTAACAGTGGTGAAGACAGGAGGAGAGAATACCCTGCTCAAAGGAGCATACAATCTAAGGGGTGGGGTAGACAGACAGAGAGACACGGGGGAGAGATGGAGGAACGGAGGATAAGGATAAAGGGGGAGGAAGAGGCAGAAGAAAAGGTGGGAAGTTACAGAGTAATCATAGGACATCCAGTTAAAAGTGATAGAATAAATATGAATATAAATTCAAGTTGTGTAGAAGTAATAATAGAAACATGTGAAAGAAATATAAGTAGTGAAGAAGAAAATAATAATAATGAATACTAATAAAGTGAAAGAACCATGCAGAATTAAGATCTGAATCCATATATCATAATCATACATAATTAACATAATAGAGTAGGGACAAATACATCTATACAATATAGCAATCCCCCCCAAAAACATAATAAATAAACACAGTGAAAAAAGACATAAATTAATAAAAAAGAACATTTACATTGATCTATAAGACCTGATTATTCATAAAGGTAAATAAGGTAAATCATTTGTTGTGATTATCCCCAAAGGTAAGTATACTAAAGAGTATAAATAAATTACATAAGTAAGGTCTGATTGTCCCTAAAGGTAAGTAAGATAACTATTATAATCGTTCAGACTATTTGGAACAATACTTCCCATAAGGAATATAAGTCTTGTCTCTCTTTTGAGTAATTCTTTTTGAAGGTCTCCCCCTCTAATCCCTATATGTACTTTTTCCATCGCAAAGGCCTTCATAAGTTTAGGATTACTGTCATGAATTAGTAGGAAATGTTTGGCAACTGTAGTAAGAATTCTAAAAATTATTTGGTCTCTCTTAGCATTTCTTATATTTCCTACATGCTCCACTAGACGTTTCTTAAATGGTCGAGGGGTCATTCCAATATAATTTTTGTGACATGGGCACAAGATACAATAAACAACACCAGAGGAGTTGCAATTCAAAAAGTCCAAGATTGTCCAAGTCTTACCATACTTGTCTTTATACTCTGTAGTCTTCACAGTAAATTGACAGGCCTTACAATGATCGCAATTAAAATAGCCCTTAGTGATATTTTGATTATATTTCCTTTTCTGAAGGTGGCTATGAAATAGACGATCTCTAAGATTTTTGGATCTTCTCCAAGTAATGGAGATTCTATCAGCTAGGCTTTTTCTAGGATCTCCATCTGTAAAGTAGTATGTGCCAGTGTCTCTGAAAAATATCATTCAATTTTTTCAACTCAGGACAAAAAGTACCAACCATCCTGATTTTATTGTTCTTAATGCAAGGGATCATAGGCGGATAGATAAGGGATTCCCTATCCTTCTTGGATACAAAATGTTTTGCATCTCTGATAGTTTTGTTCTTATAACCCCTTTGCTGTAATCTCATTGTCAATTCTTCCAACCTTTTCTTGTAAATTTCAGGATCAGAACAATTCTGTTTTGTTCGCAATATTTCACCTTTAGGGATACTTGTAAAGACAGGTGGGAAGTGTGCACTCGTGTGATGGAGGATACTATTATACTTTTTTTTCCGAAATATATCGGCATTAAGAGTACCCTCTCTGTTCTTATAAATCATCAAACCCAGGAAATCAAATTTTTCAGAACTGATTTCTGAAGTCAATTTTAAATTTAGTGTGTTTGTATTGAGTACCTTGGTAAATTCCACAAATTTAAAATTGTTACCATCCCTAAGAATAAAAATGTCATCAATATACCTTAGCCATAAATAATGTGGCTGGTATATCGTTCATTGGCTTCAGTAAAAACAATCTCATGTTCCCAGCAACCCAAAAATAGGTTGGCGTACGTCGGGGCACAAAAACTTCCCATAGCCGTTCCCCTTATCTGGAGAAAGATTGAACGATTTTTGATTGAGCACAGTCCCACAGCCTAGATCTCTTTATAGGCAGCTAGCAATTCACTTCCCTATCATTGGATTTCTTTTCCTGTCTATGATTAACAATTAACTGACTACTGACTATATAAACCATTAGTGGATTTTTTTTTACATCCAAAACCTAAGCATAATTTTTCTATTCTATGGACATTTTAGGCACTTTTTGGACTATTTATTTCTATCAACTGGAAGGCTGAGCATTTATTTTTAGAGCCATAAGTGATTCAATGGGGAATTATTTTAATTACCTCATATGAGAAATAATTATTTGATTAATTGAAATTTTACCTATTAAATATGTGGAGTCAATTATATTGAAATATATTGGATCTGTTTATAATAAAATAATTATGAGACAGTGGAAAATGTGCAGAGTAAAACTGCAATTTGAATCACTTTTGTATATATATCAACAAAATTTGGACATATTTTAATTTTATTATACCCCGGAGTGCATCTAAATACACTTCTTTTCTTTTTTTGGTCTTTTGTAAATTATATGTGATTCAGGTCCACCCTTCAGGGAGTTAATTATATCACTACCCTGAATGTAGAGTTAATTGAGATGTTAATACAAAAATAAGGGGGTGTAGAGAATAAGTGCCTAGTGCGGTCTCTTCTACCAACGATTATATAAAAGATTGCTATACTCAGAAAACCACTTGGGACTCTCTTACAGTGATGTGAGGATACATAGGGGAGTTTTATTGTTTAGATTTGCTCATAAGGGTAAAAAAGGACAAATACTAAATTGATATCTTCACTTTCAGTTGAAATTCCACAAAAGCTTCTAGTCAAGTCACTACTGGATAGTCTTGTGTACGAGCCAAATAAATATGCAGTATGATAGAATACGACTATGTGTTGTAAAAATAAAAAATGACCCAACTGATTGAGGATGTTCAAGGGTGGAGAAAATAATGTAGAATCCAGCAATCAGTCAGTCAAATCTATGATCCAATTTTGCAAGGAGCCAGGAAGATATTTATCCATTGTCATCTATAGGAAAATAGGTGTTACCAGCTGAGTTAAGGTGCATTGGTTTGCTGCAGCGGTTCTTAACCAGGGGTGCGAGAAAGCATTTCCAGGGGTGCCAGTGGTTACGATAGGTTTATAACTTTTAGATTTGCACTTTAAAATGATAAATTTGACTTGACTGTACTACGTACTCACGGAGCCCATGATACACTGGCAAATGCTACGACAATATGACTCCATTACTACCCTCTCTACTTTTGCCACTGCACACTTAATAGTGTGATCAGAAACTGGCTGAAACGTGCATGTGATTGCATAATCTGAGGAAAAACGTCAACGTGAGTTTTTGGTACGATACATTATTTTTTGGCATATTTTCTTCCTTTTAGTATCTACATATATACATATTTACACATTATATATTAGTATGTAATGACTGTCAAAGTATATGTTTTTGTTTCATTTTAGCTATATGTTCATTTTTTTTAAACTTTTTCATTTGTATCAAAAAGTTAAATAAATAAAATACAATAAATAAAATATATGTATTTTTTCAATAAATAAATAGATTTGCAATTTCCTAACCAAAAAATCGGAACACATTTTTCAAGGTGGTGCGAGAACGTATTTTGAGATTCAACGGGGAGCCGATCACTAAAAAGTTAAAGAACCGCTGGTTTAATGTATCCTGAGACTTGTGCTGCAGTCCATATAAAATTAATGTGGTATCTAAGTCATTGTTTTGCAAGAGTAGCTCTTTCTTCCGAGCGTGATATAATGAATTCTGCAGGACTGATTTCTTATTAGGTTGATTTTATACATTATCATCATCACCATTTATATATATAGCGCCACTGATTCCGCAGCGCTGTACAGAGAACTCATTCACATCAGTTCCTGCCCCATTGGAGCTTACAGTCTAAATTCCCTAATACACACAGACAGATAGATGTCAGAGTGCAGTATCAGCATCAGGTGATGTCTTCAATAGAAGATGCGTGTCATTGTAGGGATCAATGGTCCCTCGGGCTGGTAAATGTTTACTGCACTTTCTGTGAGCGACTTTTTCAGAGCGCAGCTGAGGGGAGAAGGAAAAAGTGCTTCTGTCAATGAGCCCCTGGATGGGCTGATAACATTTGCAATACGTAGTAATAAGAAATATATAATAAGTGACAAAAGATAGGAGTATCCTTTATTTAAAAAAGAAAAGCAAAAACAGTTGGATGTGTTGCTATTTCATACTAATTGGATGCAAACTTAAGATACCTGCCAGCAGCAATTTACACAACCCGAAGGATTGTAAACATATGATTTGGAGCCCACCTCTCAGGCATAACATTTTGTAAAACTGTTGGATTTAAAAAAAATAAAGATGTTAAAGAAGGAATTATGGTCATTAACTATTTGGAACTACTGGTCCCAGCATGCCCTGGCTTCCAGGACATGTTGAAGCTTCTAGCTCTACAAGCACTAGTATGCTCTTATGTTCTTACAGACATGTAGTTCTACAAGCTCCAGCATATCCAAGTACATACTTACCAACTTTTAGGATCTCCCCTCCCCTCTGAGCTTCCAAGTAAGTAAATCAATTACAAATACAGCAATATTCACCCTCATATGGTTGTTCCAGAAGTGCCTAAATAGCACACAATGGGGTACATTCAATTCCTCACGCACTATTAACGTTACTACGATAATTTCTCCGCTGACTTTTGCTCGCAGCTCTGTGAACCGTGAGCATAAATTAGCGTTAGAATGACCGTAGTAATGGTAATAGTGCACGGAGCGCGTTCTAAAGAACAACTCAGGGAAATTGAATCTACCCCAATATATATACCAGTTGGCATTACCAATCCTAATCAGAATACATTCTGACTGCAATTTTCTTAAATCACATGGGATACTAATGTGAAACCACTAAGCATTAGTTAACTAGAATTAATAAATGCAATATGAGTATAGAACTACAGGGTATTAATACAGTAGTGTTAAATTATTAATAAACTACTTCCAACTATGAGGAGTGAAGTAATAGGCTGAACGAGCCTAAACTAATAGTATATGGTCTGGCAGGGACTTAACGTTGAAAAGGGGTTAAAGATAACAATGCAGAATCCGGCCAATGGAGACACAGGAAAGATCAGAGCTTTTAGTATATATCCTCTTCCTGCGGGCGGGCCAGTGTCTTTTTTCCTGCATCGTTTGCCACCATCCCGCCCAGCTGGTTGAGATCGTTGTTGCAAGTTTGCTCGTGGTCGGTAGGAGAGCGGGCAGTCAGCCATTAATGAGCAGATGGTGTTACCAGTATGGCTGGGGTCATTGCCCCCTCCGAAGAACCATGACTCAGGGTCCTCCTGAGTGAAGGACCCATTGGCAGGCTTTCAGCGGGCGCCAATGTCGAGTCCAGAAGGGGTGCAGCCGCCTCATTAGCCCAAATTTAACACCAGGTCAATCGCAAAGGAGTTTTACTCCTGGGACCAGTGGGCAAGGGTATGACCTTCCACTGTTTGGCTTTGCGTTTTGCCTGCTGACTGCTCTGCTCTCGCCGCCAATTAAGGTCAGGGATGAAATAAACAACTACCTTTTTGTCAACTTAAAAGTTGTTGTGTGGTTATTGATTGATTTAAAGTTTTAAGTTTTACTGTCGTTGAAGGTTTAAGTCCATGGTTAAAGACATATGACATATGCAGTTTATAAAGAATGTAGAGATAATTTAAACAGACTGTACAATAGATTTTTAAAGAATGAATAAGAGTGCAAACAGAAATCGCAAATTTACCACAAGGAAAAGACATACCTGGATTTTCTACTTCCTTCTGTTAAACTATGCATTTATCAGAACAAATGACCTTTTCAGACAATTATGAGGAATACCAGCTAAGGTGTAGTGTCAGCTAGAGGCACCAAACAGGAATGTGCGTCAGCAGAATATTTGTATATAGTTCTATACTAGATTTGGGACTAGATTTACTAAGCTGCGGGTTTGAAAAAGTGGGGATGTAGCCTATAGCAACCAATCAGATTCTAGCTGTCATTTTGCAGAAGGTACTACATAAATGAAAGCTAGAATCTGATTGGTTGCTATAGGCAACATCCTCACTTTTTCAAACCCGCAGCTTATTAAATCTAGCCCTTGGTGTTGTTCTCAAGTAAGAAAGTACTTTTACTTTACCCACAATTTACCTAGGTGATTTCGTACTCTCAAGGGCTAACAGGTACATAAGACTGCCGCTGGACAAGCCAACCGGTTGATGCAGCAAAAGAGATGAACATTAATCCAGTATCCTTATAACCTCCACTCATGTCATGTCAATGTACCCTTCCCCACTTCTGAGTGTTGTCTGTGGTTCCCCCACCTCTTCCTCTGCCTAGATTGGCATCTTCTCCCTCTCCTGTGAATTGTTTGGGGGTCCCTTCTTCCTCCTTCTTAGTACTTTCTGTTGGCCCCTTACTATCTCTATCCGTATAAAAATGATAGCTGGGTGTCATGTAACTTTCTTGTCAATCCCACTCCTGTATATTGAGCAGCCGCGTCTTCAGGTTCACGATTCCCCATGGTGAGTGCTGAGAGGCAGTCATACAGCTTAGTGATGTAATTCACGTCACCAATTCTCACTTCCGTACCCTCACTACCTAGAAGAGATAGTCAGCAAGTCAGTCCCTTCCTAAACTCCATGTAGGTGTGAGGCAGCATACACAATTGAAAACTATCAAAAGGGTCGTGGGCACTAAGCTAGACACCCAGGGCCTGTCCCCCAGACGTCCATTCCTAGTGACACCACTGTGTCCCAGTATTACTATAATTTATGGGTTGCAAGATCACAGCAGCTGAAAATATCTATAGATGATTACACTTTTTTTTTTTAGACTGAGCCAACTTTAATCACCTCACTCACACAGTGACAATGCAAGGAAACTCTAAAATGGATTCATAATATGAATTCAAAATTTAATCCGTGCGTTAAACTCTGCACCGTTCAGACAATTGCCAGTAAAATGAAAGCCATAATGTGAATATCTATTGCCTTCCAATATTAGCGGGAAGGATATGTGCGTGCCTCCATTGAGGACAGAGTGTCATCCAAATCTTCTCCCAATGTGAGATGATTGTGCATTTACCCGTGTACTTTACTCTACCCTGTATTAACCATGAGGGCTTCAGAACAATTATGTATTGATCACTATGAGGAACACATTGTTT
Organism: Mixophyes fleayi; assembly: GCF_038048845.1. Lineage (NCBI taxonomy): Eukaryota > Metazoa > Chordata > Amphibia > Anura > Limnodynastidae > Mixophyes > Mixophyes fleayi. Next base: position 44,766,622 of record NC_134405.1, read on the forward strand.
ACAGTCACTGCACCTATTCCATACACTGGATGAGATCTGTACACAGCTTATTTAATGACTGATCTTCCAATAATTGGGGAGTGCAGTTACTATAGATAATATGTTGGAGAGAAGTGTGCTCTGCATGCCGTCTCCTCTCTCAAACTCTCTCTGTTGGTCCTCTAGTGCCAACTGGTCCAGGGGGAGGTGATTAATGACTTCAACATGCTGGTGAAGAACCCTATGACCCCGCTGTATGAACCTAACTGCATTCTATAACTGTTACAACTGCTGCAGCCATTAACCCTGTGTGTACCTGCATCACTGCTCAGGGCCATCTTAACAACATTACGGGCCCCCGGGCAAAGCAGTGCATCGGGGCCCCTATATATATTTTATATATATATATCTCTATAATATAAAAGCCTAGCGGCGTGTGTTAGTCTGTGTGTGGAAAAAAAAAAAGCTACAGAGCAACCTGCTGGGCAGAGTTACACACTGACCTACTAAATTCTTAGCATTATCTAATATTATAAAAGTAAAAGTGTGTGTGTGTGTGTGTGTGTGTGTGTGTGTAAAAAACTATTTTCTCAGAAAGGACTCATCCAATTGACCTGAAATTTGGTATGCTGACATTATTTGACAAAAAAATTTGAATAGTGAAGTCAGTTAACTTCCATCATCCCCCCTTCCCCCCGTGGGAGGGGTAGTAAAGGCTAAATTTACGAGTTGAGGGCTCAAACTCATTTTCGTGAGGTAATTTTACCTCATTAACACACATGTGTAGCGGCGTGTGTTAGTGTGTGTGTGTGTGTGTGTGTGTGTGTGTGTGTGTGTGTGTGGAAAAAACTATTTTCTCAGAAAGGACTCATCCAATTGACCTGAAATTTGATATACTGACATTATTTGACAAAAAAATTAGAATTGTGAAGTCAGTTAACTTCCATCATCCCCCCTTGCTTGCGTCGGGAAGTAACGCTCTTCCCCTGAGGAGGCCTGGGCTAGGCCCAAATGCATGACAAGAACCTTTTTAAGACCTTAAGTAGCTTGATTTGACTAGAATGCATGAGTATCATGCACGGGTTAACTTGTGTGTATATATATATATATATATATATATATATATATATATATATATATATAGGGGCCCCGATGCACTGCTTTTTTTAAATGTACTCGCTCAGTGACCCTTGAAGTTTTTCTTTTGCAGGATATTTTTTTTGCAGGATTATTTATTCTTATTAAGAGCCTTGCCTATGGGGCCCCCTTGCCCGTGAGACCCCCGGGCACCTGCCCATCGTGCCCAATGGAAAAGATGGCCCTGTCACTGCTATTGTTCCTGTTCTCAAATAATCCAACAACTCAGTTAAGTTGAACGCTGTCTGGACTAACACTGCTGACACCTTGCAGACACCAAAAATTTCTGCCAATAAATAATATATAATGTAGATAATTCAATTCCTCATTGTAATCAGTAGCTCACTATACTCAGTTCTGAAGAGCACGGCACAGAGCAACACATATGGATAAACGTACAGCCCTGATGAAGACGTTCCCAGAGAGTGTTTAGTGTAGAGAGATCATGTTGCCTGGATACCTGTCAAGTGAATGGATGGTTTGATTTACTTTCAAATCAGGGGTCTAGGTTTTGAGCTCTTGCTGGGCTTCATCAAAACAGGCCAACTCGGTGACTGAAACACTCAATACAGTGTTCCACAAGGTTGCTTCATGATATGACCAATAGCTCACATCTTTGGGCAGCACGGTGGCTAAGTGGTTAGCACTTCTGCCTCACAGCACTGTGGTCATGAGTTCAATTCCACTGTGTGGAGTTTGTATGTTCTCCCTGTGTTTGCGTGGCTTTCCTCCGGGTGCTCTGGTTTCCTCCCACACTCCAAAAACCTACTAGTAGGTTAATTGGCTGCTATCAAAATTGACCCTAGTCTCACTCTCCCTCTCTCTCTCTGTCTATCTGTGTATGTATGTTAGGGAATTTAGACTGTAAGCTCCAATGGGGCAGGGACTGATGTGAATGAGTTCTCTGTACAGTGCTGTGAAATCAGTGGCACTATATAAATAAATGATGATGATGATGATCTTTAGCTGGGCTCTCCCACTATCCTCTGTGTCCTTAGGAAGATACAACCAACCACAAATTATAAGGACTTGCAACAAATTTAGTTTTGCGAATGTGACAGTTTTGACCCCTTCGCATATACATAGGACCACATCCACTTTCTGCTTTTGAAAAGCGCCTTAGTGAAGAGGTTTGTTCAACCATTTGTGGGGGGACACCTCCCAAATATACAATCTCCACCCCATGAGGCTCATCTAAATATCTTCCCACAAAATATTAAATCTTGATTTTCTATGTGGGTGGAACTGGCAAAAGGTTAAACCCACATTAACAAAGATCCCAACCCATCCAGCAACCCTTATAAGAGGGGGGGGGGGAATCATTGCACCCCTGGAGTGGCTGGCATTTTGATGCGCAAAGCCATGTCCATGTCCATATAAACATTTATAATAAAGTAAAAATGGACGTATGACATCACATATTGTCCTTTACTCTGCATGCTCACATTTTGTAGCTTGGTAAATAACCCTTGTTGTCAAGAAACTGTATAATATATTAAGTACAGCTAATATGAAACAGACATGCCGATGTGCACACTCATTTTCTCCCACTGCAGGTACAAACTTAACATTCGCTACTAGAAATTTCTTGACCCCTAGATGGAAGGTTCATGACCCTGTTTATTCCTGCTGGGGACCTACAGGGGCCGGGAGCTGAAGTTTACTGGACTCCTGGGATATCAGAGCTACACAGGATATTCACAAATAAACAACTGCACAGCACAACCAAAAATGTTGAAAGCAATCGAACAGCCGTCTGGTACAGAAAGGACCTCTATTGTATATTAGACAACTTGTTTGTGCTCAGAAAAGGACTGATAATAGCAGAATTAGCCCAGAAAACATAGAGGATTCAATAACTTTAGAATTCTGGATATGCATTTATTTATTTAGCCCTACAACAGAAGAAATGTTTTAGAATCTAGAAGTGTTTTACAGAAAGAGTACTGTACACAAATCATTGGCAACACAAAAATGCATAAGAGATCGTACAAGGTCCGTAACATAAGCAGAAGCTTGCAATAAGTGCGCAGATTAAACACCAATGAAAAATAGCTCTGCCCCAAACAAATTAAAAAGAGTTGGCTGTAAATTTTCTACTTTTCATCATCATATATGTAGATAGTGCCACTAGTTATGCAGCACTGTACAGAGAACTTATTCACATCAGTCTCTACCCCATTGGAGCTTACACTCTAAATTCCTTAACATACAGCCAGAGAGAGAGAGAGACCAGGGTCAATTTGATAGCAGCCAATTAACCTACTAGTATGTTTTTGGAGTGTGGGAGGAAACCCACGCAAACACAGAGAGAACATACAAACTCTACACAGATAAGGCCATTGTTGGGAATTGAACTCATGACCCCAGTGCTGTTAGGCAGAAGTGCTAACCACTCAGCCACCGTGCTGCCTGTATAGGCCTTGCTTTACAACCTATAATATTTGCACATTTTAATATCTCTATGACTGTCAAGAGGGCATTATTTTATACCCATACAATGAAATATATTACAGCATAGTAAATCTGCCAATGCACATTGTGCACCATTTAGACACACGTGTATAAGCAAATGTGTGATGTTCGAGTGAGACAATGGATCACGTAGGACCTTGTTAGCATGGTCAATCATTGATTACACAAACGCTGATACTATACATCACTCGTCAACCTGTTATTCCTTATTTATCAGCATCTGATCAGATGTTTGAGATTGATGGATGTATTGGGCTCATATGCAGCCATTTCAGTCTGATTTGGTCTAAAAGGGCCAAAATAGCTATGCAAATTGCAGCAGGTATAGATAAGACTCTGAGGCTGAATTGACAGCAGAAGGTAATATGTTTGGGGCCAGGGCCGGACTGGGACTAAAAATCAACCCTGGCATTTAAAGCACCCAGGCCCACCTGCTGTGGGCTCCATGCACTATATTGTTGCAACAAGATGAGGCGTTGCTGGTGTAGTGCAATATGAAGCGTCAGCACAAATCTATTTATCATGCTTTTTCTTCTGCCTACCCTGATCAATTCCCCTTTTTGTGTAGAGTACCTGGAGCACCGGGAAAATGCACAAAACCACAATGTTTTAAAAAATAAAAAATAAATTATATATAGTTAAAATACAATGTCTAATGTGTCCATGTTACTTCCCACTGCAACATATAAGACAGTAATTTTTTGAGGTGTAATGGCCATAGTAATTTATTGAATCATAATATACTATATATAAGCCTCAGCATCAAACCAAAAATAACTTAAGTATTTTATATAACAACTAAAATTAACATGTGAAACTTAAACATTGCACAGATCTGCAATAAAGTACCTAATTACTGCAATTTAAGCAAACCATAAGTCAGCAGCCCCTCCAACATGACCCCTTCCACCAGGTACAAGAGACTCTGTTCCTGGACTTCCCACATCCTTTATGACTGCTGTCACCTTTGCTGTAACTTTTATTAGGTATAAAATGCACAGTGTGGAAGTTCTTAGTGTTTACCATAATACCATAATGAAAACTAATAAAGACACGGACACCAGATTAACGTTGGAATGAAATATTATTTATTAAATGACTAATATAAAAACTAAATGGGCTGGAAGGCGGACGAGAGCAGGGCAGTAAGCAAACACAAAACCAATAACGGTGGAAAGGTCAGACCATTGTACCACCAACCCAGGATCATACCTTATCTATTGGCCGGTGCGAAATATCTGTCCAATGGCAAGACTACGCCCCAATATAACCGCCAGTAAAATATTCCACATACTGGCCCAGAGTCCCATTCACTGGACCCAACACACGTGATGACAACACAATCCAATGGGGGGGGTAGTGACCTATGACGAGATAACACAAGCACCATATGCAAACTTACCGACTGCACTGCTCTCCCACCCATGCCGCAGAGATGTCTATAAATGCGGCCCGCCAACCACAGCCCAAAAACAACTCTGAGCTTCCAAAATAACTGGTATATGAAAAGATAGTACCATCATCGGACAAATGGACCATATCGTCTCTGAACAAATGTATAAATTCAGCCTACAATGAGAATGAGACATGGAAAAAACCCCCGTACTCATGGGAAATCTTCTTTAGCCACCGGATTGACTTTTCTGACTACCGATGCGATAGTCATAGCGGGCATAACAGATGCCCCTTTCCTATGGGGAACAATATAAGACCAGCACAGCTTTATGGACGGCCATATCACAGAGACCGACAAAATGTCATCACGAATATTTATAATAAGGTCCAAGGATTTAACTTGACCGACATAATTGCCACCCAAGTGGACCACAAGAATATCGGGAACTCGACTCACCACCATATACCTAGATAGAACCGACCTGAGTTCCGACCATCTCATACCCCGCCGGCATATACATATGACTTCCACATGTACCGGCAACCACAGACACATCCGACAAAAGCCTGTCCACTCGCCCAGTAGACCTAGGAGTGTCCCACAAACCACATCAACATTTTTTATGGTATCCACCCCTAAAAGGAATAACGACTTGAAACTAACAAAAGAACCAATTAACACATCCAAAACATAACGACAGGCCTTACACCTTAATGCAACCTAAGAACCAGCACAAAATGGAGAAATACCTGAAGTAACTGACATAACAAAGGGGGTGATTTTTTTGCTTCCAACATTAACTAGAACGGGAAAAGGAAAGGCAGCGACCCAGGTGAAGGTGAAAACCCGGTGGGAAAAAGCCCTTCACGAACCCGCAAAACGCGGCGAACAGCTAACCCCTGGGTCTACTACCTGAGACAAGAAAAGAGTAGAAAAGAAAGAGCTGCGTAAAAATGGAAGCAAAACAACATGGTTATACATCAGGTATAATGTAACTCTTATAACTACTGGATTTCCATCTCCCTAAGGCCTGTATAGCTGAACCAGATGCCCCATCTGCCGCTGCCACTGAGCCACTACGAAATGAGTGTGCGCCAAATACAGTCGAAGGTTAACCCAAAAGGCCCAGTGCCTCGCACATAATGGCATGGAATTGAAACTAGGTAACCGGGGAACTGTCTCTATAAACCAACCAAGCTACCGCCTGCCGTGGGCGTGCTTCTAACAACTCGTGGCAAAGCCTAACTGAGCAAATCATACCACCCAGCTGTCTTGATAGGGTTAGCCAATAACCAACCCCCAATTGATCTGTTTTAGACCAGGCAATCTTAATTTGAATAGTATCCGGGTTTAAAATGACATTTGTAGCTAAAATTTCCGACCCTAACTGATTTTAGGACTGAGCCACTAATTCCCCTACTCTCAGAGCCCCGTGAAATGCCATGTAGAACGCAGCGCTAAAAAGAGAAGCCTCAAAAACATCCACAGTTATATCTGACAAACCCCTCATCAAGCTGGCCAACAAAACGTATCTATAGGACGCCTGCGATCTCTGGGTACAGGGTGAAATCTAGACCATTCTCTTAGGGCCTTCTTAACCAGGAATGACTTCGTAGGATCCGTAAGCCCCCAAACCTTTGCCATAAACGATGTACCTGCTATTGTAGATGACATGAATGCTTTACCAAAGCCCTCCTGATAGCACCTCAACATAAAATCTTCCATGTTCGAGCCATCGCCTGTTAACCACCTGCCAGAAGAAAACAAATAACTCTCCCAGCGCATCCACGCCACCGGTAAGCCTTCAACATAGAGGGAGCTAAAGCAGCTTCAGCCAAAAACATTAAGCCGGACTGACCATCTGCCAAATATAAAATGGCCAAGCAAAACCTATGGGATTAGCCCCCGGAGCCAAAGATCTAAACCGCCCCCAATCAAAACGGGAAAGAGCATAGGCAATGGAATTTTCTATCCCCGGGACATGTTTGGCACGAAAATATATGTCATGGTCCAAGCAACGAAGCACCAGCACCCGCAACAAGTTCACCGCTGGTTTGGAAGACGCACTCTGGCGATTGATTGCCTAAACTACCCCCAAATTATCGCACCAAAAGACAACATTATGGCCCTTGAGCTGAGAAGCCCACAACTCCAAGGCCACGACAATGGGAAATAACTCTAACCCGAGTAAATATCTTATCAAATCTCCTTCAACCCATTCCTGAGGCCATGCACACCACTCACTCTGAAAGTATGCTCCGAAACCCATGGACCCTGCTGCGTCTGTGAACAATTCTAAAACCCTTGTGGAAATAGGGGGGGGGGGGGGGGGGAGGCCAAATTCCAACACTGTTGAATCTCCCCAGGAACGATGTCCACACCATCAGGCCCTGTTTGATCTCATCCCCTAGATTAATCAGCGAATGAGGCCTATTTCTACCTGCTGTGGAAAGCTGTAGCTTTCAACAAAAAATCCTCCCCATCGGAATAACCCTGCATGCAAAATTAAACAGACCTAACAGTGCCTACACTTGCTTCAATTTAAGGAAGGGGGCAGACGTAGCATCAGATATCCTCACTCCTAGCTTCACGATTTTATCTGCTGGCAACCGACAGCAGCCCGCCACCGTGTCTATCTCTATCCCTAGGGAGGACAAACATGTAACCGGGCCTTCCGTCTTGTCCCGCGCAACCGGTACCCCCATGATCGTAATAAGGTTTGCGCAGAAAACAACGTATCCGCACACAATGCGGAATCAGCCGGGCCAACAAACAAAATTGTCAAGGTATTGGACAATGCCCTCATGCCTTGTCCCCGCTTGAACCGCCCAGTGAAGGAAAGAACTAAATGATTCAAAATAAGCACATGACAATGAGCAACCCATGGGAAGACATCTATCTATATAATATTCTCCTTTAATTTGAAACCCCATGTATTTGAAGAACCGGGATGCAGGGGAAGTAAACTAAATGCCTATTCTATATATAATATCCCTTGAGAGTGCCCGCGCCAAATTGCCTAACCAACAACAGAGCCTCTTCAAATGACTGATAAACAACCGAGCTAATGTCCTGATCAATCACGTAATTAACTGAACTGCCTAATGGGTGGTAAAGGTGCTGAATTAAACGAAATTTACTGGGGGCCTTTTTGTTGGGACTATCCTCCAGGGAAATTACCAAATAAACTATGGGAGGAGCGCTGAAAGGGCCAATCATGCGCCCCAGGCTAACCTCTCCCCGAATCAACTCGTCAAGACCTCCGGAAAAACATAAGCTGATTTCAGATTTCTCGTGTCCCTAGCGTTAACCATTGATCTAATCGGAAGCCAGAAGCCATGACAAAACCCCTCGCGGAGAAACGCCGCCTGTTCTGCCTCTGGGTACAATCTAAGCCATCGCTCTAAGACATAGGGGAATAGGGGAAGGGGCTTAACCAACATTACCGTTGCTGCCACGACCTCTGCCGAGACCGGGGGCACACCTCGGACACTCTTTGACAGAATGCGGTCTGCGGCAATATGTACAGTTGTGCCTGTACCGACACGCTACAACCCTTCCACACGAGGAATTGTTAAACGCGAAGCATCTGTTTCTTGTAAACTGGGGAGCTCCACGTCTCCCATCTTGTTGAAACCGAGTCCCCTGGGTTCCTGATCCAAAACTAAGCTAGCCCGATTAAGCTTCATCCAGATCTCGAACATGTTCACTAACCAGCCCTTCTTAATCCTGTCCCTAATGCAGGCGCGCACGCACGATAATAGGGCGGTATTCTCACACTGAACCATAGGGGCTCTCGCTGCAGCAGGCTTGGCTGTCCTAACTCTCCTACCTCCTTTTGGCCCAGACCTACTAAAGTGAGTACTGAGTATTTTTTATCAACTTCCGAGGACCCTCCCCCGATGAAGAGGGAGAATCCTCGTCCGTGGAAGACATAGGAGGACTATGTGTGCGATCATGTGAAACATTAACAGGCAACTCACCGCCAGCGCTCTCCTCTGTTTGCTGCACGGCCCCTGCCGAGCCGGAAGGTCCTGGCGCTGCTGACTCCATAACGGTCGACTGTTCCGATTCCAATACCGGCAAGACACCTGATGACCCCATTGCAGGCACCGTCCGGCTACCCGCTGTGACCACCGATCTTTCCTCCGCACACGGCCTGACACCAACCGCTTGCAAAGGCTGTGCCAATGCTCCTTCGACCATAACTTGTGTATCTGCAACGAGAGGCACGTTAACATCTGACCGCATATGCTGACTTCCAGCTGAAATACCTAACGATACCCCTGATTCGGCGCCACCTACCAGCTCCGGCACAGCCCCGACAAAACCTGGAGGGGGGGGTCTGCCTAGAGCAGGGCCTATGCTCCCCAGGCGCCGCCCGCCCTCAAACACCACGTCTTCCATGGGCACCGGATAGGAATGAGTGTAATTGCCCGAGGGCAAAGGGTAAGGGGGAATGATCTCTGAAGCCGCAGAACCCGCCAAAAACCCACCGGCCGAGGGGTATGGCAAATCCCACGGGTCCCGGGAGGAAACAGCCGGACACACCGTCTGTGCGGGACGCTGAGAACGGGAACCGCCCTGCCCTAAAACCCAAGGATCCCACACTATAGAAGCCCCTGCCACGGACTGGCGCTGAGAGCCTGTGCCCTGCACTTCAGGATAAGGAAAATTAGCCCCTTGACCCAAGAGGTCTACCTCCTCCCCTCCCGCTGCAGACGGCAGAGAAAATTCAACCTGCCATGGTCTGCTGATAGCCGGCCCAGGGCCCTTGACCCCCAGTCTACTGAACCCCAATGATGTGGGAAGAGTCCCTAAACTAGTGTCCCCTACCGCAGCCCCCACCAACAGATCCCTGCTAGCAACCCCCGCAGACCATGCCCCTGCAAATGGCGGATCCCATAAAACAGGGCCTAAGCCCCTAGAAGAAGAGGAGGCCTACTGACCCCAGAACCGCTGGAAACCTCTGAGGGCGCCCCCCTCCCTAACATTTCCCAATACCCACCCCGGAAGGAACCACATCCAAAGACCGGCATGGGGGATAGGAATGGCGGGGGAGCCCCCCCGCCCCACACCTTGCCACTGTGTACCAGCTGCCTCCCCCACTCTAAACGGAACACCAGAAGACTCCCGCGCGACCGCGCTGATCCACAGAGCCCCCCGTGACCGCCGATCCCTACCGCTGCTCTGCCATGACTTCCGGACGGGGGAGCACACTGCGAGACCCCCTGGCGTACACGCCGCCAGGATCTCGCTCGCCCGCCGGACACACAGACGGAATTCTGGCAGGGAGCCCGCGCCCAGCCCTGCCTCCCTGTACTTTGCTGGTGCGCTGTGCAGCCGAAAGGGCCTACACATCGCGGCGCTGACTAAGGGGACACAGACCCGAAAGCTGCGGGGACCCGAGGCAGAAGGGGGAAGAAAGAGGTAAGAGGAGGGAGAAAAGGAGGAGAGGGGAAGGGAGGGGGGGGGTTTAGAGGGAGATAAGGGGAAGAAAAAGAGGAAAAGGAGAAGAGAACAGGAGATGGAGGGAAGAAAGACAGGGGAAACAAGGAAAGGCAAGGAAAAAGGTAGCAGATGAAACAATAAACCGCAAGGAAAATAAAACATCAACAGAACAATACAAATAACAGTGCAATATCTACTCAGCCTGCTCCACAGCTCTGACTCATCAGCTAGGAATCCGGAAGCAGAGAGGGGGAAATGCAGGAGAACATCTCCTATATAAAACTAGACCACCCCCCTCCTCTGCCTTATTGGTCAACAAATATAAGCAGCCCATAGGCTAAACACCTAATCACTCACCCACGTGATTTTAACTTCGTTTAGGCTGATGGCCACACTTCCCTATTCATCATCATCACCATTTATTTATATAGTGCCACTAATTCTGCAGTGCTGTACAGAGAACTCACTCACATCAGTCCCTGTCCCATTGGGGCTTACAGTCTAAATTCCCTAACATACACACATAGGACGGATGGACTGGACAGACTGGGGTCAACTTGTTAGCAGCCAATTAACCTACTAGTATGTTTTTGGAGTCTGGGAGGAAATTGGAGCACCCAGAGGAAACCCACGCAGACACAGGGAGAACATACAAACTCCTCACAGATAAGGCCATGGTTGGGAATTGAACTCATGGCCCCAGTCAGGGGCGCACGTAGGATTTGTGAGGGGGGGTTTCCTCCGCCCCCGGGGAAAAAAAAAATCCTAGAGACCTGCCGCGCATGCTCCGTTTCAGCTGCACTGTAGTATACAGCAGCCGCGGCGCTGTCAAAGAAGCGTCCGCGGCGGTGCTGTATACAATACAGCACCACCGCGGACGCTTCTTAGACAGCGCCGCGGCTGCTGTATACTACAATGCCGACATGTAGGGCACTTTTTAGCGGAGGGGGGGGTTTTCTGGAGACCCAGAAACCCCCCCCTGCGTGCGCCACTGCCAGTGCTGTGAGGCAGAGCTGCTAACCACTACACCACCATGCTACCCCCATATACTGAAATTACCCTCAAGTATTAAAAGATTCCAAAGAGACTTATTTGGAAATCAGACGATACGAATAAGCTTAAGCAATATCCAAATTATCCTTTACATATCGTTTAAGCTATTTCCAAATAAGTCACTTTGGATCATTTTAATGCTTTAAGGTAATTTCAGTCTATGTTAAATATACCTAATAAAAGTTACATTTTACATTTAGTATTTGTTTATAACAGTCTATAAAATATAACAAAAGAACAAATTCTGGCGCTGAGCTTACTTCTTACCAGTTGGAAAATGAAGTTGCATCTGTAATAGAGGACCTTGCTGTATGTCCTTTCTCAAGACAGAAAAACTAATCAATACAGCAATGACAGAAAACTGGTGCAAATAATTAAATAAATTTGATTAAAGTCACTATAAGTGCATGTAATGGTTCTCTGCAAAAATTAAACATATAGGGCTTGAGTCATTAAGGAGAGTAAGGCAAAAAAGGAATAAGGTAGTTTCTTAGGCTGCCGGCATTCACTCTGCACCTCCAGACGCTGGACCGCGCATTCACAGGCTCCTACCCGGCTGCGTGTGACGTCACATAGGGAACGCAGAGAAGCGCTGGGGGCACAGGCAGCCAGAACAACGGGGAGCTGGGAACCGCAGTGGGAGCAGCAGGAAGCCGGACCGACGGCAGCTAGGAGCCGGATCGGCCCATCTAGCCATCTGGCAAAATCCAGAAGAGCCAGATAGCCAGTCCAGTCCTAGTTGGGGCCCATCGGCATTTGACAGAGGGAGAGAGCAGGGTGTAGTCATAGGCTAATTAGAGCAGGGACAGAGAATACAATATTGTTCTTGCAATTGCTCTAACCAAAATCAAAAATGGGCATATTTTTCTTTTCCCGTTGATGTGCCTTTAAGAAAAAAATATAGACTTGAAAACGCAAGAGTTGCCAAACAGACACGCAAACTTTACATAAACACAGATAAACAAGCAGGAATATCAATATTCTATTGCAATAAACAAGTGTATTTATCTTATGAGTCTTGTGCCTTGATACAACGCATCAAACATAATCCTATCACTACAGATGGATTCTGCCTTTTGGAGAACAGACCGCTACAAATATTCCTAGAATTGCTGGGACAGGATGTCGTATTTGGCTGCAGCAAAAAAAAAAAAAACGACATCCAAATACAGCCAGAAAATTACAGACGTCTTGCAACTTGGCATCCACCACGAGCTTCAATTTTCTATCATAACCCAAAAAACTGAGAGATATCTTATCTATATCATGCATGCCAACATTCAAAACTTCTCCCCTGGGTGATTAAGTAATGTGACGGGGGGAAGGGCTGGGTGTGGTGACATTGCCACCTCACTACAGCTCCGCCCCACTATAAAATGCCAAAATTCACGGCATTGAATAGCGGAGGCGGAGCTTAATGACACGATTAAGCCCCGTCCTGTCATTCAATGCTGAAAATTTCAGTGAATCCGGGAGGTTTGCCTTCTCTTCCGGGAGTCCGGGAGGACTCCCCGAAATTCGGGAGCCTCCCAGGAATTCCGGGAGAGTAGGCAAGTATGATCTATATTCTGATACAAGAGGGGTTGACTCTCTTTACTTCAATACATCAATGTTGATTAAAATAAAATAAAATAATGATGGAAAGAACAATTGCACAGAGAAATTAAATCTGCTAAAAGGGGCACATACTTATATCCCATGATAGTATTGAGAGAATAGAGGGATAGTATAGAGATGTTGCGTGACAGTTTTAGTAGTAAACGCTAAAGTTGCAATAACCTATTGTACAGAATATAATAATGTAATGAAGTGTCATATATACAAGAGAGAATAATGTCTGGACAGTGTTAATAATTAATACGAAAAATGCATTTACCATATAAAGTATAATTATATACAAATATCTGTTGTTTACAGGAATAGAGTAATGCAAGTTGCCAGTCGCAACTTCATATAATATAACCACAATGAATGTACATAATGTACATAATGAATGTACTACTATCAGTGGGAGGGGTGAAGAAACAATCAGCCAATCAGAAGTGGTTAGATAATTCCCCCTTTCACCAAGTTTAAGGAGTTGTAAGTGTGTGATGCAACCTAATCTGCATGCAAACATATGGGTACACACTTGGGGGGAATGCACAGTACTGAAATGCTTATTTTACACACAAAAATCGATATACAGCCACCTCCAGCTGAGCCCCTTTGTATCTTTATATATATCATTAAGATCTTTTCATTGAGCCAGCATAAAAGTTGTGTTAACACAGAACCCATCTAGACAATCTAAAAAATAGCCAAGATAAAGTCGAGCTAAAGATAAATAAGATAATATATACAAGTCTCTAAAAGTTTTGTGATGGAACGCCTGCTGAGCGCTTCCAGTATTTAGCGTGAAAAAAAAGCAGTGTCAATAATTCAGAGTTCCTGGCAGGAGCTGCATTGAGGAGATGAGTTTCTAAATGGGACACTGAAAGTGAGGTGTGGGGGAAACCAGGTAAGAGCGAATCCTTTGGATTGGAGTAACGAGGATCATGGAAATGTTAGTGCTAAAGGTGATAAAGTTGAAAACAGTTTAATAACTGTAAAAAGTAAGTCAGAGAAGCAACCGAGGAACATGGACTAGAAACCTGTGGGTCCATTAGCAAGATTTTGAAGTTCATCAAATTCTTTGTGGTGTCTGATGTGACACTGCATTCATCATCATCATCTACTTACATAACGCCATTAATTCCGCAGCGCTGTACAGAGAACTCACTCACATCAGTCCCTACCCCATTGGAGCTTACAGTCTAAATCCCCTAACATACACACACAGACAGAGACTAGGGTCAATTTGATAGCAGCCAATTAACCTACTAGTATGTTTTTGGAGAGTGGGAGGAAACTGGAACATACAAACTCCACACAGATAAGGCCAAGGTCAGGAATCAAACTCATGACCCCAGTGCTGTAAGGCAGAAGCGCTAACCACTATGCCACTGTGCTGCATTCTGCTGACTGTGGATCCTGCAGAGGGGAGCAGGGTCCCAGAGCAGAATGGGAAGCAGCTACATGTACTTATGCCCCTACATAGGCAGCGCTAATAATGCTTGTCTATTTTAGTTTTGTGGATCTAATTTTATCCTGGTTGCCATGCTGGCACTTGTGGTTCCCCAAGTGCCTGCTTGTCCTGGCAGCCATGGGTATGCTGGTTCTTGCAGTTCGTGCACTGGTGCTAGCAGTACATGCACCAGTATGCCCAAACTGTCAACTGTTATTAGCAGCCAGGCTTGCTGGGACATGTAGTGCACCAGGAGACAAAATGTTGTTTTTAACATAAAATATCAAATATTTTTTATTACCTTACACCCACTGCCCAGAGGTGTGGGAAGAGCCCTAGTGCTTTAAGCACGGGTCTGGGTACCCCTAGTAGGAGGTATGCTTTTTTTGTGGACTCTGTCTCTCTAAGGAATATAGCCCCATGCTGAGCAGCTTGGTGCAGGCTGGCATTATGGCAGAGGGATCCCACACTGAGTGTTCCCCATCTATCGGACCATCAGGCTCAGCTGGCAAAGCCTATTGCTGTTTTTTCCCCCGATTTTGCTAGTACCAGGCTGGCAGCACAATGATTAAGCTGTTTTGGGGAGGGGGACACGCTATTTTTTTAATGTTTTAACGTTTTATTTATTTATGTTTTTTCTACAGTATTGTTCCGGCGGCTGTAATACCGGGTGTAGCACCATTTAACAATACTGACTACCCCGACATGGACTACTCATACTTGCCTACTTTTGGCAAGTTGTATCTGGAAGAGGAGCGTGTCTAGAGGGCGGGAGGGGCGGGGTGCGGTGAATTGCGTCATTTTGACCCCGCCCCTGCGACAGATATGCCGTTTTGTCGCCGGGCTAAAATGACACCGCAAATCGTGTCATTTTAGCCCCGCAATTGCGGGATGCAGGGGATTTGCCAGCTCTCCAGGGAGTCCGTGAGACTGACCCGAATTTCGGGAGTCTCCTGGACATTCCGGGAGAGTTGGCCAGTATGGGACTACTACAACATGAGGGTGACAACTTGAATGTCGACATTGTGGCTGTCGACTTCACTACCTATAAACAGTCACCATGTCGCTATATTAATCACGTAGACACTGCTGAATCAACAGACTACATCCCGACTTGTAGCACTAGGCCTGGGAACAAGAATCCTGCAGAACTCATCACTTCATCATCTCTAATAACTGTCCCAGGTTTTCAGAATTTAACTCTATTGCATGCAAAATCCAGGCCAGTCAATCTCCCAGTGGGCATTTACCTCAGGAAAATAGGGACACATAATAACCTAACTTGGATTGGCTGGAGATAAAATAATCTTTCTTTGTTCAATTTGTAGGGTTATTTTTTTTTATAATTTTTTGTTAATTATTTAGATTTAACATATCGCCCAAAAAATATCTTGTGTCTAGAAAAAATCGTTTGGATAACGGCATGTAACATCCAGAGCCGGATTAACAATAGGGCTAAATAGGCTACAGCCCAGGGGTCTCGGGCAGCTGGGGGGCCCATCTGCATTCATTGGGTCGGGGGCGTCCCCACCCCCAGCTCAGACTGTCGCCTGTTTAAGGAAAATGGCAGACAGCTAACAGCAAATGTTATGCTGTTAGCTGCCTGCTGTCACTGTAGGACTTAGGCGGCGCGCAGTAATCTCCTTACTGAGGAGATCTCATGAGAGTGAGACTATCTCACTCTCACGAGATCTCCTCAGTAAGGAGATCACTGCGCGCCGCGTAAGTCCTACAGGGAGTGGAACAACTGAAGGAGGCGAGTTCACGGGGGGACGGACCTTATGGCTGGGGAGGCCTCATGGGGGGGGCCCTCACAGTACCCTTAGCCCGGGGGCCTCCCTTCCCTTAATCTGGCCCTGGTAACATCTGGATTGAACTCTATACATTACTGTACCATGCTGCTTATATTGCTTATTTACTGGAAGGACCAGAAGGTGTATGTTACTCTCTAGTCTGTTTCTAGGGCACATATTAACCCCATGAGTGTTGAACACAATTATTTCCAGATGTCTTTGTTAAAACAACCCTTTTCCTCTCCAAAAGAGTTATCCATTCCCCTCAGAGATTTGTGGCTGTAAATCTTTATAGCCGGAAATAAACTTGATTTTCACTGCATGTCTCTCCCCAAATCAGGTCAAAAAATTAGGTTAACCGCAACGTTATGCGTTCATAAAGTCTGTGTGAATTTAGACCAGCAAATCAATCTGCTGATTTAGGGACACGTTTTGCATTGGAAATAACATATTTTATGTAACACAACAGTTTATATCCATAATATATCATCATAAATAAATATTTGGTTAATGGTTTTGAGAGAATGACATGGAAAAAAAATGTTTTCTTATTTTTCTGGCATCAAACTTATAACTGGTGGTAGCTTTTTTCTGGAACATTTGTAAGATGATAATAGACTAGGACAGGCCTAGACAACCTGTGACTCTCTGGGTGTTGTGAAAGCTATTGGTTGGTTAACGTCTGGCAAAGCATGCTGGGGCCTCTCGTTTCACAATGCCTGGAGAGCCATAGGCTGGCTAGACCTGCACTTGGAGCTCTGTCAGTCCATATTAATTGGTAAAATATTATTGGTGACGTGGACCTCCTCTTATTTGTGAATTACTTATCATGCTCTGTGTGGATAACTCCATCTCACACAAACTACCTGGGGAAACTCTTCTGTGAGCAGCGCTAAATGCATGCTCCAAAAATGTTTGCTTCACCTATCAAAAGTTAAAAATCAGAAAAAAAAAATTAAATGGTGCCAACCAGTGAAGAGAGTGCCCAGACTTAAGCAAGAGCAACTCCAATAGTGAACCAAATCAACACTACCAGGCTAATCCCACATTAGTGTCCTCAATCACTGAGTACAATTTGAACAACTAGGTGAGAATCTTTGGAAACATAACAATTCTACTATCAAGTTCACCCAGTGGCTATAACACTTTTACAAAGTTACTGTTCACTGCACTTAAACCACTACACAACCACTGCATGGGAAGCAGTCCATTCTTGTTGGTTTCTCTGCCAGAGTTTTAGTGACCAAGCCATATGTCACCCTGCTTTTTCAGAAACCCATGAACACCATGCTAACTAGTACTCCCCTTTTATGCCCGGCTACATTCCCACAGTGGCATGGCCTGAGTATCAGGAGGGCTGTAGATTACTGTCTTTGTCCTGATTGGCAGTCCCTTATCTTATGGGCTGGCACCAGAGTTGGTCCAGTTCTTTACATATAATGCCTTTGACACAGAGAAGTACCACTTTGCCAGACAAAAGGGTATAATCACTATAACAAGGTATATACCGTGGGTTTCCTCCCAGTTTAAGCGTTGATGGTGTTTTTGGGCATAAACCACACTCGGAACCATTCAGTATTTCGTGTGAAAATTAGCTGATCACTAAATCACTTAGTTCCACTAGGCATAGCAATTCATAGGCACTGGTTGGTTTGGGCACAAGCCTTCGACGATGAAAGAGTTGGGTGACCAGGGGAGGGCTGGCAAATTTTAGCCCAGGGGGCAAAACTCGACTCAACAGGTGGCCCAGTGACCCAACCCAAGATAACCCACTATGGGACCGGCCCGGGGGGGAGATGCCCCCCTGCTCCCCAGCCCAGCCTGCCCCTGTGGGTGACCATAGCTACGTTAGGCGACAAATACATTGGAAAAATCATTATAACATAAGTCCCAAGTGGCAATATTTATGAACTGCTACCAAAGTATATTACATATATACAGGCAAGATGCCAGGCGGACCAGGATGCCAGGCCAACTTATCCTCTATTCTAACAGTCCAGTACACTACCTGATATAGTATCTTTTACAATACACATTTCTTCAAAATAGACGTGTCTATGCACATGTGAAATGGCTCTTAAAAAAAACAGACGTACAGACGCACGTTTTTTGGTCATATTGAAGACACACCCTTAACACCTTTGGTTGCTACTTCCAGGGGTAATCCTGCCAATTTTGAGTAAATGACCAACCAGCAATGAGAACTAGAATGTAAAACTCCCTAGGAACCATCACATTATAAATGATATAATCATGATACCTTCAGGAAACTACAAAGGTCTCATCTCACTTTCCTAAACCCAATGCATTTATTGGGCTGTCTGAATCTCCCTCTCTACACCCTGACTATGGAAAATAAAGAAGTCGTGTAATGTGGAACGTCGCTCAGTTAGTTGCTTTTACTAGTTATCTTGCACCGGTCTGTTTATTCTCATAGTTTCCATACCTATTTATTGCAAAATGTCCTGATTCACACACTTTGTTATAGTGCTGCCAGTTCTCAGATTCATTTTTCAGATAGAAGTTTCTTTTTCACATATATTCTAAATTGAATTAGAGTAGATAGTAATATCGGGCAGCATGGTGACTGAGTGGTTAGCACTCCTGCCTTACAGCATTGGGGTCAGGAGTTCAATTCCCAACCATGCCCTTATCTGTGGGGAGTTTGTATGTTCTCCTCGTGTTAGCATGGATTACCTCCGGGTGCTCCGGTTTCCTCCCACACTCCAAAAACATACTAGTAGGTTAATTGGCTGCTAACAAATTGACCCTAGTCTCTCTCTGTGTCTGTATGTTAGGGACTGTAAGCTCCAATGGGGCAGGGAATGATGTGAGTGAGTTCTCTGTACAGCGCTGCAGAATTAGTGGCGCTATATAAATAAATGGTGATGATGATAGTGTGCCTCCGGATACATAGCATCATATACCAATGTCATTAGGTTTAAACTGACTAGCCCAAATAGCTTTCCGAGCCAGAGGTTTAAAAACACTGGCATCTGGCACATGACAAGGCAGTAGAAATGGGGGCTTATGCAGAGGACGAACTGGTATCATTTAGGTACACTTTATTTGAGAATGTATCTAATCAGCTATTAGAGAAAATGGTCCCTAACTGTTGCTGTACTAGGTAACAAAATATACGATCTCTGTAGGCACTTCTTCCAATGCTGGTCAAGAGTATTTGGGCTCCTCCTCTACGGAATAAACTTGTATTATCTGATTCCTCAATCAAGTCATTGGGGTAGATTTACTAAACTTTCTAAAAAGGAAGAGTGAAGGTGTTGTCCAATCAGATTCTAGTTATCATTTATCTAGAACAGTCTAGAAAATAATAGAATCTGATTGGTTGCTGCTATGAGCAATACCTCCAGTAAATCTAACCCCTGGTTTTATTTTCTCAATTGAAATTTGTTACATCAAAACCTGCATCTGATTGTAACTCAATTATCATATGTTAGTAGGGCTCTTTGAAAAAATAAAAACACTCCTGTTGACTTGTAATAGTCTGACATATATAATGCCTGAAAAAAAGGTACTTACTGTACCACTATCAATTACAAGGATTTAATCCAAGAGAAGCCTATTAATGCATTGGAGTAATATGTATATATATAAAAAAAGAAGTTTGTTTGTTGGCGAATATCTTCCGCAGCTCTTAAGGTAAAGCTGCCAAATGTTACATAGTTATTTAAGGTGACTAAGCGACAAATATTGAAAACGTCATTTTTTGGTTGTAAACAATTGTTTGACTGCTGGAAAGAAACCTCACGACAACACGACATAATGACAACGTGACTGAGCAATAAATCTTGCGACAATTGCATTTTTTAAGTGAAAGTATAACTTTCAAATAAAATCTATA
Source organism: Mixophyes fleayi (assembly GCF_038048845.1). Lineage (NCBI taxonomy): Eukaryota > Metazoa > Chordata > Amphibia > Anura > Limnodynastidae > Mixophyes > Mixophyes fleayi. Next base: position 44,786,814 of record NC_134405.1, read on the forward strand.
AGTACTGTATGTCATACAGAAGAAAAATGTTATCGTTCCGGTCGGACCTCCCGTTGCTGTACGATGAGCAGAACTTCGACCCGGGGAGCCTGTTCTGGGCCTTCCACTGAATGGATTTGGGCAAAACTTCACAGACTGGTAACATTGGATCCCAGAAGACATACTAGGGGGTTAAGGGCCTGGTCGGACCTCTCATTGTTGTACGCTGGACAGGATTTTGACCTGGGGAGCCTGTTCTGGGAATTCCACTGGATGGATTTGGATGAAAACTTCACAGAGAGGTGACAATTGGTCTGTGATGCCTAATGGAGTGGTTGGGGTCCCGTTCGAACTTCCTGTTGGTGTAGGCTGGACAGAACTTTGACACAGGAAGCCTGTTCTGGGCTATCCAGTGGATGGAATATTAAAACAGATAAAATCCCCGGCGCTAAATGAAAAAATTAAGGACTATCAGTACAAAAATATGAGTGAATATATAAAACAGATAATAAAATACTATTGCAAAAAATAATACCAATAAAATACTATTGCAAAAAATAATACTAAGCTGCCAAAATGAGGAAGTTAAGAGGAGATCCCTATCCTCTCCAGATCCAAATTGGGAGGTGGAGAGGTGGATCGATTTGGATGACATCTTAGTTGCTAAATATTTTTCAAATGTTGACAGTAGCATCCTACTCATTGATAACTTCATAGCTTGAAGATTGAAACCCGGGCAATGCGGGATACTTCAGCTAGTCTAATATATAAATGCTTAGTGGCGTCTGTGTGTGTGGAAAAAAAAAACAAGTTGCAGCGCCACCTGCTGGGCAGAGTTATACACTGACCTACTAAATTCTTAGTGTGTGTGGGAAAAAAAATTCAAAAAGGGCTGAAATTTGGTAGGGCTCAAACTCATTTTCGTGAGGTAATTTTACCTCATGAACACACATGTGTAGAGGCGTGCGTTAGTGTGTGTGTGTGTGTGGAAAAAACTATTTTCTCAGAAAGGGCTCATCCAATTGACCTGAAATTTGGTATACTGACATTATTTGACAAAAAAATTAGAATAGTCAAGTCAGTTAACTTCCATCATCCCCCCTTCCCCCCGTGGGAGGGGTAGTAAAGGCTAAATTTACGAGTTGAGGGGTCAAACTCATTTTCGTGAGGTAATTTTACCTCATGAACACACATTAAAAAGGGCGCTTGCGTCGGGAAGTAACGATCTTCCCCTGATGAGGCCTGGGCTAGGCCCACATGCATGGCAAGAACCTAGAATAGATATAGCAATAACTATTATTAGCAGATCATTAGTCAACATGTTTCTATTTATTTACAAGGCAGGAGCTGCAATATTTACATAGGAAGAGATTATATCACAGTATCAAGTTCAAGCCTTATTATTTCAACAAAAATTTAAACTATGAGCTCTCACGAGCGGGGCCCCCTCTACCCTCTGTGTCCGTACCTCGTTCATCAACGTCCTGTGTACTTGTTCTGTAATACGTACATTTATATGATTTGTTATTCTGACTGTCCAGCACCGTTGGGAGTTCTTTGACGCCTTATAAATAAACGATGATGATAAAGATAAAACGTGCTGTCCAGGATCGGCATGGATAAATAGAAGGAAAATTATAGCTAAGTGACAATATAACTATGTTTAAAAAGTAGAAATTTCCATGCACGGTCATACTAATGTAAAGATTTAACAAGATAAAGTAAGTAGTAACACGCATGCTAAAATTCTATTTCTTTTATACATTTACATATTTACACTGCTGCACATATGCATTAAAAAAATTGTAATCAGCACCAAAATTGGGTGTTCGGACAACAGAAGATGTTGCAGTTGAACTATTATATATATAGTTATATACTATATGTAGGAAGATATATTTTTTTACTTCCAAATTAAAGGACTTCTTTACCATAATCTATCTTTAGGAAGCAAAATCTTACTCCGTTTCCGCAAAATAATGATTAATGCAACACTACACAAAGAAGAAGTTGTTATATTAAATACTTCTCTTTTTTAATTCCTGTTTGCAGTAACAAAGAAGCATTTTAGCTTTTAATATAATATAGTAGAGGAAAAACTTATTAATTAAAATAAAAATCAACATTGCAAACTTCTGTGGGACCTTTACCAATGTGTTTGTAAATGTCCAACAGAGGTCTGAATTTTTTCCCTGAATAAATCTATTTTTAGTATCGGCAAGTCCTGCAAGTTTCCATCTATCTCTACTCCGGCCTCATAATTACACAGTATTTTGCCTTCCATGTATCTTAAAAATCATGCAACTCAAAAAACACACGTTAGGCCACAATTTTACATGTGCTTCAAAGGCTTTGAAATTGTGGCCTACTGTAAATGAGGCCCTATATCTTACCCAACAGCTATGACCTTCTTGTCTATTTATTTATATAGCGCCACTAATTCCGCAGCGCTGTACAGAGAACTCGTTCACATCAGTCCCTGCCCCATTAGAGCTTACAGTCTAAATTTCCTAACTCACACACACACAGACAGACTAGGGTCAATTTGATAGCAGCCAATTAACCTACTAGTATGGTTTTTTTTTGGGAGTGTGGGAGGAAACCCACGGAGAACATACAAACTCCACACAGAAAAGGCCATGGTCGGGAATTGAACTCCTGATCCCAGTGCTGTAAGGCAGAAGTGCTAACCACTGAGCCACCGTGCTGCCCACCATATATCAGTGAGTGTGTACCTGCACGTCCAACTGCTTTTGAGGCCCTGTGTGTGCATTACAGTATTATTACCTTGATAAATGTGGGCTGAGTCCCACCGACATGTTGATCCTATAATAATATTATACTAGTGGGGGGTGCAGACGCTAGGAAGTCCACCTTCCCTGACATAGCGCCATGAATTTGCCTGCTTCAACCTAGTCATGAACATTTTATTAACTAACAATTAGGTCTTCCACAACAAGGTGACATTCTATAGTTCCTTTATTAAATGAATAAGAACACAGGGATGAGAAGGCCACCATGGAAACAGTTAATAGTACTGAGCCACCACCACAGTATAGTAAAGTGGCTCCATCATATGTACATCTGCATAAGAATGTATAAGCATATCAAGACTGCATATAATCTGCATTACCTGCAGGCCCGGCGCTCCCATTAGGCAACCTTAGGCAGTTGCCTAGGGCGCCGGGACCTGCAGGGGGCGCCGCTGACTAGATTTTCTAATCTAGTCAGCGGCTCAGGAGAGGGTTGCAGCGGCGGCGGGGTGCCGCCCCTGTTTTTCAGTGTCCGCGGGGCATCTGTGAAGTATCACACTGTCTGTCAGACAGACAGTGTGAATAAAGTTCGTTCCCGGCGTCCCCCCTCCCCTCCCAGAATGCATCACTCCGCCTCTGTGTGAAGAAGGCGTGGCGACGACGAAATTTTGCCTAGGGCGCCGTGAACCCTAGCACCGGTGCTGATTACCTGATTGCTGCAACTGTTGTTACTTCTGAATACTACAATCAACTGTGAGTAACTGCATTCATCTGTTGTTATCATCTATAAATGAACAGCAACCTGTTTAAGTTACAAAAGTGTTGTGGCTTAACATCCACATTGACACCGCTGAACACCTATAGTAACATCAGAAGGTATAACCCACAAAAAGCAATATGCGCCTAGTTTTGGTGATTGGTGAATGTTCCAAAAAATGAGTAGGGTAGAAACATTAAAACATCACTCTATTTTCTCCTAATATACTACACGGTTTAGTGTCTTTTACATCTTTATTTAATCATGTGAGCGAGGAGGCATTGATACTATATTTTTATTACGTGTCACATTGGTGTGTTTAATGTTTTTTATTATGTTTGTGGAAGTTCACCTAGAAATTCTCTTTACAGCAGAAGTGAAACTGGAAGGAGCAGAGTGCATCCCGGTATAATTATAATGACAACACTGAGCCTTCAGTAATATATGGAACACCCCTGGAGATGCGTCCTCTCCACCCCTTTATCATTTGTTTGGTCATTATAAATGTGTACATACATTGGGAAACCAATCTGGTCGTTTCATACCAAACAGGCAGAAATTGTTGTTTTTGGGCCCAAAACAAGTAGAAATCCCAACCGATGTCCGATGAGGATCGCTCAGATGCCGAACAGAACTTCCAATGACTGTGATTTTCCATTGTTCTTGTCATGGTCTAATTGCACAAAATAGATACCCTGTAATTCCACCTCTTGGTCACCAATGTGGTGCTCCGGCCATGTGAAGGTATCTCATACTTGCCTACTCTCCCGGAATTCCCAGGAGGCTCCCGAATTTCGGGTAGTCCTCACGGACTCCCGGAAGAGTAGGCAAAGCTCCCGCATCTACCGAAATTAATTGAATAAAGGGGTGGGGCTTAATTGCGGAATTAGGCTCCGCCCTTCATGCAATGCCGCAAATTTCAGCTTTTCATAGTGGGGGCGGGACTATGGTGACGCAAAAATGTCACCACCCGCCCCCTCCTACCCCATGTCACATGATTTCTCCCCCAGATCTCTTAAAAGTTAGCATGTATGAGGTATCTGGCTTTTATTAGAAGCTTAAACTATATGTTTACTAAAAAGTATTAAGACTTTATTTTCATGTACAAATATACTACACTTTAGTCAATATATTGTGCAATAACGTGTCTTTAGGTATTTTAATGTTAAAAGCAGTGGTCGATGTTTGGGTGTGTACGCTGGTTGCCATACCGCAACTTCTCCTACTGCGTTCTTTATTACATTCAATTTACTTACATACCAATTACATTGTTCATACCACCACTTCTATATTTCCACTTCGACCACTGAACAAGTATAAGGGGTTGTGATTGCTTCCTTTTTGTCTGCTAGTGGACCACTTGTTGCCAACATGCCCAGTGACATCAGACCATACCAATCAAGGGCGTAACTACTATCAGTCTTTCAAATTTATAATTATGCCCTTGCCCCCAATTTCAGATGTGTCAGATGTGCTCTTGCATAGGCAGTTGGGCTCAGGGACAAAAATATACTGTATATGGCTTTCTAGGGAATGGTGAGCAATGACAATGGAGGCGTCCTTGGATCCTGGACAAACATGCCTCTAATTATGACGACAGCAAAGTTTAGTACTGTCAGTGCAGCAGGATAGTAGTGATAGGTATATTTTTCACACATTTGAGACAGAATAGGGTTTTCTTACAGTAGATAGGTCTCACTGGCTGCATAGTACAAGTCATTGGGTAACATATAATAGACCACACAAATGGCCGGTAGAATTTGTAGTAGATAACATACACTGGAGCTAGCTACAGGCTGTTCCCTGCGGTTATGTCTCCTCGCAGTGAAAATGTTATTTGTAGCATGTAGTGCTCTGTTTGAAGCTCATTCTTTTGATGCTTTTTAAATAGATCCCATTTGGAGTGTGATAGCAGCTGGAGATTAGAACTGGAGTTGACACTGTGCAAAAAAGACTGTAGCTCTGATCAAGATTTTAAGATTTTTGCTTTTTTAAAGTCTCATTGACATTGTTTAGTCTTGTTCTATACTAGATGAGAAATGTTTCCTTGACTGTAACTACAAGTTTAGCACATATAGTACATAATTTGCTACACTTATGTTAAATTGAAAATCATCAATTTGAATAATTTGAATGTACATTTGCTAATTACATACAATAGTATAATAGCAAGATATTAAAATGAATTTGCCAAACAAAGTTAAAGGTGGTGATGACATTGGCTCCCCATGGCCTACAGAATTAAATGTAAACTTCTCACCCTCACCTTTAAAGCTCTTAATCAATCCTCCCTTCAGGGCCGGTGCTAGGGTCCTTGGCGCCTTAGGGACACTTTCACATCCGCACATCCGCGTCGCCCCCCCCAGGCACACTTTCACATCCGCGCCCCCCCCCCCAGGCACACTTTCACAATCCGTGCCCCCCCCCCAGGCACACTTTCACAATCCGCGCCCCCCCTCCCCCCTAGGCACACTTTCACAATCTGCGCCCCCCCCCCCCAGGAACACTTTTACAATCCGCGTCCCCCCCTCTCCCCACGTCTTTCCTTACCTTTTGCCACCATAAAGCTGCTCCTCTCTGCTCCTTCTCCTCCCCTCCACTCACTGACACTGTCGGGCTGTGATGATGTCACGCCCGACAGTCAGTGAGTGGAGGGGAGGAGACAGAGCAGAGAGGAGGCAGTGGTGATCCATAGCCCCTTTCCCCTCCCCGTGGATTTATCGGAAGCTGTGCGACGGCCGTGGAAGGTATGGTCAGCGGTCGCCGCACAGTTTTAAAGTAATTTTAATTCTGTGGCGCCCTCCAGAGCCCGGCGCCCTAGGCAACTGCCTAACCTTGCCTAATGGGAGCGCCGGGCCTGCCTCCCCTCCCTACATCTCCAATCTCATTTCTACCTACACTCCTACCGCCCCCTCCGCTCTGCCTCTGACCGCCGTCTCACTGCTTCACTGATCACCTCTTCTCACTCCCGTTTCCAGGACTTTGTCCGGGCTGCTCCCCAGCTGTCGAACGATCTTCCACGTTCCATCAGGTTAGCATCTACTCTCAAAGGCTTCAAGCGTGCCCTTCAGACTCATTTCTTTATTCAAGTCTATCAGTCCTCCTCCTAACTCTCTCCCCCAGTTAGTACCACCCTATTTGTGTCTCCCCCTTTCCTTTAGGATGTAAGCTCTCAGAAGCACGGCCCTCTTTCCTTGTGTGCTCCTTCTACTATTCCATCACCCTCTGTACCTCTTGGCCTGCTTCCCTAGCCCTATTTTCTTAAGCTTCGGCCTACTTCTCGCTGATTTCTACCAACACTTTCACTCATTGTCCCAGTAATAATTTGATTTGCTTTACCCTGTCACCTGTGTCTGTGTACATATTTTTGTTAATTTTTGTACTTTCTGTATCATGTTGTGTCATGGCTCACTGTTTTCTGTATGTCAGGTACGGCGCTGTGGACCCTTTGTGGCGCCTTATAAATTAAAGATAATAATAATAATTATGCAGTTGTTTAGCTAGGTTTTGGTGCAGTTATGTTTGGAGAAATTTACTTGTGCTTGAGCTGAGATGAATGGTTCGGATTAGGAGAAATCCGATAGAACCGAATTTTGGGGTACAGAGTTGAACCAAGTCATGACTCGGTTTCTCCCACCAAATCCATATCTGAAATCGATGCAATACATCATTTCTGCGAAAATGTTGGCTCTCGCAAGTTATCTCATTGGGCGTTCGCCTGTTGTGGTGGCAGCTACAAGTAACTTTAAGTAATATCGCTCCTCTTTGTCAATCATGGATCAGTCAACAGAACCATGTACTAGTATTGGCAGTAATAGTACTATATAAGGTCATGTGGGAAGAAAGTGTAAGAAAGTGCGCACCAAATCCAAATACTGTTTGTCAGTCTCAAAGAAAACATCAGCTCTTGATGTAAAGATTAAGGGGAAAGTTACTGATGAATGTGGTGATTTGTTTAAAAAATTAAAATAGCTAACATTCCATACACCACCTGCAGTGGTAACTGAAGGCTCAGACCAGGCCCACTTTGTGCTCCCCCCACTGTTTTTACACATACTAGAATGCCCATTGCAATAGAAAGTGCACAATCATGTATCTTCTGTAACCTTTATAACCCGTGTACCACCTTCTCACTCGGAGAGTAGGTCTGTCACGTCCAAAATAGCCACATCAGTGCATGAAACGAACACTGAGGCTGAAGAACAAATGGGGCATTCACAGAATCCCTGGGAGAGTCTAAGGGTGTCCATGAGCACTATATGTGAGTCTGACATTTCAGATTCTCACAATGTAATTACTAATTATAGGCATTTCTCAACCACTTGGAAATGTGAGAATGAGTAGTAATGATGATGATTTAAACATAGAAATTAAGGAAGCTACTTTTTAACCTGCTAATGTGCAACAGGATGAGGGGGACAATTGTGGATCTGAAAATGATGATCGGTAGTACATGAACAACATAATGAGGAGGAGAATGATGATTGTGTTCACCTCATGCCTATGATAAGCTCACTGTTATTAAACAATAAAAACAATACTATACAAACATCAGTCTATCATAAACCTACAGGCGGCCCAGCATATCTGAGATGGAACAGCTTTCACCTAGGAAACATAAAGAAGTCCATCATTTACAGACAAGCTCTGAGATACATTCGGATTTGTTCAGACAGTGAAGACATAAAACAACACCTGCTAACACTGAGAAATGCATTCCTACAACAAGGATACCATCCAATAGTTATAGATGTATAGATCCACAGAGCCACAAGGATCCCAAGGAGTAGTCTCCTGGATTACAAACAGAAGGAGGTTAACAGTAGGGTGCCCCTAGTGGTCACTTACAATCGCAACATGAACATATTGGGGAAAATTGCTGCTGACCTTCAACCCATATTTCAGAAAGACAATAGACTGAAGGAATATTCCCAGATTTACCTCTCCTTTCATACAGCCTCCCAACTTAAGAAATCTCGTTAGAAGTGCCCCCCTATCACCATCAGAGACTGGCACCTTCCCTTGCAAAATAAAAAATGCAAAACTTGCACCCATGTCGTACCAATAAACACAGTCCACATACCTAACACACAACGGGACTATAAAATCACTGACACATTCTCATGTACATCCTCCAATGTGGTGAACATGATACAGTGTACAAGGTGCCCTGAGGGAATTTACACTGGAGGGACCAAGCAGAAACTGCAATCCAGGATGAATCTACACCGACACACAATAAAGAAGACTCTGGACACTGAAAAGTCTTTTTAAAAATGACAGGGAGAGAAAAATATGGGAATTCAAGCTGATAAGAACATTCCAGTCATTGACTAAAGGACTCAATCTAACACCTGGATTTATGACCCACTACTTCACACCTCACAGCAGAGTGACTCCAGACCTCTAATTCCTAGGACTTTTACTCTTCCACCCGTAAAGAAAACATCCTTTTTATTACTTTAGCTTATCTTAATAATGTATTCTATCCACCCCCCTGTACAAATTTCTTAATGTAACAGCTCTTAAATGTTGTGCCTTTTTATGAATCATTCATTTGTAAACTAGCCTAGTGAAGGGACCTATGTGCTCTGAAAGCTAGCAAATATAATAAAAGAAAATTTGGTTAGACAACAAAGGTATCACTCTTATACTACTTTTGTCTTTTGTGACACGAAAGTATTTAACATCACATTCATTACAAATGGGTACATTTCAACATGTACCATGTACACACAATAAAGTTATGAGATGTCAGTGCAGGAGATGCTGTCTGTGGCACGTAAAATTTCTGGACATTTTCGGCATTCAATGACCACATGTAGAACATTGTAACAGCTACAGAAAAAAATGTATCTTCCTTGCCACCAACTGAAGCAACAGGTAGTAACAAAATGCAATTCTGCACTTTATATGCTTCAGTGACTGGAGGAACAGCAGCAAGCCATCAAGACGTACATATCAAGCCATGAGATAGGGAGAGCAGGGACATGTTACTTTGCTCCAGCACACTGGAAAATCTTTTCAGCTTTATGGATGTTAAATATGGTGTCCTTGTGGATCAACTACTTTATTTGCTTTGCCAGGACCCAAGGGTTTGCAGCATCTTGAAACTGGATCACTACATTTTGGCAACCATGCTTGATCCTAGGTTTAAGTTATATGAAATTTCTTCCTTTCCAACTAACACAAATCTTCACAGATGCAAACAGCTCCTTGTGAGCAAGCTGTTGGCTCAAGTCGCACATGACACGTCCCCTGCTTCCTCTTCTCCTTAAAAATGCTATTGCCAGATAAAAACATACGTGTTCTGAAAATTACACTTATAATGAGTGAACACAGTGCACCAATGTGAAAGATTATTATGACATCTGGTCAGGCTTAAAATAAATGCCTAAATATATTGACACCTCTACCATGTCTCAATCTGATACATCTTGTATTAGTAGAATGCTGAAGGATTACTTTAATGACAATGTACAAATTATCATCTTAACAGTCTTTTTTTAATTCTGGGAGGAAAAAAAGGCAACATTGAGCCCCTTGTACAAACTAGCTATGGTGTACTTAAGCTGCTCGCCCTCCAGTGTGCACTCAGAAAGAGTGTTTAGCACAGCCGGGAACATTGTAATCAATTGTCATAGGAGGACACTTCCCACAAATGTTGAAAAACTGATATTAATTAAAATGAACAACTAATTGGACAGCACAGTGGCTAAGTGGTTAGCACTTCTACCTCACAGCACTGGGGTCATGAGTTCAATTCCTGACCATGGACTTATCTGTGTGGAGTTTGTATGTTTTCCCTGAGTTTGCGTGGGTTTCCTCCAGGTGCTTCGGTTTCCTCCCACATTCCAAAAACATACTAGTAGTTTAATTGGCTCCTATCAAAAAAATTGTCCCCAGTCTGTCTCTCTCTCTCTCTCTCTCTCTCTCTCTCTCTCTCTCTCTCTCTCTCTCTCTCTCTCTCTCTCTCTCTCTCTCTCTATGTGTATGTTAGAGAATTTAAATTGTAAGCTCCAATCGGACAGGGACTGATGAGTTCTCTGTACAGCGCTGCAGAATCAGTGGCGCTATATAAATAAATGGTGATGATGATGATTGTATGAAGAATTCCACTTTTGGGCTTTCAGTCTGGATTCTGAAGTGATGATGTCATCAAGCCCTGCTCCCTCCCAGCCACTACACAACAGACTATTGTAAAGAGCCAGAGGAAGGGGGAAGGGCACCAAAAGTACCCTATCTCATCAATCCTGGCACCCACAAAATCAGGGATACCCTCATTTGAAAGAGTAGAGTATCCTCTTTCAAACACTTTGCTGCCTGAGAAGTTATTCTTTGATGAGCATGTGTGATAATCAGGGAATAATCCCTACACTTCAGTAATCTTTAAAAAGTCCAGAGATGGGAGAGGATACAGTTTATGTGGTATTCCCTTAGACAATTTAAATAAAGATCTGGTTGTTCAATTCATGGGATAATGACTGGATCTCCACAAGATCATCAATGTCCAACACCTTCAGTACCTTAGTACATGCTACGCGTTGCCCTGGCAGAGCCTACATACTCTGTGTACACCATTGCACATTAGCAAACCCCCACACTTCATGTACTCAGCTATACCCTCAACATTTTGCCTACAGTGTCAAACACCTCAGGGTATTCCGGTGGGACAACCTCCCTTTGTATCACATCTGTCACCTCCATGCAGAATCGGCGTTCTACTGCTTAGGTACGCTTTTGCCGTTCTATTCGCATGCGTATGCTGAGCTTGGCAACCATTGCATAGCAACATGACGCTGTCCCTGTTTGCCATCAGTACGCATGCACAAGGCACCACGGTACGTCGCCCTGCGGCTAGCCAGCAATTGGTTGCGGTTTTCCCGACGATTGGATGCACATATCAGGGATCTCTCTCCTCTATTTAAGGAGCTCACTGATGCCATTTGCTTGCCAGAGTATTTGGTCTGCTGCCTTGCTCCAGCATTTGTTCCTGTATTATTACCTTATTGGATTCTGAACCCGGCTTGTTCCTGACTTCTCCTTTGGTTCCTGATTTTGGCTTTGAGTGATTCTTGGTACTGACCCGGCTTCCTGACCATTCTCCTGCTCCTGATTTGGCTGTATTTGTCTCTCTGGTTCTGACCCGGCTTCCTGACCATTCTCCTGCTCCTGATTTGGCTGTATTTGTCTCTCTGGTTCTGACCCGGCTTGCTGACCATTCTTCCATCCATGTATCCTGGTGGGCTGTCACCGCTGCCTCAATTGTTACCTCGCCAGCTGACTATTACTGAGTGCTGCGACCTGCACGTCCCTTGCAGCGAAGTCCATACCTCCTTGCGGTGGTCCCTGGTGAAAACCAGGGGTGTGTTAGACTCCGCGTCTCAGTGCTCAGTAGCGCAAACTGCTGGCCGGTATCACCAACTCCATCTTCGTGATTCTGACAACAGCCATACATCTTCTGGTGTGTTCCCACGTAGACACAAAATCCCAAGTTCTCACCTGTTGTAAGGTTGTGATCCAGGGGTCATGTTAGGATATAATTTTAGCATGTAATCTAATAGGTTTTTACAAAGGCTAGTTATTAACTGTGTAGGCCCTAGTCTGCCCTGTACCTGGAGGAGGGTTGGAATAATTTCCCAATTCCACCTCTTCTCGTATGCAGTGCTTTCACCCAAGTTGTGTTCTCTCTTCCTGGTTCTAGCTCGGTGTGCTGATAAGTTGAAGGCCAGTAAATCAATGCGTAACGAAAAAAGTTAAAATAACTTGTCCTCAAATAAGGTATAGGGGTAGATTTAATAAACCTTCTAAAACGGAAAAGTGGAGATGTTGCCCAGACCAACCAGTCTGATTCTAGCTGTTGTTCTCTAGTATGTATTAGATAAATGATAGATGGAATCTGATTGGTTGCTATGGACAACACCTCCACTTTTCCTTTTTAGAATGTTTGACAAAAATGCGTCTTAGGTGACTATAACAGTGAAGTACAGTTTCATATAAAAATACACACTAGTACAAATTTGTGCAAAAGATCAGCATAAACATGAACTCAATTGCATGACATCCATTAATTACCATAACATGACAGCTGGCATCAAGGGTTCAGCATGTAATCATGAGACTGGCAGCAATACTATGTTAGCATTTTAGCATTTTACTTCTCGAAACTGGGGGTGGTCCAAATGTGAGCAATATTAACAGAAGGACCTACAAGCACATGTCCTAAACTGGCTAACAGCAAGAAATGGCATATAAGGAGACAAAATGAATCTTGTATTAGTAGAATGCTGAAGGATTACTTTAATGACAATGTACAAATTATCATCTTAGACAGTCTTTTTTTAATTCTGGGAGGAAAAAAAGGCAACATTGAGCCCCTTGTACAAACTAGCTATGGTGTACTTAAGCTGCTCACTCTTAACATTTTACTTCTCGAAACTGGGGGTGGTCCAAATGTGAGCAATATTAACAGAAGGACCTACAAGTACATGTCCTAAACTTGCTAACAGCAAGAAATTGCATATAAGGAGACAAACTGAAATGGAAAAACACTGGGAACAAAGGAATTAAACAATTGCGATGAGTCAGAAAAAGATGAGGTAGCAGCATGTGGTGCAGATTGCCACTACGGTAATTGTAATAAAAGAAAATGAGTTACACTACATCCCTATATAATAAGAATAATTAAGCAGACAATGAGGGGAGTAGTTCCAACAATAAAAATGGCCACAAATATGTGTAGAAAATGACGGGAGGAGAAGTCCGGAAAGTGATAAGCAGTGGAAGGGCAAACTCTAGGCTCAGGCTGGGTGCTGTACTGTCACTGTCACTCAACCCCATATATGTTATGGTGGAGTTCTAGAGACCTGGTGGGTATTTGACTTATGGAACAAAGCCTGGATGGATCACCAATGGCTCTACACACTAGACCAAACAATAGAAGTAATAGCAACTACAAGCACCTGGAACAATTGGAACAAACCAAGACACACTGCAGAAAATTGGAACAATTCTGGACACCTGAGCTGGATCTAGACAGCCTCTGAGGAGACTTTTAGACCTCTGAACTAGATCTGTACTCTCTCTTTGTACGAGATCTGGACCTACTATCTGACACTGGCAGCTTTCTCTCTGATACTGGCAGCTTTCTCTCTGACACTGGCAGCTTACTCTCTGACACTAGTAGATTCCCTTCTGTGCTCGCTGAAAGGCTTCCTAGATTCAGCTGTGCTGCTTCGCCTTCCCCATCAAGTCCACTCAGTCAGACAGAAGGCCTGGAATGGCTGCACCTCTTCCTTTCTGGTCGCACTTTTGTGCTTCACTCTCTCTGGCGCCAAACTCCTCACAAGCGGCACTTCTTGTCTCTGCTCCTCAGGCATACTGGTGTGTATAGTGTTCAGTGCCTGAGAAAGCAATGGACTGCCCCAAGCCAAAGGCTCTTCCGCCCATGTCTCTACACTACGGAGGCCAAGGCTTCCGGGACATGTGAGTGTTTTTGTCCAGGGCTTACAACTGTAACATTTAATTTTGTAATTTAGTATGCATCTCTCTCAGGACAGTAGCTAATTGTCATTTGTAAAACACAGGATGAGATTGTGTGGTCAGTCTTCCGAGGCTGAGTGGTTTATCGCTAGTATACAGGAAGCAGAGTGAGTGATAATCTGTGAAGGTGTTGAAAACACTCAGTGTACCGGTTATATTGGGTTATATATATGCAGAAAAAGTGATGTATGAACTCTCATATGGCTTAGGCAATGTGTTTGGTTTGCTGCACCATCACCATGGTAACATCACAGATAAACAGACTGCTGGGAAACACAGAAGTGAATACCTGATTATAACCACATTCCTTTTCAACACAGCATGGCTTACTTTCCCAATAGTGTAAACTGCCCAAGTATTTGTGCGCGATATACGGAAATTCACCCAGTATTTCTAATGCATACAAAATGATAAATGCATTTGCACCCCATGCATTCCAACATGATTTGCCCAGGAGCAAATTTGGTGGACTAGGGGGGGGGGGGGTATAAAGTGGATGATATGCTTTAAACTTGATTATTATGACTGCCATTTTAATGTAGACTGTTAAAAAAAAGAATATGAGACAATACATTTTTTTTAAAAAAATGGTGTGCCCCCATCCTCACAAAGTAGTGATCTAAACACCACTCTGTATTTTCTTTTATTAGCTTTCTACATTAAGGGCCTAATTCATTAAGGCACGGAAACAAATGTAAATTGCATTTTTTATTTTAAAGGCATATACATCGGTGATAGGCACGTCCGTAGTCAACAAGGAGCAGATGTAAAGATAGGTCTGTCGATGTTTATGGGTCTAGGTCCCCTCTGCTCTGACAGACAATACACTGCCGGAGACGTCCAATACATACGTGGAATATAAAGTCCCAAAAGACACATAAAACAAATATTCTATTAATGTCACCTGTTAGTAATTTAGTCATCTATGGCAAAAAATGTAAAAATAAAGATTTTTTTTCATTCCCCCCATAAAATACATTTATTAGAATGTTATGAATGTAGATAAAATACAGTGTTACAGTTGCTCCATATTGCGCACACATATTACAGCATGCATATGTAAGCATCTGCGGGGAACAGTACAGACGCACACAGAAGAACTTACCTTACAAACGATGGTCACCTCCTGTCCGCTTCCGATACACCCCAGCCGCAGTCCGACCCCAGCAGATCCGCAACTGACCCTCTGTTACCTCTAACCACTTCCCTCTATGGAGGAAACAGGAATTACGACTGTGCCTATCAGGAAAGGGCTGTCCGAGATCACGGCAGTGAGCGAAGACACTCCAGTCAAGCTCGCTTGCTGCTACCTCGCTTTGTTCTTGCCAAGGCGTGGGACTACAGGTACTTGAGACCAGGAACAGTCCCGCCTCAAGCACCTCGCACACCTCTCGATGAGGGCCTAACCGAAAGAGGGAATCGAGCGTTATACTCACGGGGCACTCCCACTTCCGGTCCCTGCCTTCCTGCTCCTTCCCGTCACCTGCGGATGACAAGTAACACACAGCCTCCCTCTGCTCTATCAGTGAGGCTAAGATGTACACCCACAACACAAAACTTACTACAACAGGCGACCCGACCCTAACAACTTTCTTCTTGCTATGGGGTCACCCACGGAGTCCTAAGGACCGGCTGCACAAGGCCCGAAAGAGACTCACTGGAACAGCACACCAACCTGAGAGGCGACTGCCGCACGGAACAGGCGATCATCACCGCGATGAACCGCCCGACTGCCTCCACCCAGGCGGAACACGTATCCCACTCCGGTACCGCCAGAGAACCTGCATGGAACTTAGGACTGGGACACGCAACCAGAACCATGGGCCACCCCTGGAACTCAATTGAGCTGTGCCGCACTGCCAGTGAGGTACTCGATCACCACCTCCGCAAACCAGTGTAACCCCAGAGACCTACGGGACGGGAAAAGTACGTGTGTTCTTCCCTGGCTATGTGTAAGCTGGTAACTACACTTATCCCCACAGTACAGGTTAGTACAGTAAAACAACAAGTACAAGAGCCTACCTTTAATGGGGGCCTGACGTCTTGCACCTGGAAAGAAATGCACAGCACACCAAAATACAATATACAAGCAATATTCGCCGCACAGACAGAATAATACAGTACTACAGTATATGGCAAGCTAATCACATGAGTACACAGCTGCTAGCTAACCAGACAGTTACTACAGCACCAACAGGAGCCTTCTGCTCTACTGTTACCTTCCTTCTCTCAATGTACTCACCTCACACACAGGACCGCGCCTACTCTGCTCAGGGCTCTCACGCCATTGACTACACCAACAGGGCCTTATGTCCTACACCATGGGCCTCTCTGCCCAGTTGACAACAGAGCCTGTGCTCTGATTATGGGCCTTAGCCCCCTCTCTACCTTGGGCTCTGAGCCCACTGACTAGGGCCTTGTGCCCTTGTGCTTATGGCCTCTAGGCCTCTAACTAGGGCCTTGTTCCCTGCCTCCCAGGGGCACTAGCCCCTGCCTAGCTAGGCCTAGTGGCCTTCCTCGCTATGGCCTCTAGGCCACTATCTAACTACAAGGGCCTTGTGCCCTTAATACACTATGGGCTATCAGCCCCCTCTCTGACTAACTAGCTAGGGCCTTGTGCCCTTTTAACACGTTATGGCCTACTGGCCCACTACCTAATAGGGCCTATCTCCCAGCTCCCTGGGCCTTGTGCCCCTAACTTGTGCCACGGGCCTAGTGCCCGACTGTGCCCACGGGCCTTGTGCCTGAATTAACGCTGAGTATACTTACCTGCTCTCCGCAGAATACTCAACTTGCCCTGCAGTCTTCTTCCGCCGGGTCTTCCAGACCCTCCAGCCGGCGGCGCCTCTTCTCCGCTTCAGCGCGGATCCTCCAAACTGCTCTAAGGGCGGGTGTGCTCTCAGCTCTTACAAGGGCTCCCCGCCGACGTCTCTGGCGCAGCCCTCTTCTTCTCTTCTGCGCGGGGGCGCTCTTAGCCCTGACAAGGGCTCCCCGCCGACGTCTCCAGCGGTGAGTGACAGTGGCAGGGTAGCTCCTTGCCCAGACAAGGGCACCCTGCCACTTCCGGCGTCTTCGGTTTCTTAATCCGCCACTCCGGACGTCCCACGACATCCTCTCTTTTTTCCGAAGACGGACTTCTGGCAAGATGGCGCCGGCCAGCGGTTTATATACTCACCGGCGCAACGTCATCACTGGGCACCGCCGCGAGCGCTGATTGGCTCTCCGCAGCGCCAATTTTTCAAACGGCCGGAGGTGAGCCACGATTGGCTCACCTATCCGGCCGCTGATTGGCCAGCGCAGAAAGGTGAGCCCTGACTGGCTCATCCTTCCTCCGCTGCCCAGACCTGCAAAGAAGAAGATATACTCACCAACGCTGGATCGCTGAAACGGTGAGTACTTCTCCTCTTCTTTCTTCGCCCTCTCTTAGGGCACAGCAGCCAGGGCCATCTTCAGCCCCTCCAGGGGCACAACGGCAGCGGGCATCTTCGCCCTCTTCTCGGGCACCGGATCCAGGGCTCCCGGGGACACCTCTACACATATACAACTGTCATCGCTAGTAATCCTCAATTACACCAAACCTGTAGCTGGTGCCAGTGATATGACAGAAAAACACGTACCTTTAAGATGCCCAATGTTTGAATCGGACGCTGCTGCTGCATGCGCGCAAGCTTGGCATGCCCTTCCTGTACATTGACTACGTGCATATGCCCATTCCCATCCCCCGTTCCACCAGACCTAGAGGCAGGGCTGTTGTCTCCTAGTGAGGGCCTAATTTATTTATGTTTTTGCAGGCGCAACCATCAACTGCTTGGGCATACTTGCCAACTCTCCCGGAATGTCCGGGAGACTCCCGCATTTCGGGTGAGACTCACGGACTCCTGGGAGAGTATGGCAATCTCCCGCATCTGCCCACTTCCTAGTGAAGTGGGCAGAATTAGGTCCAAAATGCAGCAATTCTCTGGGAATCGCGGCATTTGGCCCCACACCCCCGCTGTAAAATTACATGGGTCCAAAATGACGCGGTTTTCGGCGCCCGGCACGCCCACCTCCCCCGGGAGGCTCCCGGACGCCAACTACAAAAAGTTGGTAAGTATGTGTTTGGATATCCTGGAGCATGTAGAACATTCTGTAGAACATTGCAAAGACAAGCATGGCACTGGTGCCAATGCATTATTATTTTAACAATGTATTTATATTAAGTAGGTTTTTCAAATTGACGTTTGCACTGTGTGTTGTTGCAGCTCTTACAGATAGTTCTAGAGAATTTTGAGTTACTTTATAAAATCTAAGTATGAACATAAATCACAGACAGATATGCTCTAAACGTGTCAACGAGATGTTTGATCCTCTGAGGTTCTATTTTGGTCAGCGAGAGATACATACCTAAAACTGACCGCAGCGTTTTTAGGGGACTACCGAAATAAATTAAGCATAGACAATTCTCAGATAGTTGACCAGCTTTAACAGCGAAAATGACGGTAGCAAATTATACTTTTATCATTAACCCTTCAGTGACTGGATGCATTTGAGACCTCAATGAGCAAAATGTTTTTGGATTTTTTTTAAATACACTTCCTGTGTATGGGAATAAGAAATATGTGTGTGTAAAACAAGGTTTGTGTTAGGTACTTTTTATATCTTTTTTTATTTTACTCTTTTTTTCTTGAACCAATTAGCTTTATGGTCTGGATTCTGGTACCCCTGTATTAGTATAACGTTAGTGGAACGTGCATCCATGCTAACAGTTTCTGTGAGTAGATGCCTGGAAAGTTACTCTTTTCTCTGGCTGTCAGGTACATTTAGAGAATCCTTTCTAACAAGAGTGAAGTAGACTATAAATGAATTGTGGAAAACAAAATGTTCAATGATAAAAGGAAAAAAAACCCTACCTGCTGAATACAACTTTGGGTGGGTCTCATTGCTCTACAGATAGCATGGGCCTATTTGGTGTTCAGGTGGCCAAGCTTGGGCAGCATGGTGGCGTAGTGGTTAGCACTTCTACCTTACAGCACTGGGGTCATGAGTTAAATTCCCGACCATGGCCTTATCTGTGAGGAGTTTGTATGTTCTCCCCGTGTTTGCGTGGGTTTCCTCTGGGTGCTCAGGTTTCCTCCCACACTCCAAAAACATACCAGTAGTTTAATTGGCTGCTATCAAAATTGACCCTAGTCCCTGCATCTGTGAGTGTGTGTCTATAGTAGGGAAGTTAGACTGTAAGCTGGAGAGACAACTGGGGGTATATTTACTAAACCCTGCGGAGCATATTCAATTAGCTTTCTCATCCACGATTACATGCAGATGCACAGGTCCCAATATCGCAACATCGCAGATTTCTGTGCGTACCCCAAAGGGATGTGAAGGGAAACCCGCAATACTGTGGTACCGTAATGTCCCTATACAGGCACACATAATTGAATATGCCCCTGGGTTTGAAAAAGTGGACCAACCAATATTTTTCTAGCCATCATTTATTTAGTACATTTTTCAAAATGACAGAATCTGATTGGTTGCTATAAGCAACATCATCATCATTTAATTATATAGCGTCACTGATTCCGTAGCGCTGTACAGAGAACTCACTCACATCAGTCCCTGCCCCATTGGGGCTTACAGTCTAAATTCCCTAACACACACACAGACTAGGGTCTATTTTGATAGCAGCCAATTAACCTACCAGTATGTTTTTAGAGTGTGGGAGGAAACCGGAGCACCCGGAGGAAACCCACGCAAACACGGGGAGAACATACAAACTCCACACAGATAAGCCCATGGTCAGGAATAGAACTATTAAAGTAATTCTATTGTTTTCAAATAAGCATTGCATAGGCGATTGTATTGTGTTTCTAACGCACAAAGTGATTTATTTTAGCAGATGTAAATAGTCAACAATTCAATACATTATTATATTATGATACAGTACAGTACAGCCAATACCAAAAGATAAATACATATCGCTTGCGCTACGCTGCGCTAACCACGGGCACCCCTGGACAGTGATTCACCTTTGAATACTGTGATCAGTGAAGACTGAGCCTGGTGGGGGTGCAGCTATAATTATATATACAGTCAGTGTTACACCGTGAACAATAGAGATGACGTAGCTTGCTTCTATAGGTCCAGACAAGGGTGGTTCCAGGGTAAACAGGTAATAGGCTGATTCAATCTAAGGAATCCAAAGGTGGGGGTCATCTCTCCAGGGGATGTGCTCCAGTTACAATGATTTCATTAGCATATCACCTTCTGATATCAATCTGGCTATTTATTACCTAACATCAATAACTAGAGTATGCAATATGCGATCTCTTCGGCGATGGAACCGGACAGCTGCTGATGAATAGGGGATTAGTATGATATCAGACATGACACGTTTCCCATAACCTGAACCTTAGATAACACTAAAGTGTACATATAATCATAATATATAAACTAATAATAAACCAAATACTGTCTGCTCATAAATTACTGTGTAATGGATCCAATATGAATATGAATTTCATAAACAACTAAATGTTGTAATAAGAGTGTGTGCGTGCATATTTTACCGTGCGATCGCCGTATGCCACGTGTAGCGTGGCATACTGAGTGCAATCGGCCAATAAAACAATATTAACCAATATACTTTCGTTCATCCAATTATACGACTTCGACAGAACTCATGACCCCAGTGCTGTGAGGCAGAAGTGCTAACCACTGAGCCACCATGCTGACCTTTTTCATCTCCACTTTTTCAAACCTGCCGTTTCATTCAACTCTTGGACCAATGTCTGGATCTCCAGAAATGATCTATTTTGTGTTTATGATTACTTTCATAGCTCCAGGAGCTTACCAGAACTGAAGGTTTGTGCGATGTGATCCAGGGGATTATGTTTTCCCTATATCAGGATATGTTGTAGCATATTACTTAATAGTTTTTAACAAACGCTAAGTATTGACTGTAATATATGATTTTGCAATTTAGTATGCATCTCGCTCAGGACAGTAGCTTATTGTCATTTATAAAACACAGAATGATATTTTGTGGTCAGTCTTCCGAGGCTGAGTGGTTTATCGCTAGTATACAGGAAGCAGAGTGAGTGATAATCTGTGAAGGTGTTGAAAACACTCAGTGTACCGGTTTTATCAGGCTCTAGATGCAGCAAAAGTGATGTATAAAATGTAGTATATGAGTTTTGTATGCCATGGTAACGGCACTGAGATAAACAGACTGCTGGGGAATACAGAAGTGACTCAGTGGTCATAACCACATTCTTTTTAAACAATGCATAGCATGGCACTTTCTCTATAGGGTTTCGGAGAAGAAAGACACTGCTTATGGATTTTGCATGAAGCACTATATGATAATGGGCTTCGTAGGACTCAAGTTAAAATGTGCTGCCTATTTGCCTGTATTAAACCTCACACTGTCCCTGAGGCTAATCAGCATCTTTGTCTACTATCTTCTATAAAGCATCTGAAAAAAAAATGATCATTTTTCGTTCCTGCCCCTTTGGAGCTTACTGTATAAATTCCCTACCACACCCACACACAGACTAGGATCCATTTCTATCAGAAACCAATTAACTTACCCATATGTTTTTTTGACTGAGCGGGACATGTTTGTGCCATGAGAGGGAATGTTGGGGTAAAGGAGGTATGTAATGGGCAGTCTAGCGCTTTACAGCGCTAGGGAGAACTCTAGGGGTGTGTCCATGCCCCAGCAGAAATTCACGGCATTGACTGGCGGGGGAGGGTCTTAATGATGCGATCAAGCCATTAAGCCCTGCTGTTGGTTATACATTCTGAAGTTATTAAAGGTGTCAGTGGTGTTAATGTGGATGTTAAGCCACAACGCTCTTGAACTTAAATAGATTACTGTTTATTGAACGTTGAATGACAGTAGATATATATGTAGGTACTCACGGTTGGTAGGACAGCAGGCAATTAACAATTGAAAGCAGTTGCCGTTACACACTCTTGTACATACAGACTTGTAGACATGCAGGTAGATATGCACTCTCATATAGATATACAGATGCAGGCTTGCTTGTAATGCACTCTTATACTGCACATTCGTGCAGGAACTTATTGTAGGCATACAGACTCTCCTAATATATTAAGGGAGCCTCCAGTCTCCTTGTGAGTGCTTTTGGGAACTTTATATAACTGTGGCCACACATCTCTCTAAGCAGTATCTGTCTCTGTCTCGATGGAAGTAATGGAAGCCATACTACCAGTTTCGGGTCCCCTTGCAAGCGCAGTAGCGCATCACAGACATTCTCAGGCTGCCCCACTTCTTCCTAGACCACGGCGGATTTGGGCTGCCATGGTAACAGAGTCGGAGAGAAAGCACTCCAATATACTAAAACCCTCCACAACGATACAGGAGATTGCCTACTCCCGGAAATTTCGGGGCCTCCCGGAAATTCCGGGAGAGTAGGCAAGTATGGATAATCTATGCAGTGTAATGGTATCGTGAGCACAAGAAGGAAAACTTGTAAGCATCATGTTCTAACCGAGGGAAATTTGCAGATGTCTTTTATGTAAGAGCCGCTCTGTCTGTTCCACAGGCCACAACTTCTCCTTCTGATCTTTCATCACATAGATGGGACATTTAGAAAACTGGTTTTGAGGAAATTGGCAAAAAAAAAAGTTTATTAATAAAAATTAAAAAGCGCTCAAGTCCAACTGCAGCATGCCCAGGGGTTACATATATTTATAGAGACGTTTTTTAAGGTAAGTGGTGAAAGCATGAACATGCATATGTATGTGTTCTAAACGTGCCAAAGAGGCATTTGATCCTCTATAAATCCATTCTGGTCAGTGACTACAAGAGACATGTGTATCTAAAACTGACTGTGATGTAATTTTAGGGGCTAACAAAGCAATTGAACATAAAACATTCTTAACAGTAGACCAGCATTAACATTTGATTAAAGGTAAGTGACTCCAGTAACTAATAATTATTACCATTAGCCTTGCGTTACTGGATGTATTTGAAACCACAATGACCAAAACTGTTTTTTTTTTATGATAAAATATATTCCTGACTATAGGAATAAGAAATATACGTATATTAGACAAGGTTTGTGTTAGGTACTTTTTGAAATCCTTTGACGTACACTATATGGACAAAAGTATTCAGACATTTGACCATTACACCAACAGGGACTGTAATGACACTGTATTCAAATAGTTTCTGCAGGAATTTGTGCACATTCATTCTGTAGAGCCTAGGTTCCCAAACTGTGTGGCACGGCTCCCAGGGGTGCCGTAGACAGGAAGAGGAAAAAAAAACAAAAAAACTTCCCAATCCGGCGGGCGCCCGGGACCCAGCATCCTCCTCCCACCTCGCTGAATGTTGGGCGTGACGCCATCACGCCCGACATTCAGTGACAAGTGGCAGGAAAGAGAATGCTGGGTCCCGGGCGCCGCCGGATTGTTACGTTTTTTTCTTTTCTCTTTTTTCTCTCTTCCTGGCCATGGTGGGTTTGTGGAGATGATGCAGGGGGGCACAGAGTGTGTGGAGATGATGCAGGGGGGCACAGAGTGTGTGGAGATGATACAGGGGTGCACGAAGTGCGTGAAGATACTGCAGGGGGGCACAGAGTGTGTGGAGATGATGCAAGGGGGCACAGAGTGTGTGGAGATGATGCAGGGGGGCACAGAGTTTGTGGAGATGATACAGGGGTGCACAAAGTGCGTGAAGATGATGCAGGGGGGCACAGAGTTTGTGGAGATGATGGAGGGGGGCGCAGAGTTTATGGATATGATGCAGGGAGGCACAGAGTGTGAAGATGATGCAGGAGGGCACAGAGTGTGGAGATGATGTAGGGGGGCACAGAGTGTGTGGAGATGCAGGAGGGCACAGTGTGAGTTAGCTGTAAATTATTCTTTGACGGAAATATAATTAAAAAAAATATATAAAAATTAAGGATGTGCACCGGCGACTTTTGAGGTCTCGTGTTTTGTGTTTTGGATCCGGATTTTCGTTATTTTTGAGGTTCGGATTTGTCTCGCAAAACACTTGACGAAAGGTCTCGGTTCGGATTTAAGGTATTGGATTCGGATTTTTTTTGAAAAAAACATAAAAAGTTTAAAAATCAAGTTTTTGGGCTTATTTTCACTCCTAGGCTATTATTAACCTCAATAACATTCAATAACAAGCATTTCCACTAATTTACAGTGTATTCTGAATCTGAACACCTCACAATATAGTTATTAGTCCAAAACGTTGCAACAAGGTATCTTTCTGGACTGCGTAGAGGAGTGGGTCACCACAATATATATTAAAAACCCTGAACTTTTATGATTCGCACCAATAATTGTACCTGGACTGCGTAGAGGAGTGGGTCACCACAATATATATTAAAAACCCTGAACTTTTATGATTCGCACCAATAATTGTACCTGGACTGCGTAGAGGAGTGGGTCACCACAATATATTAAAAACCCTGAACTTTTATGACTCGCACCAATAAATGTACCTGGACTGCGTAGAGGAGTGGGTCACCACAATATATATAATAAGAAAACCATCAACTGGTTTGATTCGCACCAATAAATGTACCTGGACTGCGTAGAGGAGTGGGTCACCACAATATCTTAAAAACCCTGAACTTTTATGAATCGCACCAATAAATGTACCTGGACTGCGTAGAGGAGTGGGTCACCACAATATATTAAAAACCCTGAACTTTTATGAATCGCACCAATAAATGTACCTGGACTGCGTAGAGGAGTGGGTCACCACAATATATATAATAAGAAAACCATCAACTTGTTTGATTCGCACCAATAAATGTACCTGGACTGCGTAGAGGAGTGGGTCACCACAATATATTAAAAACCCTGAACTTTTATGAATCGCACCAATAAATGTACCTGGACTGCGTAGAGGAGTGGGTCACCACAATATATTAAAAACCCTGAACTTTTATGAATCGCACCAATAAATGTACCTGGACTGCGTAGAGGAGTGGGTCACCACAATATCTTAAAAACCCTGAACTTTTATGAATCGCACCAATAAATGTACCTGGACTGCGTAGAGGAGTGGGTCACCACAATATATTAAAAACCCTGAACTTTTATGAATCGCACCAATAAATGTACCTGGACTGCGTAGAGGAGTGGGTCACCACAATATATATAATAAGAAAACCATCAACTTGTTTGATTCGCACCAATAAATGTACCTGGACTGCGTAGAGGAGTGGGCACTGGGCACCACAATAAAATATATAAAAAACCTTCAACAGGTCTGCATTACACTACACATACGGCTGCTCCTCCATCCTCTCCATCATATACATGTTGGAGTTTTAGCGTGTGACAACCTCTTGTTTTTGATAATGTCAGTGCATTTTGAATATTTTTCAATTTGCCCCACACCACTGAATGTACTTTATCTATGATACGCATCTATCTATCTTGACTGCGTAGTGTGGTGGCCCCGGTACACAATTTGGTACCGGGGCCACAATAAAATAAATACACCCTCCACGTGTCAGAATTCCACCAAACAAGTATCTGGACTGCGTAGTGGGGTGGCCCCGGTACCCAACTTGATACCGGGGCCACAATAAAATAAATACACCCTCCACGTGTCAGAATTCCACCAAACAAGTATCTGGACTGCGTAGTGGGGTGGCCCCGGTACCCAACTTGATACCGGGGCCACAATAAAATAAATACACCCTCCACGTGTCAGAATTCCACCAAACAAGTATCTGGACTGCGTAGTGGGGTGGCCCCGGTACCCAACTTGATACCGGGGCCACAATAAAATAAATACACCCTCCACGTGTCAGAATTCCACCAAACAAGTATCTGGACTGCGTAGTGGGGTGGCCCCGGTACCCAACTTGATACCGGGGCCACAATAAAATAAATACACCCTCCACGTGTCAGAATTCCACCAAACAAGTATCTGGACTGCGTAGTGGGGTGGCCCCGGTACCCAACTTGATACCGGGGCCACAATAAAATAAATACACCCTCCACGTGTCAGAATTCCACCAAACAAGTATCTGGACTGCGTAGTGGGGTGGCCCCGGTACCCAACTTGATACCGGGGCCACAATACCTCCTCCAAACATGCTACAGACAATTCGTCATTGAGATCCCATTAAGTATGTTAAAGACAGACAGGGTCCAAGTGTTATTAGTTGACTTTGTAAAGAAAAAAACTGTTCCTGTTGCACATAGTCGTGCAATGAAGACTTACTTTTTCATTTAAAGGCACGATCTTTCAAGTGTAGTGTTTGTAAGTCTAAGTCATATTATACTTTTGGTAAAATTGGTTTTTTTGTTCCTCTTTATGTTAATTAATTAGTAATAGAATTAAAGTAGGAAATAGAATTAAATAGAATTAAAGTAGGAAATAGAGTGGTATAGAGTTGTAGTGTGGTATAGATAGAGTGGTCCACACAATATAATAATAAAACCCTCAACTGGTCTGAATTCCACCAAACAAGTATCTTGACTGCGTAGTGTGGTGGCCCCGGTACACAATTTGGTACCGAGGCCACAATATAATTAAAAAACCCTCCACGTGTCGGAATTCCACCAAACAAGTATCTGGACTGCATAGTGGGGTGGCCCCGGTACCCAATTTGATACCGGGGCCACAATACCTCCTCAAAACATGCTCCAGACAATTCGTCATTGACAGACCCCAGACAGACAGGGTCGTAGTGTTATTGTTTGACTTTGTAAACCCAAAAAAATGTCCCTGTTGCACTTGCACATAGTCGTGCAATCAAGACTGACTTTTTCATTTAAAGGCACGATCTTTAAAGTGTCAGAAAGAGAGAGAAGACACAGGAGAGGAGAGTTGTAGCTGGGGACCTGGGGTGGAAGCTCCCAGGCTCCCCCAGCATTGCCTGGAAGTCTGAGCGTGGTGACTGAGCCAGGGCAAGGAATGTGTGCCCTGGATGAGGGGGAGAACTCCATGCCACTATAGTGAACCCAAGAGAGAGGGGGACACTGCACATGGAAGAGGCCCTGGAGTGAGGGCTGCTACAAGAGGCATGGTAGCTGTAGTGTCAGATCCTGAGGCTGAGAGTACACAGAGTGACGTGTCAGAGCACAGGAGACATTATCCCCGCAGAGGAGGGATGAGCTGCAGTTGAGAGGTCTGCTGTTGAAATAGGACATGCACACTTTAACAAACCAATCATTTCAGCGACAGGGCCTACCAAACAACTTTGACTGAAATGATTGGTTTGTTTGGGCCCCCACACCAAAAAAGCTATTCATCTCTCCCTGTACAGACTAAACAGGCTCTACTGAGGCAAGATGTCGTCCTCATCCTCAACCTCTGATTCCTCTCCCCCTACAGTGTGTACTTCCTCCTCATCACACATTATCAATTCGTCCCCGCTGGACTCCACAACCACAGGTCCCTCTGTAGTATCTGGAGGGCAGTGCTGTACTTCATTGAGGAATTGATTATTCATTTTTATAAACATCATTTTTTCAACGTTGTGAGGAAGCAACCTCCTTCGCCGCTCACTGACCAGGTTCCCCGCTGCACTAAAAACTCTTTCCGAGTACACACTGGAGGGGGGACAACTCAGGTAAAATAGAGCCAGTTTGTACAGGGGCTTCCAAACTGCCTTTTTTTCCTGCCAGTAACAATATGGACTGTCTGACATGTCTACTTGGATGGTGTCAGCAAAGTAATCATCCACAATTTTTTCTATTGTGACAGCATCCAATGCAGCGAGAGTAGACATGTCTGCAATGGTTGGCAGGTCCTTCAGTCCGGACCAGATGTTATCAGCATCCCCGCCAGTGCCTCTTTTGGGAAAACTGAGCTTTTTCCTCGCAGCCATAGATGTGGAAGAAAATGAGGGTGGAGCTGTTGGCATGTCACGGTCCTCTTCAGAGGACAATCTCCTGACCAGCAGGTCTTTGCACCGCTGTAGATTTGTGTCCGCCGGAAACAGAGACACAACATACGCTTTAAACCGAGGATCGAGCACGGTGGCCAGAATGTATTCCTCTGACTTTAAAAGAGTGACCACCCTCGGATCCTGGCAAAGCGTACGAAGGGCTACATCCACAAGAGCTACATGCTTGCTGTAATCGCAATGGCTTACCAGCTCCTCCCTCACTTTCTCCAGCTGCTTCTGCAACAGCCTGATCAGGGGAATGACCTGACTCAAGCTGGCAGTGTCGGAACTGACTTCTCGTGTGGCAAGTTCAAATGGCTGCAGAACCTTGCACAACACGGAAATCAGTCTCCACTGCGCTTGACTGAGGCGCATCCCCACTCCTTTGCCTATGTCGTAGGTGGCTGTGTAGGCCTGAATGGCCTTTTGCTGCTCCTCCATCCTCTGCAGCATATAGAGGGTGGAGTTCCAGCGCGTCACAACCTCTTGTTTGAGGTGATGGCAGGGCAGGTTCAAGCTTTTCTGATGTGCCTCTAGTCTGCGGTAGGCACTGGCTGAATGCCGAAAGTGTCCAGCAATTTTGCGGGCCACCGCAAGCATCTCCTGCACACCCCTGTCACTCTTGAGGTAATGCTGCACCACCAAATTAATGGTGTGGGCAAAACATGGGACGTGCTGGAAATTGCCCATATTTAATGCCCGCACAATGTTACTGGCATTGTCTGACACCACAAATCCCCATGAGAGTCTAAGTGGGGTAAGCCACTGGGAGATAATTTCCCTCATTTTCTCTAATATGTTGGCAGCGTTGTGCCTCTTATTAAAGCCTGTAATGCACAATGTTGCCTGCCTTTGCATGAGCAGCCATTTTGTAGATGCTGCTACTGATGCAGCTGTTGCTGTTGCTGCGGAAGGGGATGCATCTACCCAGTGGGCTGTCACAGTCATATAGTCCTTCGTTTGCCCAGAACCACTTGTCCACATGTCCGTGGTTAAGTGGACAGTGGGTACAACCGCATTTTTAAGAGCACTGAGGACACTTGATCGTACTTCTCTGTACATTTTTGGTATCGCCTGCCTAGTGAAGTGGAATCTCGAGGGGATTTGGTACCGGGGACACAATACCTCCATCAACCCTCTAAATCCCACTCCACTGATGGCGGACACCGGGCGCACGTCTAACACCAACATTGCAGTTACAGCCGCAGTTATACGCTTTGCAATAGGGTGACTACTATCGTATTTGGTGGTCATGGCAAACGACTGTTGGACGGTCAATTGTTTGGTGAAAGACTTAGCGGTCTTACGACTTCCCCTCTGGGAAGATGACCGACTAACAGCAGCAACAGCAGCAGTGGCAGTAGTAGGCGTACCGCTGCAGGATTCCTCGGATGAATCCCGTATTGAGGAGGACTCAGTCTGGCTGGTGACTTGGGCTGCAGGACTGAATCTGATGGAGATTGTGGAGGAAGTTGACGAGGAGGGTGTTGCTGGTGTGTATCCAACTGGACCACGGGATTTAGGTGTCCCTGTACCGATGAGGGTCCTAGCCCCAGTTCCTGAACTAACCACTGAACTATGAAGGTTATTCAGGTGACGTATAAGGGAGGATGTTCCTAGGTGGGCAAGATCCTTACCCCTGCTTATTTGAGCTTTACATAAGCTACATATTGCCATACATTGGTTGTCTGGATTTGGATAAAAATAACTCCAGACCGAAGAGGTGCATTTTTTGGTCTTCTGACCAGGCATGACGATGGGCTTTTTCATCCCATGGACATCAGCTGTTTCCCCCCCTGGTGCCTCATTTACAATAACCACATCACCATCCTCATCATCAAGTTCCTCCACAGCGCCAGCTACATCATCAATAGCCTCCTCCCGAGCCACCTCTTCCCGTACAGTGATGGGAAGGTCAGGCTTGACAACCACCAACACCCTTGGACTCGCCTTGGGGATTTGTGATAATTTCTCTTTAGAAGGCAGAGTTGTTTGCTGTTTTGTTGCTGACAGCATAACTCTCTTCAATTTTTTGTAGGGGGGGGGAGGAGGAGGAGGGCTAAGATCCGTGGGTGAAGCTGAACCACTAGTCATGAACACGGGCCAGGGCCTAAGCCGTTCCTTGCCACTCCGTGTCGTAAATGGCATATTGGCAACTTTACGTTTCTCCTCAGATGATTTTAAGTTTCTCTTTTTGCTACTTTTTCTTAACTTGGGCTTTTTGGATTTTACATGCCCGGTACTACGAGATTGGGCATCGGGCTTGGAAGACGACGTTGATGGCATTTCATCGTCTATGTCATGACTAGTGGCAGCAGCTTCAGCATTAGGAGGAAGTGGGTCTTGATCTTTCCCTACTTTATCCTCCAAATTTTTGGTCTCCATTATATGTAGCACAAGATACTGCAGAATGTGTGAACTTGGTAATATTGCAGTACCAATGGACTTATAATGCTGGATTGGTTTTGCAAATTTGGTTATAATTATTATATATATTTTTTTTTTTTTTAATTTTTTATTTTTTTTTACTTTTTTTTTATTTTTTACAAACTTGGGAATAATGGGGAAATAACTATGCCCTTAGAAGCACAGAGCACAGGACACAGCACCACTGGACTGAACAGGACACGGCACAGGACCCAGCAGCACTACGGAACTCAGCAGGACAGAGCACAGGACACAGCACCACTGGACTGATACTGCAGAATGTGTAAACTTTGTAATATTGCAGTACCACTGGACTTTTACTGCTGAATGTGTGAACTTGGTAATATTGCAGTACCAATGGACTTATAATGCTGGATTGGTTTTGCAAATTTGGTTATAATTATTATATATTTTTTTTTTTTTTAAATTTTTTATTTTTTTTTACTTTTTTTTTATTTTTTACAAACTTGGGAATAATGGGGAAATAACTATGCCCTTAGAAGCACAGAGCACAGGACACAGCACCACTGGACTGAACAGGACACGGCACAGGACCCAGCAGCACTACGGAACTCAGCAGGACAGAGCACAGGACACAGCACCACTGGACTGATACTGCAGAATGTGTAAACTTTGTAATATTGCAGTACCACTGGACTTTTACTGCTGAATGTGTGAACTTGGTAATATTGCAGTACCAATGGGCTTATACTGCAGGATTGGTTGTGAAAATTTTGTGGTAATTAAAAAATATTAAAGTAGTTTTTGGTATTTTATAAAAAAAACTTTTTTTTATTTTTTTAAACACAGGGGAATATTGGGGAAATAACTATGCCCTTAGAAGCACAGAGCACAGGACACAGCACCACTGGACTGAACAGGACACAGCACAGGACCCAGCAGCACCACTGACCTCAGAAGGACAGAGCACAGCACACAGCACCACTGGACTGATACTGCAGAACACAGCACAGCACAGCACAGCACAGCACAGCACAGCACAGCACTAAACAGCACAGAACTAAACAGCACAGAACTAAACAGCACAGAACTAAACAGCACAGAACTAAACAGCACAGAACTAAACAGCACAGAACTAAACAGCACAGAACTAAACAGCACAGAACTAAACAGCACAGAACTAAACAGCACAGAGGACCACCTAACACACCCTCCCTCTACCCTGATCAATGCCCGAGTGAAGATGGCGGCGACTAGCGGGGAATTTATAGGATCCGAGTATCGCGAGATCCGACAACGGGATTATGAGTCAGAGCCTCAGTTTCACTTTTGAATTTGGCGCCAATACCCGGATCTGTCTCGGATCCGACTCGGATCCGCAACGTTCGGGTGGGCTCGGATTTCAGAAATCCGAGCGCGCTCATCCCTAATAAAAATATTATTTTCCCTTGGATTTATGTGTATTTTTGCATACAACTAAATAAGTATTTCTGTCCCGACCTAAATACTTATTAAGTTTTTTGACCCAGCTACTTATAAAATGGGACAACTTGGTAATTATTTTGGAGGGGTGCCTTAAAAAAATTATGGAGACTCTAAGGGTGCCGCGAACTGCAAAAGTTTGGAAACCACTGCTGTAGAGCATTTATGAGGTCAGGCACTGATGTTGGACGAGGAGGCCTGGCTCGTAACCTCCATTCCAATTCACCCCAAAGGTGTTCGTTGGGGTTGAGATCAGGGCTCTGTGTGGGCCAGTCAAGTTCTTCCACATTGAGCTCATCAAACCATGTCTTTGTAGTCCTTGCTTTGTGCACTGGGGCACAATCATGTTGGAATAGAAAAAGGCCTTCGACAAACTGTTGCCACAAAGTTAGAAGCATAGCATTGTCCAAAATGACTTGGTATGCTGAATCATTAAGAGTGCCCTTCACTGGAGATAAGGGGCCTAGCTAAATCCCTGAAAAACAGCCCCATACCATTGTCCCTCCTCCACCAAACTTCACAGTTGGTATAATGCAGTCTGGCAGGTAACAATCTCCGAGCATCCGCCAAACCCCAGACATACCCATCTGACTGCCAAACAGAGAAGCGTGATTCGTCACTCCACAAAACACGTTTTCACTGCTCCACAGTCCAGTGTCTGTGTGCTTTACACCACTCCATCCGACGCTTGGCATTGGACTTGGTGATGTGAGGCTTGCATGCAGCTGCTCGGCCATGGAAACCAATTCCATTAAGCTGCCGCCGCACAGTTTTTGTGCTTACATTAATGTCAGTTAAAGTTGGGAACTCTTCAGCCTTGGAATCAGCAGAGCGTTGGCGACTTTTACGCACCATGCGCCTTACCAGTCGTTGACCCCGCTCTGTGAATTTATGTGGTCTTCTGCTTCGTGGCTGTTGTTCCTAACTCTTTCACTTTCTTATAATATCATTTACAATTGAATATCCAGCAGGGATGAAATTTCACAAACTGTCTTATTGCAAAGGTGGCCTCCTATCACAGTACTACGTTTGAAGTCACTGAGCTCTTCAGAACGACCCATTTTATATCACAAATGTTTGCAAATGGAGACTGAATGACTAGGTGCTTGATTTTATACACCTCTTGCAACTGGTCTGATTAAAACACCTTAATTCAATAATTAACAGGTGTGGCCAAATACTTTTGTCCATATAGTGTATATTATGCTTTACTAGCTGTATGTTATTAGCTGTGTTTGCCATTTTAGCTAACATGTTTTCAATTTGTAGTCTGTCTAAAGCAGAAGTGTCCAAACTCAGACCTCAAGGGCAACCAACAGTTCATGTTTTCGGGATTTCTTTACTCATGAACAGGTGAGTTAGTCTATTCTTCTGGGTCAGTAATTCTCACACCTGTTTTTACAGACAGAAATTCAGAAAACATGACCTGTTGGTAGCCCTTGAGGACTGAGTTTGGACACCACTGGTCTAAAGTATAAGTGAATCTTAAGAGTCCTAACCTGCTAATCCCTGATTGGTTCTATTTAGTAAAAGTCGATAATTTTAAACTTGAAACACTTTGGCTATATTAATTGATACCACAGTGTTAGTTCACAAAAGAGTTCACGGACCCCTTTGTGAACTAACACAATCAATACTAATACAGAACCCACAAATATTGGCACCATTGCCAATAACTCACAGTTTCCTCTACACATAAGGTGAAATTAACAACAGTATTTGGTCCCTGCATTTCAATTTCTGTTAGTATTACATAACCTTTGTTTTTGATTCATAGTAATGTATATCCTATTAAATCAGAAAATTAAAAGAAATGGCATTGATAAAATGATTGACACCCCAGACTTAATATTTGGTAGCATGTCCTTTGGTCAAAATAACTGTAATCAGCCACCTCCTATAGCCATGGATGAGCTTCCTGCAACTCTCTCCTGGCAGTTTGGTCCACTCTTCTTGTACAAGCTGCTCCAGCCCTCCTAGATTTGAAGGCTGCCTTCTCACAACTCTTGTTTCCATATCTATTCACAAGTGGTCTATGGGTTCTAGATCTGGATTCATTGCTGGCCACTTCAGAACAGTCCTGTCTTTAACCATTCCTGGGTGCTTTCTGAAGTGTGCTTGGGGTCATTGTCCTGCTGGAAGACCCATGACTTTCTACGGAGACCCAGCTTTCTGACACTAGGCGCAACATTGCGCTACAAAATGGCCTGGTGATCTCCAGAGTTCATGATGCACTCATTCAAGGCACCCAGTGCCGGATGCAGCACAGCAACCCCAAAACATCTCTGATCCTACTCCATGTTTGTCTGTAGGGAAGGTGTTATTTTCTTTGAAAGCTTCATGCTGTTTTCTGTAAACATAGGGATAATGTCGACTCACGTCATCCAACATAAGGATGACGTGTGTAGCGTATGTAGTTTTCAATAAACATGCTTATAATATGTAAGGAACAAGAACCACTGAACTGAGTTCATGTGCATAGTACAAAAGATGACGGTTTGGCACATGATAGAAATACATTTCTTAGGACATGATCCTAACGCTTACCTCTGCAGAAATGTAGAGCAGTCCACATGTACATTGTGCTGTACCAAAAAACTCTAATAAGGTCTCATCTGCCCACATGACATTCTCCCAGAAGGAATTTGGCTTGTTAAGCTATAGTTTGACTCCAATTGGGCTTCTAATGTCTCTCTCTCAGCAGTGCGGCCTCCTACCATATAAACCCCTTGCCTTGAGTTGGTGACAGAAGTTGAAACTGTCGTACCTTGAGTCTGTTTGGCAGCTGAGCAAGGTGCTTTCTCCACCATTGAAATAATCCTGCGCTGCAATCCTTTATCAAGTTATCTCTTGCAGCCTCATCCAGGGATGTTGGTACAGTGCCACAGGACTTAACCTGCCTACTAACAGTACGTACAATGGAAATTGGAACATCAAGGTCTCTGGAGATTGATTGTAGTCTTGAGATTGTCCATGCTTGGCTACAACCTTCTGTTGGCCTCCTCAGATAATTCTCTGGCTTTCTTTCTTTCCTTCATGCTCATTGCAGTACACACAGTGACACGAAACAGGAGAATGAGTCCATTCCTCTATTCAAGCTTGTTTAATAAAGAAAATTTATATGGCAGGTAGCTGCTAGTCACCCTAGGTGAGTTCAGCTCCAACGTGAAGGAGAAACCCCTGCTTTGATTCTACATCTTTTTAATAACTTCGAAAAAGGTGGCAATAATTATGTTCCGCCCCATTTAATTACTTCTGTGTGGAATACGGTATAAGTTCAGCTCTCTCAGTTTTATTCCATTGCAAACCAAAGAAATATACGTGCATTCCAAAATATTTGTTTTAATTTCAAAAATTTACTGGAAGAAATAGTGCATTCTTCCAAATGAACTGTAAAAGTTGCATCACATTGACGTACTAGCCAACAAAGTTTCTTACTTTATGGGGGGGGGGTGAAATAGGGACAGTCTGATTTTAGAAACAAGGGTTAACATGCTGGCGGCAGGATGCTTTGTTCCACATTATTGAAGTTGCATCATTGTTTAAGTTCAAAAATAACTCTCAAGCTGAAAGAGGATGTTTATACAGAAAAAAAAAAGCTGAGTAGCATTTCTTTAGCAAAAATATCAGTGACGCCTTTAGAAGCAGGCGGCATGACATACTGGAGGTAGCAAGTGAGAATGTGAGTCCCTCTCAACATTCTGCAAAACTGAACATGTTCATTTATACCCCTGTGCCACCCGCTCCCTTCACACATATGCAAGCTACTACCGACTGCTTACATTTGTCTGATGCCCATGGTCCATTTGCTTGTCCCTTTAGAGAAGATCATGCCTGGCGATCAGTTGCAACATCAGGTCTGTGCACTATTCAACTATATCCCTTTGACTCTCATTATTGAATCGCCATGGCCTTACAGATGTCTTATTGACCTTCACATTGACCTTCACATTCATAAGCAACAACATCAGCAACTAATGTCGCTAAGATGAAGTGTTGCGTTCAATGTTACCATTGATGCTTTATTTAGTCTGCAGACCTACAAGAGAGTTGCAGTTTGCCAATATAGGCGCTCAAACCACTTCCCATAAACTATCTTGGTCTGAGGAACCTCTGGTTGGCAATGAAATAAAAAAAATTACAGCATTTTCTAGTGTACAAAGTTATGCAAGCGCTCCCATGCCGAAGGCACAGACAAAGTTTTGGGTTTGTGTCAGAAGCAAATTAAGCCTATTTATCACCCCAAAACACTTTATAAAGAAATCATCTTTTGCTGCATCATAACCTCAATTGCAAAGACAAAACACCTCCCTTGATTATCCCATATCATTGAAAGGGCATTTATACATTCTCGTTAGGTCTCTTACACAATACAAGAAACTTCAGAAATGAAACATTTCAGGGTAGATCAGTGACCTGATACGCTTCATGGAGAACATGGGGCGGCCCTTCAAAAAGACCACACACTATCATCATCATCATCATCATTTATTTATATAGCGCCAACATATTCCGTAGCGCTTTACAATTGGGGACAAACGTAATAAACTAATAAACAAACTGGGTAAAACAG
Organism: Mixophyes fleayi; assembly: GCF_038048845.1. Classification (NCBI taxonomy): domain Eukaryota; kingdom Metazoa; phylum Chordata; class Amphibia; order Anura; family Limnodynastidae; genus Mixophyes; species Mixophyes fleayi. The sequence continues at coordinate 44,823,165 of NC_134405.1, forward strand.
ACAAAGAGGTGAGAAGGCCCTGCTCGCAAGCTTACAATCTATGGGACAATGGGAGATTGACACATGAGGTTAAGTATACATTTTGCATCTTGGCCCAGCCAGACTGCAAAGGTAAGGTGACTCATAAGCTAAATGATCCTGTCACACAACAATGTTGGTCCGGGGGTAGTTGTCTTCTGTGAAATTGTGTAACAGGCTAAAGGTAGTGAGGTTAAGAGGGTGGTTGAGGAATATTATAAGCTTGTCTGAATAGGTAGGTTTTCAGAGAACGCTTGAAATTTTGTAGACCAGAGGAGAGTCTTATTGTGCGAGGGAGAGAGTTCCATAGAGTGGGTGCAGCCCGCAAAAAAAGTCCTGTAACCGGGAATGGGAGGATGTAATGAGGGTGGATGAGAGACGCAGATCTTTTGCAGAACGGAGTTGCCGAGTTGGGAGATATTTTGAGACAAGAGAGGAGATGTATGTTGGTGCAGCTTTATTGATGGCCTTGTAGGTTAGTAAAAGTATTTTATATTGGATTCGGTAGAAGACAGGCAGCCAGTGTAGAGACATACAGAGTGATTCAACAGAGGAATAGCTATTTGCAAGGAAAATCAGTCTTGCCGCAGCATGCAAAATAGATTTTAGGGGTTTGAATCTGTTTTTGGGAAGACCAGTAAGGAGGGAATTGCAATAGTCAATGCGGGAGATGATTAGTGCATGAATTAAGGTTTTAGCACTACCCTTAATCTTATAAATTAAATTAAAACAATACATTTATTCAAAGAATGAGACACCTATCTGTAATAACATATAAGCAGGCATGATAAACAAGTGTTATGTGACAATAAAGCAGGAAGGAGCTGATGGCCTCAAGTGAAGACTTGGAGAGTCTAAAGGTCACCTGTTGCCCATCACTGGGATAGATTTATCAAACCTTCTAAAAAGGAAAATTGAAGGTGTTGCCCAGAGCCGTAACTTAGAATTCTAGCGCCTGGGGCGAGAAAGACAAATGCCGCCCCCTTAGCCCTCAATTTTAACCAAATGTACCTAAAATATTCCTAAATTGCGCCCCCTTAAGCGTTGCGCCCTGGGCGGTCACCCCTGTCGCACAGCCCTAGTTACGGCCCTGGTGTTGCCCATAGCAACCAATCAGATTCTCGCTACCATTTTCTAGAATGTACTAGATAAATAATGGCTAGGATATGATTGGTTGTCATGGGATACACCTCCACTTTGACATTTTCCTGACCTAATAGCCAGTCAATCAATTTACTATGGACCAACGACGTCAGTGAGGCTTGAGGCACTGTGTTCTGGCACCTCAGTGATCTCACAAATCCAATGTTACCAGTCTATGAAGTTTTCATCCAAATCCATCCAGTGGAAGACTCTGAACAGGCTACCTGGATCAAAATTCTGCCCAGCGTTCACCAACGACAGATCCACCTGGGACACTAACCTCCATAGAACCTGCCCAGTATCCAGCTGGACCACCTCGCATTGGTTTCAACCTAGTCGGTTCAAGGGTTTCTGAATGCAAACAAACCAAGTCCATCCAGTAGAAGACCCAGAACAGGCTACCCGGGTCAAAGTTCTGGGCAGCATACAACTATAGGAGATCTGACCGGGACCCTAACCCCTGGTATACCTGCACAGGATCCAACTGGACCACCTTGCATTGGTTTCATCCCAATCAGTGCATGGGGTTCTGAATGCAAACAAACCAAATCTATCCAGTAGAAGGCCCAGAACAGGCTACCTGGATCAAAGTTCTGGCCAGCGTTCACCAACGGGAGGTCTGTCTGAGAACTCCACCATCTAGAATGTCTTCTGGGATCCAATGTTAAAAGTCTTTTGAAATTTTCATCCAAATCCATCCAGTGGAAGGCTCAGAACAGGCTCCAGGCTCCGTGGGTGAAAGTTCCGGTCAGTGTTCACCAACGGAATGTCCGACCGAATCCCAAAACCCCTAAAAATCTGGTTGGGATCCCACTGACCACCTCGCATTGGTTTCATCCGAATCAGTGCAGGGGTGTCGAGATATTCGCCTACATAAAAAAGAAACACAAGCAAACAAACACACTTCTTCATATATATATATATTGTAACAAAAGGAGGCATTTAGCTGGCAATATGCAGAGAAAGCAGGGAAGTAGAGTAAAACATTGGCACAGTTATGTACCTAGGTGGAGATTAAACCAGGTAAAAACATATGTGTAGTTTAAAATTGGTTTACTTACATGATTTAAAAGCTGCTTCCTCTCAGCAAACAGACAGGGTGGGTCTGATAGTCTAAACAGAGCCAGGGATTGGGCGTTTCCTTTTAAAGAGAAGGTGGGTGTGTCACCTGTTCATCAAGCTAGGCCTGTGGGAGGAGTGTCAGGTATGAAACCCTGCTTGTTTCATTGTTCAGGGAGATCAACGCTGGGCTAGCTGGCTGATCTGGACAGAGAGCTGGACTATGTATAGCTAGCGTTGAGGGTCTCCATAATTGCTGTGCAAGTATACGGTGTCAAAACATTATTACCATCCTGACAATAAAGAACCATAAAAAGGAAGAAGTTGTACGCGTGTGCTTCTGCAGTAGCGGGCTCTTTCCACAATATATATATATATATATATATATATATATATATATATATATATATATATATATAATATATATAGCGTTTTACATGACACTATATATCCTGCAGAATGTATCAAGTATTTTATATGACACTGAGATCTCTTGCTTCTAACCACACAGAATTGACTCCAACTCCTCAGTGCTTCCAGCAGCCCTCACCTGTTACAACTACTACCCACTGGCGGTTATCCATGCATAGACTCATGACACAGCTGTGGAAGCTTAACACTTTGCTCATTTGTCATACCATGGTTATAAAACACTATATGACTGCAAGTAACAGTGGCTTACCAGTCATGCACTATGCAGGCCAAGGTTACTATAAAAAATAGCATAAAATACAATATTACATAATAGCAAGAGCTGACACAGTTCTATTAAATCATTCAGTGCATAATACCCATCAACAGGCACATCTAAAAAAATATGCACTTCATTAACCCTTTAGTGACCAGATCTGTTTTAAACTACACTGATCAGCCACAACATTAAAACCATCCGCCTAACATTGTGTAGGCCCCCTTGTGATGCCACAACAGCTCTGACCCGTTGAGGTATGAACTCCGCAAGACCTCTGAAGGTGTCCTGTGGTATCTGGCACTAAGATGTTAGCAGCAGATTCTTTAAGTCCTGTAAGTTGAGAGGTGGAGTCTCCATGACTCGGACTTGTTTTTTCAGCACATCCCACAGATGCTCAATCGGATTGAGATCTGGGGAATTTGGAGGCCACCTTGATCTCTTTGTCATGTTCCTCAAACCATTTTTGAACATTTTTTGCAGTGTGGCATGCACATTATCCTGCTAAAAGAGGCCACTGCCATCAGGGAATAGCGTTGCCATGAAGGGGTGTACTTGGTCTGCAACAATGTTTAGGTAGGTGGTACCTGTCAAAGTACCATCCACATGAATGCCAGGACCCAAGGTTTCCCAGTAGAACATTGCCCAGAGCATCACACTGTATCCACCAGCTTGCCTTCTTCCCATAGTACATCTTGGTGCCATCTTTTCCCCAGGTAAGCAATGCACCCAACCAACCACCTGACGTAAAAAAAAATGTTATTCATCAGTACATGCCACCTTCTTCCATTGCTCCATGGTCCAGTTCAGGCACTTACGTGCCAACTGTATGTGCGGGCTAGCCATCGCCACACGCATCAATGAGCCTTGGGCGCCCTTCACTCTGCCGCTGGTTCACCGGTTGTTCTTCCTTTGACCACTTTTGGTAGGTACTAACCACTACATACCAGGAACACCCCACAATACCTGCCATTTTGAATATACACTGACCCAGTCATCTAGCCATCACAATTTGGCCAATTTGGTCAAAGTCGCTCAGATCCTTACACTTGCCCATTTTTCCTGCTTCCAACACATCAACTTCAAAAACTGACTGTTCACTTGCTGGTTAATATATCCCACCCCTTGACAAGTGCCATTGTAACGAGGTAATTAATGTTATTCCCTTCACTTGTCAGTGGTTTTAATGTTGGGGCTGATCGGTGTATGTTATAACTTAGTTCTAGCTAAGAAAAATGTACAGTTTATCCTGCTCTTATTTTCATATAATGAGTGTGATATCCAACAAATATTCTGCAACTTGTACCAATCATGCAGATGCTAAATGTGAATATCTTATTACGTTTATGATGTGGCCTTAATCTTGATCTGTGGGGCTCATGTGCAGTTCATCATCATCATCACCATTTATTTATATAGCGCCACTGATTCCGCAGCGCTGTACAGAGAACTCATTCATATCAGTCCCTGCCCCATTGGAACTTACAATCTAAATTCCATACATGCACAGACAGACAGAGAGAGAGAGAGAGAGACGAGGGTCAATTTTTGATAGCAGCCAATTAACCTACCAGTATGTTTTTGGAGTGTGGGAGGAAACCGGAGCACCCGGAGGAAACCCACGCAAACACGGGGAAAACATACAAACTCCACACAGATAAGGCCATGGTCGGGAATTGAACTCATGCTGCAGTTGGACGTGCTGCAGTTGGACGAGTTTGCGCCATAACCGTAATAGGGAAAGACACCAGCATTAAAAGGCTCTGTTACGTACATATTTTCAGCCAGACTCATCCACGGTGTGTCCAACTGTACATCACTAGTCTTTCAGCAAGATCTACATCAGGAGAAACAAGGGTGTATAGTCCCCACAATAATGTAGATAAAGCACAGATAAAGAGTAGAGATTAGAGATGGTCACTGACCCCCGTGTTTTGGTTTTGGATTCGGTTTTGGATCTGGATTACCGTCGTGTTTTGGTTTTGGTTTTGGTTTTGCAAAACCGCCATTGCGTGTTTTGGTTTTGGTTTTGGTTTTGTTTGGTTTTGTTTTGCTATTTTTTGGGAAAATCCATGTTTTTGGGCCTAAATTAACCCAATTTAGTGCTCCAACTGTTTTAGAGACAAGTAATCTAATTGTTGAGGTAATAAATCATCCAAAAAAACAGTTTAATTCTTCGTTGGTAGGCCTATTCTACACACAAAACAGATTGTCTTCCTCTCCATCTATGCATATTGGCAATGCAGCCATCGTCTTTGAATGTATATTACACCCTACACTTATAGTTAAATATGTAAAGAAATGGAAAAAGCCAGTTTGGTTTCTGTCTCTCAAGGCCCCCCTCCACTTGTATAAAATAGCAAAAAATTCAGCCATTATAGACTGTACAATATTAATTGACATGGAGAAAGCCAGTTTGGTTTCTGTCTCTCTAGGCCCCCCTCCACTTGTATAAAATACTAAAAAATTCAGCCATTATAGACTGTACAATATTAATTGACATGGAGAAAGACAGTTTGGGGTCACTCTGTCTCTCTAGGCCCCCCTCCACTTGTATAAAATACCAAAAAATTCAGCCATTATAGACTGTACAATATTAATTGACATGGAGAAAGCCAGTTTGGTTTCTGTCTCTCTAGGCCCCCCTCCACTTGTATAAAATACTAAAAAATTCAGCCATTATAGACTGTACAATATTATGAAAAATGGACAAAGCCAGTTTAGGGTCACTCTGTCTATGACACCCTACCCTTAAGGATAAATTGCCCTAACAGCAGCCTTTCAAGATGGTATGTGATATGGAAATGCCACAAGTCCCTTTCCTCTTTGGGGGTAGATTGCACCCTACACTTACATAGAAAGTTTTAAAAAGATGTTATCGGCATCATCTTCAGCTTCATCCTCACCCTCATCAGTGTGTACGTCATCATCACAGACTATCAATTCATCGCCGCTTGAATCCGCCATTAGAGAACAGTCAGTGCTTGGATGTCTTGGATGGTGAAGGCCTTCCTCGTGGAAGATGTAGTTCATTTTTATAAACATCATTTTCTCCACATTTTTGGGAAGTAACCTTCTACGGCGATCACTGACTAAGTTCCCTGCTGTGCTGAACACTCGTTCAGAGTACACACTGGAGGGTGGGCAGCTTAGGTATTGCAAAGCAAGTTTGTACATGGGTTTCCAAATGGCCTGCTTTTCTTCCCAGTAAGGAAAGGGACTGTCTGACATTTCCATATCAACTACCTCTTGAAAGTAATCCTCCACCATCCTTTGCATGTTTATACTCATATTGGATGGACTTATGGGCAAAGTGACACTTTTTTTTGAAAAATCCTTCAAACCAGCCCAGATGTTAAATTGTTCTCGTCTGCCCCCTGTGTCTTCCCTGCTTCTTTTTTGGAAATTTAATTTTTTACGAGCAACAGCTTGAGAAAGTGAAGGAGGACACGTCGTCAAGCCGAGGCCCAGTTCAGCGGCCAACTTGCTGAGCAATAGCTCCTTGCAAAAGTTCACATCTCGCTCATTTACAAGTAAAGACTCAATGTAGGTTTTAAACCTTGGATCAAGCACAGTGGCCAAAACGTACTGATCCGAGTTCAAGATCTTAATAACTCGAGGATCATTGTGAAGCGAATTAAGTACTTGATCGACAAGGCCAACATACTTTGCTGAATTGCTTGCTTTCAGCTCCTCCTTCATTTTCTCAAGCTGCTTTTCCAATAGTCTAATTAAAGGAATGACTTGGCTCAAACTAGCAGAGTCTGCACTGACCTCACATGTCACAACTTCAAATGGTTTCAGCACCTTGCACAGCACTGAAAGGATTCCCCACTGTGCAAGAGTGAAATACATCCCCCCTCCTTTCCCAATGTCATGACTTGTGCAATATGCTTGAATGGCTTTGCGCTGTTCCTCCATCCTCTGAAGCATGTACAGGGTGGAATTCCACCGAGTTACCACCTCTTGCTTAAGTTGGTGGCAGGGCAAGTTAAACTGCTCTTGGAGCTGCTGTAATCTCCTACATGCTGTGGCTGAATGCCTGAAATGGCCTGAAATTTTACGGGCCACCGAAAGCATCTCCTGCACCTCACGGTTATTTCGTAGGAAGCTCTGCACCACCAAGTTGATGGTGTGAGCAAAACAGGGAATATGTTGGAAATCACCCAGCTGTAATGCTCGCACTATATTGTTGGCGTTATCTGAAATGACATACCCTGGGGAGAGTCCGAGTGGTATAAGCCATGCATCAATCACATCTCTCAGTTTGCGTAACAAATTGTCAGCCGTATGCCTGTTAGTGAAGCCGGTGATACAAAGAGTGGCCTGCCTGTGACAAATGTTACGTAGTGGTGTACATGCTGCTGCTGTTCCTGCTGGTGAAGGTGAATGACCAACCCAGTGGGCTGTCACAGTCATATAGTCTTTGGTTTGGCCACTTCCACTTGTCCACATATCTGTGGTTAAGTGAACAGTGGGCAGAATGGCATTTTTCAGCGCAATCTCTACATTTTTACACACTTTTTGGTATAGTTGTGGAATAGCTTTACAGGAGAAATGGTGTCGCGATGGAATTCTGTAACGCGGACACAAAACCTCAATTAACTGTGAAAAACCAGCTGCGTTTATTGTGGAGATTGGACGCAGATCTAACACTAACATTGCAGCCATGGCGTCTGTGATTCGCTTGGCGACTGGGTGACTGCTGTCATATTTGCTTCCCCTCGCAAATGATTGTTTCACAGTTAATTGCTGAAATGTAGGACTGCTCATTTTATTCACCTGCCTCTGGGATGACGATTCACCCCCAGCAGCAGCAACAGCAGCAGCAGGACTAACGCTTTCTTCAGAGGAATCAATAATAGTGCCGGAGTCATCCAGCCTTAAGTGGGATGCCGGGCTAACTCCGAGCGCTACTGAGGATATTGATGAGGATGGTGTGGTGGGTGTATTTTGTAGCCGTCGGTATGTCGGTGAGCGGAGGGTCTTAGCTGATGAGGGAGTGCTTGTATTCTTTTGGGAAGAACTTTCAGCTTTTCCCAACACTTTGCCATGAACTCTCGTTAAATGGCGTAACATAGACGAGGTTCCAAGATGGTTAAGGTCCCTCCCTCGACTGACTGTGGCTTCACATACACTACAAATGGCTATACAATTGTTGTCTGGATTTGGGTAGAAATAATTCCACACATAAGAAGTGGATTTTTTTGTTTTATGCCCAGGCATGACAATGGCCTTTTTCTTGTCACGTGCCAGAACTGCTGCCACTGGTGCAGGACTTACACAAACAACCTCATCCTCATCAACATCCTCATTAGCGCCCTCGTCGCCTACACAAATCTCCCCCTCATCCTCTTCTAATTCCAAAGTGGCATCCTCAATTTGGGTATCACCGGCTACACTCGGGCTATTAAGGCACACATCAGCAGAATGCTCACGATTAGACATCCCACTGTTGGATGGACTCTCCACAGGGATTGTTGTCATTTGTGAATCAGAGCAAATATTCTCCTGTAATGCCTCACTGGTATCTTGCAGCTCAGCTTTGACGCGTAACAGTAGTTGTGCACCAATTGTAGCCTGGGTAACTTTTTGGGATCTGCCACTAATAGCCAAAGGTGAAGGCCTCATTCTCTCTTTGCCACTGCGTGTGTAGAATGGCATGCTTGCAATTTTTTTTTTATCGTCACTTAACTTTTGCTCAGTTACACTTCTTTTTCGCTTCAATACAGTAAATTTTTTTTTGGTTTTTGTTTTTTGCACTAATTTGAAAACACTCTGTTGTTTGACATCGCCTTGGCCAGATGACGTACTGGGAACACTAACATCAGGACTGGTGACAGAACCTGGTTGCTCATTTAGATCATATGTGGACTGCTTTGAATCCATTCTGAGCGCAAACCACTGAGGAGTGCTAAAAATTATTGAGTAGATACTGCTGACAGATATGACTTTTGACAGCCAGAAATATTAATGCACAATTAGGGAGGACACCCCAAAAACACTGAGGAGTGCTAAAAATTATTGAGTAGATACTGCTGACAGATATGACTTTAGACAGCCAGAAATATTAATGCACAATTAGGGAGGACACCCCAAAAACACTGAGGAGTGCTACAAATTATTGAGTAGATACTGCTGACAGATATGACTTTTGACAGCCAGAAATATTAATGCACAATTAGGGAGGACACCCCAAAAACACTGAGGAGTGCTAAAAATTATTGAGTAGATACTGCTGACAGATATGACTTTTGACAGCCAGAAATATTAATGCACAATTAGGGAGGACACCCCAAAAACACTGAGGTGTGCTACAAATTATTGAGTAGATACTGCTGACAGATATGACTTTTGACAGCCAGAAATATTAATGCACAATTAGGGAGGACACCCCAAAAACACTGAGGAGTGCTAAAAATTATTGAGTAGATACTGCTGACAGATATGACTTTTGACAGCCAGAAATATTAATGCACAATTAGGGAGGACACCCCAAAAACACTGAGGAGTGCTAAAAATTATTGAGTAGATACTGCTGACAGATATGACTTTTGACAGCCAGAAATATTAATGCACAATTAGGGAGGACACCCCAAAAACACTGAGGAGTGCTAAAAATTATTGAGTAGATACTGCTGACAGATATGACTTTTGACAGCCAGAAATATTAATGCACAATTAGGGAGGACACCCCAAAAACACTGAGGAGTGCTAAAAATTATTGAGTAGATACTGCTGACAGATATGACTTTTGACAGCCAGAAATATTAATGCACAATTAGGGAGGACACCCCAAAAACACTGAGGAGTGCTACAAATTATTGAGTAGATACTGCTGACAGATATGACTTTTGACAGCCAGAAATATTAATGCACAATTAGGGAGGACACCCCAAAAACACTGAGGAGTGCTAAAAATTATTGAGTAGATACTGCTGACAGATATGACTTTTGACAGCCAGAAATATTAATGCACAATTAGGGAGGACACCCCAAAAACACTGAGGAGTGCTAAAAATTATTGAGTAGATACTGCTGACAGATATGACTTTTGACAGCCAGAAATATTAATGCACAATTAGGGAGGACACCCCAAAAACACTGAGGAGTGCTAAAAATTATTGAGTAGATACTGCTGACAGATATGACTTTTGACAGCCAGAAATATTAATGCACAATTAGGGAGGACACCCCAAAAACACTGAGGAGTGCTACAAATTATTGAGTAGATACTGCTGACAGATATGACTTTTGACAGCCAGAAATATTAATGCACAATTAGGGAGGACACCCCAAAAACACTGAGGAGTGCTAAAAATTATTGAGTAGATACTGCTGACAGATATGACTTTTGACAGCCAGAAATATTAATGCACAATTAGGGAGGACACCCCAAAAACACTGAGGTGTGCTACAAATTATTGAGTAGATACTGCTGACAGATATGACTTTTGACAGCCAGAAATATTAATGCACAATTAGGGAGGACACCCCAAAAACACTGAGGAGTGCTAAAAATTATTGAGTAGATACTGCTGACAGATATGACTTTTGACAGCCAGAAATATTAATGCACAATTAGGGAGGACACCCCAAAAACACTGAGGAGTGCTAAAAATTATTGAGTAGATACTGCTGACAGATATGACTTTTGACAGCCAGAAATATTAATGCACAATTAGGGAGGACACCCCAAAAACACTGAGGAGTGCTAAAAATTATTGAGTAGATACTGCTGACAGATATGACTTTTGACAGCCAGAAATATTAATGCACAATTAGGGAGGACACCCCAAAAACACTGAGGAGTGCTAAAAATTATTGAGTAGATACTGCTGACAGATATGACTTTTGACAGCCAGAAATATTAATGCACAATTAGGGAGGACACCCCAAAAACACTGAGGAGTGCTACAAATTATTGAGTAGATACTGCTGACAGATATGACTTTTGACAGCCAGAAATATTAATGCACAATTAGGGAGGACACCCCAAAAACACTGAGGAGTGCTAAAAATTATTGAGTAGATACTGCTGACAGATATGACTTTTGACAGCCAGAAATATTAATGCACAATTAGGGAGGACACCCCAAAAACACTGAGGAGTGCTAAAAATTATTGAGTAGATACTGCTGACAGATATGACTTTTGACAGCCAGAAATATTAATGCACAATTAGGGAGGACACCCCAAAAACACTGAGGAGTGCTAAAAATTATTGAGTAGATACTGCTGACAGATATGACTTTTGACAGCCAGAAATATTAATGCACAATTAGGGAGGACACCCCAAAAACACTGAGGAGTGCTACAAATTATTGAGTAGATACTGCTGACAGATATGACTTTTGACAGCCAGAAATATTAATGCACAATTAGGGAGGACACCCCAAAAACACTGAGGAGTGCTAAAAATTATTGAGTAGATACTGCTGACAGATATGACTTTTGACAGCCAGAAATATTAATGCACAATTAGGGAGGACACCCCAAAAACACTGAGGTGTGCTACAAATTATTGAGTAGATACTGCTGACAGATATGACTTTTGACAGCCAGAAATATTAATGCACAATTAGGGAGGACACCCCAAAAACACTGAGGAGTGCTAAAAATTATTGAGTAGATACTGCTGACAGATATGACTTTTGACAGCCAGAAATATTAATGCACAATTAGGGAGGACACCCCAAAAACACTGAGGTGTGCTACAAATTATTTAGTAGATACTGCTGACAGATATGACTTTTGACAGCCAGAAATATTAATGCACAATTATGGGGGACACCCCAAAAGCGCTGGGGAGTGCCAAATATGAAGAAAAAATAATAAACCTCTATCCTCCTCTCTGCACTAGCGATTTTGGTTAGAGCAATTGCAAGAACAATATGGTATTCTCTGTCCCTGCTCTAATTAGCCTATGACTACACCCTGCTCTCTCCCTCTGTCAAATGGCGATGGATTGCTGTGGAGGCGTGTATTTATAAAGTTGAAGTATCGCGAGAACCGAGTCCCGAGATCCGACGACGTCACAATGACGTTCGGCCTCGATTTGGATTCGGAATGGGCGGGAGAGTACCGAGCTGCTCAGCTCGGTACTCGGATACCCAAAGTTCGGGTGGGTTCGGTTCTCGGAGAACCGGACCCGCCCATCTCTAGTAGAGATGCAGCTAGACAGTGTTAGCAATAAATTCTAAAGTCACATGACCTTATTTGTACACAATATAATAATGTAATGCAGGAGAGAAAAGTATCTTGACAGATATTAAGTGTGAAAGTTGCAACCACCTAATAAAATTAACTAGGGAAACCCGGCGATAACCGCCTTAAATTAAACTGAAATATAATGACTAAATTACTTTATTAACAGAATTTAATAACTTTTTTATAACTACATTACATGTAGAAATGTTAACAATGGAGTATAATGAATAAATAACTATATTAAAAATCACTATATTAAAGGAACTAAAGAATTTCTTTATACACTACATATATGTAGAAGTTCTTCAATTAATGTTACATTACTGGACATGGTCAACTTTAATTTTGATAGATGCTTCTGTTTCGCTCTGGATAATGCATCGTAAAGCTGTCCATGTGAAAACACCGATTCTGGTAAACACAGGCCAACTTTTAGATGGGTTTGTCCTTGACTTTTGTTTATTGTCATGGTGAATGCGATAATTAAGGGGAATTGATGTTGTTTAAGCAAGAAAGGAAAAGAAGTGTTGCTTAGTTGTAGATCAATGCGTGTTAATAAGATGAGTTGTCTTTCAGCCTCCCAAGTTAAATCCATTAGATGTAATGTATTGGGATGCATATGCATCACCAGGGCCGGACTGGCCATCTGGCCCTTCTGGCAAATGCCAGAAGGGCCGATGGCCAGATGGGCCGGTCCGTATGCTCGCCAAGCAGCAGCACTCTGCGCGCTGCTAGGCGGATGGAGAGTCAGTGACAGCCGCCTATGCGAGTAATCACATGGGACGGCATCTGTCATGTGGTGCCATCCCATGTGATTGCTCGCATAGGCGGCAGTCCCTGATTCTCCGTCTGCTGGACAGCGCGCAGAGTGCTGCTGCTGGATGTACAAAGGTAAGTGTCTGTGTGTGTGTAATATGTCTGTGTGTGTGTGTGGAAAGAAGGTTGAAGTCAGGCGCAAAAAGGGGGTGGAAAAAGACAATAGGGTACCAGATGCCTGTGTCAATAATATCACAAAGTGTAAACAATTGATATATAAATCTATAGCATACAGTAAATATATCAAATTTGCAGATTGTCATTCCTATGTTAAAGTCATTTCCAAAAGAATCAATAAATAAATAATGTTCATTTTTTCACCAACGTGGAAGTAGTGTTTTGCTATGGAGTCCTTGGTCTCTCCTCGAATTACCCCATATGCAGAAAGGGAAACAAGAAGAAATTCGGGTGCTCCGTAAGTGTAATATCGTAAAAGGATTTATTGATAAAAGCAGAATAAGATAAACTTACATTTAGTAAGTGCAGAAGTGTGCATCAAGGTTTCTTTACACAGATATAAACGCCCACCGCTCGTGGTCACAATAGTAGATATTCTCTGTACACGGCGTCTGTCACTTCCGGGTACTGGTTGCCAAAGTAACGGGTCTATAGTGTGGGAGGTAGGCTATTTAATGGTGGAGTGTAGGTGGGGGCTAATTATTTAAGGTGAGGTGAAGGAACCTTTAATTAAATGCTGGTGTGGTTTAGGGCTATCAATTGAATATGGGGCTGATTTTGGGGAGGAGGGCTATTTATTAAATGTGAATAAGAATTATTTATTGTCAGGGATGGTTGTGGAAAATGGCTATATTTATTAAACTTTAATGCTATTTAATTTATTGCTGGGACTGTTTGGAGGGAGGGAAATATGTTTTGAGTAAATGGCTATACTGTTAATTTAATATTGGGGCTGGTTGGAGGGAAATAGGTCTACTTATTAAAAGTGAATATTATTATTGTGGGGACTGGAGGGAGGCCTAATTATAAAACGTGAGTGCTATTGTTTTAACACTGGGGCTGGTTGAAGTTTTCTTAATCTCTTGTACCCATTTCTTTTTTTCAAAATAGGGCATCCAATATTCCAGGATCAAGACAAGAATGAACTGAGCTAAAGAAACCAGCTGCTACAAGTGGTGAAAGTGGCCAAAACAGGTAGGAGAGAGCAGGACAATCTGTCAACTGTCCTGAATCTGGTGGGGCAGTCCTGAATTTGGGTGACTGTCTTACTTAGTCAGGATTTGGTCCGACTGCAAGGACAGTTGGGAGGTATGTCCTGCTTCACAACGTACTGCTTGTGAAGGGAGAACTGTGTGCTTCTAACAGTAGAGCATGTGTATTTGTCTAAAATGATAACCATGTTAGGGGCCCAGCTGTCTTAAATACCCTGAGCTTTAATCCAGCTCTTATTAGGGGAAGGGAACTGATAGCTGCTCCCAGTTCCCGGAAAGGACACAGACTGCAGAGCAAGCTGAGGAGCTCTAAATATCACAAGATTTGGTAATCTAGTGAGACAAAGAACTTCCCTGCTCACTCTACAGGAAGTTCCCACCCTTATGGATGTCAGCAACAGCAGAAGGATATATAAGTACAGTGGGCTGGGGGTGTCATAATGTGCCTGGAGGGATGGTGTGATGTGGCTGGGAGAGCGTGATAAATGTAATGTATTATTATAATGTATGTATCAATGCCCCATGTTGGCCACACCCACAACACAAAGAGGTCACGCCCTGTTCGGCGCCGCTGCTGAGCAGCGGTACATGTTTTCTTTCCTGCTGGAACTAAGGTGGGCCTGTGTACTTTAAATGCCAGGGCTGATTTTTAGTCCCAGTCCGGCCCTGTGCATCACCTGAAGCCTTGTTTTATTGACCAAACCTTTGCTATTGTGGCAGCAGTCTGAAAAATTACTGTTAAACTCCTCTACCAAAAAGTGTAGGGCACCACAGTTCACACATTGCATGTCCATAGGACCCAAAGAATAGCATTGTGGTGAATATGTCATGTCTAATGAAAGTGCCGTATCAGTTGATTTTGTTATACATACGCTGATATATGTGGCTGCAAATAACTCTCACAGTTTCCAGACCACTCAGCAGGTCACATGTTCCAGGTCACCCAGCAGAGCTGCAAATACCTGTCACAGTTTCCAGACCACCCAGCAGTTCACATGTTCCATGACACCTCCAGGTCACCCAGCAATATTTTTCTGCAAGTCTACAGACCAATACCTTTAATTTGGTATAAGATGCTCAGACAATGGCATCATGGAAATAAGTCACATTTATAAAAGTCGTACTTATGCTATTAATATATAGATTAAATACAAACATTTACTGTTTTTTCCTCTAACAATCAAATGGGAAACTCCTTACCTG
Source organism: Mixophyes fleayi (assembly GCF_038048845.1). Classification (NCBI taxonomy): domain Eukaryota; kingdom Metazoa; phylum Chordata; class Amphibia; order Anura; family Limnodynastidae; genus Mixophyes; species Mixophyes fleayi. Next base: position 44,838,471 of record NC_134405.1, read on the forward strand.
TCCAGTACAAAGGGAAATATAATTTAAGTAATGCAAATAGATAGTTGTGACTTCATATTATATAGCAGCCCCACTAATGATTTAAGTACTATCAACTAAAGAGGTCAATCTGTAATCAGCCAATCAGAAGGGTTCTTCTGATTGGCTGATTGGCTAGTTCTACTGATTATCATTATCATCATCAACATTGCATCTTGTTGCAAAAGCCCTCAAACACCAGTAAAAGGTAGCTCCAGGCAGGTGTATCTGCACCTGCACCCAGGTCTGCATGAGCCACAATAATGTGAATATTCCTTTATTGTACTCAGCATTCGCTCGTGCTTCCCTTCCCTCCTCCATTCTGCCTCTCCAGACGTAAGTAGTTGTAAGTGTAAGATGTGTCAAGATCTGCATACAGACATATGTATACACATTTTTTTGTATGCATTTGCAGTAAGAAAATATATATTAGAATAAAACAGATATATACGGAAATAGCATAATTAAGCCCCGCTCACGCCTCAACTTCAAGGAGCTACCCTTCATATTCCCAGGAGGTGAGGTCTAATAATTCAGTAACTATGATGTAAACGCACAGCCTAACACTAGGGGCACAGTGTGGAGAGCTAGCTGGGTCTTACTAGACAGAGGGTCTCTCTCTCCCACATGGGAATGAATGGATAATCACATGATGAGGATGTCCTGCTCTTGATACACAGTGTTCTTCTCTGTTATGTCTTTTGTTCTTCAATTGCGTTATCACCGCCCCCTCCCAAACCCCCTGTAGTGTTGCATTTTTTTCATTTTTTACTAATTCCTGTGACTCGATAAACACACAGCATAGCTTTCTACAGTTTCCAGAGCAGTCTAATACACAGGGAGACACAGCCAAAGGGAAACACAGTTTTCCTTTGGCTTGAACAAAAGGCTCAAAAGGATTCTTTCATAACTATTAAAAAGTGCATGGGAAAAGCATCTAAAAATTCATAAGACTGGAAGATATGTGGGCTGGTATACCCCATACTGTACATTATAGGCATAATAGAAGTCACTACGGAGCTACCTGACCATAATAAAGCTTTTTTTACAGGTTACGAAGTCTGAGGGAGCTTCTAATATACATAAACATAGTTTGGGAGTGTATTATTTCCCAATGATTACACCAGAACTCTCCTGTGTATTACTGTACAAACGCAGTGTGCGCCAGTTATCTTTTTGTGAGCTACTTAAAGTGTCTAAGATATGTTTATCTTTATCATTCCACTGGCACAGGCTGTTGTCCAGCAGCTGAATATTGACTCTTGTAACGGCTCTCAGCCAAATCTTATGACAGTCACTGAGCTCAATAATCATCTGATTATCTCATTAAAAGAGTCACAGCGTCTCTTAATAACTTCCTGCGGTCATCACAAGATAATGTGGAAATAACTTGTAAGCAAACTTAGAACAGAGAAGAAGAATAATAAGTGAGGGCCAAGAAATGAGCACATCACTGCCATGGGGATACTGAGATCCCAGACTGAATTATTAACCCATTATAGCTAACATATATCTTTTGTATGGCTGACCAATTCAATATACTAAACGAGTCTCTCATTTGATACCTTAGCGGTCTGGACCCTTGTCATCATACCCAGGGAAGAGGACTAGGTGACACTGGTAAGCTTCTCAAATTTGTCATGTTGACACATTAAGTTTCATCAAACCCTCATAAATGACTAAGAGGAAAGGTGATAACTATTATGTGAATAATGTCTCACAATGAAACAGGCTAGTCTGGGGCCAAAACTTTTTAACCCTCCTAATTTCTCTCTCCCGCCCATTTGATTCACCCTCTTTGTGTCCGAGGTGTCCGGGGTCTCCATTCGGACTTGGTCCTTCCCCTGGTTCCCTTGCCAATTATGTGATCCTGAGCTCTCTGTGAGGAGCTGGACAGGAAGTGCCAGTAAGCCGTCATAACTGATAGATGGCTCCCAGCATTCTGATTGGTGGATAGGGCAAGACCAGAGTGCCAATGCTATTTAGTGGGTATCCAGCACTCTCTCTGGTGAATGAATGGTGCTATCTTCCAATCAGAGGATTGAGAGCTAAGATATGACAGTTCTCTAACTCAGCAGGACCTAGCTGACAAACAGTCACAGAAAATGTCATTTAACACCTTGGGGGATATATATGCCTGTAACAATATATGCCTGTAACCCTCATGATTGGAATTCATTTCTTTACTGATGGCTTCACAGTTGCAGTTTACCCAGAGGGAAACACAGATATTGTGTATTGTGTATTATGTGCATTAAACATATTATATGCCATGTTTACCATGCACACGTCCTCTACAAAGCATAGGATAATTGAAAGCGTGATGATTACACATATCAATTTGTGATGACAATCAGGGGAAATTTGTTGATAAAACGTTTGGAAGAAACTTGCTAAGCAACATTTTCAAAACTGTTCCATGAAATATTTTCCTTGTTCTGAGTTTGTCAGTGAAATTTCACACATTTCTCCAGTGGAATATGGTCTTAACCTGTCCTATCCCAACCACACCACATGACTTGGCGATTTCTGAACCTTTGAGAAACTAGAGTAGGATCAGGACTAGAGCAAGAATGAGAGCTCCAGAAAAGAGATAAGTCCTTCAGATGGGTGTTAATGGAGGTAACAAGAGAGCTTAAAAGGGAACGCCACCTCCACGATATTAATGCTCATTGTACTTGGATGTTTAAATTTGTACATTGAAAACAATTGTATCTTCACAGCAGATATACTGACTGGCAACACAAATATATACAACTGCCTGGAAGACTGGAGGAGAGCAGGGGTTAATGTATCAAGCTGCGATTGGTGGGTTTGAAAAGTGTTAATGTTGCCTATGGCAACCAATCAGATTGTAGTTATCATTTATTTAGCACATTCTACAAAATGACAGCTAGAATCTGATTGGTTGCTATAGGCAACACCTCCACTTTTCAAACCAGACGGAAACTCATAGCTTGATACATTTACCCCCAGATCTCCTCTTTAATACTAAGGGATGATTTTATATGTGTACTCTATTCAGGGGCAGGACAGGCCAGGGGGATAGAGGGGAATCACCGGGTCAGTTCAATTTTCTCTTTTTGGGGGGTCTGCCAGAAGCTACTGGCCATTACGATTGTGTATTAAATACAATCAGAGCACCCAGCTCATCCATGGAGTTACTGGGTATACCCAGGCACACTGATAGCACTGGCCATTCACCAATAAGAGTGGTAGCTGGTCTCCACACACTGATTGGTGGATGACTGGAACTATCCACCAACCAGAGTGGAGGAAGCTGTAATCAGACGAGGGATCACAGGAGAGGTAAGTTGGGATACCCCCAGAGATCTAGGGTCTGATTTTTACCAGTTTCCACAAGCAAGGCTAGATTTAATATACATGACAGGGAAGGAAATTGGACACAAACAAAGAAAAAGCAAGGAGACCTATATAGGTGTATTTGTATGCTGGCTAATACCGTATACATTTCAACTGTATGCTTGGCAGGCACTTACTCTGTAGGTGATGCTGAATAACATGCTTCACTGGCAATGCATGCTGATGCTCCTCGTTCAACAGCTGAAGCGCTAATGTTACATGTAGACTAAAAGGTCAACTGTTAAAATCCCATTTTTAATCTAAAATCTCCCGTTTGCGGTATAGAATAACACTGCAAATTGTAATCACTGCAAGCCTGGAGAGGAGAGCCCCGTTATATTGGATCTCTCTCTCTCTCTCTCTCTCATAGTAACAATACCATAAATGTGCAGCAAGCTATAATTATCACTTTCTTTCATTGGCCTAACTAGTAATATTCAAATCTAATAGCTGTTTGGCAGTTTTGGTTATAACACTGCTGTTTCCGCTGTTATTAAAATTAAGTGGTTAGAAGTGGAAATATCACATTTTGTAAGAGTAAAAGCTAAACTGGTTACAAAGAAGAAATGCCACCAGACATCTGGAATCTGATTTGTATCACCACACAGATTATGGCGAGTGGGAGGCTGGTATATTAATCCAACCAGGAGTCTGCTTTTGTTACAGCAGGAATTAGGGTGGGAGGGGGTATGCATTATACAGCCACCAGAGATCTGCCATCTGTATAGTAAATCCACCCTCGATTAGGGATCAGCATTCTGCAGAATAAAAATGTATCTCTAATGGATATTGCAATATACGCTGATTAATAGTAACACACTAGAATGCTCTGTATACTGTAAATTGGTCACTAGAATCCTGTCAGTTTTGTATGGATGGTAGTAGAATGCACTGTGTATGGCATAGAGGCCACTATAATGCTGTCAGGATTGTACAGATGTTACTAGAATGCTCACTTTATTGTATCAATTTCAATAGAATGCTCTCTGTATTGTATACCAGTCGCAATATTACTCACTGTATTGTAAATCGGTCATTAGAATGCTCCCTATATTGTATATGGGTCACTAGAATTCTCCCTGTATTGTATAATGGTCATTAGAATGCTCCCTGTATTGTATAATGGTCATTAGAATGCTCCCTGTATTGCATAATGGTCACTAGACTGCTCCCTGTATTCTATGCCGGTCACTAGAATGCTCCTTGTATTACATATTGGTTTTTAGAATGCTCCCTGTATTGTATATATATCGGACACTAAATGCTCACTGCATTGTATATTGGTCTCTAGAATGTTCTCTGTATCATATATTGGTCACTAGAATGCTCTCTGTGTTGTATATCGGTCAATACAATGCTCTCTGCTTCGAATACCAGCCAGATAAGGGTGGTAGGTGCTGTATTTTAATATATATATATATATATATATGATATAACAAAATTTCAGATATTTCATTGGCTATATAAGCCACACTTGCATTAGACAAACCACTCCTGCAGGTTTTTTGTCACCCATTTTTCCGTTTCGGTGCGCTGGTAGAAAAATGACCTGCTTGGGTGGGGTAGAATTGTAAATAACTTTGTATGTTAACAATATATAGTTATGTTGACTGCTATCCGGAGTGGTAGAGGTAGTCAGTATAACGACCAGAAAAGTGGTTTTGAGCTGAATGAGCCTGGCTGCAGCATCGATGAAGGACTGAAGTGGGGACAATCTGTGCTTAAGCTGTGTATATATGTCGGGACTCCACCCATAATGTGGGGTAAAGTACGGACAGTTGTACAGAGGCAGAGGTGCACTATAACTTATCTCTAACCAATGATTTTATTTAAAAAAAGGCCTTATTTACAGTTAAGCGCAAATCCAGCTAAAGGGTGCAAATTTGCATCTGGAGTGGACCAGTGAGGGGTAACGTGAAACAGCTGGAGGGCCAAATGCAGCCTTCAAGGGGGCCGCACACGTGCCGCGGAATCAGCTGCCAATGTTCTGATAAGATCGGGAGCAGCTGGCTGAAATGGACAAGCCATGCTGCAGTGCCAGTTCAAACGCAATTTTGCTTTTTGCATGCAGGGAAAGGTCTGGCTGCTTTTGCATGTAGCGCACAAATACTGCAAAGTTTTACTTTAAACTAGGGATGTGCACCGGCGACTTTTGAGGTCTCGTGTTTTGTGTTTTGGATCCGGATTTTCGTTATTTTTGAGGTTCGGATTTGTCTCGCAAAACACTTGACGAAAGGCCTCGGTTCGGATTTAAGTTTTTGGATTCGGATTTTTTTTGAAAAAAACATAAAAAGTTTAAAAATCAAGTTTTTGGGCTTATTTTCACTCCTAGGCTATTATTAACCTCAATAACATTCAATAACAAGCATTTCCACTAATTTACAGTGTATTCTGAACACCTCACAATATAGTTATTAGTCCAAAACGTTGCAACAAGGTATCTTTCTGGACTGCGTAGAGGAGTGGGTCACCACAATATATATTAAAAACCCTGAACTTTTATGATTCGCACCAATAAATGTACCTGGACTGCGTAGAGGAGTGGGTCACCACAATATATATTAAAAACCCTGAACTTTTATGATTCGCACCAATAAATGTACCTGGACTGCGTAGAGGAGTGGGTCACCACAATATCTTAAAAACCCTGAACTTTTATGAATCGCACCAATAAATGTACCTGGACTGCGTAGAGGAGTGGGTCACCACAATATCTTAAAAACCCCGAACTTTTATGAATCGCACCAATAATTGTACCTGGACTGCGTAGAGGAGTGGGTCACCACAATATATTAAAAACCCTGAACTTTTATGATTCGCACCAATAAATGTACCTGGACTGCGTAGAGGAGTGGGTCACCACAATATATATTAAAAACCCTGAACTTTTATGATTCGCACCAATAAATGTACCTGGACTGCGTAGAGGAGTGGGTCACCACAATATATATTAAAAACCCTGAACTTTTATGATTCGCACCAATAAATGTACCTGGACTGCGTAGAGGAGTGGGTCACCACAATATATTAAAAACCCTGAACTTTTATGATTCGCACCAATAATTGTACCTGGACTGCGTAGAGGAGTGGGTCACCACAATATATTAAAAACCCTGAACTTTTATGATTCGCACCAATAAATGTACCTGGACTGCGTAGAGGAGTGGGTCACCACAATATCTTAAAAACCCTGAACTTTTATGATTCGCACCAATAAATGTACCTGGACTGCGTAGAGGAGTGGGTCACCACAATATATATTAAAAACCCTGAACTTTTATGATTCGCACCAATAAATGTACCTGGACTGCGTAGAGGAGTGGGCACTGGGCACCACAATAAAATATATAAAAAACCTTCAACAGATCTGCATTACACTACACATACGGCTGCTCCTCCATCCTCTCCATCATATACATGTTGGAGTTTTAGCGTGTGACAACCTCTTGTTTTTGATAATGTCAGTGCATTTTGAATATTTTTCAATTTGCCCCACACCACTGAATGTACTTTATCTATGATACGCAATACGCATCTATCTATCTTGACTGCGTAGTGTGGTGGCCCCGGTACACAATTTGGTACCGAGGCCACAATATAATTAAAAAACCCTCCACGTGTCAGAATTCCACCAAACAAGTATCTGGACTGCATAGTGGGGTGGCCCCGGTACCCAATTTGATACCGGGGTCACAATACCTCCTCCAAACATGGTACAGACAATTCGTCATTGAGATCCCAGACAGACAGGGTCAAAGTGTTATTGTTTGACTTTGTAAACCCAAATAACTGTCCCTGTTGCACATAGTCGTGCAATGAAGACTGACTTTTTCATTTAAAGGCACGATCTTTCAAGTGTAGTGTTTGTAAGTCTAAGTCATATTATACTTTTGGTAAAATTGGTTTATTTTGTTCCTCTTTATGGTAATTAGTAATAGAATTAAAGTATGAAATAGAATTAAAGTTTGAAATAGAATTAAAGTATGAAATAGAATTAAAGTATGAAATAGAGTGGTATAGAGTGGTATAGAGTTGTAGTGTGGTATAGATAGAGTGGTCCACACAATATAATAATAAAACCCTCAACTGGTCTGAATTCCACCAAACAAGTATCTGGACTGCGTAGTGTGGTGGCCCCGGTACACAATTTGGTACCGAGGCCACAATATAATTAAAAAATTGGGCATCAACTGTCACCGTTGTTTAATATCTGATACACCTAAATATGGACTGCACAGTGGAGTGGCCCCGGTAGTAAATTTGGTGCCGGGGCCACAATACCTCCTCCAACTTCCAAGTGTAGTGTTTATAAAGACAGACAGCGTCGAAGTGTTATTAGTTGACTTTCTTAACCCTAAAATTGTCCCTGTTGCAAATATTCGTGCAATGGACAGTTACTTTTTTATTGAAAGACTCAAGCTTTCAAGTGTAGTGTTTATAAAATATAAACAACAATACAGTAGTTTTAGAGCACGTCAATACCTCTTGTTTTAAATTATGACAGGGCATTTTACTTTTGGTTTAATTTCTTGAATTTGTTTAAATTTGGTTTTACTTTTTGAACATGGCAAACGACTGTTGATTGGTCATATAATGCAAAAAAAAAAGTTCCAAGATGGAATTGTCCTTGGGCCCTCACACCCACCCTTATGTTGTTGAAATAGGACATGCACACTTTAACAAACCAATCATTTCAGCGACAGGGCCTACCAAACAACTTTGGCTGAAATGATTGGTTTGTTTGGGCCCCCACACCAAAAAAGCTATTCATCTCTCCCTGTACAGACTAAACAGGCTCTACTGAGGCAAGATGTCGTCCTCATCCTCAACCTCTGATTCCTCTCCCCCTACAGTGTGTACTTCACACATTATCAATTCGTCCCCGCTGGACTCCACAACCACAGGTCCCTCTGTAGTATCTGGAGGGCAGTGCTGTACTTCATTGAGGAATTGATTATTCATTTTTATAAACATCATTTTTTCAACGTTATGAGGAAGCAACCTCCTTCGCCGCTCACTGACCAGGTTCCCCGCTGCACTAAAAACTCTTTCCGAGTACACACTGGAAAGGGGACAACTCAGGTAAAATAAAGCCAGTTTGTACAGGGGCTTCCAAACTGCCTTTTTTTCCTGCCAGTAACAATATGGACTGTCTGACATGTCTACTTGGATGGTGTCAGCAAAGTAATCATCCACAATTTTTTCTATTGTGACAGCATCCAATGCAGCGAGAGTAGACATGTCTGCAATGGTTGGCAGGTCCTTCAGTCCGGACCAGATGTTATCAGCATCCCCGCCAGTGCCTCTTTTGGGAAAACTGAGCTTTTTCCTCGCAGCCATAGATGTGGAAGAAAATGAGGGTGGAGCTGTTGGCATGTCACGGTCCTCTTCAGAGGACAATCTCCTGACCAGCAGGTCTTTGCACCGCTGTAGACTTGTGTCCGCCGGAAACAGAGACACAACATACGCTTTAAACCGAGGATCGAGCACGGTGGCCAGAATGTATTCCTCTGACTTTAAAAGAGTGACCACCCTCGGATCCTGGCAAAGCGTACGAAGGGCTACATCCACAAGAGCTACATGCTTGGTGTAATCGCAATGGCTTACCAGCTCCTCCCTCACTTTCTCCAGCTGCTTCTGCAACAGCCTGATCAGGGGAATGACCTGACTCAAGCTGGCAGTGTCGGAACTGACTTCTCGTGTGGCAAGTTCAAATGGCTGCAGAACCTTGCACAACACGGAAATCAGTCTCCACTGCGCTTGACTGAGGCGCATCCCCACTCCTTTGCCTATGTCGTAGGTGGCTGTGTAGGCCTGAATGGCCTTTTGCTGCTCCTCCATCCTCTGCAGCATATAGAGGGTGGAGTTCCAGCGCGTCACAACCTCTTGTTTGAGGTGATGGCAGGGCAGGTTCATGCTTTTTTGATGTGCCTCTAGTCTGCGGTAGGCACTGGCTGAATGCCGAAAGTGTCCAGCAATTTTGCGCGCCACCGCAAGCATCTCCTGCACACCCCTGTCACTCTTGAGGTAATGCTGCACCACCAAATTAATGGTGTGGGCAAAACATGGGACGTGCTGGAAATTGCCCATATTTAATGCCCGCACAATGTTACTGGCATTGTCTGACACCACAAATCCCCATGAGAGTCTAAGTGGGGTAAGCCACTGGGAGATAATTTCCCTCATTTTCTCTAATATGTTGTCAGCGTTGTGCCTCTTATTAAAGCCTGTAATGCACAATGTTGCCTGCCTTTGCATGAGCAGCCATTTTGTAGATGCTGCTACTGATGCAGCTGTTGCTGTTGCTGCGGAAGGGGATGCATCTACCCAGTGGGCTGTCACAGTCATATAGTCCTTTGTTTGCCCAGAACCACTTGTCCACATGTCCGTGGTTAAGTGGACAGTGGGTACAACCGCATTTTTAAGAGCACTGAGGACACTTGATCGTACTTCTCTGTACATTTTTGGTATCGCCTGCCTAGTGAAGTGGAATCTCGAGGGGATTTGGTACCGGGGACACAATACCTCCATCAACCCTCTAAATCCCACTCCACTGATGGCGGACACCGGGCGCACGTCTAACACCAACATTGCAGTTACAGCCGCAGTTATACGCTTTGCAATAGGGTGACTACTATCGTATTTTGTGGTCATGGCAAACGACTGTTGGACGGTCAATTGTTTTGTGAAAGACTTAGCGGTCTTACGACTTCCCCTCTGGGAAGATGACCGACTAACAGCAGCAACAGCAGCAGTGGCAGTAGTAGGCGTACCGCTG